>NC_064644.1:450620857-451245857 GCF_023864345.2 Schistocerca serialis cubense
GACAGCAGTTTCCGCTACAGTGACAGTCACATATAAAAATATTTCACAGGTCAAGAATTTGCGTTACAAATCTGTAGAAACAAAATGCTATTGATATAACAGTGTCCAAAAAAATTTTCGTCTGCATTGTAGTACATTCACGAATATACACACACATTTCATAACTCTTAAAGTACGTTTCTTGGTTTCCAACATCCTTTTCCATAAGTCAGAGTCCCTAATCACTATACATTACTCCTTACCTTATTACACATATACGTATCCATCGACACTCGTCAATATTTCGTCATTATAAATATGAAGCATAATCAAATAACTCATATAGCCTCAGCCTATTAATCATAAACATACCTCAGCAGCATAATACACATCGTCGTCGTAAAAATAACATCATTAACACCTCAGCCAAATCTCAAAATCGTCATAGCTTTCTGCAATAATTCCAAACCTAAAGAAAATTCTCTGCTCATGTCAAAAGTGTCATCTGCCTCAAACGTACTTTAAAATCATGCTCCCTTACCAAATACATCATTCAAAGCTCTCATAGTATCACAATGATTCCGAAAAAATATGAACAGTTTACAAAGTACAGACAAAATACAGTTTCATAAGTGAGAAGTTACCCAACTGTGTATTGCGTAAACATCTGTCACTGATATAGTAAAATAAATGTTTGTCTCTCTCAGTTAAATGATCAGATAGCTGTGTAATTTGTGTGTTAGAGAAATATGGTACCGATGTGTAAAGTTGTATAAGCAAATACCATATTAGCTAGGGTTCCTTGTGGTTGCCACACACATGGTACACAAAGTAGGCGTATACCCCCCTGAGGATTAATGTAATTATACCCTCAGGTGTTACAGATTACAGCAATGGAATGAAATGTATCTCGGAAAACTTTCTTTGTAATTCAAAAATCTTTAAAAATAAATGTTTTAAGTACAAAATTAATGACTCAAATACGTGTACTGTAGCGCTAAATGTGCGTCTTGTTGCAACATAATCTGTGTGGAAGTGTCGTAGTTATCGTCCTCCGAAAGCTAAGTTCTGCAGAAGTCAATGTACTTACCTCATAATACACAAAAGTGAAATGCTTTGCGTATAAATGTCTTAGTTATTACGCTTATTGCCGTGTTGAAGAAAGTACTGTACTGTAACGTATTGTTGTGCTATGGAAAAGGCAGTCTCATTGTAGCTATACTACAAAAGTTACTACTAAAACCTGTTTTACTTTCCAGAATAAAACAGAAAACTGTGCAGATATAAAACAGAAACACTGCAAAATCAACATTGTAAATTGTCACTCATTAGTAGCGTCGTGATAAAATCGTGTAGCTGTCACGTAAACTAACTATTGTCTCATCTGGTATCTCACAGAAAGTACTTTAAATCCGGAATATATTTTCAAGTAAACCAAAATGTTGCATTAAAATCTCATTAGCAGTACTGGTAAATGTTCTAATCGTGCAACTAACAAGCAAGAATGTACACACACAATTACACTGTGACGTCTGTTCACTATAACAATGCATTCGTAATTTCTGTTTAAAAATGTTCTCTAGGTTCTAGACTGGATATTTAACTTCAAACACTGTTGCATATTAACAGTTTCTTAAGTCTGACAAAGCATACTAGAAATGTGAAGTGAAAAGTTATATGGCAAAGACAAAGTTAAAAGGCAGATTATCTCTCAATAAACGGTTTTACATGTGAAATATGGTGTAAACCTTTACTCTTCATAGTACTCAGAGTTTGAACTTGAATGCAATTGTCAGGCGGTATACGTCGGTAAAGAATACTGGAGTTTTTCTCAAGGTTAGCGTCTATGTTATTTTTCTCTGAGCCAGCCGGGGCACGCGGCTGCCTGCTGTGCGAGTCATTTTCTGTCTCTTTGTTGGCGCGCGTCGTTATTGGGATTAGGAGACCTAACTTCTACAAATTCGCCTTGCCGAGAGGGCCCAGCCGTGTTAGAATCCCGCCAGTTCTGATGAAATTGACGTCTGTCGTTTTGTCGGTAGTTTACATAATTTCTTGTTTGTCGGTCATGTGGTGGAGAATTTCTCCCTGAGTCGTAACTGCGTGCTGAACTGTTGCGTCTGAAATTATTCTGCCTCCCTTGACAATAATAGTTCTGGTTACCATATTGTCTATTTCTATGGTTATCTCTGTCATATTCATTTCTACGGAAATGCGATCTTTCTCTGTAACTATTTTTCTGCCAGCGGTTGTCATAAGGGTGGTGTCTCTTTTGGTCACGATTTGCGTTGTAAGAATAGCCTTGTCGTGTCCAGTTATTGTTTCTGTCGTCACGGAATTGTGACGTATGTGACCTGTAGTGATTGTTTTCCTGTTTTCGCATCCGGCGACTGTCTGTGTCAATTTCTAATTCTTGTAGGAGTCCCTGAAAAACTTTAATGTCGTCTTTGCAACGTCCTGCCAAAATAATGTGTCGTAAATGTTCAGGCAATTTGATTAAGCAAATGCGGATAATTTCTGAGGGGCTGTATGGGTTTGACAGGTACTGATTCTTGTGCAACATGTCTTCAAAATATTTCATAAGACTGGAAAATTCAGATTGTTCGAAACGTTTTATCATTATGATGCTTTGTTTTACTCGGTCTTGTGTGGCCTGAGACCAATATGCTGAGAGGAAGGCATGGTAAAACTCTCCTTCACTGTGGCAATCGTGAATTACCGATCGCATTCTCACAGCTGGTTCATTCTCTAAGTAGCCACACATAAATTCTAATCTGTGTTCTAACGACCAGTTGGGAGGAAAACAATGAGAGAATTTATGGAGCCATGCTTGTGGATGAATGTCGTTGCCAGAATTCTTAAATGTTTTGAATTTACGTGTAGTAATGAACAGCTTATAGTCAAAATCGTCATGTCGGCGAGTCGCATGTCGGTCATTGTTACTTCGTTTCGGCGGTTCCATCTCAAAATCCAATGCGCCTGGCCAATTTCTTTCATAATTTCCGAAGTGTCCTGTGTTATTATTTTGTGGTTGTTCCGTATTTCTATGTCCCTCTTCCCGTATTGGGGCGCGAGTATCCTCTGAAATACGTAATTCTTGAATTACTTGTGTCAGCTGATCTTGTGCTTCCCGGATTTCTCTTTTGTACTGTGTATTGATTTGATTTTGATTCTGTTTGAATTTTCTAATTTGTTCATACTCTTCTGTGTCAGTGAAGGCTACAGGTGTTGTGTTATTCAGATCATCATCTACCTTCGTAGATAAGTTAGTGAACTGATCTGAAAGTTCAGCTACTTTATCCGATAGTGAAATTATTTCCTCTGTATGTTTTTCTGAACCAAGTTTCAGAGTATCTACTGTGTCCTTTAAGTTTTCCTGAGTTTTTGCAAGTTGCGTAACCGAATCGGTAGATGCAACTGAGTCAATTTTAGCTTGCAAGGTGTCGTGATTTTCATGAACAATGGTTTGCAGTTCTTTTATGGCTGCTTCGTGATTCTGTAATACATTTTCATGCCGCGAAAAAATAGGTTGAAAATGCTCACAAATTTGTGTTTTTACGTCATTACAGACTTTTTGACATTTCGATTCAATGTTATGTAACTCAGTAGTTAAACCTTCACGTGTTTTTTCAAGTGTGGTGTCTAACTTTTGAAGCTTTTGCTGTGTTTGTCTCTGATTTTGTTCCATTGTGTCTAGCTTTTGAAGATTTTGTCCCATTTGTCTCTGATTTTGTTCCATTTGTTGCATTAATTGCAATAATAATGTATTAGTGTCTGGAATCTGTTTCTCTACGCTTTTCGGCAGTGCATTTGCACCGGCAACATTCACATTTTGACAAACAGAAAATGCGTCATGACTTATTTGAGAAAACGGTGATAACCCAAAACCTGAATCTACAGTATTTGCGAAATTGTGTCCTGTCATTTCGGATTCCTGAGGCGAGCTGTTGCCGACCGATCGATCGATAATGCTTCCCTGTTCACTACCTGTTTCACTGTCTATACCATTGTTTGCAGCCCGCTCCATTTCCCTATGCACAATTACCAAATTACTACTTTGAACATCAGTTAATTCATTACTCGGTGGCGTTAACACACTGCTTTCATTTTCACTGTCATTTCTCAGTTTACTTTGGAGCCTAGTATTACGTTCTTCACACGCCATTATTGTCACAATATTTCACACGACAACACAGAAAAGCACAATTTGAAGAGCAAAAATAAGAGAACACATTAACATAACACTGAAAATAATATCTAGTTAATTGCAGCTGCGAAATACTTGGTGCAAATCTACATGCATGCCACAACTGTTTTACTGTACAACAATGAAAGACTGCAACTACAAAGGAGATTTTCTCTACAATTACGCGCTAGCAATAAACAAAATCTACACTAATTACACAAACGACAACAAAAAATCAGAAGATTCCAGTGAGGTATCCTCGGCTAAGGGTCGACATATGAAACGTCCCCTTTGAACAATTATACAGGACTGTGCTTAAACTGACACACAATATTTTGTTAGCGCAACACAATCTGACTTTCAAAGATCCCTACAAAAGAATGGCCCTGACTAACATTAAACTATACCTTTCACAAATCACTAAATCACTTACCTCACAATAATCTTCGTTTCTCCCACTACTGCAATACAGCAAGCGCCACTACTGCCAGCTAAATAAAAGATTCAGACTATGGATGGCACTAACTACTGATAGGGATAGTTACCAAATGAAAGATATTAATAGAGAACAAACAATGTATTTACCTTGATATCATCATATATAAATATAGCAGTTCATGACAAATTTCAAAACTCCGCCATCTCTCTCCCCACATCCACCACTGCTGGCGGCTCGCCTCCAACTGCGCAACGCTACGCGCTGTTCACAGCCAGCTGCCTCTCTACAATGGCAGACAACAATGCAAACTAGCCACAGACTGCACACAGCACAGCCAGTGATTTTCATACAGACAGAGGTGGCGTTACCAATAAAAAAACCTAAACAGCCTACTTACAACTTCTTTAAGAAAATGTTTGATGAAAGCATTCGATACTGAACGAGCTGTTGCTTTGCGTAACGGTGTAAAACACACATATTTTGACGTCAACTCCACTTCTACGAAAATGTACGCAAAACCATTAGTAGAACGAACCACTGGACCGAACAAATCGACTGCAGCCATCTCCTTTAATTTCGCTGGAATTATAGGAAACAACGGTGCTCTGTGAGATACTGTTGGCGGCTTAGCCTTTTGACATAATTTGCATTTGGCCAGAACAGATCGAATACGTTTTTCCATATTACTCAAATAACAATTTTCTCGTAATTTATGAAAGCATTTTCTGGGACCAAAGTGTGCATAACTGAAATGTGTGTACCAAATCAATTTATTGACCCACTCATCAGGAATACAAACTAACCAAACAGAGTTGTCGACCGATTTTCGTTTAAAAAGAATGTCATTGCGAACTAAATAATGCTGTCTAATCGCCACGCTTTCCTTTCTACTCCACTTCTCTTTAATGTCCTTCCAGATTGGATCCTTATTTTGCTCCTTAGCGATGTCCTGGAGCGAAGACGAAATAAAGTTCTCAAACGCAACACCTTGAATATACATCAAACAATAATTGTTTTCTATGCAGTCCTCTTCAGCACTTTGTTTCAAACCAGTAGGTGCACGTGATAAAGCATCAGCAACAATATTTGAAGAACCCTGTATGTAAACAATACTAAAGTCAAATTCCTGTAGGTACAACGCCCATCGTGACAATCTGCCATGAGTTAATTTTGTCGACATGAGAAATTCCAGAGCTCGATGATCGGTGTAAACCTTCGTATGTCTGCCAAACAAAAATGTGCGAAATTTTGTGAAAGCCCATACAACAGCTAAAGCTTCAAGTTCCGTAATCGAATAATTCTTTTCTGATTTAGAGAGGACACGACTTCCAAATGCAATAGTTTTCTTTACTACAACGCCGTTTTCTTCTATCTCTTGAAATAAATGTGCACCTAGGCCTTTGTATGATGAGTCCGTTGCCAAACAAAATTCTTTAGATAAATCCGGATGTGAAAGAAGTGGAGCAGCAACTAAAGCATCACGAAGCTGTTCAAATTCTGACTGAGCTTCCTCATCCCAACACCAATTAGATTTCTTTCCAGATAGTTCACATAAACGAGGTGTGGCCAAATCGTCCAATCTAACAAAGCGTCGAAGAAAATTACAGACACCAAGGAAGCTACGAACATCACGTTTCGTGGTAGGAACAGCATAACTACGAACAGCGTCAAGTTTTTCTGGATCAGGAAGAATACCTTCTGTAGAAATAATGTGACCGAGAAATTTCACCTGTGAACGACCAAATTCAGATTTTTCTAAGTTCACTGTAATGCCAACTCTTGCAAAGATACGTAATAATGAATCCAAAATTTTGTTGTGCTCACTCCAAGAACGTTTAGCAATAAGAATGTTGTCAACATATGAAGTAATATTGTCACGGAGATAAACAGGTAAAATTTCGTTTAGACTACAAATGAATGCTGCAGAAAATATAGTAAGTCCCAACAGTAAATTCCAAAGTCACTTTTGGGTAAAACAGTCATATCCGGTTATTATTTACTTATTCACTAGATAGATTGATAGTCGAAGAGTTGGTTTGACAGATGCAAAGAATAGTGAAAGAGTAGGCAGCGGTACAGAAAACTGAAAGAGAAATAGCACCACTACAGCTCGGGGCCCTATGCTCGCTACGGCACATATTCACTTAGAGTAGTGAATCCCCTGAGGACATTAATAACCGCACATAATTTCCAGTTTGTGACTTAGTGGCCAATTTGGTGGAAGTGCGTACATAAATTGATCTAGCCATGCACATGGATGTATGTCATTCTTAGAATTGCGGAAGATCTTAAATTTCCGGACAGTCAAAAAGTGTTTATAGTCAAAGTTTTCGCCTCGTGGCGACAAAGACCTACCGCGTCTGTCCCAGTCCGAATGTCGATTATTGTCAAGTTCGCGCGCCTGGCGCTCTCTTGTTGCATCCCGTAAATGAAACAAATTATTTTCTTCAAACCCCTCTGGTATCTGTGATTCCAAATTTCTTCTACTGTCTTTTCCTATGATTTCGCCTTCAATTTGTTTGACTTGCTTTTTTAATGCCTCAACTTCCCTTTTAATGCGTTCATTAAATTTTCCCTGATTTTCAACATGCTTATTTATGTTCTGGTATTCTTCGGTTTCTGCTAATGGCAATGGAGCTGTATCATCCGAATCTCTGTCCCCATGTAAACTAAGATTTGTCAGTTTATCTGAAATTTCCTCAACTCTTTCCGATAAGTCACCTATTTTTTCTTTCTGTTTAGTTACGTCTTCCGTAAGTGTCGCGACTCGGATTTCAGTACTGACACATTTGGTAGTTAACTGTTCATATTGTTGTGTTAGGTTATTTAATCTGTCATTTGGCACGGATTGCTCGATTCTCTCAAATATTTCTTCCTTATCCTTTGCACGTTGTAAATTTAACTCTGAAAATTTCTGTACTATCACGCGATCTCTTTCTTCCTGTTCTCTATCCTGTTCCCTTTGTCTGATTTCTACTGCAATTAATCTATTATTGTGAGCATTCAAAATTGGTTGTACTTCTTTTCTGAATTCTTTCTTTAATTCATCTTTCATATTTTTGAAACATGTCCCTATTCGTGAATCTATCCGTGTTTCCAAAGTTCCCATCTCTGTTTTAAATTCAGATCCCATCCGTGTTTCCATTGTTCCTATATCAGTTTTTAATTCAGATCCTAAAGTTCCTATCTCTGTTTTAAATTCAGATCCTAACTGTGATTCCACTGAGTCTAACCGTGATTCCATTGTTCCCATCCATGTTTCCATTGTTCCCATCTGTGTTTTTAATTCAGATCCAAACCGTGTTTCCATTTTTAATATAGCACTCATCAACTGCCCCATAGTAACTGATTCGAAACTCCTTTCGCCTCTAACATTTCCCACAAAACCAGTTTCCTTCGTCATAGCTGTAAAGCTATCTGTGTTCGATACTATTTCAGAATCTTCTATCGTTAATCTCGTATTCTGTGAATTTTCTGATTGAGAAAAATTTTGAAATGGTTCCGGACTATTTTCCCGACTTATTACATTGTTTTCCACTTCATTATTCATCGCACTGTTTTCCTCTGTTGGCGAGTTCGCCATGTTAACAATTTCGTCATTCTCACTATTCATCATTTTTGCCTTTTTCATTGATCGCGTAATCATTTACAAAACATAAAAAAAATTCGTCACTGTACGAAGATTACACACAATGACTCCTTATCTCCAACAATACCATTCACATGAAATGTTTCCCTCAAACACGATCAACAAACAATTGACATAATTGCACTAGATTGTCAAATGCGTAAACAAGACAACAAATCAAATTCTGAGAAAAAATACCATTAGAAGAATGACAATTACCAAATCTACACATGCAAAATAGACTACAATTACTAACTACAAATTACTACAACAATACTACCATCTACTATTTTTACAATCAGAAGAATCCAAGGGACGATCCGGAGCAGCGGTCGCCACGTGCATGGGGGCTTAACTAAATATGATTGAAAATACTTTTTAAATTTTTCGTAGCTGTATGTCTGATTACGCTGTGTCTCGTAAACGGTTGGCCCTGACTAGTATTATTACGCAATCTGACTGCTTAGAACAACAACAAAGAATGAAATGAAAATTTTCATTAACACAATTAATTAATTAAGTCCCCAGCAACTATAAAATCTACGAAGCCAACAAGCACAAGTGTAGCTGTTCTGTATGTGGTAGTATGACTCAACGCACATCTGGCACGGTTCTTCTTCAACAAGACAAGAATTTTAAATACCAATTATACTGACGTGATAAAAGAAAATTAGAAAAACTATAATTACGAAAGAAAACCAGAATTACACTCTAATACAAGAGCACAAGCCAGGTACTTTGTTGACTGAACCTGTAATGATGCATTATTTGAGACACACAAATAATAAAAGAACATAGTGGTTTTTACCTTCATATATATTGACGAAATGCACTCTGATCATTACAATATCTTCATTAGAATAACATCTGCTATCTCTCCCATCAAATAACTGGATAAAACATGGAACAAACACTCCTTACTACCACCTCTCGACAAGCCTTGCCCACTCGCACATCATTACAATATCTTCATTAGAATAACATCTGCTATCTCTCCCATCAAATAACTGGATAAAACATGGAACAAACACTCCTTACTACAACCTCTCGACATGCCTTGCCCACTCGCACATCTCAACACTGACTGCCACGAGACCTCGACAGGCACTCTACTACGAGCTCTCGACAAGCATTCACTACTACGAGCTCTGCCCACGCACTCTGGAGGCGGCTTAATAATACTCTTTGGCGCAATCTCTGGCGCAGTGGCTCAGTGTAGCC
This sequence comes from Schistocerca serialis cubense, assembly GCF_023864345.2. Classification (NCBI taxonomy): domain Eukaryota; kingdom Metazoa; phylum Arthropoda; class Insecta; order Orthoptera; family Acrididae; genus Schistocerca; species Schistocerca serialis. Next base: position 450,630,308 of record NC_064644.1, read on the forward strand.
ACCTTTCAAAGTTCGTTCTGCAGAGAAAAACAGGGGTTTGATATCCCCTTGAAAATATAAAGTACTATCATAGGATGTTGCCAGTAAAAATGAATGACTGTGAGAAAACCAATACAGTAGTTGATGCCCTGGCAGGCAAAGCAAATGGATGAGGCTTAAATCCAGATATACTGAATACAGTTTTTCTGAACTAAAGGGACAGTTTTTACAAAAAGAACAATGGGTCAGAAAAGAAGCAAGACAGTCAGTTGTGCTAGTTTGTAGTCACACGTATGCGTTATTCTTCTTGGAGAAAGTTCCTTGTAAAATTATACTGTTTAAAGAGTAGGAAAACACAATTCAAAAATGTGCGGTAATTGTCGCCAAACTTGCAGGAAAATGCCAAGAGCTACAATGGCAGCACAACAAAACCTCTGAAACATTTTCAGAACGTTACGGATGAGGACAACTGGGAAGGAACGTGTGTTCGGCAACTTTTTTAAAATGTGAACGTACCAGAAAGAGATATAAGGAATAGAAATCAAATAAATGTCACCAGAAAGTGTGGTACAGGTAATTATTAAAATAATGGAAATGGTAGTTATGATAAGTGTGAAGTGAGAAACTATTTGGAAAACTTAGTGTCATGCAGGTCACTGGCCTATGGAGTATGGAAAGAAATAAATGTTCTGATCTAAAAGAAATGTTTAGATATGTAAGATGTGGGGCAAGGAGTCCTCGAAGTGTGTGATCTTGCAGTGTGACTGACAAACAATAAAATTATACGAGGATGAAATATAGAGAAAATTTAGATGTATGTATTGTTTGAAAGAAAAAGAAAGGGCTTTATGATTACTTTGCTTAAATCCTATCTTAAAAACATTATTATTTACGTGGAGAGTAATTACATTTAGATCTCTGTTTGTCTGATTCATTTACGTCAGAAAGTAGTGTACCACATCCTTGATTCATTCCATTTGCTTCGTTTCTTATACTGAGGGAAAATCAACCTGATAGCAATACTTAAGTTCATTTTTATTTTGCAAGTTTCGAAAATAGTATAGTCCCATTATTGCGCTACAGGAAATGCTAAATATGGCAGGATGTGAATAGATTTTACAGCATTGGTAGTGTATAGGTAGCGGAACAGGTCCGAGACGATGTCTATATCAGCGTGCCAACGCAACTTGTGAAAAAGAAGCAATGGTTAGTGAACAGTAGACCGGTCTGCCCAGAGTCCTGACCTGAATCCAATGGCCACACGTATGGGATGAGTTAGAACTTCAACTCCGCTCCGTGCCTCATTGTCCAACACCACAAACTTACTCACTTACTTCTGATCGGTGAACTTCAAGGAAACCCCAACATCAAGCTAAATAACACAACTGTGCATTGCAAAAGAATGACAAGATATCCATGTGTACGACAAACTAAAATGCACTGAATATAACGGACTTACAACCAACAAAGCAATAAAAATAACGCATAAAAGAGAAAGACTAAATACAGAGTGCATATAAAGAAAATAATTACACATCATATCGCACTATCCGAATCTGTAGAATGCTTTGCATCGAGCTCAGGGGTGCATCGACAGAGGCTTGGAATACACACGATTATTGTGGGACGTGGCCAAAGGAGAGTTCTCCTCAGGGTGTCGGGTGCCCTCAGTACACCATCGGCAGAAGCACTGTGCGTGGTGATGGGAGTGTGCCTTTACGTCAAAGAGCAGCAGTGTAGTCGTACTGGTTTAAGAAAGCAAAACGTCATAAAGTATTTGAAATTATGAGAGACGACATGACAGAAAGGCGCCCACCATATCACTAGCGAAATGACATCTGGCAGAGAGAGTGGGTTCGACAGAAAAGGTCACCTTTTTCCCAAAAATCAAGGACTGAACGAGGCTAAAACATATAGATCCCACATGTGGCATGGTCCATTTCCTTACGGAACATGGTCCATATCCAGAACACCCATGTGCACTTGTGCTGAACTAGGAACACGTGAACATGTCACTTCACACTGTGACAAAATCACGCATATATGACCTCGAAATGAGTATGACAACATAGGGCAAATTCTATGACAGCTGGACGATTGCAGAATACGGAATGACACAAACGATAATGTGTCATGTACGTTAAACGAATTATACAAATAAGAAAAAACACATACAAAAATAAGAGCAAACACGCAAACAGGGGAACACCGTGGTTGGAATGACATAGAGACAGACCAAATATAGAAACAGACAGGTGCTGATACAGTTGCAGACCTAGATTTGAGATAATACTAAATTAAGGAACACAGAAATAGATCACGTGTCATTTCAATATATGTAGAAAACTCATTAGTAATAATCATAATTTGAATTATATAATTGTTTATTAAGCTTAGGTAAAATAATATCTCTAATGAAACCGATGTAATAATGTAATATAAGTGAAATACAACGCATGTCCGTACACATAAATTATCAAATGAGAATCAAAAATACATTTTGTACTCTACCTCGAACTTGACAAGTTCGATGATATGCCAATCTCTCGCACATGAGATAGCTAGGTGGTGGGACATCTAACACAAATCTGTGCACTTACGTATTGTCTTTTTATTTCCCATTCTTAAATGCAATATTCTTGTTATTTTAGAAAATAATTCCGAATTTACAATATGTCATAAAGCCATAGTATGTCATAGCCACTTTCAGTCTTCCTAAATTTCTGTCTTCTATTATTAAATCGTTTATATTAAATTTTTTGTTTCTCAAATAGTTTTAAGCCTATAAGTATTTGAAATCGCCGTATTATTAATCCCTATTATAAATAAGAAATATCAAATGAGACCCACATTCTACACAGGTAAAATTTCATATTGTGAAAATACGACCTGTCTTAGTAACTAGGTGGCAGGTCATTTGTAAATGGTAGCAGCAAATAATTGAAACAAATAAAATAAATCTCAAACTTATCTTGTTTCGGATCTGGAATCAGAGAGGATTTCCATTCTTTCAGAGACATTCAGACACCTCACTGAAAGCGTCCCCAGAAGGGTTCAAGTTGTCGTACAGACGAAGTATGGCACACCCACAATTGGTGGCCAATCCTGTATCCGAAAGTAACGGATATGTTGTTCCTACAACGTCAACTGATGCTGAGTTCTCTCACCACAAAAAAGAGTCTTGTCTATTATTTCATGGTTGATTCCATAATTATTTTATTCTGTAAACATATTCCTTAGTTCTCGTCCATCACACATACACATTTTGAAATGACTTCATCTTATATGCTTATACAGACTATATCACAAACAGGATTTGAGTGAAATATGTCAACTCCTATCTAAGAGCTAGATACGAATACACTTACTCGTCTTTCCAATTTTCTGTTACGGAGAACGCCCATCTAGTGCTGCTTACTGTGTGTTCTCGTTTTAGTTGGTACGCAACATCAACTAATTTCTTCACAGCGCAACCGACGAGGGCTCAGTGTATATCACCATAGCATCTACGGAGCATACAAAGGCTAATTTGATGTGTTACTGACCCGTACGATCAACTGAGACCATCTCAGGACTTAGGTGCGGAGACCCTGGTAGTGAACTGTGCTGAAAATAAACTACGCTACTAACAGTTTATAATAACTACCGTCTGTCACCTCATACGTATTTCAGACACATTAAAGTGCGTGACATTTTCCAGGTGTAACGTAAAATAAATGTTGCCATTATGCAGTAGTGTGTGCAGAGAGAGATCGTTTAAGGTCAAGGGAATAAAATCTGCATTACAAATGAGGCAAATTAAATATGCAACACTAACCCACAGGAGATTATTAATGGCTCAATGTAATTCCTTTACTTCTCCCTGGAGAAAAGAATGGCCCTACTAACTTTGCGTAAGAGCAGTAACAAAAGAGAGAGGTTTCCCAAGGTTTATCACCTTTTGTGAACATTGGATGCACATCTGTGAAAAACCTACGACCATGACATATTAACTCTCCCTTTGTTTACACACAACCTTCGAATGAAACGATTTTTAAAGTTTTTGGTCCTCTTTGTTGTTTGGGGTACGATTACACACCTGACGCACTGCTCTGTTCTTTACATTAACTTTCTATCAATTATCTCAATTGTAGCCGGAATTATGATTGTCGAAATAATTAAATATCCTTAACATAAGAAGGATATTGTTCAATTATTAAATTGTTTATTGAATCCTTGTCTGTTACTGTGTATGCAACGACAGACTGATCCGTGACCTTGGTCAAGAATGCACTACGTCCGGTACTTCCCACTGCTGTTCGAAACGAAATTAGATAAATTGGTTGACAGTAACTTTTCATATTCCACAAATGAATGCAGAAATTTTACAAGTCTTTAACACAACATTAGTAGTTCAGAGTAAGAGTCAACTAACGCGACTGTCGAAGCTTCTCCAAGTTCACTAATTCTAAAGGATGTACTGCTACGTTCTAGACCTGTCGCCCAAAAAATTTCATTGCGACTGACACGCTGCTTAACAACGCGCGACTTGTCCGAGAGAGTTCGCGTAACCAATGGGCCTAGAAAAGAAAGAAAGAAAGTGAGACTTGAATCCCACCAGATGTTCCATGGTGAACTTATTCTTTTACTGGGGCGCGAAGTTTTTGAGTTGCTTGTATTTTATTAAGTAAATGGTCTAAATTATCATTACCTCTATTAACTATTTTAAACTTTATTTTAAACCTATGGAGAGTTACACCTCCGCATGTAGCTGCTGTAGTCTATTATTTAATCCCACTACTACAACTGTTTTCTTACAATTTATTTTGTACGTATTTGCTTTTTAAACCTGATAATCAACCTTGCGGCTAATGATTCAAGTTGTACTAGTTTCTCAGAAATTCTTAACATGATTGCCGGTGATGCTACTGAAGTATTATCACTTGGTACTTTCTTCGTTGAATTTGCTTAAAGCCTTTGGAAGTTATTGGTTTTTAAGTAATAGGTATATTTATATCCTTCGTTGTTAATAAATAAAGTACACTGCGTGACAAGATAAGTAAAGTAACCAGAAGAAATAATCGGATGTCACTGTAGTTCATACAAGTACACAAAACTGGCCGGTATGTAAGTTCTTTTTTTTTTTTTTTTTAGTCATCAATCTTCTCAGAGATATGATGTGTACGCCACAAATTCCTCTCCTGTGTCAACCTTTTCATCTCAGATTAGCACTTGCTATCTACATTCTCAGTTATTTGTTGTATGAATTCTACTCTCTGTCTCCCTCTACAGTTTTGTCTTCTATAGCTCCCTCTAATACCGTGGAAGCTATTCCCTGATTTCGTAACAGAAATCCTATCATCCTGTCCCTTCTCCTAGACGTGTTTTACATATGTTACTTTGTTCGCCGATTCTGGGGAGCACTTTCTCGTTTCTTACCTCATCCGTCCACCTAATTTTCTACATTCTTTTGTAATACCACATCGTAAGCGCCTCGATCCTCTTCTGTTCTGTTCTCCATACAATCCGATATTCATTACTGTACGATGCTGTGCTACAAATGCATATTCTCAGAAAATGCTTCTTCATTTTAAGGCCAGTTATATTGATATTTGAGGGTGTCTCCTGGCAAGGAGTGACACTTTTTACCTGTGCTAGTCTGCTTTTACATATGTTCTCCTTCCTTCGTCCGTCATGGGCTACTTTGCTTCCAAGATAGCAGAATTCATTAACGTCACCTACTTCGTAATCACTGATTCATCTTAAGTTTCTCACTATTCTCATTTCTGCTGCTTCTCATTACTTTCGGTTTTCTTTGATTTACTCCCAGTTCACACTCTGTACTCATTAGATTGTTCAGCCCATTCAACAGCTCCTATAACTCTTCACCCTCCCCGAGCGTATCAGTGTCATCAAAGCATCTTATTATTGATATCCTCTTGCCCTGAACTTTATTTCCACTCTTGAACATGTCCGTCATTTCCGTTATTGCTTCTTCGCTGTATAGATTGAACAATGGGTAAGAAAGACAGCATCCCTCCTTATCTTAGCGCATCCTTGTTGAACTCCTAGTTTCATGGTCTCCTCTTCCTTCTTGTATATACTGGATACTATGCCGTCTTTGTCCGCCCCGGTAGCTGAGTGGTCAGAATGACGGATTGCCGTTCTACGTGCCCGAGTTCGATTACCTGCTGGGTCCACGATATTCTCCGCTCAGGGACTGGGTGTTGTGCTGTATTCATCATCATTTGATCCCCATCCGGTGCGCAGGTCGCCCGTTGTGGCGTCGAATGTAATAAGACCTGCACAAGGCTGTCGGTCCTGCCCCGCAAGGGGCCTCCCGGCCAATGACGCCAAACGCTAAGTTCTTTTCGATACTCCGTCTTAGCCTATAACGTATTGCTACTTTTCTCATAATTCCGAATATCTTGCACCAATTTTCATCGTTGAACACTTATGCCAGATCGACAAAGCCAGTGGAAGGTCTTGCTTTTATTCAGTATTGCTTCCACTATCAAGTGCAACTTCAGGACTGCCTCTATCGTGCCCTTACCTTCCCTAAAGCCAATGTGATAGTCATCTATCAGGTCCTCAGATTTGTTTTTCGTTCTTCTGTATATTATTCTCGTTAGCAACTTGATTGCATGAGCTATGAAGCTGATTGTACACTAGTTCTTCGACTACATGTTCTTCGTGTCTTCTAATCTCTGTGTCACCGTACGCCACTAGTCTCATACATACTACACAGCAGTTTGAATACTCGTTTGGTTTCCATTTACCCCAATGATTATAGAAATTCCGATGGAATTTTATGTATCCGTGCTGTCTTTGTTGATCTCAGGTCTTACAAAGCCTTTTTATATTTTGACTCTAATACTTTCCCTCCATATTTCTTCGATATCGACTGCTGGTTCTTCTTCTATCACCTCGCGACACAATCCTCTCTCCTCACACTGGCCTTCGATCTACTTTTTCCACCTATCACCCTCCCTAGTGAGTTTAACAATATAATTGCCATCTTAGTCTTAATGTTGCCGCCATTGCTTTTAATTTCACCAAAGTATGTTTTAACTTTTGTATATGCTGAGTCAGTCTTTCCGACGAACCTGTTTCCTCAAATTTTTCCTGGAGCATCTGAACGTCCTACTTACTTCTTTTGTGAGTGATTTATATTGGCTTAGTCCTTATTTTCCCTCAACATTTTTGTATCTCTTTCATCGATAAATAGAAGTAATCAGTTAATCAAAGTTTGTACGCTGTTACCTGGCTAATAAATATCTCTGTTTTTCCAAAATCTGTCATTGCCCTTTTTAAAAATGTCCACTCCTCTTCAACTGAAGTGCCTACTGTGATGTTCCTTATCGCAGTATCTGCATACTTAGCGAGCTTCGACTGTGTCTCATCGTTTCTCAGTACTTCAGTATCTTACTTTATTCCACACCGATTCTTCCGTACCATTTTCTTAGACTTTGGGTATTCTTCATTATCACTCAACTATAATCTGAGCTTACATTTGCTCCTGGATACGCTTTACAGTTCAATATCTGAATGAGGAACTTTTGTCCGACCATGAAGTAATCCACCTGAACACTTCCTATGTCTTCAGGCCTCTTTCACGGATACCACTTCCTCTTGTGCTTCTTGAACAGAGTGTTCGCCCATACTAGCTGAAATTTACTTTAGAATTCAGGTCGTCTTTGTCCTCTTGAAGTCCTACCAAGCCTCTATTCTCCCAAAATCCTTTATTTTACTGCTTTCTCTATAACCGCATTCTAGTTTTCCATGATTATCATATTTTTGATACGCTTAACATACTGAATTATCCGTGTTACACTCTCATTTACTTTCTCTGCCCCTCATCTTCAGCTTGCGACATCAGCATGTATACTCCAATCCGAACTATTGATGTCATTGGTTGTTTGCTTTCGAAGATAATGATAATAACCGTTTCATTGAACTGTTCTGAGCAACTCACTCTCTGCCGTACCTTTTTAGCCATAACGAATCCTGTTCTCATTATACCATATGCTGTTGATATGACCCTATATTCGTCAGATCAAAAGTTCTTGTCCTCTTTCCATTTCACTGCACTGACCCATACTATATCTAGACTGAGTTTCTGCATTTCCCTTTTTAAATTTTGTAGGTTCCCTACCAGACTCTATTTCTGACATTTGGCACCCAGGCTCGTAGAATGTTAACCTTCGTTTGTTACTTCATTTATTTCTTAACCCTTGGTAAGTTGCCTATTCGCTTATTCGTATCTACCACCGCCAAGTTTCTCTATACATCAGCTGTTTTCAAATGACCATGGCGATCGGACCAATGTTTATGCTCCACAGCTTAAAAGGTGCATCTTACTCGCAACGAACATGCACCTGAAGACTGAAATGGTACCTTGTGCTTACCGGTATGCCCTGACAGTAACATCAGACTTGTCATTAAGAACCTTCTCATTTAGTTAGTGCTAAGAGATATGAAAAGGATTCGAAACGAGACGCTGACTCCACAAAACTGAAAGTTCATTGTCTCTAGTACAAGTTGTTCACTTTTATTTCGGGTTGTTATTACTTTTCTGAAGAAACCATTGCTGCTATCGATCTTCGCGAACGACTCGCTTCTAATATTGATGAGTTCTCAATACCGTCCACGAACACAGCAATATTTCATGTATCTCTCGAACTTCTCACGTCATAAGTCCATGTATCGTCCAACCATTTCACACATTCAGCCACGACTCCCAAATACTCATTTCCTTCCACGCCACCCGTAATCGTTGGCACCAAACCGAGGTCCTCTATCACAGACGGATCCCCTGGAGGCAGTGCTATTGCCTTAGGCCGCTACGTGTAAGGGACAGAGTAACTAAATCTGTAGCCTTACATTCCCCAACATTAATGTTTTCAAAATTTATTTAGGAAAAAAAGTGAAAACAATCTCCTCATGGTGGTGAAATGGAAGAATATTCCTCCTCCCCAAATTATGAAGAATTTACTGCAATAATACCCTCATGGTAAACAGCCTTGAAGACATTAACAAGAAAATACCATTCATACCTACTAAATTCTGAAGAACATTTTACAATTATACATGAAATGTATGTGAAGTTAACCACAAAAATGTTCAGTTGTCAGATTCAAAACATTTGAAAACATAATACATTTCACATAAATTAAAACCAGAAAAAGAACAAATCACAACAGTCCAAAGAATTCACAGTAAAATACATTCACAATTATCACAAACAATATCTAATGTATATGGTAATTTAGGTAGCGAATTAGGTAAATTGTTCAGATGTATGAATATTATTTACAAACACAAGTGGAAGAAATTACATGCATGTTGGAACTGTAGTAATAAATTTTTTTTTTCAGAAATGTAAAATAATTGACTCACTTTGTAGTAATTATTGCTAGCAACTTAAATAGTTAAACTATGAAAATCATACATTATTTATAGAAATTAGAAACAGTTTGTGGGCCGAGCACGGGGCTCACAACCTGAACTACACGCCACTGTTAAGCACTAATGAAGGGCTGGGTCCCTTACTTCGATTGCACATAGTTCATTAAGGTCAATCCAACACATTTATTTCAAATAACATAAATTAAGTTACATTTCAATCTGTTTAACATTAAAGAGGAATTTAAAAAAAAAAACAATTTCAATATAAGATGATTTAGTGCGTGAAGCACGAGTTAAGCCAATAACCAGATAAACTAAACAATTGTCCGTAATTAAAAGAAAGAGAAAAACTAAATTGAATCAATACACCCCACTGACAAATATCCAAAAAACCTTACAATACTACTCAAAAGAATGCACTGACAGGACACGTCAAAACGAGTTCAATAACACAGCTTGAAACGCGTATGTATTCTTGTATCCAGTAGCAGCGATGGCGAGGCATGACAGAATCTCTGATCAGAGAGTTATTTATCGTTGCTGGTCTGCGCTTGACCGCGCGAGAGTTCAGTTCTGTTGCGAGAAAGTTGTTGTACGTAGCGAGTCGCGAGAGCATGTAGTTCGTTCGTGCTAGTAGCGCGCGAGAGACAGTCGGAGTTGTGTGTGAGGAGTCGGCGGGCGTCGACATGGGCCTCTGGTCAAGGTTCAGGATGAGGTATATTTTTAAATAAGGTAATGAAGCAGCATTGCGCACATCTGATAATGTAATGTATCTTAATTGTAATTAATTTGTTCAAGAATTGCCCAATAATAATTTTGTTCTGAAAGCAATTTTTTAAGAAAATAATCATTACAATTGAAACAATACTTCCTATGCTTTTCCTGCCAGAATCAATTTATCAGATTTGCTCAGGTCATAAGGTCAGCGCAGATGACCTTATAAAATTTATCAGGTTGATCATAACGTTAATTTTGTGGGGACTTCATATTTTTGCACATTGTTATTATCATTGAGTTTTACTACTGTGGGAAGCTAACATTTGGCTCTATTTGTATTTTAATTCAATTCTTTTCATTTTTGTATTTTTGTGGAAAGGTTACACTAGGTTCTATTCCCATTAAAATTTAAGTATTGTCTTTTCAAAATTCTCTAGGGAGGTTACACTTGGCGACATCCGGTCCAGGATCGTATTTCGTTGAGAATCTTCTGAGAAGTAGTCAGATATTTGCTCTTATTTACTTAATATAATTAGCATTTGGCGCAACGCTTTTACTAATTTTATGACTTTCTTTCCTCAGATCATTGGCAATTCGTTGCTCTGTTGTATTTGTGTTTGTTGCTTTTTGCATTGTGCTTATTTCATTTGTGAATAATTGTGACTATTGTAAAAATGCCGCGAAAGACTGTGAATAGTGTATCGCGAAGTATAATGAATGAAATTACCGACTTAAAAAACTTCACCGATAGTACTTGTGATACGCAGTGTAATGATAACAATCCTGCGTTCACTGACAATCAGTGCGTTCCAACCACTAATGATGATTTTTATCTTAATGATGAACTAACGAACTCAATTGTCTCCTCTGTTAATTTGACGACAATTGATGACGTGGGGCGCTCTATTGTAATGAGCGCTGCCCAGCTTAACACAACCGGTTTACTAACTTCATGTGACGAACACACAAATTTGTCTAATGAATATGAACAGGATACACAAAGTAGGACGGATTTATTTAATTCTGAAATAGTGACCGACAGTGTACATTTGAGTGGCAAACAATTTTGTAAATTACAGAATGACCAAATGGTCACACAGAACGCGACAATCGCAGGTACGGCACTAAACAGCACAGAGAATAGGAATGCTGATTTTGGGTCGCATCCAATTATGGCATTGTTGCTACAAGTGACTAAACAACTTAATGAAAATAGTGAAGATAACAAACAAGTTAAGGAAAGTTTGAAACAACTTAATAAAATTAATGAAAAACTGGAAAACAATGATGAAAATTTCAAACAACTTAGTGAACAGGTCAGACAACAGAGTGAAGATTTCAGACAACTTAGAGAACAGAACAAACAAGATAACGAAAATCTCAAACAACACTTTAATGAAAAATTAGACAACAATTCCAGACAGCATAGCGAGCAGATTACAGCCGTTGCCGCGCAGTGTCATGACACTAAGGAACAGTTACACAATTACGCGACGAGTTTAAAGCAATGACAGCAGAACTTTCGCGCACAATGGATGAAAAGATTGACGCGAAATTCGACCAACAGAACACTCAAATTGACGAACGTTTTAGTTTTCACATACAAAACAGTGATACGCGTTTCCGCAAATTCATACAGGATCAAAATAAAGTAAAACGTCAAGTCATGAAAACAATCACAACACAGAGACAGGAAGACAAACGTAAATTGTTCGCGAAAGCAAAGACATACGTAGACAACAATATTGCTACAGTGTCCGACGAAAATAATACCATCAAACAGTTGAACACAGAATTACGTGATGAAATTTGCGATCTTAATTCAAAAACAGATACACACACAGCAGATATTCAGACAGTGACAAACAGATTTGAACAATTAGAACTAACACAGGATTCCGATGTCGTCAAAGCTGACGTTAAAAAACTGAACGAAACTACACGTAAATTGCATAAACAGATTAATGCCTCAGACACTAAAACCGATGACCAGGTAAAAATACTGACTGAAAAATATGATGAATTGGCCAGTCGTATTGATGTTATCGAAAGTACTAATGACAATAAATCAGACGATACTGCACCGGTTTCATTTAACACCTGAATTTCAAAATTTACAGCAGACAATTAATGAGGTCGATTCAGCTAATAACACGTTACGTAGAAATTTGTCAAGTTTACAGCAGGAGGTAACAGAGATAAAAAATATTTCAGTTAATAATACGCCACAGAATCCGCCACTTTGCGAACATTTGTCTGACTCACGCAGCGCGTATAATGTGAGCAATACACAGAGACTACGCGACTTAAAATCCGAAAAGCCACGCGACTTAAAATCTGAAAAGCTACGTAACTTGAAATCCGAAATGACACAGACAAACAGATTCACACACAAACCTGAACGTGTTCACAAATTCAGTGACAAGAACGTAGATTAAGAGCAATTTTGATCTGTAAGAAATTCTAAGGAATTTAATAATGACAGAGCACAGATACACGATTTGCACTGTATAAGACAATTTATTTTTTTTTTCTTTCACCGCTATTACCGGTAAGGGAGAAACTAGCTTTGAACTGGGTACGACAATTTGCTATTGTATTTTCATCAGCATTACCTATAATGCAGAAAGTGGAATTAGCAAGAATACAGCAATTTGTGTTTGGAATTTTACTGCCATTGCCTAGAACGCAAAAACTGAAATTTATTTGCAGTGCGTAATTGACCTCAGGGGATTCATTACGCTTTAATGAATATGTGCCGTAGCGTGCATAGGGCCCGAGCTGTAGTAGTGCTGTTTCATCTTTAGTTTTCTGCACTGCTGCTTTCTCTTCTACTATCCTTTATATCTATGAAAACAGCTCTTTAACTATTGCTCTATCTAGAATTAAGAAACGTAGTAATGGAAACCCGATGTGACAAATTTTACCGAATGTGACAATTTTCATTAGGCACTCCAGAAATGACAACCACGAGAATTTTAATAGCAGATAAGAATTATAATCATCAGTATGTGTAAAATTAGCAGCAGTCGCAAACACATTTTGGTAACAATAGATGCTTTTCCACCGCAACAGCATGAAAGTCAACCGGTTAGCATACGTAACCACAAGGTCAACCTAACTTTAATGTTTCGCCGCGTGGACGTATAGTCCCTGGTACAACAAATAGTAACGCACGGCAGCAAAGGAACAACTACGTACAGAAAACACAGTATTTCAATTCCTATCGCAATGCACCGATAGGAATGACTATCACGACAGTCGTAAAAACAATGAGCACAATTATCAGCGTACGTATAATAACAGTCGGTCTTGCCAACAGCTAAATCATCCGCAACAACCTATTCTCATGAATGAACCCGACACAAGGTATCATCCAGAGCGTAATACGTCTGGAAGAAATAATAGAACAGTTCAAATAGTTGAAATGCCACAACATCCTCCTGATAATAATAACACGTCAGATAGAATCTGACTAGATACTGTACAGGTCGCATCTTCCAGTAACACAAGCACTACCTTTGACACGTAAAATGTTGTTCACGAAAATGTTATTACTTTTGACGACATCAGAGACACTCTCTTGCAGGAAAGACCAGTTGTTCAGAAAACTATTTCACATCCTGTCATCGAAATTAAAATTGGTTCATCGAAATTTTCAGCAGTAATCGATTCCGGATCACCTATGTCAGTAATAAATGAAGAAACTTTCAACGAGTGTAACAAAGAGAACACATATCCTACATTACCTTTAGGCAAAACGAACGTAAAAGGAGCAGTATCGAGTAAAGGAGTAGACGCTAAATTACAGACACATTTATCATTTTGTATTGCAGGTCATACTTTTCACTCTAATTTTTGGATTGTTCCTTTATTGACAACAGACGTTATTTTAGGTACGAATTTTCTGGTACAACACGACGCGGTTATTGATTTTCAGAATTGTTATTTCATGTTAAAGGATGAAAATGTACAACTTGCTTTAGAATTTCAGCACTCACTATCTGCGGAAGAACAAACAATCAACCGCACAGAGATCATTTCCGTATCACGTAACATAGACTGTAATCCCACATTGTTCACTGATACGTACGTACATAACTATAATACTCCAGACGAAGCTGACTACGACGTAATGCAGATGATTTCTGATAAAGTTACACAAAGTAGTGCAAATACAGACGACGAACGCACGCAACTACACAAAATTCCTTTACAGCAAGCTCCAGATTTCGACAACATTCCTGGTACTTACTCCGGATTCATGTATTAATTTCAAGTCAAACAGCACGATACATTTAAAGCTAAACATTATCCCATTCCATATATTCATAGAGAACAGGTTAAAAAAGAGTTACAAGATATGCTCGACCAAGGAATTATTGAATCGGCAGTTAGTCCGTACATAAACCCGCTGCATATTGTTAAGAAAAAAGATGGCTCACTTCGCCTCGTACTTGATTCACGCCACATCAATGACATTATTATTAATGAAACAGATCGACCACAGACATTAGGGGAACTGCTACAGGAATTTCACGGTACTGCTATTTATTCTACATTAGATTTGAAATCAGGATTTTGGCAAATTCAGCTTCATCCGAATTGCAGAAAGTACACAGCTTTTCTCTGTTTTGGTGACTGTTATCAATTTTGCAAATTACCGTTCGGTTTAACTATTTCTTCTGCAGCTTTTATTCGCGGTTTGAACACAATACTTCCGACAGAACTTAAAGACAGAATTACGACGTACGTAGACGACATTCTTATTGCAGAAGCTAACTGGTGTGAACACAATATGATTCTTGAACGACTGTTGCAAACTTTTCATGCACAAGGACTCACAGTTAACCTCAGTAAATCGCACTTTGGCAAAACTTCTATAAAATTTCTTGGACATGTAATTTCAGCAGAAGGCATTGCGCCTGATCCGGAAAAACTTCAAGCTCTACGTGACATTACTGTTCCTACGACGAAGAAACAACTACGCAGTTTTTTGGGCTTAATTAACTTTTTTCGTAAATTTATTCATCACTCTGCTTTAGACACACCTAGATTATGCCAATTAACAGGTAAAAACAGTATTTGGTCTTGGGAGAAGCAAGCACATTCTGAATTTATGAACCTGAAACATGCTCTGTTGAATGCACCACTTTTATCGCACCCTGACCTTACCAGAAATTTTTCCGTTGCCACCGATAGTTCTAACACCGTTTTAGGCGTACATATTTTTCAGGAAATTGAAGAAGATGGCTCTACAGTAATCAAAAACATCGCATTTGGAAGCCGCATTCTGTCACCTGCTGAGCGAAATTATTCTGTTACAGAACTGGAAACGTTATGTGTTATTTGGGCTTTTACGAGATTTAGGCATTTTCTTTATGGCAGACACACCACCTTTTACACAGACCATAGAGCTATACAATTTTTACTTTCTGCTAAATTTACTCACGACAGGTTCAGTAGACGGAAACTTTATTTACAAGAATTTAATTTTACAATAGTTCACATTCCCGGCACACAAAATGTTGTAGCAGATGCACTATCCCGTTCTCCCAGCAACAATCAGCAAGACGTCGCAACCAACTTCTGCAAAGCAAATTTCAGCGTCATGTACATTCAGCAAGTTGCATTTGAAAATTTTATTTCATCGTCATTACAGGACATAGCAAAAGAGCAGAATAAAGACAATGTGTGGAAAGAAATTAAACACCTTTGGCAAGATAAGAATAATGTTACGATTAGAAACCACTACACTGTACGCAATGACATTCTGTTTCGCCGCTCTCATCATGACAGCAACAATTGGTTATTATGCATTCCTGACGAAGTGGTTAACAAATTAATATGGTATACTCATTTAAGTTACACACATTACGTAGCCAGAAAATGTTTTCTTAAACTGAGACAGAACTGTTATTTTACCAACATGGAGAAACGTATACGACGAGTTTTAGCGTCAAGTAAAATTTGCCAGAAAGCTAAGTCAGACACGACTTCACATATTCCTCCATTATATCCCATTGTACCTGTTAAATTAAGACACATGGCCGCTGTAGACATTTTTGGTCCAATTCCGAGAACTAATAGAGGTTTTTGCTACATCTTTGTCGCTGTTGAACTCACTTCAAAATTTGTTACTTTCACTCCGTTACGCAAAGCTACTGCTAAAACTGTTTCGAAAGCATTTGTAAAACATTTTCTATTTCATGTAGGGCATGTGATGAAAGTAATTTCCGATAATGGATCACAATTTCGTTCTGCTATATGGACACGCATGTTACGAGCTAGAAACATTTCTCCGATCTATATATCCAAGTACCATGCTTCTTCGAACCCTTGTGAACGATTAATGAAAGAAATTGGTAAACTGTGCAGAATATACTGCCACAAAAGACATATTGATTGGGACACACACATATTCTCATTCCAAGATGTAATTAATTCCATACCAAATGAATCCACTATGCTCTCTCCGTCTGTTATACTGAAAAATGTTGAACCACCTAGCAAAATTACAGAATTAGTAAACTTTCCTACATCTCGTCGACTACGACACCATGAAATAATTAAAAACAACATCAAACGTGCCGCAGAGCGCCGGAGAAACAGCAAAAACAGGTTGGTACACGCCGTGACTTTCACATTGGACAGAAGATATTAGTACGTACACACTATTTATCCAGCAGAATAAAAGGTAAGTGCAGTAAATTTGAACTTCTATACGCAGGTCCATATCGGATTCGTAGAATTCCTCGCCCCAATGTTGTACACGTCGAAACTTTGAGAACCAGGAAAAGTAAGGGCAACCAACATGTGTCCAACATTAAACCCTTTATTGAATGAAACCACTTTATGATGTAACACGCTATGATTCCATTTACTGATTTTTATGACCACTTATGCAATTATATTCACATGACTAATTATTGATGATTATCGTATTTTTTCTTGGCAAGTGCCCGGCAAGGTAAGGTTAGCAGGTCGCTCTTCTTGTCGTTACACATCAGACCGTGCACATTTTCCATTTTTTAAATGTATGTACGATTGGTTTCATGTTTTGTTTGTACGGACTGTGAAATAGTTAAGATATAACACACACCAGTTGACTTTAATTTTTTTTTTTTTTTTTGCCCTATGACATCTCAAGATCGTGACTGTTTTACTTTTTTTTTTTTTTTGCTGCTGCATTGTGATATTCTGTGTACACTTTTTGCATCTGAACACTGTCAATGTCTTTGACATATTACGTTTTCTGTCATGTTATGCTGTATGCTTAATTATGTTACCATAAACTAGTCATTATCTAGTGAGTATATGATGAAAATGCACGACATTAATCTTTGTTCATCAATTTCAGAAAGAAATGATGCGTGAAAGAAATAAATTAAACAGAAATGGGAATTTCACCTTCGGAATGATCGAAAGAAGATGAAAACCTAGTGAGGAAGAGTAAATGGATCAGGATTAACGAGCATTAACAAGAATATACTATACTCATCGTAGAATAGCAGTCTTAACTAAATTTTTCTTTCAGAATACGAAGCGATTGATGCAGGCTGTCAGACAGAACTACACATCTTAGTTTTAGTGATGAAATATGCTAGAGATAAGGAATAGTTATGTAATGAGTAATGAAGTGATTTTTTGCAGATGATAATGAATGCTGATGAATAATGATGAAGAATATGCTACTATGGATAATGAAGTTTTTCTTTATAGGTGATGATAATAATGGAGTTATGATAATATAAGTAATGAAGTGATGGATAATGAAGTTTTTCTTTCTCTTTACAGATGAGGATATTGTTGAAGTTATGTATTTATGCTATGTAGTTATTTAAGTATTTGTTGCAGTTCGCTTTGACAGCAGGTGTTATATTGCATAGTATAATGACTGAAGGTTTAGGAAAGGACAGCTATGGAACACATTTTTATATACATTTCACTACCTGTTAATTCGAAGTTCACTACTTTTCAGCGCAAAATGCATTTCTTCTTTCAGCTCAATAATCCATTTTTTATATATTTTTGAAGGAGAAATTATGTATGAAATTAATGTGCTATAAGCAGTTGTTCATTAAATCTATGTCGTTACATATACTCTAGTTGTTTCGTAACCTTGTTACCGCTGACTCATGACGAATGACGTTACACATTTTCATTTACAGGAACAAACCAGAAGCAAATTTTTTTCTTTTTCTCTTCTTGCTTTCCCTTATAATTAACCAAAGCAATGCATTGCTAAACAAAAAAAAAAAAAATGTATCACCAGTTCCAAATAATGCTACCCATTTAAGAGAGTTCTGAATAATACTGAATAATTAAAAATGTTTTGTACTATTCAATACTTGCTGGCCAATGAGTGCCAATAATTAGTATAACTAAATGAATTATGTTAATACTATGCCATTCATTAGCTCCTGTTTTCAATGATGACTTCTGATGTTTTGGTAACTGGCCAATGAGTGCTAATAATTAGTATAACTAAATGAATTATGTTAATGCTATGCCAATAATTGACTCTCATTTTCAATGATGACTTCTGATGGTTTATAACTGGCCAATAAGTGCCAATGTTCACTATAATCAGATGATTTATGAACATTATTCTGTAATACTTCATACATGGTACAGAAATGTTCAGTAACTGGGCGATGAGTGCCACCAATTACTTAAATCATCTGTTATACTAATGTAATTCTCAATGAAGACTAGTATGTGACTTAATGTCCTTCACCTACTGACCTAACTACCCTGAATTACTGCAATATCCATTTGTCCTGTCCATCCTCATGATCACTATATTTGGTTTTTGCACTAATTCTACGTTGGTGTGCCTTGTAAGAGCGTGGTGTTGACACGACATGCTGTCCACCACCGTGAGCGATCGAGACGTTATTATGGTCCCACTGTTTGGTGTACCTGATGTACTGCCAAAATGATAACATGGAATATTACTACGACATTTCAGTGTCTTGGCTACGCTGATAAACACTTCTGGGAAAAGAATTTCCGATTGTCTCACTTGGTGTTGTACTTCTGTGGAAAGATATGGACTTTCAGTGCAGCTGCGTGCAACCTAAAGTGCTATAACCATAATGCAATCCTTCCCTTTCCTATCCTAATTCTTGTAACATAGTGAAAATCATTTCTTTTGCTAACATGATTTCTGTTTATATACTTTTGTGATTTGCTGATATATTCTCAACTGCAGTGCATGTGCACTTATGTCACTTGTCAACATGATTTTTTGCCATTATGTTTGTTTATTGTGAAAATGCTAAAGACATTCTTTTCGATTTGTTGATATATTCTGAAGTACAGTGTATGTGCACTCTTGTCTTTCATATTGTATATACATTTTTGATTTGCTGATATGTTCTGAACTACAGTACACGTGCACTTATGTCATTTGTCAATGAGATTTGTTGAGAAAACGTTGAAGAATTTTTCAGTGCATGTGCACTTATGTCATGTGTTAATATGTTTTGTGCTGAACGTCAGTAAGTGTGCACTTTGGTCATTTATCAATATGATCTGTATATAAATTTTTCTGATTTGCTGATACATTCTGTACTCATTGTATATATTTTTTGTCATTGTCTAATGTTTTGTACTCGGTGCATGTGCTCCACATTTAATTCATGTTCTACATCTGAATATTCTATGAATTGTAAAAGTTAATTAGTTAAGAAAAAATTTGTTGCACATGGCAAGTCCAAATGACTCACCATCGCTTCCAAATTTTTGCCCCCCCCCCTCCCCCAGTGGAGGGTTATGAAACGCGTATGTATTCTTGTATTCAGTAGCAGTGATGGGAGGCATGACAGAATCTCTGACCAGAGAGTTATTTATCGTTGCTAGTCTGCGCTTGACCGCGCGAGAGTTCAGTTCTGTTGCGAGAAAGTTGTTGTACGTAGCGAGTCGCGAGAGCATGTAGTTTGCTCGTGCTAGTAGCGCGCGAGAGACAGTCGGAGTTGTGTGTGAGGAGTCGGCGGGCGTCGACATGGGCCTCTGGTCAAGGTTCAGGATGAGGTATATTTTTAAATAAGGTAATGAAGCAGCATTGCGCACATCTGATAATGTAATGTATCTTAACTGAAATTAATTTGTTCAAGAATTGCCCCAATAATAATTTTGTTCTGAAAGCAATTTTTTAAGAAAATAATCATTACAATTGAAACAATACTTCCTATGCTTTTCCTGCCAGAATCAATTTATCAGATTTGTACAGGGCGTAAGGTCAGCGCAGATGACCTTATAAAATTTATCAGGTTGATCATAACGTTAATTTTGTGGGGACTTCATATTGTTGCACATTGTTATGATCATTGAGTTTTACTACTAAGCTAACATTTGGCTGTATTTGCATTTTCATTCAATTCTTTTCATTTTTGTATTTTTGTGGGAAGGTTACACTAGGTTCTATTCCCATTAACATTTAAGTACTGTCTTTTCAAAATTATCCAGGGAGGTTACAAGCTGAATGCCCCAGAAAACTGCAAGACATTAAATACACTTCATTTGACGAATAACAAGTACTCATTAACATTACGCCACTCCAGTTTGAACTGCAGTGTCCCACATAAACAGGCACTTATTCTGAAAGAACAATATTTTTATATGTTTAAATAACAGCATTAAGGAATTCCAAAAGATGTCCAACAATCGAACCTCCCCCCCCCCTTTTCAGTTGTAGGTACAAATCTTTCCCCTTTCTGGGGGGAGGCTAAGCCAGAAACACAAAATCCCACAAAAACGTAGTTTTGCTGTGAAACCTTACAGGACACCCGGAAGCAGTAACAGACAAGGGGTCGGCACCCACAAATAACACAGGCTAAGAGTCAGGCTGGGAGCACATCCTACGAGAACTTGTTCACACTATGCTCACCACAAACTGTAGATATTTCGGCCGAACATCCGCTTGTGGTGGCTCCCAGAAGGACGAAGCGACTAACAGGCCCACTCCGTGCTTCTCACACAGGCACCTCAATTTGTACAAACATCTAAGCCAACACCAACTCCGGACTCCCCTCTCACTGCGAGGCTTGGCACAGTTTATATGAAATGCGTTCCAGACGACCAGTAACCGCCGCAGGAGTTTCACGATTAGCAAACAGCCCCAGCACAACAGACATGACACATGTGCTTACGCCCGAGCCACCACTCCGCCTGTCTCACCGGCCGCCCCAAACCGACTGCCTCTCGCCGTCCCACGCGCCCCAGCCGAAAACGCAAAGATGCTCATGCTCGGGGACCCGCCAAAGATAACAAGCTGATCGCTGATGATCGACCAACGATCTGCCTCAGTTTGTGTCTCAAAATCTTAAGTTTGCCAAAAGTATGATTTAGCTTAATGTGGCACTAATTTTTATTTTATTTTATACATTTATTTTCAGTCAGTTGAAGATTACTATTCTTGGCTGTATACAACTGAATTAAACAACTTGGTTAATGAATGTGCTTATATATATGGCCGGCCAGCGTGGCCGAGCGGTTCTAGGCGCTACAGTCTGGAACCGCGCGACCGCTACGGTCGCAGTTTCGAATCCTGCCTCGGGCATGGATGTTTGTGATGTCCTCAGGTTGAAACATGGACGATAAATAGTTTGGACAAGAAGAGAATAGAATCTTTCGAAATGTGATGCTACAGAAGAATGCTGAATATTAGATGGGTAGATCACATAACTAATGAGGAGGTACTGAATAGAATTGGGGAGAAGAGGAGTTTGTGGCACAACTTGACAAGAAGAAGGAACCGGTTGGTAGGACATGTTCTGAGGCATCAAGGGATCACAAATATAGCATTGAAGGGTAACGTGGAGAGTAAAAATCGTAGAGGGAGACACTAAGCAGATTCAGAAGGATGTAGGTTGCAGTAAGTACTGGGAGATGAAGAAGCTTGCACAAGATGGAGTAGCATGGAGAGCTGCATCAAACCAGTCTCAGGACTGAAGACAACAACAACAACATAGGTTGGTTAGGTTTAAGTGGTTATAAGTTCTAGGAGACTGATGACCTCAGAAGTTAAGTCCCATAGTGCTCAGAGCCATTTGAACCACATCGTGGTTTGTCGTTTTCCACATCACCATCCATCTTACGACTTATCACCACGTACTGGTGTTTAACTGACTCACGAGGGTCCCAGACACGCTTCAGAACACAGTGAAATCTGCGCCGTCATCATGCTAATGTGCGCACCCAATGGTTGTGGCAGCTACCAACTGCACTCTGCCCAGCTGACCAGGCGTTGGCCGCCGCCTCGCCCCACGGTCTCCACCAAACGCCGATTACGATCTCCGTCCAAGCCCGCCGAACAATGGCCGCTGGATAGCATGAAGCTAGCTCTGCTCACTGTTATTAATGTTGTCGCACTGCTGTTTGTATACACTTCTACACATTGATCTTGCCAAAAGCCGAGAAGCGATTCTTCTCAGTGATTTAGCTCTCTGGGGCATTCTGGGATGCTCTCTTGGTCACTCTGTGATGTTCTCTGAGGCATTCTGGGATGCTCTCTGGGACAGTTTTCTATGCATTTTGTTTATTATTTGTTTATTTATCTCTCACCTTCTTACTTTTAATTTTATTATTTTATTGTTCATTATAAAGTTGCGAAGCATCCTTATCTATCTCGTGAGATTTTTTTTTTTAAAGTCTACCTCTAATTTCACCTTAACTTCTATATGGCTGTGTGCCCCGCCATATTGGCGGTTGACCTTGAACGAGTTTCGCTCGGCCGCCGCTAGAGCTCGGAGGATCGCGCTGTAGTTCTAACTAAGCGCGATCCGCTATTAAAGCCTGCGGAAGTGGCCGCCATTGCGGTTTATCAGCGCACTACTTCCTGCCGCGCCCAGTTTGGCGGCGCTTATCAGTAGGAACTTCCGCAGTACAGGCAGCTGCACGCTCATTCGACTCGAGGCAGCCGCGCTGAGCACACAGTCATGCCGTACAGGAGGAGAAGATACAGAAGAACATCAAGAATGCCTGTTGATACATTTACTCTTACTCCTAATAATGTAGCACAAGAAGAACTACTAAATGGACCTATTACTTTTGTAGGAGCTAAGATTAATTTTTCTTGTACAACTACAGAGGTTGTAACTGGTAATAGTTGGTTAACTATTGCTACTGTAAGGGGCAGTGATAAGCCTCTATTAGGTTTAGAGTCCTATTATGATAGAGACATTATCTGTTATCGTACCTGTTCGACGACTATGCGACTAGCTGCACTCGTGCCCTTCCGAGCACAGCTGAAGACGTCCAAACTAGCTGCTACTGTGCTGACGCCATCTTGCAGTCTGCAACTATGGCTATCTCTAGTGCCAACTCGTGGTACTACGGCATTGGAGGTCACGGAGCACCTCCAAGTTGTCTGTCTTACTGCCTCTCATAGTTTGGTTGTAATGCTTTGCCGTCATTATAGTATATGTGACGCTGCTGCTCCCTGTTGCGACTAACAGGACTGCTGACTGTTGCTGGCAATGAGTGTCTGGTAACAAATGAGAAGCGTCATACATCTCATCAATGTTCCTGCCTGTCACAAGCTAAAGAGTGCATCACGCTCTAGTACACGTCTGCGAAACATTAGACCACAGCTTCAAGTAATCTGTAACAGTGCTCTTGGAAACATTTAACTGTCCTAACTGCTCGGACTTTCGGCGTCCAACCATAACTATTTAAATTTTACGTGATAAATAGTACTTCACTGAGTATAATAAGAATTTCAAACAAATGTACGCATTACATAATTCCTCACATTTTTAGTTGTCAGATATAGTTTCGTTGCCATAATATCGTATAGTGTTCTCCACATACCAGCTTCTATGGAACTTCCCACTGCGATTTTCTTCCAATACCAGTATGTTAGGGTGTCTTAATCTGACCACCTTACAGGACCGTTATATACTGCGTGAAATTTCTTTATTTCTTGGTAGCAGTTCTTAGGCTGAAACTGGGTCCTTATTAATGCAAGATCCCCAACTCGACACACAATCGGACGCACCATTTTATGTACTGTTTCTTGCTTTCTTGAGAAGGGTCTCTTACAGTCTTCTCAATTTTTTCTGACATGTTACGTTTCCAGCTGATATGTTCTTCAGAACTTATCTTATCAAACACTCTGGCGTTACATCGACTAAAATTTGCACCAAGATGTACAGTAGATTTCTGGGGTACATGATTTATTATATCTTCAAAATTGCTCATCCACTGTGCCCACATACTATTTTGGTAATGATAGTAGGCCCTACGTAGATTATTAATCTCTTTCAAAACCCTTTCATTGGGTTAAGTTGCTCTATGCCTGGATATAAATACAGGCTCTACATTGTGTTGTTTGAGAGCATTCATCCAAACATTGCTGGTACATTGACTCTCATGGTCACTCACTATCTTCTTTGGGCCACACACATTTTTAAAGTAATCGTTTACTATCCTTTCAGCCCTTTTGCGTCCTTGGGATTTACTAAGCAAATGTGGCTTCAGATGGTGGTAACATTACTCAGTCGTAACTAGCAAATACACTATGAGATAAAAAGTATCCGGACACCCATAAAAACATACTTCTTCATATTAGGAGCACTGTGCTGCCACTTACTGCCAGGTACTCCACGTCAGCGTCCTCAGTAGTCACTAGACATCGTGAGAGAGGAGAATGGGGCTCTCTGCAGAACTCACGGATTTCGAACGTGGTCAGGTGATTGGATATTACTTGTGTTATACGTCTGTACGCGAGATTTCCACACTTCTAAACATCCCTGGGTCCACTGTTTCCGATGTGACAGTGAAGTGGAAACGTGAAGGGGCACGTACAGCACAAAAGCGTACAGGCCGACCTCGTCTGTGGACTGACAGAAAGCGCCGACAGTTGAAGGCAGTCGTAATGTGTAATAGGCAGACTTCTATCCAGATCATCACACAGGAATTCCTAACTGCATCAGGATCCATTGCAAGTACTATGACAGTTAGGGGGGAAGTGAGAAAACGTGGGTTTCATTGTCGAGCAACTGTTCATAAACCACACATCACGCCGGTAAAGGCCAAACGACACCTCGCCTGGTGTAAGGAGCGTAAACGCTGGACGATTGAACAATGCAGAAACGTTGTGTGCGGTGATGAATCACACATAATGTGGCGGTCCGATGGCAGCGTGTGGGTATGGCGAATGCCCGGTGAACGTCATTTGGCAGCGTGTGTAGTGCCAACAGTAAAATTCTGAGGCGGTGATGTTATGGTGTGGTCCCGTTTTTCATGGAGGAGGTTTGCACCCCTTGTTGTTTTGCGTGGCACTATCACAGCACAGGACTACACTGATGTTTTAAGCACTTAATTGCTTCCCACTGTTGAAGAGCGCTTCGGGGATGACGATTGAATCTTTAAACACGATAGACCACCTGTTCATAATGCACGGCCTGTGGCGGAGTTCTTAACTTAAATAAAATCCTTGTAATGGACTGGCCTGCACAGACTCCTGACCTGAATCCTACTGAATACTTTTGGGATGTTTTGGAACGCCGACTTCGTGCCAGACCTCACCGATCGACATCGATACCTCTCCTCAGTGTACCACTCCGTGAAGAATGGGCTGCCATTCCCCAGGTAACCTTCCAGAACTTGACTGAACGTATGACTGCGATAGTGGAAGCTGTCATCAAGACTAAGGGTGCACCAACACTAGATTGAATTCCAGCATTACCGATGGAAGGCGCCACGAACTTGTAAGTCACTTTCAACGAGGTGTCCGGATACTTTGATCACATAGTGTAGGGTTGTACCCCTACAGACTTTGGCAAAGGACACAGATAATCCACGACCACAGTTTCTCTAATTTCTTTAGGTAACACTCCATGTATGTAATCCGCGTGCTGAACCTTTTCTGTTTTTGTTTTATGGCAAAAGTCAGACACCCGTTACGTTTCCCTCACTCGTCTGGTTGTATTGAAGCCATTAATGTCTTTTTAACTTATCGAGACCTTTCTTGCGACCGAAATGTTCGCAACTTAGGTGTGTGTATTTAATAACTTCGTCAGTTCTTTACTCAGGAATACATACGCGCCATTCTTTTTTATGTTCCCTTAATTTGTTGTACAATACTCCGTTATATATCAAGAAGCATTTTTTCATATGGGCTTCCCCGTCCTTGCTGTAGTTTACTTTAATTAACCTCAATTTAGGGGCTCCATTTTGCCCTCTTCTAACATACCGTAGCTATGATTTTGGGTTTTTTTTCTTGTGACACGCCCCTCATTAAACACATAGTCATATTTTTTGTTCTTAACTCGCGTGCCTCTTTGTCCACTCCAACTGGAAATCCTAAACGTGCATCTGGAACTACTTGTCCGTTTCCCGCAACGTGTCAAACCGTTGCAACGCTGACGTCTGTCTGGTTACCCTTCAATTTACTTGTCGTTAAAAATGGTAGCTTTGTGGTTTGTCACTACGGCTGCTATTAGTCCGGCCAATCAGTATTTAAATTTTTCAAATCCAAATACTATGGCTGACTCCTCTTCTTCCATTACTGAGTACTTCTTTTCATGACTGTTTAACATTCTACTACCGAAAGCAGTTGTCTTTATTATCTCTTAACCATTTTCTTATTCCTTCTAATACAACTGGAACCCCAAACCATAATCCGATGCGTAACATGATGAAGAGAATATTTTACCCAGTTCCGCATGAACCAATATCAAAGCATTGTATAGCCACTTTTTTTTTCTTAAATTCATTGATGCACGCGTCATGTCATGACCAGGCGATATTCTCTCTCAATAGATCGTGCAGTAATTCACCGTTCAGTATTTTGGTATCTAGAAAATGTCGATAAAATCCTCAAACTCCGAGGAATCTTTTCTATTGTTTTCCATTCCTTGGTAACGGGAATTCCGTAATTGCTTTTATTTTGTCTGGATTATGCTTTATCTCATTAGGTTCGATCGCTTGCCTAAAACTGTAGTTCTTACCTTCTAAGTTATGATTTCTGAAAATTTAAAAGAGCTCCTGCTGCTGCACATATCTCAGATACTTCCCTAAACGTATCTACATGTTCGTTTCTGCTTTTGCTGACTCTTAGCAAATCGCCAGCAGACACAGTAACTTTCTTCAATATTTATTCACCCAGTACCCTCTCCAATGTCCGTATCAACGTCGACACGGACGGGTTCAATCCGAAACGTAACTGTCTGTACTGGTAACGACACGTTTCATATAAAAATGCTGCAAACGGCCTTCATTCAGGGCTCAGCACAACTTAGTGATAACCTGACTTCAAACCCAGGTTTGTAAAAATTTTTCTCCCTTTAAAACTTTGAAGTTGCTCTTGCATATCTACAGGCCGGTCTCTTTCAGGTTCAAATACCTTATTGCTTGTCTAGCATCTAAAACCAAGCGAACCTTCTCGTTCTTTTTAACGACCACCATCAAAGGGCTGTCAAATTGACTCCTGATCCGGCCGGTTACTCTTCATGACAACATTTTTAGGAGCTCCTTTTCGACGTCTTCCTTCTTTTCTTGAGGTATTCTTTATGGAGGCACAAAATATGATTCGTGTGGTTTTATCTTGATCCGAAAAGGCAGTCCTTATGATCCCTGGTTGTTAACTGAATATCTTTTCATGTTTTCCAATCAACTTGAACAGTTCTTCCGCTTCTCTGGGTTCAAAAATGGTTCAAATGGCTCTGAGCACTATGGGACTTAACATCTGAGGTCATCAGTCCCCTAGAACTTAGAACTACTTAAACCTAACTAACCTAAGGACATCAGACACATACATGCCCGAGGCAGGATTCGAACCTGCAACCGTAGCGGTCGCGCGGTTCCTTCTCTGGGTACCGACGTCGCAATGCCATCGATTATTGAGTTCACTTCATTTGGATTAAGTTTGTGTTGTTCTTGTCATTCCTCTACATTTTTAGTGTTTTGACATCTTAACCCCTTGACACATCGTTTTCACATCCTTCCATTTCAATTACTTGGTGGCTTCGCGAATATTTCCTGACGACAGCCGTAGTTTTCGTTAACAGAATTTTCTTGAGTCCGCCATCAGCTCTTATTCTCATCTAATTCACTCCGTAATCTACTTTCACTCCCTGCTCGGTGAGCCTATCTGATCCAATAAAAACTCCTCCTATAACACAGGTTGCGCCATGGCATCCACTCGACACGTTTCTCCTTCTATTTCAACTTCTAACATGAACTGACAGCTAATTGCTTTTTCAGCTTCTCCCACGGGTCCTTCAATATTGAGACCTGTCAGACGCAAACTTGATATTTCTGCATTCTCTGCGAATAACGCGTTGTAATCGTTGTTGGCAACTGCGCACATGTGGAATCCAGGGTCAGTTAGCGTCCTCGTTTTTCTTTCATAGACTTGTGTTTTTATAGCTGATACCATTACTGCCCTATTATCAGCGAGTACGTCTGCTATAATCCAGTCTTCTTGGTCATCTCTTAATCTGTCTTTTGTTGTTACAAAAACCTTCCCAGTCTCATTCACATGTACAAACTACTTTACATGGGTTCTTTTTTAGGTTGATGTGACCTTAGCCCCAACACATTTTATCACGGACTCTCGCACATTCGTGAGTCATAAGGTTTAAATACGTGGATATAAGTGTTGGGAATGGCATTATCCGGTTTAAGTAGTGAGTTTAATCATTTGACTGTAAGCATACTTATCGTTTTTATTTGTCCGTTTCATGGCCTGCCTAAGTTTCTTATAAGTTCTTTTATCCTTTTGTATTCAGTGAAGCACCTGAAGATGCAAATTTAATTTGCGAAACCGGTAGTGTTCTCCAGTAATGGGATATGACGGTCGCAGCGGTCTTGTTTATTCAAATCATGACTCGTTCACAAGGTAATATCGCGGCACCGCCTCGTCCGTTTCAGGTCACACCACACCTGAAACTACAGCCCGTTTTCCGTCTGATTACTTGAAAAAGGTACTACCCCGTTCACTCTCTCTCTTCCAAGTACCGCATTCTTTCCCACGTGTGTTACGCTCATCTTCCCCCCGTCTGCGGTATCTCCGCTCCCCATAGCCCCCGTATCCGCATCCACCTCGCCCTCTGCCGAGCGGCCTCCAAACTAAGTTTGTTCTTTCCGTGCGCCATTCTTCCGGCTGTCACCCGGCGTTGTCGAAATTTTCTCTAAATGCTGCGCCTTGTGTTTCTACTCTATCCAGTTGGGCGAACATTGTCCTTACTCGATCTCCCGTTAAAAGGTCGGTTGCAAGCGGATATTAGTGAATGATTCGGTTTGCTTTGCCACCAATATTTACCCAGAAACAGTTTCTCAAAATCTCGGTATGACAGTCATTCCTCTTCTAGTCTCGTTCTCCAGTTACAGGCTTCGTCTTCCATCTGATTCACCAAACACGCGAGTTTCGTTTTATCGTCCCAACTTACAGGTAACAGGCCACGAAAAGTTCTAATGAAAGCTACGGAGCATAGTTTTCCCTTGGGTGAAATCTGTTGAATTTACAGCCCGTGGATAATTTTTACTCATTATTGTTGTTGCTCAGTAAGAGCTCTCAATTTCTGCTTCAATTTACTTTTCCCTACCAGATCTACCCCGTGCTTTACAGTTCGTTGTTCCCCATTAAACAGCTTGGATGACTATTTCTATATTTTCCTCAACCTCATGTATCCTTTTGGCTGTCTTCTCTTGACATTGTGAGGTATAATTGGCGAGAAGTGCCACCGCTACCACACTATCCTCTAATACAGTTTGCTTTTCACGAATTTCGTCGACTTCAGTCTTTTGCAAATTTACCTGCCGCATTAATTTCTAATTCACCACCGGCTGTCATTCTTTCATCTATTCTATTTGTTCCTATATGTCCTTCTTCCATTTTAATACTAAGTTGTTAATTGTTTGTTGATGCATCTCCAGTTTTTCCTCTAATTTTTTAAAATCTTCCTTCGATCGCACCGACGCCCCTGATCACTGCAGTTTCTTTAAAATTTTCCTTCATGAGATCCATGATTTATTTGCTAATAACTTCCTAAACTACTCTTCTTATTGGTGTTTCTATCACTGTATTACAGCTTTCTCCATTTTAACTACAATTGCCTTCTCTACACTGTTTTTCGTTAATGGTGTGTTCTGACCACTGCAATTTTTAACTGCACGTCACCCGAGATGTCCGTTTCCGCCCTTTTTCCTACCATTATTTTCATTGAATTTTCTAACGGACTTTCCAGCTTTCTCAAGGACGTATTATCCTCCTGAGTTCGACTTTCAGTTAATGACTGGTCTGAAATACTGTCCCTTCATATAATTCACTCTCCTCATCTACTTTTCTCCTTTCAGCTTTGTCTACAGGATCGCAAGGTTCCATTTTAATCAATATTCGTTTAAAAAAGGCTGAACTATGAAAGACTGTATTTATCATAATTCTGAAAACACTATGTTCCGCACACGCACTTCTCCTCACACGCCTTCCTATGTCAAACCTATTTCCAAGCGCATTGTACTGGGGTTAGTTCCTCTCCTGATTTTCCAAAAAACCGTTAGTCACCTAGGCACTTGCAACACTTACCTTTTATCCTCCAACTACCGGCTGCTGCTTGGTGTGGCTCACCCGGTTCCCGTAATCCGCTGCACGTGGCGACGTAGTATCTGCTTGCTGTAACCACCTTGTTCGGCACGTGGTCAGGCGTTCACTATGTTTTTTTTCTGTTTTCACTCGCAATTCGTGTTCGTTATTTACTCAGAAGATAACTACGTAACCTGAAAGTCCTTTCACGCGTCGCCAACTGTAGGATACAGGGTGTTTCAAAAATGACCGGTATATTTGAAACGCCGACCGAAGTGGCCGTGCGGTTAAAGGCGCTGCAGTCTGGAACCGCAAGACGCTACGGTCGCAGGTTCGAATCCTGCCTCGGGCATGGATGTTTGTGATGTCCTTAGGTTAGTTAGGTTTAACTAGTTCTAAGTTCTAGGGGACTAATGACCTCAGCAGTTGAGTCCCATAGTGCTCAGAGCCATATATTTGAAACGGTAATAAAAACTAAACGAGCAGCGATAGAAATACACCGTTTGTTGCAATATGCTTGGGACAACAGTACATTTTCAGGCAGAAAAACTTTCGAAATTACAGTAGTTACAATTGTCAACAACAGATGGCGCTGCGGTCTGGGAAATTCTATAGTACGATATTTTCCACATATCCACCATGCGTAGCAATAATATGGCGTAATCTCTGAATGAAATTACCCGAAACCTTTGACAACCTGTCTGGCGGAATGGCTTCACATGCAGATGAGATGTACTGCTTCAGCTGTTCAATTGTTTCTGGATTCTGGCGGTACACCTGGTCTTTCAAGTGTCCCCACAGAAAGAAGTCACAGGGGTTCATGTCTGGCGAATAGGGAGGCCAATCCACGACGCCTCCTGTATGTTTCGGATAGCCCAAAGCAATCACACGATCATCGAAATATTCATTCAGGAAATTAAAGACGTCGGCCGTGCGATGTGGCCGGGCACCATCTTGTATAAACCACGAGGTGTTCGCAGTGTCGTCTAAGGCAGTTTGTACCGCCACAAATTCACGAAGAATGTCCAGATAGCGTGATGCAGTAATCGTTTCTGGTCTGAAAAATGGGCCAATGATTCCTTTGGAAGTACTTTTTGAGGATGCAGGGACGATGGGACTGCAACCTGGGGATTTTCGGTTCCCCATATGCGCCAGTTCTGTTTATTGACAAAGCCGTCCAGGTAAAAATAAGCTTCGTCAGTAAACCAAATGCTGCCCACATGCATATCGCTGTCATCAATCCTGTGCACTATATCGTTAGCGAATGTCTCTCGTGCAGCAATGGTAGCTGCGCTGAGGGGTTGCCGCGTTTGAATTTTGTATGGATAGAGGTGTAAACTCCGCCGCATGAGACGATACGTGGACGTTGGCGTCATTTGGACCGCTGCTGCAACACGGCGAACGGAAACCCGAGGCCGCTGTTGGATCACCAGCTGCACTAGCTGCGCGTTGCCCTCTGTGGTTGCCGTACGCGGTCGCCCTACCTTTCCAGCACGTTCATCCGCCATGTTCCCAGTCCGTTGAAATTTTTCAAACAGATCCTTTATTGTATCGCTTTTCGGTCCTTTGGTTACATTAAACCTCCGTTGAAAACTTCGTCTTGTTGCAACAACACTGTGTTCTAGGAGGTGGAATTCCAACACCAGAAAAATCCTCTGTTCTAAGGAATAAACGGTGTTGTCCACAGCACACTTGCACGTTGTGAACAGCACACGCTTACAGCAAAAAGACGACGTACAGAATGGCGCACTCACAGACTGCGTTGTCTTCTATATCTTTCACGTCACTTGCAGTGCCATCTGTTGTTGAAAATTATAACTACTGTAATTTCTAAAGTTTGTCCGCCTGAAGATGTACTGTTGTCCCTAGCATATTGCAACAAACGGTGTATTTATATCGCTGCTCGTTTAGTTTTTATTTCCGTTTCAAATATACCGGTCATTTTTGAAACACCCTGTATGTACTCATTTATTCGTATCTATCACGGCCAAGTTCCTCTCTAAAACCAACTGTATTCATATAATCATGGCGATCGGACGCTCGACAGCTTAGAATGGGCCCGTTACTCCTAAGGAACATGCACCTGAAGACTAAAAATGCGACCGTATGCCTACCAATACATGCACTATCAAAATCATCACATTTGCCATAAAAAATCCTTACACCTAGTTAATTCTAACAGCTATGAAAAGGATTCGAAAGGGGACACTGACTTCATAGAACTGAAACGTTTGTTGTCTCTAGTACATGGCACGATAGACTTTCCTAAAGTTTCTACGCACACATGCTGACGTTTACCCTTATTTCGGCTTCTTATTACTTTTCTGAGGTAACCATTGCTTCTACCGATGTTTGCTACCGACTCACTTCTAATATTGATGAGTTCCGAATCCTGACCATGAACGCTGCAACATTAACGGATTTATCGAACTTTTCATGGCACGCGGCCACGTATCGTCCAACCACGTCTAACATGCAGCCATGATTCCCCACTGCTCACTTCCTTCGGTGCCGCCCGTAACGTTTAGCGATGAACCGAACTTCTCGATCACTGGGCGTTCTTCCCTTAGTGGCAGTGCTGCTGCGCTAAGCCGCTACGTTTTCAGGTACAACTATTGATACCCAAAGAATAGGGCAGAATAGGGGAATATTACTGTTTAAAAGTACCCCTTATCTAAATTTACGCTCTTGATGTCTAGCTGTGTGTGTATACTTCACTGTTATAAATTATAAATCGGTTCTTAAAACAGCAACATAAAAATATGTAACAATCAGACTAACTGCACGTACCGGCATTCCCCGACCCACGGGTATAATGAAGTTAGGATTTGATCCATGTATTTTAAGTACGGAAAAATATTTTCGTATATTTTTATGGGAACATGTGATCACGGAAAATTTAGAAGGAGACTAAAGACTATTGTTCTTTTCCCAAAACAAACGTTGCGATAAAGTTTTATTTTCAAAAATTAGCTGAAAGAGTAATAGATGGTTCAAATGGCTCTGAGCACTATGGGACTCAACTGCTGAGGTCATTAGTCCCCTAGAACTTAGAACTAGGTAAACCTAACTAACCTAAGGACATCACAAACATCCATGCCCGAGGCAGGATTCGAACCTGCGACCGTAGCGGTCTTGCGGTTCCAGACTGCAGCGCCTTTAAGCGCACGGCCACTTCGGCCGGCAAAGAGTAATAGAATTGAAAATTATTTCAAACCTGTAGTGAGCAATTATGAATATTTCCAAATCCTGTCAGTCTGCCTTACAGGCTTAGATATATTAATACAACTTATTTCTTTATGTAACGTATACTAAAGCAGAGAAAATTTAGGCATGTCTTTAAAGAAACTGCTCTAAATTTGTCGTCAGCAATCCATTTTCTTTTCTAAGGTCCCTCATTGCTTTCTTTTCAGCAGCCAGTGGAAGTTCACTTTTCTATGTGGTATCGATAGCTACGATGCCACGGCGCAGGTGCAAGTTCGTAGGTTGGCACTACGACACCGACACTGACGACAGAGCGCTATAGCCGGCGCTGTACAGCTCTACGAGCTCCGCGGCAGATTCTGTCCATTTTGATCAAGAGCAGACGGCCGGGACACTTCGCTGCAGCTTCGCTTCATACACACACTTTTCACTACTTACGACGGGTCTAAGTCTTCGCATCTACATGCTCATCTGTGGAAAGTTATGTATGCCTCTGTATATATTCATGCACCAGTAAACCACTTTTACTTACTTGCGGTACCGACGTGTTTTACCTCACCTGCTCCCACTCGCATCCTACATTCGGCCTACCCTTCAGTATACACGAGCAGACATGCGCCGCTTACCAGGCGGGATACAAAGTTTTAGGTGTGGAAGACAGAATATCTGGCTTTTGGTTCTATCTTTGTTTTCTATGCCTTTGTGCCACTAGTGGAAGAAAGTGGCATCAGGTTTTTGGGATCTTGGGTTTCTTTTGATCCTCTAGCTTCTTGGATTGGTTCTTCATTGGACTGCGTACTTGGAGAATCTGAGGGTGTAATCCATGTGTCATCATCCTCAATTACTGGAACAGACACATTTCGTCTGTCTGCAAATACGTCTGCAGCCCAAAAGTCTTCAGTGAGGCGGTGAGGAGACTCTAGTGTTGCAATTACTTTTACATAATGTACAGGTACAGGGCTGCAAAGTTGTGTGACTGTTGTGATTGTCCACTATCAGCATCACAGGACTTGATGCTTGCTTTGAAGTGATGGATGACGTTCTTCAACCGAATACAGAACGACTTTTTTTTTAGTCCAACCTGCCAGTGAGCATTCGTACATAGCACAAGGTGGGCCATAATTTTTAGCAATGGGGCTCATCCTTTCCTGGTGAAATGTGAACACTGGAGTAACACACATTACAGTCACTAACTTCCCTCTCACCCAGCTGGTAACTGAGGCGATGCTTTCCTATCTTTAGTGCCAGCTCTTGTTTCGGGGTCTTGTACCATTTTGATACTAGTTTGATGTGTATTATATACGCGATCCGGCGTGTAATCGGGTGGAGAAAACATTTTTTTCAAGTTTGCGAAATATTTCTCCACGTCGTCACGGTTGAATCCAGTGATTCTGTAAATATTAATGGGTTCCTGTTTTCTAACGATTATGGTTGGATTTCGTCTCAAAACGCCATCAAATCAATTCTTTACCACCAAACGCTCATTTTGAGAAAATCTATGTGCAACTGTTTTCTAATGGTAAGTACTTCTTCTTGTTATTCAATGAAAGTGGCAGTACGTCTCAGATGAGGTTTAACAGCTTTATTTTTCTTCCTACGTTCTTGTAGAATGCTAAATGGGATATAGAGCAATCTGTGTGCCGCGCTAATGAAACGGCCTTCGACAATAAAATTCAACACATTTTTAAGGGCTTCTTCGGATCAGCTTTCCCGATTGGAGGTTCTTTTACATGTTCTTGGCATCTGCAACAGGACCAGTGTGGGTAATTAAAGTAAGGTCTGTTTTTATTTTTATTTAAAATAAACATTTAACTACATGTGGGCGAGCGCCACTAGCCTACTGTTTTTGGTACATTGCTACCTACCGTGGCTACCCATTGTGCTATTTTTGGGAACATCATCTTAAAAGGATAAAATTATTATCTAACGTATTTGCATCATACAGTAAACTAAACCTTGACATATACTAGTATTTTTGAATGTGATGTAGTAAAGAAACGTTGAAGCAAGTGGAACATAGAGTGGTTGGAAAATTGGACAACAGCTGACTCAATAGTGGCGTCGCTGGAAAAAGATAGTTCACCATCCTGCAGTGAAGAGCGCAGCACCAACCAGAGCCCCCGGCCGCTGTAACAGAGTGGTTCTAGGCGCTTTAGTCCGTAACCGCGCTGCTGCTATGGTCTCAGGTTCGAATCCTGCCTCGGGCATGGATGTGTGTGAGCGCTGCTGCTATGGTCGCAGGTTCGAATCCTTCCTCGGGAATGGATGTATGTGATGTCCTTAGGTCAGTTAGGTTTACGTAGTTCTAAGTCTAGGGAACTGACGACCTCAGATGTTAAGTCCCATAGTGCTTAGAGTCATTTGAACGATTTGAACCAGAGCTCTCCCACACGAAAATAACAGCTGAAAATCAACCTACCAGTGCTACCAGCCTACTGGAGAGCCCCCATTCTCTCCTAAAAAATTGTTGTAATAGATTCTCGGTATTCTGGAATGATGAATATTAATTACAACACAACTGTGTTTCAGATTTCACCGGTAGCTTTTCTGATAATACACAGACACAAATGAAAAAGCGTTACATGACGAAGATCTTGACCGAACGCTACCAGAATTATACTCCAGCATTTCCATACCACTGACATATGTCAATAAAATTTCACCCTTAAGTGATCTCATTTGCTGTAGACCGAAAAGCCATTCCTACAAATGACGAACGATGTCAATGCATGATGGCTGTCGGATGTTACCGGCTGCCACAACAAAACACCAGGTCTCCACCAACGGCCGCCAGAGACCGCTACCCTTACGTGGAGCCTGCAGAACAGCTTCATCAGAGGCCGCAGCTAGCCCACGAGCTACTTTGATACTCCAGGCACGTGATCGTAAAGAGTTCCGGCAGATACATCCGTTAAACGGGTCTTATAGGGCGGCGCACTAATGGCAAAGGGCGACGTCCACGCGAGAGAAGGCAAGGGTCTCTGTGACAAGGTAGAAACCCTACGCGACACGATTGCTCGTTTACAAAACATTGGCACCATGACATCCCGGCACTGGCACCGAAACCCTGTTCCTCTCACTATCCTTGGGGACTCCAATTCCGACCACGGTTAACGATAACCTTCTTACGGATACTCATGAAGTGTTAATATTGACTTGACCACTCGATGGGTGTCGACGATCGTAAACCACCAATGTTGATATCTAATGATATTATGCTACCTCTTGCCTGCAACTTGACCTTCCACAGTCGGAGGCTCGTATGGGGCTTCAAATACCACCACCACACCTTCAAAACGCTCTCCAGTAGTGTCTTTGGAATGGCAGCATTGTCGAATGGAACAGTTTTACCGTCCACTAACACAGTAAGACCGTGAGCCACCGGTGAAGCTGTATTTCAGCCTCGCACAAAAGAAATGAAATAAAGGGCAGTTCGATGCACCGCTTGGAAGTATACAGAACTGCCACGTGCCATCCATGGCCAGACGCCTCTTCTAACTGGCCGACCTCTTGCAGATGGACTTGGAATAGTCGACGAACATCTTGACATTGTAGCTTTGTTGATTGTGATTTCTCCCCATGAAGAGTCGGATATTTTCTATTATTATTTGTAACTTTATATTTATGACGATCTGCAGTTGAGATCGAGTTTGTTGTTCTTTAGGAAACTGTATTGTTGTTTAGTTTTGGTGAGTCCAATAAACTGTAGTCGGACTTGTGTTTCCCGCCTTTCTATTCTGCTAGCGCAGAAACTTTAGTTGCCACGAGTTGATTTAAGAATTCCCGCGTTTGCTTGGTTGTTGTCCGCTATGGCAAACAATATTCCAGGTATTGGTGTACCCTTAGCGCGAGTCATAGCGCTGTTGGGAAGTATGCAACAAACGAACGAGATCCTTATTCAGCGTTTACAGACGATGTCCATCCCCTCTCCATTGGGGTGCCTGTGCAGGAGTCCCACACAGCTTCCCCGCGTCTGGAGCTCCGTGCCACACCCCTATGTTTCCCAAGTTCGACATATCCATTGAAAACTACGTGGCTCTAATGGAGAAACAATTTATTCTTCATGATGTTACTGGTGACGTTCAGGGTCGCGCATGTTTTTCGCTGATGTGGGCTCTGATGTTTATCACCTTCTGCAACAGTTGCATCGTGATACAGAACCTCACACTCTCTCCTACGAGTCTTTGACTTCTAGCCTATTGGATTATTTTGAATCCCAGGTCCACGTGGCAGCGGCACGCCACAAGTCCTGTTGTCAGAACCTTCCTGCTCAGTCATACAGGGAGTGGACTGCTACACTGCACAGTCTCTCCCATGACTGTCGTTTTCTCAAAAAAGGTTCAAATGGCTCTGAGCACTATGGGACTTAACTTCTGAGGTCATCGGTCCCCTAGAACTTAGAACTACTTAAACCTAACAAACCTAAGGACATCACACATCCATGCCCGAGACAGGATTCGAACCTAAGACCGTAGTGGTCGCGCGGTTCCAGACTGTAGTGCCTACTGCCGCTCGGCCACCCCAGCCGGCTGTCGTTTTTTCTGTGGCAACCCCCATTGCAAGCAGTCTTATGGTTCGGCTGTCATTCGTGATATGATTCTTGTCCATGAACTGGATGAAACCTTAGGAACTG
This sequence comes from Schistocerca serialis cubense, assembly GCF_023864345.2. Taxonomy (NCBI): domain Eukaryota; kingdom Metazoa; phylum Arthropoda; class Insecta; order Orthoptera; family Acrididae; genus Schistocerca; species Schistocerca serialis. The sequence continues at coordinate 450,668,764 of NC_064644.1, forward strand.
ATCTTCTGAAGCTGGAAGATCCCTCCATAGACACCTGTTTATCCATTATCCGCACTCAAGAGCACTCTTTTCGCTCTTCTTCCATGCTGCAATCCCCAGCGCAGATCGTTGCTGTCTGTCCGCCACGACACCGATTTACATCACCGCAGCCACCGCAGTAGTGCCGGAGGCCTAATCATGAGGCCACTCCCGCCTTGCACGACCAGAGCGCCGTTCTCCACCTGCGCCAATGGCGGCCGCAGAGGCAGCAGCAGCAGCAGCAACGATAACGGTTGCCCTCCTGTAGTCAATGATTTGTCGCACATCAGAGGCAAGATTGTCGCTTCCAGGCGGTGATCTGTTCTGCCTGCGGAAGGCAGGTCATCATCGTTGATGGCCATGGACCACACTGTTGACACCTCCAACTCCATGGTGGGTGAGACGGACCTGCTGCCGCCAATTTTCTTCGTGGACTCGGTTTTCCCGCACACGGAGTCAGCGATCACTTCAAGTGTGTGGGTGGACCGCACTCCTCTCCATTTTCAAGTAGCTGCAGGGTCCTCAACTACCAACATTAATGGGGATTCCCACCGTCAATTGGGTTCACTGTCATATCGTCCATTCCATACTTGCCTGAAGAGCTACAGCAATGCCAGCATCAGACTACAGGTGTGGTTCTTTGCTTGGGTCCAGTACCTCACTCAGGAAGTCACAGCCGTGGTTTTGGTCCTCGCCGCTCCCAAGGCCACCAACTTATTGGGAATGGATCTTTTTCCCTTACTGAGCCTCGAGATACCCGACTCGGGCCTGGCTGTCCAATCGTTGTTGGCGGACAATCACTTCCAGCAGCTTCTGGATGACTTCCAAGACGTTTTCTCTGCCACATCTCTGGGTTCGAAGCCCATATCGAACTCCTCCCCTTGGCAGTTCCCCAAGGCTTGCTCGATACCATTCGCATCCTGACCCTGGCTCCTTCAATTGTTGGGCTACACACATCGTGGTCCTTGAGAAGACAAACAAATCTCTTTGTGGGGATTATAAGGCCACTGTCAATGCTCAGAATTTTATTGACTCCTATCCCATATCCAAGGTTGATGACATCCTGTCCAGGATGGCCAGCAGCAAAATGTTTCCCAAAATTGATCTGTGGCCTGCCTACTTCCAGTTGCCCTTGGGCAAGTCCTCTAAAACGATGTTGGTAATCAATATACATTTTGGGCTGTTTCATTACAATCACTTCCTATTTGGGTCGTCAGTGCTTCAGCCATCTAACAGTGCTATTTGGAGACATTGACAATAGACATTCTGGGGATGGCTAACTACCTTGATCACATCTTAGTCTCTGACATCTCCAACCTTATGATGCAACAAGACGAAATGTCTTTCTTTTGTTCCTCAGGTGACCTACCTCAGCCATTTTTTGAGCACCCATTGCATTCAACCGACGCCCCAGTATGTCGAAGCTATTCAGAAGCTGCTGCACCTGAAGGACATCTTCCAGCTCAAGTCAGTCCTTGGTCAACTCAGTTACTACCGCTGTTTTATCCTACACACCGCTGCTCTGGTGGAGCCCCTTCATCGCCTGCCCCATAATACTGTTACCTGGGACTGGTTGCCGGCTTGTGATGGGTGTTCCACCTGACGCTGGCTTGCCTTGTCCTTTATGACCCCACTAAGCCTCTCACCTTGGCTGCCAATGCCAACGCATCAGACTATAGCATGGGGGCCATCTGGGCGATGGTGGTGATCCAGAATCGTCCCCAGTGGGTCCCTGCCAGGGTCTCCCACTCACCAACCGCGCTATGGCAGCAGTCACCCTTGAAAATGGCACAGTGTGCCAGTAGCACACCAATTAGCTTTGCCCTGATGTAGTCTGCAGCCAGCTCATCTGCCATCTCCAGGGCTATTGACCATCAGTTGGCACTTATTCCACTCGATGTCCTTATTGTACAACACATAATTCGGGAGTTACGCCATGATAAACGTTAAGTTGAGAGAAAATGAAACTCCATTGCGAAACTCCTAGACATAAAGGTGAAATCTGTGTACAAATACTCGTGTAATATCTTAAAATGGTGTGAAATATATTTTACAAGGAAATGTGCAAGCAAAGTCAAGGATAAAAAGCTCATCCTAAATCCTGGACTGATTTCACGTATGACTTACAATCCTAAAAAAAGTATTGTAGTGGTAGGAACCACTAGCCTCGTATTGGGGTGAGCGTGATAACGTGGAGAGAAAAGGGAGACAAGAAGATGGACACACATCAAGAGCTAAGGAGGAGACATGGACAGAGATAAGGGGTTGGGGGGGGGGGGGTACAGGTAGTGGGAAGAGGAGAAGGTGGGCTGAGAAGGGAAAAAGGAGGAGATGGACAAAGACAGTGTTTAATGAATTCTACTCGGAGGATTCTCTCTCTCTCTCTCTCTCTCTCTCTCTCTCTCTCTCTCTCTCTCTCTCTCTCTATCTCTCTCTGTCCTTTATCTGTGTACAGTTTAAATATATTATTTACGTGAAATCAGCCTAGTAGAATCTCTGGTGGAGCCCTTCGTCTTAATATTCAGCGGCTGGCTTGCTAGAAAAGATCTTTACATTTGTTATTATTATTAAGCGCTGCATTCAGTTGGGAAAATCGATCGTTTGAACAATTCGTTCAGTTTACGACAGATCTAAAATTTCAGATGTGGACGAAGCCTTTTTGGACGATTTCAAAAAACTCAGAGATTGCAGGCTCTCTTCGTCACAGCTGAAACTTCCCAATTAATTACAGGGCCCAGACAATCATCAATGGTTCAGACAGAGAACTCATTCGTCATTCACTCTAGAATAAAATGGTCACAAACCTTATTTCTGAGGAAAATTGTATATTGAATCCATTTTCGTACATGTTCCGTTTTCTGTTGGTTCCAAGTCTCATGTAATTTTCTTTTACAGGTTTTTCTTTCTCTTTATCTATCACGCTAGTGGCACAAACTTTCCTAGCTCGCTTTAGCGCGAAGAAGAGTAAATAAATCTCCTTTAGCAATCCGACAATCTTCCAACCGATACTTCCGAAGCTGTTCCTCTCTCTCTCTCTAATAACCATGGAGCATACATTTCTGTACCTCTGTTGTTCCAAAGAATAAACGTACTAGAAAAATACCTTGGCGTCGACGAGCTGTCGGCGCATATATTACTAGAAAATCTGATCAGATACTTTTCTAACGTAAATACATGTGGATGATTTGGTTGACCATTATTAATTATTGCGTGGTAGAGGGTAATTTTCCGTGGGGAGATTACAAGTGGGAGGAAGAGACAGGCAAAGAGATGGGGGAGGAGGAGATGAGCTGACAGAGGAGCAGAGGAAATGGACCGAGATAGGGAAGAGGAGGAACTGGACAGAGAGAGGGGCGAGGAGATGGACACAGGAATGAAATGGGACGAGATGAACATGGAGAGGAGGAGGAAGAGAATGGGAGAGTGAGGGGCAGGAGGAAATATAAGGAGACAGGGGGAGTAAGAGATGGAATTAGATGTGGGAGAAAAAGATGGACAACGGGGAAATGAAGACATGGACAAAGGGGGAGGAGCAGACTGACCAAGTGCGTTGGAGTACTGGAGGGGGGGGGGGGCTAGAGGAGACAGACAGTGAGCAGGTGTTGGATGAGGTAGTCAGAGAGAGAGGGCTGCGGAGATGGAGAGAGAGAGGAGTGTTTGTGGTGAACAGGGGCAGGGGTGTTGGGTAGAGAGAGGACGGGGCAGAGGTGGATGAAGAGAAGAGAGAGGTTGGGTTGAGAGAGGGGGTAGAAGGAGGTAGTTATAGGGGAAAGGGGGAGATGGACAGAGAGACAATGCAAGAGAAGATACAGGTAGGAGGAAGGAGAAGATGGACTAATAGAGGAGAGAGGAGGAGATGGACTAACAGAAGAATTAAGTAAATAAATACAAGGACGATGTCTTGTTTCTCAGCTAGTACAATACAATTCTATTGCCCCATACAGTTCTTTAAACAAAACTCAAACAATAACACACCTCTAAAATATCTACAGTTCAAATAGCAGAATTAAAATCAAACCTAAGCCCCAGCATGCAAGACGAGGTAACAGAGCTCACGGCTATGGGCAACAAGTATAACTTCTGTATTTCAGCATAAGACAGCAAAACAACACATTAAGTTATGATCATCTACATCGCACATAGCTTCATGTTGCTCTACTACTACTACTACTACTGCCGCCACCCAGGAGTTAGTACAAGAAGTTACGAGCAGTGCTCTACCAAAATACCTAAGCATATAATATGTCAATAAGCTCCCATACGATAACACATACAAATTAATCACTCGCACAGAACAAATAACTATGTGACTCCCTTAGTATGATTGCGTCAACAAACCAGTTACATTCATGGCCTAGTTGAAAAACCTCTTTCTCTATGATAAAATTATTAATCACGTTTTCGCTGTGCAGTTTAACGAATAAAATGGCTCTCGTTCACAGAGGACACACCTACACGTCCAACGTATCATAAAACAACAACCACAACTTGCACGTGATAACCACGGACTTCCGTGCATAATACTGTTTACTAGCCATTTCACTGTTCCTACACAGGACAGTGCAGTACATGGAAGCACTAACTAGTTTGGCTGCAAGCATCAGTTCCTAAGGCACTCGGATAATGCATGTCGTAACACACTGTAACCCCTTTGTCCATTCCCACTGGAACTTCCATCTTGGAAAAAACAACAACTGATCCACCAGTTCATTGTGTCCACACAGCAGCAGCATCCTTCACTGATCATAAGTGACATCCGGTAGAAAGCACTGCCGTACCCCAGCTGGTCGAGGCTCTCACACAAAAGGAGTCTCAAACTTTTCGGCCCTATGAGTTCAGGTCCCATTCTATGGTTTGTCCTGCCACTTTCAAAATTCTACAGAAGTGTGGGTCACATGGGGAAGGACACTTTACGTGGTGCACGAGCGCCCTTAGATTCGATCTCCTGAATCTCTTGTCATTGCTTTGCATCTCCTCCTGCCTTCTACTATTTGGGCAAGGACACTTTCCGTGTTATGTCATCTTCTTCCGTTGTCTCCTGTCCTCTTTCGCCTCCATGACAATATTGGATTTCTCTGCACCCAAGTGTTTAGTCATTTTAACCATTTGTCCTGAAACGTCCCCTTAAAAGAACAATTTATACATGACTGTGCTTAACCTGACACAATATTTTTTGCGCAACGCAATCTGACTTTCAAAAATCGCTACAAAAGAATGGCCCTGACTAACATTAACCTATGCGTTTCACAAATCGCTTACCTCACAAAAAATCTTGGTTACTCGAACTACTGCAATACAGCGAGCGCCACTACTGTCAGCTAAATAAAAGATTCAAACTATGGAAGGCACTAACTACTGATAGGGATGGTTAGCAAATGAAAGATATTAATAGAGAATAATCAATGTATTTACCTTGAATCATCATATATATATATATATATATATATATATATATATATATATATATATATATATATATATATATATATATATATATATATAGCAGTTCATGACAAATTTCAAAACTCCGCCATCTCTCTCCCCACATCCACCACTGCTGGCGGCTCACCTCCAACTGCGCAACGCTACGCGCTGTTCACATCCAGCTGCCGCTGCCCAACACTACAATGGCAGACAACAATGCAAACTACCCACAGACTGCACACAGCACAGCCAGTGATTTTCATACAGAGCGCTACGTGGCGTTACCAATAAGAAAACCTAAACAGCCTACTTACATAGCCCCCATGCTCCCCACAAAAAATTTTACAAATTGTTTTGGGCAGTGGCCAATAATGATTTGATAAAATTTTTCATAATTACAATAACAAAGATATCAAATGCACACACTTATGGATACAATGTTGGTCAAAAGCTAAACTTTCTCACAGTCCATAAAGACAGTCCTAATCGTCCCTCACAGTAAAATAGCAGTGTTTTTCTCAAAGTCTGAGCAGTAAAAGAAAGTGCACACGGAAGTAGTGGATTTCCATGCAGTCTTGAAGAAGTAGTGTTGTCCTTCCAATGGAAAGACAGTGCTGACTCTCGACATGCAGACAAGTAATGGGTCACAACAGAGAAGAACCCACAGCAGAGTCATTCGAAGTTTTGAAGAATATTGGTAGGTAGGTCATCACAGAGCATACCCATTGTAGTCCTGGTAGAGATTACGATATTGGTGGGCCACCAGAGGTGCAGACCCACTGTAGTCTTTGTAGAGATAATGGTACTGGTGGTCATCAGAGGTGTAGACCCACTGTAGTTCTTGTAGAAATAATGGTATTGGTGGGTCATCAAAGATGCAGACCCACTGTAGTCCTTGTAGAGACGGCCAGCAGCCAACTGTTGCGACTGTGCAGGTGCACAATCACCATTGAAGAGTCTTGCAGAGAATATAGCAAGTCCATAAACCACCACTTGTGTACTCACAAAGTTTCTGGAATTGTCCTTAGAACCAGCAATGCTGTTATCCAGTCCCTTGCTGAATCATTAACACACGTGCAAACACTATCAGTCCCTACTTCTCACATATTGTCCCATATACTATGACCAACAGAAACGTGTGCCGTGAAATGTAACTTAATTTGAAGAACTGGTGTCTATACAATTATAAATTTACAACATGAAAATACAATTACAAAGGTTCAAAATACATCATTAAAGAACATAATAGTACATATAACATTTGTAGTAATATGGGCTTTACAAAAGAATCGAAATAACATATGCATCAGTGTTACAGGAATTATGACATGAGTACATACATAAAAGATCAGAATAATTATTGAAACATCGACTTCACACATGAGCATTAAAACAAAACAGAATAAATAATGTCTAAACATCTTTACAAAGAAAATAACATATTATCAGAAAAATTCTACAACATAACTCTTATTAGCTAAACACATAGACAGGAAAAACGCAAATACACAAGGGTACACAAACACATAGAGGGATGACACAAGAAGAAAGGGCAGAGCATGGGGGCTATGTAAGTAGGCTGTTCAGATTTTTTGATTGGTAACGCCACCTCTGTATAAAAATCACTGGCTGTGCTGTGTGCAGTCTGTGTCTAGTTGTATAAAAATCACTGGCTGTGCTGTGTGCAGTCTGTGGCTAGTTTGCATTGTTGTCTGCCATTGTAGTGTTGGGCAGCGGCAGCTGGGCTGTTAACAGCGCGTAGCGTTGCGCAGTTGGAGGTGAGCCGCCAGCAGTGGTGGGTGTGGGGAGAGAGATGGCGGAGTTTTGTAATTTGTCATGAACTGCTATATATATTATTACTATTAAGGTAAATACATTGTTTGTTCTCTATTAATATCTTTCATTTGCTAACTATCCCTATCAGTAGTCAGTGCCTTCCGTAGTTTGAATCTTTTATTTAGCTGGCAGTAGTGGCGCTCGCTGTATTGCAGTAGTTCGAGTAACCAAGATTTTTGTGAGGTAAGCGATTTGTGAAACACATAGGTTAATGTTAGTCAGGGCCATTCTTCTGTAGGGATTTCTGAAAGTCAGATTGCTTTGCGTTAAAAATATTGTATGTCAGTTTAAGTACAGTCTGTATAAATTGTTCAAAGGGGACGTTTCATATGGGTAGCGCGTAATTGTAGAGAGAATCTCCTTTGTAGTTGCGGTGTTTCGTTGTTGTTGTGGGATGCATGTAGATTTGCATCAAGTATTTCGCAGCTGCGCTTGCAATTAACTAGATATTATTTTCAGTGTTATGTTAATGTGTTCCCCTATTTTTCCTCTTCAAATTGTGTTTTTCTTTGTCCTCGTGTGAAATATTGTGACAATAATGGCGTGTGAAAAACGTAATACTAGGCTCCAAAGTAAACTGCGAAATGACAGTGAAGACGAAAGTAGTGTGTTAGCGCCACCGTGTAATGAATTAACTAATGTTCAACATAGTAATTTGGTAATTGTGCATAAGGAATGGAGCGGGCGGCAAACAATTGCGTAGACAGTGAAACAATTAGTGAACAGGGAAGCATTATAGATCGATCGGTCGGCAACAGCTCGCCTCAGAAATCCGAAATGACAGGACACAATCTTGCAAATACTGTAGATTCAGGTTTTGGGTCCTCACCGTTTTCTCAAATAAGTCAAGACACATTTTCTGCTTGTCAAAATGTGAATATTGCCGGTTCAAATGCATTGCCGAATAGCACTAAGGAACATGTTTCAGACACCAGTGCATTGTTATTACAATTAATGCAACAAATGGGACAAAAGCTTCAAAAGTTAGACATAATGGAACAAAATCTTCAAAAGTTAGACACAATGGAACAAAATCAGAGACAAACACAGCAAAAGCTTCAAAAGTTAGACACAATGGAACAAAATCTTCAAAAGTTATACACCACACTTGAACAAACACGTGAAGATTTAACTACTGAGTTACATAAAATCGAATCGAAATCTCAAAAAGTCTGTAACGACGTATAAACACGAATTTGTGAGCATTTTCAACCTATTTTTTTGCGGCATGAAAATGCATTACAGATTCACGAAGCAGCTATAAAAGAACTGCAAATTATTGTTCATGAAAATCACGACACCTTGCAAGCTAAAATTGAGTCAGTTGCATCTACCGATTCGGTTACGCAACTTGCAAAAACTCAAGAAAACTTAAAGGACACAATAGATACGATTTCAACACAAATGGACACTCTGAAACTTGGTTCAGAAAAACACACTGAGGAAATAAGTACACTATCGGAGAAAGTAGCCGAACTTTCGGATCAGTTCATTAATTTAACTACGAAGGTAGATGATAATCTGAATGACACAAAACCGGTAGTCTTTAATGACACAGAAGAGTGCGAACAAATTAAAAAATTCAAACAAAATCAGAATCAAATTGATACGCAATACAAGAGAGAAATCCGGGAAGTACAAGATCAGTTGGCACAAGTAATACAAAAATTTCATATTTCAGAGGACACTCGCGCTCCAGTACGGGAAGGGGGACATAGAAATACGGAACAGCCACAAAATAATAACAGAGGGCATTTTAGAAATTATGAAAGAAATTGGCAAGGTGCACCGAATTTTGAAATGGAACCGCCGAAACGACATAACAATGACCGACATGCGACTCGCCGACATGATGATTTTGCTATAAGCTGTTCATTACTACACGTAAATTCAAAACGTTTAAGAATTCTGGCAACGACATTCATCCACAAGCATGTCTCCATCAGTTCTCTCATTGTTTTCCTCCCAACTGGTCATTGGAGCACAGGTTAGAATTTATGTGTGGCTACTTAGAGAATGAACCAGCTGTAAGAATGTGATCGGTCATTCACGATTCTCACAGTGAAGGAGAATTTTATCATGCCTTCCTCTCAGCGTATTGGTCTCAAGCTACACAACACCGAGTAAAACATAGCATTATAATGATGAAACATTTCGAACAATCTGAATTTTCCAGTCTTGTGAAATATTTTAAAGACATGCTGCATAAGAATCAGTATCTTTCAAACCCATACAGCCCCTCAAACTCATCCGCATTTACTTAATCAAATTACCTTAACATTTACGGCATATTATTTTGGCAGGACGTTGCAAAGACGACATTGAAGCTTTTCAGGGGCTCTTACAAGAACTGGAAATTGACACTGACATTCGCGGAACGCGAAAACAGGAGCACAACAATTACAGGTCACATCCGTCACAATTCCGCGATGACAGAAATAATAACTGGACACGACAAGGCTATTCTCACAACACATATCGTGGCCCAAGCAGACACCACCCGTATGACAACCGTTGGCAGAGTAGTAATCATTACAGGGAAAGATCACCTCTCCGCGGTAGTGACTATCACAGAGACAATCAGAGAAACAGACAATTTGGGAACCAAAATAATTATTATCAAGGGAGACAGAATAACTTTAGACGCAACGGTCCAGTGCGCAGTTACGATTCAGGGAGAAATTCTCCACCGTGTGACCGACAAGAAAGAAACTATGGCATCTACCGACATGACGACAGACGATATGATCGTAACGACAGACCTGAATTGCATCAGAACTGGCGGGATTCAAACAGAGCAGGGCCCTCTCGACAAGGTGAATTTGTAGAAGTTAGGTCTCCAAATCCCAATAACGACGCGCGCCAACAAAGAGACAATAGGCAATGACTCATACCGCTGGCAGCCACGAAATGTACATATGAAACTGACGACGCAGCTGCCGTTGCTAGTAATTACGTAAAAATGAAGACATTAGGGACATCTTACTCCAGGAACACGACATAAAACATAACAACATTGCATATCCTGTGATTCACATTACAGTAAATGATGTAAAATTTACGGCAGTACTTGACTCTAGCAGTCCCATTTCAGTAATTAGTGAAACAGCCTTTAGCAAATGCAACAAATCGAACGATTGTCCCACACTTCCGTTACGTAAGATTAAATTACAAGGTGCAATCTTTGGAAAAAGTGTAGATGTACGCCAACAAACCAACTTAGAATTCTTTTGTCAAAGCCACAGCTTCTCTATGAACTTTCTTATTGTTCCATTATTGTCGACGGAAATTATATTGGGAGTAGATTTATTGAATGAATACAAAGCAATCTTAAACTTTCACGATGCTGAAATAAGTTTAGAGAAGGAAGGTAAGTCAATAGCTTTGAAATTTGAAGATTGGCTCTCAAACCATGACGATGAAATTAATCGGCTTTACCTTCTGTTGGACAACAGTTCGGAATTTTCTACGGAACTAGACACTAACAATCACTCTGCAAGTACTGACAGGGATGATATCGACGGCATATTTGAAATTAATGAGTTAATTCAGAATGAAATTCAAACAATTGAGAATTGTAATGACACTGATAGGCAGGATCTTTTTGAGATTTTACAAGCACATTCCACAGTTTTTACTCACAAAACAGGAACAATCAAGGGATTTCAATACCAATTTCGTGTTCGTGAGCATACTAAATTTTGTGTTAGACCATACGTAATTCCAGCACATTATAGGGACCGTGTTAGAACAGAAATACAATCTATGCTTGACGAGGGCATTATTGAGCCTGCAGTAAGCTCATACAACAATCCGTTACACTTTGTTGAGAAGAAAAATGGATCGATCAGGCTTGTCTTAGATTCGAGACAAATCAATACTATCATTACTCCTGAAACAGACAGGCCGCAGACGATGGAAGAACTTCTTCAAAATTTTAATGGTGTAAAAGTGTTGTCTTCCATTGATCTCAGATCCAGCTTTTATCAGATCGAACTTCATCCAGAATGTAGAAAATACACAGCTTTTCTTTGTTTCGGCGTTTGTTATCAGTTTCGGAAACTTCCTTTTGGTTTGAACATTTCTTCGGCAGCATTCATTCGCGGGCTAAATTCCATATTACCTGAGTTCTTAAAACGTCACATCACCTTATATGTAGACGATATTCTGACAGCAGAAGCCTCATGGGAACAGCACAATCGCATCCTCAACATATTTTTGCAGAATCTGGAATTACAGTTAACTTGGAAAAGTCTGAACTCGGTAGGACAAAGGTGAAGTTTTTGGGACATATTATTTCTTCTGAAGGCATTCAGCCGGATCCTGAAAAGTTAGAAGCAATCAGAGCCATTCCAGTTGCATTCACAAAAAGACAAGTCCGCAGTTTTCTAGGTCTCGTAAATTTTTACCGTCGTTTTCTGAATATGAAAATTCTAGTTACACCAAAACTATGTTCTCTCACTGGAAAAAATACTATTTGGAACTGGGACGAACAAGCACAGTTGGAATTCAATTCTTTGAAAGAAGCGTTACTTCACGCGCCAATACAAGCTCATCCAGATCTGTCACAAGATTTCTGCCTTAGCACGGATTCTTCTAAAGTCGGTCTTGGTGCCCATTTATTTCAAGAAGCCATAGAAAATGACATTACTGTTCAGAAAACCATTGCGTTTGCTAGCCGAGTGCTAACAAAATCTGAAAAAAATTATTCCGTTACTGAATTTGAAGCTTGAGCTATCGTTTGGGCATTTAACAAATTCCGTTTCTTTCTTTCTGGTAAGCATGTAAAAGTATACAGTGATCATCGTGCATTACAATTTCTTATGTCTTCAAAATTAAATCATGACAGGTTAAAACGTTGGGCATTGTTTCTGCAAGAATTCCGCTTCAGTATTCTTTACATTCAGAAAGTCGCCTTCGAAAACTTCATCACCACATCTTTAAAGGACATCGCTCATGAACAAGATAAAGATCCGATTTGGAAAGACATCAAAAGTAAATGGCATGAAAAGACACACACTCAGATTCGGCATTATTACCTGGTTAGAAACAACATACTCTTCAAACGCTGCACTGTTGATGACAAGCTATGGGTACTTTGCATTCCAGACGATTTTGTTAATAAGCTCATTTGGTACATTCATTTCAGCTACGCACATTTTGGCCCACGAAAATGTTATCATATTCTTCGAACGACTTGTTATTTTAACAATATGGAAAAGCGAATTCGAAGAGTCTTGTCTATTTGTAAACTTTGTCAAAAGGCGAAACCATCTACTATCTCACATCGTGCTCCGCTGTTTCCTATCATTCCTTCTAAATTAAATGAATTTACTGCTGTTGATCTCTTGGGACCGCTTGTCAGAACATCTAATGGATTTTCGTACGTTCTAGTCGCTGTTGAACTTACTTCAAAATTTGTTTCTTTCACAGCGTTACGTAAAGCCACTGGACGTTCAGTATCCCAGGCCTTTGTTAAATATTTCTTACGTGAAGTTGGCCACGTTGCTAAAGTCATTTCAGATAACGGACCGCAATTCAGATCTGCTGTTTGGTCACGCATGCTTCGGAATCATAAAATCAAACCTGTTTTTATTTCATTGTACTCACCACATTGTAACCTGTCCGAAAGGATTATGAAAGAAATCAATAAGCTTTGCAGACTTTATTATCACAGAAAGCATCAGCATTGGGACAGATATTTACACTTATTTCAAAACGTGCTGAATGAAATGCCTCATGATTCCACTGCTTTACCACCTACTCTTGTACTGAAGAATGAAGAACCACCGAACAGAATCAGAGAGCTTGTACCTTTCCCGAATACATGTAAAATTCGACACAAAGACATAATTGATTTGGCTCTTAAAAATATAAAATCTGCAGCAGACAAAAGGAGAAAACTACACGGTAAATCAAATGGAAAGAAATTGTATATTGGTCAGAAAGTTCTCATTAAAGCTCATTCATTGTCACATAAGAAGAAACACTTAAGTCACAAATTCTTTCTAGTTTACAATGGACCATACAGAATCCGACGTATACCACATGATAATTGCGTTGAAGTTGAAACTCTGCGTACTAGGAAGAGTAAAGGTTTACACCACATTTCACATGTAAAACCATTTATTGAGAGATAATCTGCTTTTTAACTTAGTCTTTGGTATAAAACTTTTCACTTCACATTTCTAGTACGCTTTGTAAGACTTAAGAAACTGTTAACATGCAACAATGTTTGAAGTTAAATATCCAGTCTAGAACCTGGGGAACATTTTTAAACAGAAATTACGAATGCATTGTTATAGTGAACAGACGACACAGTGTTATTGTGTGTGTACATTCTTGCTTGTTAGTTGCACGATTACGTAACGACTATAAGGCTCACATACTTAGAACATTTACCAGTAGTGCTAATGAGATTTTAATGCAACATTTTTGTTTACTTGAAATTTGGTGTATCATGAGGTAAGTACATTGGCTTCTGCAGAACTTAGCTTTCGGAGGACAATAACTACGACACTTCCACAGAGATTATCTTACAGCAAGACGCACATTTAGCGCTAGAGGACACGTATTTGAGTGATTAATTTTGAACTTAAATCATTTATTTTTAAAGATATTTGAAGTACAATGATACAAAGGTTTTCCGTAATACATTTCATTCCATTGTTGTAATCTGTAACACCTGAGGGTATAGTTACATTAATCCTCAGGGGGGTACGCGCTTACTTTGTGTATCATGTGTTTGGCAAGCACAAGGAGCCCTAGCTAATATGGTATTTGCTTATACAACTTTACACATCGGTACCATATTTCTCTAACACATAAATTACACAGCTATCTGATTATTTAACAGAGAAACAAACATTTTTTTACTACATCTGTGACACATGTTTACGCAATTACACAGTTGGAGGTGAGCCGCCAGCAGTGGTGGATGTGGGGAGAGAGATCACGGAGTTTTGAAATTTGTCATGAACTGCTATACATATTATGACTATTAAGGTAAATACATTGTTTGTTCTCTATTAAAATCTTTCATTTGCTAACTATGCCTATCAGTAGGTAGTGCCTTCCGTAGTTTTAATCTTTTATTTAGCTGGCAGTAGTGGCGCTCGCTGTATTGCAGTAGTTCGAGTAACCAAGATTTTTGTGAGGTAAGTGATCTGTGAAAGGTATATTGTTGGAGTGTGATTTCGTATCACAGCAGAAGTACTCACGTGTTTATCTCAAGCACCCTGGCTGGAAATACGTGCGGCGGTCTATTAATTCGACCTGTTGTGCTGCCATTCATGAACAGCGTTCGAGTGGGCGGTGGGGGTGGGGGGGCTGGGGGGGGGGAGGGAGGAGTGTTCCAAATAGATAACGATCGCCCACATACCGCTGTAGTAAAATACCAGGCATGATCGGATGACAGTTCCAGCATCACAAACAGCATTGTCAAAATATCCACGGGTGTGCTGCCGGTCTATAGTGTCCAACGGGCACAATATTTCGGCGATCATACATGTCGCCATCATCAGGTGAACTGACGGACTGAGCTCCTGTGAACGTGCCGGCACGGAGATCCGTACGCTATGGCTGCTCAGAGGGAACTGGGTTCGGTCGCGGCGGCGGCCGATTTAAATACCCTCCGCCCGCGGAGCGCTCCCTCCGCCGTCCGCGCCCCGCGCGATGATGGCGCGATGATGGCGCGATGATGGCGATGATGGCGACATGTATGATCGCCGAAATATTGTGCCCGTTGGACACTATAGACCGGCAGCACACCCGTGGATATTTTGACTATCAAATACGCCGGTAGAAACTCAAGAATCACACAAACAGCATTAATCGCTCTGAATTGACCGAGCAAGTGCAACAGGAATGGAATTCCATCGCACATACTGACATTCGGTCGCTTTACAACACAATGCATGTAAGTTTATATGTTTGCATTCACCATTCTGGCGATTACACCGGTTATTAATGCATTAGCGTTTCAAATTTACATTGACTCATTCCTTCCTTACATTCATCTGTGGTCTTGCTATGTTAATCACTAAAATATGTTATCTAGACAAACGTGTTCCCGAAATTTTATTACTCTACATTAATTATTTTTGGGTGTTACGATTTTTTTCTTTAGTTTATGTTCTTTATTCTGAACAAGAAGTAGTTACATCTAAAAATTTCCTTCCGTACAGAAAAATGAACTGGAAAAGCTAAATGAAAGCTTTAAGTTTACCATTTTTATATGTCCTACCCTGGGCACTGCACGCGTTATCAGCTGCTCATATGTAGCCCTCAAACAGTCATTAATATCATCTACAAGGAATTTCAGGAGCTATTCTCATTTAGGAAAACCATATGTGGCAGATTACATGTTGGATACATAGCACCATCACACATCATTCTTTTTTTGTGACCTTCCTGAAGAACAACTGGTGGCTGCAGAAACTCATAGTGATGGGAATAACTTCTACATGAAAGAACTGAGACTCAGTTCACCGTATTTATGAGTCCTGGAGTTAAATAAACCAAGCAGTGATAATCAAATGGCCACATGACGTCTGTGATCCACGATTCTTTGTCTTGGCAGCCTTTTTGCTTCTTTCGTATTATGTCAGGACATGGTGACTTTTGTATTTCAATGCACAAACAGTTCACTTGCTCTTGTTGTTCAAGTAAACTTTCGGATTATTTGTACTTCCACCAGTGAACATCGGAGAATTGAAACATTATGCAGAGTAAGACCACCCTTCAGTGCTGCTCTAGTGTTTGGGATCCCCACCACGTCAGATTAATGGAAGACATTCAGCGAGTCAGAGGGGTGCTGCTAGATGTGTTACCGGTGCGTTTAATCAAGGCGCAATTACAGCGAAAGCGCTTCTTTAACACATATGGGAATCTTGGCAGGGAAGACGACGTTCTTTTCCCCAGAAACTATGGAGGAAATTTTAAGAACCGGAATCTGAACCTGACTGCGGAACGATTCTGCTAATGCCAATGTACTTTCCACGTAACGACCACGGAAATGGCATAAGAGAAAATGGGCTCTACTTGCGAATGAAACAGAAAACGAAATTACTAGTAATGGCACAAGGTAACCTACATCGTGCACCATAAACTGGTTTGAGAAACATTGATGTAGATCTACTCCTTTACAATTAAACGGGAATGAAGTTCCTCTACGAAAGAGGACAAAAATATTTTTCCATTGCTGTATCAGATGAAAACTAAAATTACACTGAGGTGATGAAACTCATGGAGTATCTCCTAATACAACATCGCAACTCCATTTTCTCGGCGTATTGCAGCAACTCGACGTGGCATGGACTCAACAAATCGTTGTCAATCCCCTGCCTCTATAGCCGTCCATAATCACGGAAGTACTGCCCGTACAGGATTTTGTGCACGAGCAGATCTCTCGATTATGTGTCACAAATGTTCGATGGGATTCATGTCGGGCGATGTGGATGGCTTATTGATTCACTCGAAATGTTCAGAATGTTCCTCAAATCGCAAACAATTGTGGCCCAGTCTTGGCTCATTGTCATCCAAAAAAAATACATCGTGGTCTGGGAACATGAAGTCCATGAATGGTTGAAAATGATCTCCTAGTGTCCCAACATAACCATTTCCCGCCGATGAGCCCTGTAAACACAGTCAACACCATTATGGAGCCAACACCATTATGGAATCACCACAAGCTTGCGGGGTGCCTTGCTGACAACTTGGATCCATGGCTTCGAGGAGTCTGCGCCACACTCGAGCCCTACCATCTACTCTTCGGAGCAGAAATCGGGACTCATCTGACCAGGTCACGGTTTTTCAGTTGGCTAGAGTCCAACCGACATGGTCACTAGCCGAGGAGAGGCTGTGCAGGTGATGCCATTCTGTTAGCACCGGTACTCGCGTCGGTCGTCTGCTGTCATAGCCACTTTTCGCTGAACTGTCCTAAGTGATGCGTTCGCCGTACATCTCATTCGTTCCTGCAGTTATTGCACGCAGCGTTGCTTGTCTATTAGTTCTGACAACTATATGCATAACTACGCTGCTCTCCGTCGTTAAGTGAAGGTCATCGGCCACTGTGTCGTCCGTGGTGAGAATTAAAGCATCAGATGTAGTATTCTCGGCACACTCTTGACACTGTGGATCTCGGAATACTGAATTGGAAATCATAACCATTTCCGAAATGGAATGTCCCATGGATCTTGCTCCAACTACAATTCCGCGTCCGTCAATGCACTGCTCTTTTATCCTTGAGCTCGCGATACTGCCGTCATCTTTATATGTGCATCTCGCTATACCATTACTTTTATCACCTCAGTCTATTAACCATGCAGAAAATCCTTCAATAATTGGCGCGCTATTGTGCAGTGTGGTCCTACCGTCCCGTGTGTCTGAAATACCGCCCAATGCCGTGTACGGCGGTGCCCTGTAGGTGATGTTGTCTGGCGGCTGTTTTCGCGACCTGAGGCGTGCAGCGGCCAGCAACCTGGTCTCCTCTCGAGTGACATATAGCAGTGCAGAAGGAACTAGCGGTTTGGGCCACCACTTAAGGCTATGGTGATCGCTTTTCCTCGTTGAATAGCCGAGGCAAGAATTCATGCATTTAGAGGTAATTGTGTCAGGCATATAGCCGTGCTGTCATGGACAGTAGAGTGGAATTGCATGTTAGTATTTTTCTCGGTCACTGAAGTGGTCCTTGTACCTTGTCGTCTTGTCTGATTGTGATTACTCATTCGTCGAATGTAGGAAGCATCGCACTGACTTCATAGTTTCTGCTATCTGCAGTAAGATTTTTTTGTTTTTAGATATCGGCAATATTTGTGTTCTTACTGAATCGTGAATCATGAGTGCTGAAGTACGTCAGTTTATTAAACGATTTTTCTTTTTTGTTGTTTTAGGGTGCACAACTACAGTGGTCATTAGCGCCCAGACTATATTATGAATGAACTGCGAGGCAGAATGTTGAAACAGCAACTAAAAAGGACAACACTACAAAAGACACATTAACAGGCAAGGGATTAAAAGAAAACAGCATAATCAAATGTTCTTAGACAGGTTTGTCAAGTGGATAAAACGAAGAACGCGAGCAGCTGCTCCTGGGTCATGGTTAACCATAATGGATATGTTTTGCGTTTGTGCGCGAACCGCGTTTTGAAATAGTTTTAATTTTTTGTCGATCTCACGTTTTGTACCAGTGAACTTGTGTGTTGGCGGTATGGCTTGCCACCACATCTAATGAAATCGTTTTGAACGCAAGGCAAGGCTTCCAACGTGGGGTGCCATTACTAATGGGATACTGAAGTTTGCCGTATGTGCGAAACTTTGCGATGTTTAGCCCTCCGGAAGTTTATTGGCAGTACACTGAGATCTAAGCTGCGCAGTTCGATTAAAATCCTGTACTCGATTCTGTAATTGTGATGGCAACAATCGTGTAGTGAGTTCGGTCACGTGTAATAAAATGGTCGCAGTCATACAACCTATGAAGTATGCACCTGGAAGTGAATGTGAAACTGAATCCGTTCTCTTGCCTCTTTCACTGGCTGGTAACTCCGACGTCGGTGGCATAAGTTATTCGTTATATACAAGGGAAATTAGATATATATGTTATATATTTTTATTTTTAATTTATCAGCATGCTTCTTTCTCTCAGGGATGTTGTCTTTTCTTATCACTTTTACTTACGTGCATAAGTAAATATGAAACGGGTTCTTGAAGGGCCTTCGTTATTCACGTACCAGCTTTAGATTTTGAACGAGATGACTAAAATATAGTTGCCGTTAACTGAATTGAATGTAATTTTGCTAATTTATATCTGTTGATTGCAAAGTAAGGCTTGAGAGAATTTTGATTGTTGCCGTGGAGCGGCCAATATGAAACTTACTGAACTCATGGAATCTGTATGGTTTAAAATCATGAACTTCAACGTAAATTAATTATCTGTTGCAATTTAAAAAAGATTCTTATAACGAAATCTCTCGCATTTACAGTTACTGTTAACACTGAAAAATAAATTAATACTTCGGCGCGTAATGGCCGACCAGAGGCTGCATCGGAAGATTAGCTTCTCGCAGCGCTAATTACTGAAAAAACGCTTATTAAAAATAATTAGCCACTGCGAGCATTTGAGGTGACAACTATTACAAAGATATCCATTTTGTAATAATAATAACAAGTTTATTTTACCAATAAATACGAATAACTTACATAAATATGTGTAGCCGCTCAATGGCTGTCTTCCGTATAGCGAAACAAAACAGTGTGTGTACCACAAAATACGTTCTTCCTCCTCGTTCGTACAATCACGTCTCTCTTGATCCTTTTTCATTTTCATAGACATTAAATAAAGATGCTATCGCTGCATATCAGTTGTTTCAAGATCATTAACTATATCTTTTACACTAATTATAGTTATAAAATACGTAAACTACGATTTACAACCGCTAAAAATGTCAATATTTATGTGACGTGCCGTCACATAACCTACTTTGAAATATGTAAATACTAGCTTGCCTCCGTCATGTTCTGTTAGCACCAGGTTAGCTTTTGTTGTGCAGCAGGTACCGACAAACTGTTATCAGCGAGGGTTTGTAATGAGTTTCGTTTGTGTATGTGTTCTTAGTCTATTATGTATCAATTGTTCGGGAATGACTTACAGCTCGATTGTGGGTGTTTCCCGAGGCCCACGAGAAAGACAGGCAGCGGCACACACGTCACGAAGATAGGCCCGACTCGCTCGCTCAGCTCAGCAGACAAACTGCGTCTCTAAACCTGTTAACTCGCAGCTGGGTGTGTACGTACAAAATTTACGATCATTCTCGACATAAATGGTATAACGACTCGTTTGTTGCATCTACTCTCTTCTGCTTAACGGTCCTCATTTCATACAACATGTGGTGCCTTATGGAGCTGATAATCATTTTGACATGATATTAATTATAATGTACCCCATGCAGTCGTTACAAACTATTAGTAGGTCTATGCACTTGCTATCATTGTACGACTAATGACAGTAAGATTCAAATAATAATGGATTCCAGAAGAAGATGCAATTCTCGTTTGTACATACATACCCAGTTAAGAGTTAACAGGTGTAGAAACGCAGTTCTTCTGCTGAGTTCAGCGAGCGAGCGAGCTTAGGCCTACCTTCGTGACGTACGCCCAGCGGCCTGTCTTGCTTGTAGGACTCGGTGTTTCCGCTGTGACGTGTGATCCGTGATTAGGCACACATCTTTCGTGTGTTTTGTTTTTCCAATTAGGTGAAAGATTAGCGGCTTGTAATTTGCTGCCTGTTGTCTTGTACTAGCTGTTATCCTGAGATCTTGTGACATCTGTTTGAATTCTTATTCCGTATCTCAGTGCTGTGATACAAGAAATGAGTCTATTAAGGAGGAAATGAGTTCTACATGTCATTGGAGAGGAACGACTAGTATTCCTTGTTTTTAGTCAAAACTTGAGCAACTAAATTAAGAGTGGAGACACTACCGTGCCTTAGATGATCACTCTCTGTATGTTGTTCGATGATACGTTGTTGGCGGCAGGCGTGTTCCACAGAGTATTAAATTTCACTGGTTGCGTTTCATTAATTTCTCATGACCTTGTCGATTGTTAGGTCGTTCGACGAACGTGGGTGTGCTCAGTTGCCTCGCCGCCTCGTGATGCACTGTTTTTGCTGTGAGTATTCTCGGTGTGATTTTGATATTCATTATGTGTCCAACACACATCCGTGCATTCACGTTAAGATGAGTCCTGGTCAGCGTGTGGCTTGAGGATTGCTGCTGTGTGTTTTACCTGGTACAACGTACGTGGTCCGTATTGGTTGAGTTTCACGGGTACGAACATTTCGTATATTTAGCCTTGGCTGCTTATTTCACAGACATGTTCATACTTATTAATTTGTGCCCTTGAGCTGCGTTAGGAACATCGGATGGGTGTTGGTTGTCGTAGTCGATCACCCGTCTCACTGTAGCTCCTGAGCTCTCATCTACACTACTGGCCAATAAAATTGCTACATCACGAAGATGACATGCTACAGACGCGAGATTTAACCGACAGGAAGACGATGCTATGATATGCAAATGATTAGCTTTTCTGAGCATTCACAAAAGGTTGGCGCCGATGGCGACACCTACAACGTGCTGACATGAGGAAAGTTTCCAAACCGATTTCTCATACACACACAGCAGTTTACCGGCGTTGCCTGGTGAAACGTTGTTGTGATGCCTCTTGTAAGGAAGAGAAATGCGTACCATCACGTTTCCGACTTTAATAAGGGTCAGATTCGAGTCTATCGCTATTGCGGTTTATCGTATCGCGACATTGCTGCTCACGTTGTTCGAGATCCAATGACTGTTAGCAGAATATGGAATCGGTGAGTTCAGGAGGGTAATACGGAACGCCGTGCTGGATTCCAACGGCCTCGTATCACTAGCAGTCGAGATGACAGGCATCTTATCCGCATGGCTGTAACGGATCGTGCGGCCACGTCTCGATCCCTGACTCAACAGATGGAGAAGTTTGCAAGACAACAACCATCTGCACGAACAGTTCGACGTTTGCAGCAGCATGGACTCTCAGCTCGCAGACCACGGCTGCGGTTACCCTTGACGCTGCATCACAGACAGGAGCACGTAATTTTTTCGGATTAATCCAGGTTCTGCATACAGCATCACGATGGTCGCATCCGTATTTGGCGACATTGCGGTGAACGCACATCGGAAGCGTGTATTCATCATCGCCATACTGGGGTATCACCCGGCGTGATGGTATGGGGTGCCATTGGTGCGGGTCGAGATGATTTTAGGTGTCGACTGCCAGTGGTGCTGTTGCTCGAAAGAGATCAAGTTCGTTACTCAAATCACTGTCTCAGAGTAAGAATTCTTTCGTATTTCCGTTCATTCTGTATTCTCAGAGGCCGGCCGGAGTGGCCGTGCGGTTCTAGGCGCTACAGTCTGGAAGCGAGCGACCGCTACGGTCGCACGTTCGAATCCTGCCTCGGCGTGGATGTGTGTGATGTCCATAGGTTAGTTAGGTTTAACTAGTTCTATGTTCTAGGCGACTGATGACATCAGAAGTTAAGTCGAATAGTGCTCAGAGCCAAGCATTTTTGTATTCTCAGGGGCTGAGTGGTTTGCACTGTCGCTGCTACCGGTGCCGTGCGGGTCGAGATGGGCGGCTTTTCACATCTGGCAACACTTCACTCCAAGGTCGTCGAGCGTTAAAACTTGGTGGGGCGCATCTATAAAGTTAAAATATACGAGGACTATCCACAAAGTACATTACGTTTTGGAATTAAAAATAAATAAAGTATTGAAAATTTTTTTTATTATATACAGATGAAAGCCACACTTAAATACTACTTTTCTAAATAGTTGCCATTTAAATTAAGGCACTTATCGTAGCGATGGACGAGCTTGGAAATTCCTTCGTCGTAAAATTCGGCCGCCTGTGCCTTCAACCACGTGATTACCTCTTTTGGGACCGAAAAGGTGTCATTTTTGTGGATTTCCTGGAAAGAGGCACTACAACAAACTCTCAAAGGTATTTCCAAACTCTGCACAACCTCAGAAGAGCAATACAAAACAGGCGCAGGGGAAAGTTCGGCTCAAAGATCTTGCTGATTCACGACAACGCCCGGGCCCACACGGCAAATGCCACTCGTGAGGTTCTCGAATCTTTTAAGTGGGAGTTGTTTCCTCATCCGCCGTACAGTCCCGACCTGGCACCGAGCGACTTCCACTTATTCCCGCAATGAAGAAGTGGTTGGCTATGCAGCGTTTTGATGACGACGCACAGCTTCAAGAAGAGGTAACCACGTGGTTGAAGGCGCAGGCGGCCGAATTTTACGACGAAGAAATTTCCAAGCTTGTCCATCGCTACGATGAGTGCCTTAATTTATATGGCAACTATGTAGAAAAGTAGTATTTAAGTGTGGCTTTCATCTGTATATAAGAAAAAAAATTTCAATAATTTATATATTTTTAATTCCAAAACGTAATGATCTTTGTGGATAGCCCTCGTATTTAAAAAAAATTCATGTCTGTCAGCTCTTCCTCCTTCAGTCGCAAACAACAACTCCCCAACCCCGTACCTAGCCATTTCAACAATCACCCTCCAGAAAATTTTGTTCAGAAATATTCCAAGCTCTTCATTTTCGCACGTTTCCAAAGGTTCTGCGCCAACTCTCGTGTGGGCTCTCTATCCCGCCGGCAGCTGCGCATACTTTTTGCGTATTCAGTGCCTCGTCCCATCTATAGAAAGCGGGCAGGCATTATCATTTAACAACCCACCTAGCGAGCGCATCCCCCCCCCCCATTGTGGAATCTGCGCCCGCCCCTCCTCACGCCACCTGCGGCCGTATCAGGAACCTCGCGGCACGTGCCGGAGCCACTCGTTCACCGTGAACGAGCGAACGAGCGAGCACTGCTGCTCCCGACCCTCCTCTCGCACCTCATCGATATTCCGCTTTGATCGTCCGCTTAATGCTATGGAATTACGAGTTCGCTCTGTACAGAGACTGGAATCTATCATCTCTATTGTCCATGCAGAAAATTTCAAACAAAGACACTTGCAACTAAAATTAGCAACTTACCTAATTCAAAGGCTTATAATCTAAACCAGAATCGGCCACGACGTGAAAAACTTTACCGTGTCCGCAACGTCCCGTACGCGTGCTGACCGAGGCTTGGCCTGTCTTCGCACTATTCGGTACGTCTCGTCTTTCTACATCTATATCCACATACGTAATCCGCAGGTCACTGTAAGGTGCGTGGCGAAAGCTATCTAGTACCACTGCTGGTCTTTTTCTTTCCCGTTCCACTCCCAAAAAGGGCGAGGGAAAAATGACATTCTACACTACTGGACATTAAAATTGCTACACCAACAAGAAATGCAGATGATAAACGGGTATTCATTGGACAAATATATTATATTAGAACTGACATGTGATAACATTTTCACGCAGTTTGGGTGCATAGACCCTGAGAAATCAGTACCCAGAACAACCACCTCTGGCCGTAATAATGGCCTTGATACGCCTGGGCATTGAGTCAAACAGAACTATGATGGCGTATACAGGTAGAGCTGCCCATGCAGCTTCAAAACGATACCACAGTTCACCAACAGTAGTGACTGGCGTATTGTGACCAGCCAGTTGCTCGACCACCATTGACCAGACGTTTTCAATTGGTGAGAGATCTGGAGAATGTGCTGGTCAGGGCAGTAGTCGAACATTTTCTGCATCCAGAAAGGCCAGTACAGGACCTGCAACATGCGGTCGTGCATTGTCCTGCTGAAATGTAGGGTTTCGCAGGGATCGAATGAAGGGTAGAGCCACGTGTCGTAACACATCCGAAATGTAACGTCCACTGTTCAAAATGCCGTCAATGTGAACAAGAGGTGACCGAGATGTGTAACCAATGGCACCCCATACCATAACGCCGGGTGATACGCCAGTATGGTGATGACGAATACAAGCATCCAATGTGCGTTCACCGCGATGTCGCCAGACACAGATGCGACCATCATGATGCTGTAAACAGAACCTGGATTCATCCGAAAAAATGACGCTTTGCCATTCATGCACCCAGGTTCGTCGTTGAGTACACCATCGCAGGCGCTCCTGTGTGTGATACAGCGTCAAGGGTAACCGCAGCCGTGGTCTCGGAGCTGATAGTCCATGCTGCTGCAAACGTCGTCTAACTGTTCGTGCAGATGGTTGTTGTCTTGCAAACGTCCCCACCTGTTGACTCAGGGATCGAGACGTGGCTGCACGATCCGTTACAGCCATGCAGATAAGATGCCTGTCATCTCGACTGCTAGTGATACGAGGCCGTTGGGATCCAGCACGGCGTTCCGTATTACCCTCCTCAAACCACCGATTCCATATTCTGCTAACAGTCATTGGATCTCGACCAACGCGAGCAGCAATGTCGCGATACGATAAACCGCAATCGCGATAGGCTACAATCCGACCTTTATCAAAGTCGGAAACGTGATGGTACGCATTTCTGCTCCTTACACGAGGCATCACAACAACGTTTCACCAGACAACGCCGGTCAACTGCTGTTTGTGTGTGAGAAATCGGTTGGAAACATTCCTCATGTCAGCACGTTGTAGGTGTCGCCACCGGCTCCAACCTCGTGTGAATGCTCTGAAAAGCTATTCATTTGCATATCACTGCATCTTCTTCCTGTCGGTTAAATTTCAAGCCTGTAGCACATCATCTTCGTGGTGTAGCAATTTTAATGGCCAGTAGTGTATATGCCCCCATACGAGCCCTAATCTCTCTAATTTTCATTTTCTTAAGCGAAATGAACGTTGGCGATAGTCGAATCGATTTCTGAATAGTGCTCCTGGAAAAGAACGTCGGCTGCCCTCCAGCGATTTCCATTTGAGTACTTCAAGAATCTCCATGACAATTGCGTGTTGCTCCAAACTACTGGCAACAAATCTAGCAGGCCGACTCTTGAATCGCCTCGATGTCTTCTTTTAATCCGACCTGATACGAATCTTAAACACTTGAGCAGCATTCAAGAGTAGGTCGCACTAGCATCCTATATTCGGTCTCCTTTACAAATGAACCACACTTTGCCGGCCGCTGTGGCCGATCGGTTCTAGGCGCTACAGTCTGGAACCGTGCGACGCATAGTGCTCAGAGCCATTGTTTGAACCACACTTTCCCAAAATTCTCCCGATTAACGGAAGTCGACCATTAGCCTTCCCTACCACAAACCTCAGATACTCGTTGCATTTCATATTCCTTTGTACCGTTAGGTCCGGATATTTAAATATGACTGTGTCAAGTTGAACACTATTTATGCTGTATTCGAACATTACGGATTAGTTTTTCCTACTCATCTGCTTCATCTTACCACTTTATACATTTAGAGCTAGCAACCTAACTTGAAATTTTGTCTAAATAATATTGTATCGTTCTATAGTTACTCAACTTCGACACATTCCTGTACACTACAACATCTTCAGTAAACAACGGCACATTACTGCCCGCTCTGTCCGACTAATCGAGAACAACATACTGGCTTCTGTTATGGAAGTCTTCGTGCCACTCACATATCTGGGAACCTATTCGATATGCTCGTACCTTAGTTAACAGCCTCCAGTGGGTACATGTCAAATGCTTTCCGGATATATAGGAATATATGATATCTCTGTTACACTTCATCCACAGTTCGCAGTGTATCATGTGAGAAAAGGCCTAACTGAGTTTTGCACGAGCGATGCTTTCTAAAACCATACAATTCAAGGACATGAGCTTCTCGGTCTCAAGGAGATTCATTATATTCGAACTGAGACTTCTGTAGCAAACCGATGTTAGAGATATTGCTCTGTAATCTTGCTGGCCCGTACTTTTCCTCTTCTTATATACTACTCGATTCTTCTCACGTACAACGCGACACTTCATTTATCAGTCTGACGAACCAATTTTTTTCCAGCACTTCGTTCCGGTTACTTTTAGCGGCACAACTTTCTTCGGTTTGCCAGAATTTTGGCCTAAGTGCTGGTTATCTTTCACTACATGTTCTTGGCATAAAGGGACTTCGCAGGGCCAGAGGCTGTTCACAAAAAAAGAGACAATCTAGCGATCTATAATCACAGTCCATTAAAATTGGATAGGAGTAGCAAAGTAGAAGGATGACAACTCTTAGTATAATGTAGTTGCATAATCACGGGTAACGCAAATTTACTATGAAGTGCCGTTACAACACTATGCAGAACAAAGGTAAAGAATTATTTATGGATCAAAGAACTAAAAGGCAACGGCCTTGCCGCAGTGGATACACTGCTTCCCGTCAGATCACCGAAGTTAAGCGCTGTCGGGCGTGGTCAGTGCTTGGATGGGTGTCCGTCCGGCCGCCATGCGCTGTTGGCATTTTTCGGGGTGCACTCAGCCTTGTGATGCCAAGTGAGGAACTACTGGACCGAATAGTAGAGACTCCGGTCAAAGAAAAGTATCATAACGACCGGGACAGCCGTGTGCTGACCACAGGCCCCTCCTATCCGCATCCTCACCTGAGGATGACACAGGGGTCGGATGGTCCCGTTGGGCCACTTGTGGCCTGAAGACGGAGTGCTTAAACAACTAAAAATTGTAACAAATGATATATGAATTGTGCAGGATTCACTATTCTGTAAATCTCGTAGCATTTTTGTTAGATATGCAGGAATGAAATATGTGAGATAAGTTCTGCCGAAATTTTGGTAAAGGACATCACAGTATTTAGAAAGGATAGATTAAATACAGTTGGTGGTGCCGGGTTTGTTCTTGTTATACGTAGTTAATGTTAGAGCAAAATCGAAGTATATTTTCTGTCAATGGGTAGAGGTTGTACTTGACAATGGGAACAAATTAATAACTGGTTCCTTGTATCGATACCTCCCCCCCCCCCCCCCCTGGCTGAGATGATACAGTGTTACAGTTGCTGAACAGTTCACAGACAACATCAGTGTTATCACAAACTGGCGTCCCACTCATACAATTATAGTAGGTGATGACTTCAATCTATCCTCGATTTGTTCGCGTAAGTAAGTATTCGAAGCTGGTCGTATTTTACCAAATGCTTTCTCCGAAAATTATTTTGAGCAATCATTTCAGAAGCCCATTGAAAGTGTAAATGGACGCGAAAACGTACTTGACCTCTTAACAACAATTACTCCTGCACATCGTGACGGATACAGGTATCAGTGACCACAAGATCGTTATAGGGAGACTGACCACATCAACATCCAAATCGACCAAAAGTTATCGCAGAATGTATCTACGTATGTCAATGGCCGTGCCGGGATAGTCTTGTTTCCGGCAGTGGTGAGAGGAGCCGCGTTTGTGGCTCGTCTGTTGTGCTGCTTGCAAGAAAGCGTGATTTTGTTTACTTCAGGGTAGCAGCTTGTCGTCGTGTTCGGATTCACCGATCATCACGGCATTTTTTGTTGCCAATCCATGATTAAATTAACATTTCCTTTGGATCATGAACGACCAAAAGCTTATGAAACTGAATAGTTTACGTGGGACGAAATACGTATCGACATTCATTTTTCGATCCTTAGTACGACTTTGTACGTAAAGCTGGCGAATGATGAGTTGTGCGCCGACGTCGTGTGGAGCCTTGCTATTAAGGATCTCAAGTTCCAGTACTCTGACGGCCATATAGGAACTGTCGTGATTGATCACGTTTGTTTTGGCCTCCAAACGTTGCTGGTTTTAAAACCTCTGTCTGAGAACCGTCGGACATTGTGGTGGCCGCCTTTAATCTACGGCAACGTTGTCGGTCACGTTGTTGAAACGTGGAAGACGCTCGAAACATATTGTGTCCTCAGTGGCGTCCGGCAGATAAAATTTGAGCAACCACGTGCCATGCTACTTGGTAACTGGAGGCTGCTGAGTTGTCATGCATGATGGCCAGATGCTCAGTTGTTCAGGTTGTGGATATGGAGGCCATGTTCGTTCTAAATGTCTGCGACATAGACTGCTTCGGACGTCGATAAAACAAATAGCTGTCTCTGTAGCGCCCACTGTGTTACATCTATCTTATGCATCCACGGCGGGCCGCCTGCTGCGCCCACTCTGAATCAGTTGGAACCGGCATCGACTCCTCTCGACAACGCGATGGACGTTCGTTTTGACTGTCTCTCCTACGCTGCCGGCGGAGGCAGTACCAATGGACGATGGCCGTCAGATAACGCAAGCCGTCCATCTCAACTTCATGTTTGTTGACCGTTGAGATATGCAGCGCTCCACTTTTCTGCCGTCTGGCCACGTATCAGACGACAGCCGCCCGCCATACGACAAGGAACAGCAAGTCAGGAAGCAACGGTCAGTGAGGAAAGGGAAGAGACAACTGCGTACCCCTTCTGATGGCTGCCTCTATCGGATGTGTGCATAGGATGAAGACCCTGCTACTGGTGATGCGCTGTCCTGTGACGCCCTGGAACCTGGCGACGTGACGTCTTTCCCCGCCTTCTTCTCCAGTCATCGTCCATCTCCACACACTGACCTTCCCCTGTCTGCGTCTGATGCTTTTGCCTCCCTTTCTGCGCGTGACGCTACCTGTGAGCGCACCTCTGATAGTGTTCCACTGAACCTGTCTGGTGAGACTTCTGTCTGCTGCGTGGACGATGTAGATGCTGAGGATGAAAGTTCTGGAGGTGTACAGAGCGATTGACCCCCTTGGTGGAGTCACAATGATGTGCTCTTCCATGGGGGCCTAACAGGGAGCTCCCTGTCCTTCTTCCATGTTTTAATCGCCTCTCTTGCCGATGGCAGCTTTTCAGACTTATTACATAGCAACGGTCAATGTCACGTACGCCTAAAACTGGCTGTACTCCATAACATGCTGTATGTTGTGGAGTTTGACGTTATCCTCCTTCAGGAGGCGCACATTGCATCTTTATATGCTCCACATGGTTTTACAGTATGTGTCTCCCATGCTCCCCTTGCTGGTAATGGGGTATCGATCTCCCTAAGTCCCGGTATCCTTGCTGATACAGTTGCCTATCTCACTGATGCCAGAGATATGGCTCTCACGTTCGGTGGCGTCAGGATCGTCAAAATATATGTGCGATCTGGTTTGGGCCGCTGCATGAACTTTCCACCATCTTCTCCAAGACAGTCGCACCTCTTTCCCTGAGTCGGCAGGCTGCATTGATTATGGGAGACGATTTCAACTGCACCAAAAGACCAACTAGCATGTTACTCTCCATGCGCGGGGGGCGGGGGGTAGCGAACACTCTCCACGATCTCAGCGTTACAGATTACTGGGATTATGTTCATGGTAAATGCATTTCACCAGCCATTCTTCCAGCCGCCTCGATGGACTCTACATTTCCCACAATATTGTCAGTGGGTTGCAGGCTGTTGCCGTAGGGCCCATTGCATTCTCTGACTGGTGTATCTGTGCCATCAATCTCTGTCCCAGAGCTTGCAGCGCAGCCATGGACCACGAAACTGAAAACAATCCACCCTACTTCACCCACCTGCTGGCAGCTCATCGACACCACATGGACATGGACAGCTTGCCATCGACCCTGTGATGCATATCTGTCTGCCGTCTCATGATGGGTGCTCTGTTCAAAGTCTGCCCGCCCCCTCCCCCACAAGACCTTGACTGCTTACAGAAGGGAGGTTATGATGTGGCAGCGATGAACCCAGGAATTCTATTTCACCATTCTCTGGGAATGTACTATGGGCGTATTCTCCAAAGCGCCAGGCGATAGCGAATTGTGCTTAGGCACTGCTCAGATCCCTCCCTCGCCATTACAATGAAGGACCTATGGTGTGTGCTTCCACACATGATGGGTTAGTGCAGGAGTATCTATCCATGTATTATGTGATAGTGAAATCGTGGCAGTGTCGGAGGACAGAAATTAATGTTCTTACAGTCAAGATGGGCGATATAGGGTTTACCCTCCCCGCACATTATGTTATGCTGAACTCTGAACAATGTCACCTGCCAACATTATGGCGTTGTCCTAGATTGACTCAACTCCAGGGGATGCAAAGATGGATCTACTCGCTAATGTCATAGAGGACCAAGTCCATGATGCTATCCAGGTGGGTTCTACAAACAAGCCACATGGCCCTGACACCCTTCATTGGAGTTTTATCTAATATTTCTTCCCTACGGGCGCCAGTGTGGATGGAAATTTGTCAAGACATTATGTCACCTCTCTCGCAGTTCTCAAATGATTTCCTTGATGATCTCGTCATTCCCAACCACAATCCTCGGTGTACCTCACGGATACGCAATTAGTACCCCTTGACGTTGAGATCTGTACCTGGCTGTTGGCTGCACAACTTTAACCGACTTCCCTCTACATGGATTCCCTTGATCAAACTTCTTTGAAAGGTGCCAAATGCAGTGTTGTGTGCTTTCGCCCATGGAATCGTTGCTCTGCGGCCTCCGTAAGCGCCTGTCTGGATGTCTCTCGGTGGCCATGTATTCAGCTGCACTGCTTGTGCAGACGTTCTCTTAGTAGTCGTGCTGAGGTCAGGGAGTCACCCACATGGGTAACTACCTACGGCGAAGCTTCTGGTAGCTGCCATAACGTCCGCAAACCTAAAGCCATGGCTATAGATGCGGCGCTCCCTGTGAACAGTGCTGATTCACTGTGAATAGCTGATACTATCCGATTCTAAGGACTCGATTTCGCATGCGATCTGCAATCCACAACGGCCCTCAGCTACCGGCACCGCCTGTCACAAATACGAGCTGGGCTCTAAGATCAACGTTTACGAGCACTTGATCTTCTGTAACGGACACAATATGTAAATGTATATTTGGTGTCACTTATGCTCCAAGTGGCACAGACACTTCCTTTTCAGCCGCCCATCGCCGGCCTCATGTTAGTGGCTTGCTGGTCAAGGTAAGGTACTATACTCTCACCCTCCTGCGGTGCAGGGGCGGTTTAGGTCAGTATCATGTACACTCGACAGCAAAATAAGTGGGTCACCCCTGAATTCCAACGTGTAGGCTGCACCTGAATGTATGCAACCAACATAGCATATCTGTGTTGCACATAGTTGCAACCCTCCACAGTACAGTCGTTGTAAGGTACACAATGGGTACCGCTAGATACTACTAGAGAACACCTGTCTTTATGACAGTCCGTCCAGATGTAAAGTAAAACCATGATGGTACAGAAGAGATCAGACAGTCCTTAACGTTTGTAAACTAAACTTAATTACAATAATTGACATTTCAAATGTTATGGGACAACTAGTTTTTTCACATAAATCGTTCAGTAATCCTTAGGCACAATTACATATTTGAGACAGTACATGGATTTATAAAGTTGTATGGCAATTGGAAACAAGTTCTTTGCTGTCTAAAAGGTTTACTCAACACATGCTGAACGTCATTCAACTTTCAACGGGGAGTGGTTTCGCATCAACTTTATGTAACACTAAGCGGTTAAAAGTAAACGTGATTAACGGCGGCAACCTCTCTACGGAAATCCCAACATTAACAGCGAATCACAAGTAATGTCATTGTTCACATTACTCATCAACAGTTACTTGTACACGAAGTTGTACTTTAAATTACATGACCAACGTCTTCGTTCTGGATCCGGATGCAAACCCAGAACGTAAAGCCATTGTTAACCCTGCAAAGCTTTGTGCCTTATCGAGACTCGATCATTAGGCAGAAAGAGACGTCAAATATTGACGTTTGCACCAGTATCAATTATCAATTCTCAACTTGAACGTAAATGACGATAATGTTTGTACGAAAGCAGGAACCCTAACATGACATTTACCTTCTTGATAATTAACCTCGAAAGACGTTGTATAGTGTAGCATTGTCAGGGAATAAAGATTGCACATGTTTAAAATTGAAATGCCATCATGTAATGCTGGGGACAAGGATGCGAACCCAGCACCTAATCGGATTGTTGAATAAGTACGTAAAATCAGAATGTAGATATCACAGTTCGTCACCAGTAGTGGGGTTGGAACCTTAAATGACGACTGAAGTTGTATTGCCTGACCGGGATTCAAGCCCGGCGCCTGCCGCCAAACCTGTTTACTTTACTAACCAGGAACAGACGAGAAATGTCCAATGTTGGTTCACCATCAGCGAGATGTGCACACGTTTAACTAGAAATAAGGTGACGAAAACGTCTATGCTGACTGAGAGTCGAACGCCGCACATATGGTTATGAAGACACGTTAATAATCAACTTCATATTCAGTAGTAACTAGGAGTAGCATTTTTAGTTGCAAACCTTAGGGCCTTACTCATCCCTAGTAACGTGTTGCCTAATATCTGCGATATCATGATGTTAATTTACAAGTGAATTGACTGCCGTAAAGAGCAATGTTCTCTAGTACTCGTGTATAATTGAGATGTAAATGAAGTGCCTCAGCAGACAGTAATTTCCGTCGCGCAGCACGTATTGTTTCAAAGACACTGAGAATATGTTATAAGTGCACAAAACGTGTATTATATACTAAGTATATACTATTATTTGCCGGGTTCGATTCCCGGCGGGGTCAGGGATTTTCTCTGCCTCGTGATGACTGGGTGTTGTGTGCTGTCCTTAGGTTAGTTAGGTTTAAGTAGTTTTAAGTTCTAGGGGACTGATGACCATAGATGTTAAGTCCCATAGTGCTCAGAGCCATTTGAACCATTTTTTACTATTATTTGGAGAAGCTGCCGCCAAACCTGTTTACTTTTACATTCCGCTCAGTTGTCGTGGTTCAATAAAGGTTTTCTTAAGGCTACATCTATTGCACAGCGCTTACAAGAAAGTATAGTTTCCTGCGTTATGCTATTGCTAGCTAGGTGAAATATTTTGTGGTAGCTATGTTTAAAATGAATGTATTTTTGAAAGTATTGTTCGTCAAATATTTGAATAAATCGTGAACTGCAGGTGTGCCTGCACATGTTATAGCATAATAGCTGTAGCTGCGTTAGTTTGTACTACAGACTTGGGTAGATTAGGTGTAACTTTTGATCCTTCAATGGGTGATCGTGGCCATGCGGCCCGGGTCTGTACTAGCCGCGGCTCGCGAGCTACGGGCCAGCCAGGCTGACCGAGGCGAGACGGAAGTGAGCGAGCTGGAGGTGGCGTTGGTGGGCCAACAGCCCGGGACGAGCCAGCACGGCTGCCCCGCATGCCTCTGCCTCTGCCGCTCCGTTTGACGTAAATATGTTTACCTCCTCTCCTGGAATCAGTATAAGAGCGGAAAGCAGAAATACACATCAGGCTGTCTGCCGTAACGGCTCACTGGGAGAGTTCTATTCGACGTAGAGTCAAAAAATGGTTCAAATGACTCTGAGCACTATGCGACTTATCATCTGAGGTCATCAGTCCCTAGAACTTAGAACTACTTAAACCTAACTAACCTAAGGACATCACACACATCCATGCCCGAGGCAGGATTTGAACCTGCGACCGTAACGGTCGCATGGCTCCAGGCTGAAGCGCCTAGAACCGCTCGGCCACTCAGGCCGGCCGAGGTAGAGTCGTCGCTCTCATTGAGGAAGGAGGATGTTCCATCAGAGAAGCTGGCAGGTGGTATGGCGTACCACATACCACTGCAACGAGATGGTGGAGGATCTGCCTCGAAAGAGGCACCAGCAACAGGGCTCCTGGCTCAGGCAGGAAGAGAGTGATCTCACAGCAGGAAGACAAGGACCTGGCGTCTAGGAGCAGAAAAAATCCCTTTCTGAACGCAAAGCAGTTGCGGCGGGAGACCAACTTCCCCGGCTCCAGTGACACGATTTGCCGAAGGCTGAGGGACGCTGGACTACATGCACGACGATCCGCCGTGAATCAAGAGCTCAGCGAAGACAACGTTTTATACCGCCTAGCATTTGCGGAGCTTCATCTGAGGGCGTTGTGGGACAACGTCATTTTCACTGATGGGAAGGTGTTTTCCACCAATAACGACGGTCCACGAATCGTTTACAGGCCGCAAGGGTTTCGCCATCGACGCGAATATGTAACCACGACGAGAAGAAGTGGCCGGCTATCTGTTACCTGCTGGTGTTGGAATTCTGCGAGAGGGGTGGGAATTCTTCACAGGATAGAAGGAACTCTGGACAGCGCGCAGTATGCCCACATATTGGAAAATGTGATGCTTCCGTCAGTGCGAATTCTGTACGCAGAAGGGGACGTCACATTGGAAGAGGACCATTCTCCCATTCACATGTCTGCATTTGTTCAGCAGCGGCTCTCCACGATTGGCGTCAACGTCATGGACTGGCCGCCACGGGCGACTGATATGAACTCCATGGAAAACATGTGGGCTGAGGTCGCCAGAACATTAAAAGAGAACTGGCCACGAAACCAGCCGGCCGGCCGAAGTGGCCGTGCGGTTAAAGGCGCTACAGTCTGGAACCGCAAGACCGCTACGGTCGCAGGTTCGAATCCTGCCTCGGGCATGGATGTTTGTGATGTCCATAGGTTAGTTAGGTTTAACTAGTTCTAAGTTCTAGGGGACTAATGACCTCAGAGCCATTTGAACCATTTTGAACGAAACCAGCCAACTACTGCGGACGCTCTTTGGGACTGCGTCCTGGAAGCCTGGGAGGAAGTTGCTTCTTCAGGCTGTTACGTCCGACGGCTTATACATTCTATGCCAAGACGCGTGATGGAAGTACAAAATAATGAAGGATTCTGGATAAAATATTAGAGTTCTAAAAATGTTTTCTTATGTATTCTCTTTCGTCATTTTTCCTCATTGGAAGCTAGTGGAAGATCGCGTGGCAACAGAAAAGATACAACAAGGGTTAGCTTTCCTTTGAGTTGCCCTTTTAATTCAAGTGGGTTTCTTTTGAATATACAGTTTGTTAAGTATTCTATTTTGATTTCATTTATACCATGTCTACATACTTACAAACTAATCAGCGTTGATGGACTCTGTCACAGCAGTTTTTGTTATTTCAAATATGTCTCTCTCTTCCCCTCCATCCATGAATACACCCTCCATCCTCCACACAATACACCAACGATTTCATATTATGTTTACTCTCCGCGCGGGATAAGCCGAGCCATCTCAGGCACTGCAGTCATGGACTGTCAGGCTGGTCCCGGCGGAGGTTCGAGACCTCCCTAGGGCATGGGTGTGTATGTTTGTCCTTAGGATAATTTAAGTTAAGTAGTGTGTAAGCTTAGGGACTGATGACCTTAGCAGTTAAGTCCCATAAGATTTCACACACATATGAACATTTATGTTTACTCGTTGTTAATATTTCTTCTGTTCTCTCTCTCACTCTCTCTCTCTCTCTGACACTATCGCCGCAAGTGCCCTTCTATTACACACCCCCAAAACTTTGTAAGCAAATCTAGCGGTTTCCAATGACGCTACATTTTCTTTTTTAATTGCTGCTGTCGTTACTCTCTATCATTCCTCTCACCACCTATGAAACCTTATTCGTTGATCTCCCCTTCCCTATAACCCATTCCTCGTTCTGAGAACAGTCCTTCCTTATCTCTCGGTCCTAAGATAAAACGAACTGTGGCACACGTCTAAGTAAGCAATACATTGCAAGCATTTCACGCTATATTTTGCACTTCTGCACTTCTATCCATTCCCAGATCCCGCCCTCCTTCCTGTTACGCGTCCCTTGACATCTGCATCTACATCTAAATGAATACTCCGCATTTCATAATTGTGGTGTCACCGCCAGACACCACACTTGCTAGGTGGTAGCTTAAATCGGCCGCGGTCCATTTAGTACATGTCGGACCCGCGTGTCGCCACTGTGTGATTGCAGACCTAGCGCCACCACAAGGCAGGTCTCGATATACGATAGAGCACTCGCCCCAGTTGTACGTACGACATTGCTAGCGACAATACGGACGAAGCCTTCCTCTCATTTGCCGAGAGACAGTTAGAATAGCCTTCTGCTAAGTCCATGGCTACGACCTAGCAAGGCGCCATTAGCCTTACCTAGTTGGAGAGTTATCGTATAAATGTCTCAAGAAGAACGCTGTATTCATCAAAGAATAAAAGTTAAGTATAAAGCAGCTACGTACTTATCTTGCAACCATTCAATAGCTATCCTGTTCCAGACTTGACGCCAGTCGGCGTGTGTGTACGCGTGCCTTTCTTTCGGCTCCCTTCCCAGTGTGGCGTAGCACGTTTGTTACGCCACAACAGATTGGCGACGAGGCAACGGAAAGGGTCTTGTTCTTTCTGATTGCTTACATTTATTTGTGTCATGGCTTCGCCACAATCTCCAGATGTACTGTCCGAATTTTATCGCTTGCAGAATCAGCAGATGCAGGCGTTATTGGATGCCCTTGGACAGCTCGTCCAGGGTCAACGTGCCATTCACACCGATGCGGCAGCCGCCGCTTCACCGCTACCGCAGCCACAACTCGCAGTTGCACCGCCTTTTAGGCACTACGACCCGGTGCACGAATCGTGGACGGAATGGTCCCGCCAGTTTGCATTTCATCTAGCCGCCTACAGAATTCAAGGTAATGAGCGGCAGCCGTTTTTGCTTTCTTGTGTCGGTGTGTCCACCTACCGTGTGATAGTGAAATTGTTTCCCCGATGCGACGTAGCAACTCTGTCCTACGATGAGATTTTGTCTGCTTTAGATGCCTATTTCAAAGAAACAGTTAATGTGGTTGCAAAACGGTATACGTTTTTTCGTACGAAACGTATGGCCGGTCAAACTAATCGGGAGTGGGTAGCAACATTGCAAGGTCTTACTAGGGACTGTGCCTTTGAATGTGACTGTGGCCTTTCTTATTCAGATACAATGGTGCGTGATGCAATTGCACAGAACGTTTCTGATGCTCGCATACGGGAGCAAATTTTGAAACTAGTTAATCCCTCCCTTCCACAAGTGATAGACATATTGGATAGACAAGACACACTTGACTGTGCTCAGGAATCTTTTGAAACTTCGCCAGCCGTGTGTAACATTAATCGGCCCGCCGGGCGAGCTGCGCGGCCCGGTATATTGCCCTCGCGCACGTCGACGCAGCTGCCGCCGCGCTCTAAGCCACATGTGCCACGCCAGCACACAAATGCAGTGAAATCATGCCCGCGGTGTGCTACTCGACATTCGCGTGAACATTGCCCGTCACGCCAAGCTATTTGCTTTTTCTGTAATAGGAAAGGGCATGTTGAAAGTGTTTGCCAGAAAAAGCTCAGATCAGACAATCACAATCATTCCAGGCCCTTTGCTTCGCGCCGGAATCGAACCAAGGACGCTCAGGATCGTGGACCTTCGCCCATGGACATTCATGTCGTTACTTCCACCCCGTCCAGTGCCACTTTCTCTAACAGTGACTGTGTTCGTCCCACAAAAAGTGTGCGTCGACGTCGCCGGAAATCATGTCAATTAGCAAGTGATGCTGTACCAGTGTCTGTTCAAATTGCACAAAACAGTCGCTCTTGTCGTCAGCAGGACAATAAACTTTTAGTAGATTTGGACTTTAATGGCAAGGTCATACCATTCCAGCTCGATACCAGAGCTGCAGTTTCATTGCTCAATCACGACACGTACAACCAACTGGGCACACCTCCGTTGCGTGCCGCAAATGTTACGCTAAAAAGTTATTCAGGACAGAATATACCTGTGTTAGGACAGTGCAGCCTTCTTGCCACATACAAGGGACAAACAAAACTAGTGTCATTTTACGTTCTTCGTTCTTCGACTGCAGTGAACTTGTTTGGTTTAGATTTATTTCAATTGTTTAACATGTCTATAGTAAATCAGGTCCTATAGTGAATCAGACTGTGCCTCCAGACAGTGTTTCTAGCGTTTGTGAAGAATTTGCAGACATTTTTGCACCGGGCTTGGGTTGCGCTAAAAACTATGAAGCACATTTGGAACTGAAAGTCAATGCGCAACCGAAATTTTTCAGAGCGCGCAATGTTCCCCATGCATTGCGTGATGAGGTCGCAAGAACATTAAACGATCTAGAATCACAGGGTGTAATTGAAGGTGTGCAAGCTTCTCTCTGGGCCTCACCCTTAGTAATTTTGCCAAAACCTTCCGGAAAATTGAGACTTTGCGTGGACTTCAAGGCCACAGTGAATCCACAACTAGTGACTGCTACTTTTCCTTTGCCCCGCCTGGAAGATCTTTTTGCTAAACTGTGCCCGGGAAAATATTTTTCAAAGTTGGACCTAGCCGATGCGTACTTGCAAATACCGGTGGACGACGAATCCCAGTGCGTATTGGTGGTTAACACACATCTTGGATTGTACAGGTTCAAAAGACTGCCGTTCGGGTGTGCATCCACCGCTGCATTGTTTCAGCAATATTTACAAACTATTTGTGTGTCGGTCCCTACTGCAGCAAACTATCTGGACGATATAGTGATCTCCGGACAGATGGAAGAAGATCATCTTGCGAACCTACGAACATTATTTCAGGTCTTGCGACAAAATGGTCTTCGCTTGCGGAAGGACAAATGTGTGTTTTTTGCTCGTGACTTACCAATCCTGGGCCATGTCATCAATGCCCAAGGCATACATCCGAGTCCAGAGCACCTCCGTGCCATACAAGAATTGCCTTCCCCTCAAAATGTGAAGCAGCTGCAGAGTGTGTTGGGTAAAATTACCTACTATCATCGCATTCTGCGCAATGACTCTTCCATTTCAGCTCCGCTTCATCGCTTACGCCGTAAGGGTGTTCTGTTCGTCTGGACGACGGAATGCGAGAGCGCCTTTCGCCAATTGAAATCGGCGTTGCTTTCTAATACTTGCCTCACGTCTTTCGATCCCCAGAAACCCCTTTTGTTGATGGTAGATGCATCGGATTTCGGGATCGGTGCTGTGCTTGCGCACAAGGTTGGCTCCCATGATCGCCCTATTGCCTTTGCGTCAAAATTGCTCTCATCTGCGCAAAGAAATTATTCCCAGATAGAGAAAGAAGCTTTGGCTCTCGTGTTTGGTGTTACTAAGTTCCATGATTTCTTGTATGGTCGTCACTTTACCATCATCACAGACCACAAACCTTTGACATCGCTTTTTCATCCGACCAAGCCTGTACCTCCACGTACAGCGCAGAAATTCATTCGCTGGTCTATTTTCCTCTCGCAGTACCGCTACGATATCTTGTATCGGTCCACTGCTAAGCACGGAAACGCCGATGTGTTGTCCCGTTTGCCTGTTGCTGAGGATAAAGCATTCGATTCTTCCGAACT
Source organism: Schistocerca serialis cubense (assembly GCF_023864345.2). Taxonomy (NCBI): domain Eukaryota; kingdom Metazoa; phylum Arthropoda; class Insecta; order Orthoptera; family Acrididae; genus Schistocerca; species Schistocerca serialis. The sequence continues at coordinate 450,708,671 of NC_064644.1, forward strand.
TGCTTGCCTGTTCATTGATTCGGAAACCGATGAAGTGGTCGAATCGTTTCCGATTGATTTTCGTCGTGTAGCTACAGCCACAGCTGCTGACCCTGTCCTTGCTACCGTTTTGCGTTTTGTTGCTACGCAATGGCCTTTGTCAAAGTCTCGGATCGAGGATCCGTTGGTTCGCCGATTTTTTGCTCACAAGGAGAGACTTTTTGTTCGACGTGGTGTTTTGTTGTTGCGTTCTGATAATGATCAGTCCAGAGTCGTGGTCCCACGTTCGTTACAGTCCTCTGTCTTACGGCTTCTTCACCAAGGCCATTGGGGTATAGTGCGAACGAAACAACTTGCTCGTCAGCACTGTACGTGGTTCGGAATCGATGCTGCGATTACGAATATTTATTCTTCTTGCATGGCGTGTGCCGCACAACAATCCGCACCGCGGCGGAAAGTCTTTGCATGCCAAAAGCCACTTCCCCTTGGCAACGCTTGCACATTGATTTTGCTGGTCCCTTCTGGAATGCTCGATGGTTGGTTCTGGTCGATGCCTTCAGTAATTTTCCTTTTGTTGTCCGGATGTCTTCCACGACGTCCTCCGCCACAATCCAAGCGTTGTCTGCTATCTTTTGCATTGAAGGTCTTCCGCAGACTATTGTTTCCGATAATGGCCCACAATTCATGTCCGCAGAATTTCAGTCATTCTGCCAGGCCAATGGTATTCAACATCTGACATCCGCGCCGTTTTCGCCTCAGTCAAACGGTGCCGCTGAACGATTGGTCCGGACTTTCAAGTCACAGATGTTGAAATTGAAAGAGTCGCATTCTCGCGAGGACGCATTATTGCTCTTTTTGTCTTCGTATCGCTCTCAGCCCCGAGATGGTCGCTCACCGGCTGAGTTGCTCCACGGTCGTCCTCATCGAACCTTGATGTCTTTGCTGCATCCGCCGCATCAGGTTCCTGTGCAGCGGCAGACTCCTGCTTTTGCTCCAGGCGACGTTGTATTTTATCGCAACTATCGAGGTTCACGGCGTTGACTCGCAGGGCGCATTCTTAGCTGCCTCGGCCGCGCGATGTATTTGGTTTTGGGGGCCTCTGGTGAGGTGCATCGGCATCTCAATCAGCTGCGCCTCTGTCGTCGCACGGGTTCTGCCGCTCCCCGTCTGCTTTCAGCGACGGTGCCGTCCGGTCAGCGCCCTGGGGACCCATCTACTGGCTCGCCTCATCCGCAGGTGTTACCGACGATGCCTTCCATTTTGCCCCATGGCGACGCGCCGCCGCCAGCAGCCGCCGCCGCCGCCGCCTGTTCCTCCGCCGGCGCCGCCCGCATTCGACGCCTCGCTGCAGCCGCCGAGCGCCTCCCTGGGTCACGCGCCGCCGATCGCTTCCCGTGACCAGCCGTCCTCCGCCATGGACCTCTTGCCCGCTCCGGACCACATGACGTCATCGCGCGTCGGGTACCCCGACGCAATGCAGGTCGACCCTTCGGCCCCTCCTGTCTCATTACGGGCGCATACGCCACATGTTGACGTGCACCCTGGACTAGGTTTTCTGGCGTTTCCTAGATCCCCTCGGACCGAATGGCCGGGTGCGGGTGGCACAGCCTTGCCTGTTGTTAGGCTCCCCACCTCATTGCATACGTCAACATGGGGTCCTCCCCACGGCGGGTGGAAGCCTTATCACACGACCGTTCGCCGATTTGCGGGGGAGGAATGTGGTGTCACCGCCAGACATCACACTTGCTAGGTGGTAGCTTAAATCGGCCGCGGTCCATTTAGTACATGTCGGACCCGCGCGTCGCCACTGTGTAATTGCAGACCTAGCGCCACCACAAGGCAGGTCTCGATATACGATAGAGCACTCGCCCCAGTTGTACGGACGACATTGCTAGCGACAATACGGACGAAGCCTTCCTCTCATTTGCCGAGAGACAGTTAGAATAGCCTTCTGCTAAGTCCATGGCTACGACCTAGCAAGGCGCCATTAGCCTTACCTAGTTGGAGAGTTATCGTATAAATGTCTCAAGAAGAACGCTGTATTCATCAAAGAATAAAAGTTAAGTATAAAGCAGCTACGTACTTTTCTTGCTACCATTCAATAGTTATCCTGTTCAAGACTTGACGCCAGTCGGCGTGTGTGTACGCGTGCCTTTCTTTCGGCTCCCTTCCCAGTGTGGCGTAGCACGTTTGTTACGCCACAACAATAATTATGTACTTGGCATGGGGTTCTGTGGTCTGGTGGATTAATCTTGTATCGATGTGTAAAACGTGTAGGTTCACATCTAACGTCAGGCGTAGATTTTTAACACACAAGTAGTTCTCCTTCACCCCTAGTAACGCCAAGTGCAGAACGCCAGTAAGCTCCGTAGTTCAATATCCGCAGTAAAGATAACATCCCTTCGCTGCCGACTGGGCATTCGTTTGAGCTGTGACAGATGGAGAAACCCCGTAAGGCAGAGACGATGTCACCAGCAAGCCGTCGTAAACTAGAAAACGTATTTCATTTAATGAACCAATGGCCTTGTAAGTTCACAAGGGTCTTACTTTATTTGAAACTGACACGTTGAAAATTGTGGTGCTGGACTGGGATTAGTATTCGATTTCACTATGTTCCCGAAGATTGCAAACTGTTCTAGGCGTCCTCGAAAGGCACCTATCTGGTTTCGAATCCTGATCAGCACAAAATATTCATTATTTCATTTCAAGCCCTAGCATGTGCACTCCGAACTACTGGTGAAAAATAGTTGCATTTTCAACGTCTCTTCATGCGTTGCCAGCTGTAACGTCTTCGTTTCAATTCACAGCCATATGATGAGCGTTTTATCACAACATTACAAGATCAAACGTTTCCTTACATCTTTTCAAGTTCAAACATTCCTCTCCATTCTACTGGTGTAAACGGATTTGAGTTTGGCGTTGTGTTCGTTGTGATCACCAACGGCGACATGTTGTGGATTCAACTTCTAGCCAGCAGAGTATTTTCCATCACACCATTGAAAGTACAAACATGCCATTCCTAGCTATTATTGGAAAAGAATTTGATAGTTAAAGTTTCTACAAGACCACGTGTGCGGGGCTTGAATTTCATTCAGCACAGAACTTTTCGTCGCCTGATGTCTAGCTAAACGTGAGCCCATCTCGCTACTGGTGAACCAACAACAGCTATTTATCATCTGTTCCTGGCTAGAAAACGACGGTGCTAGATGCTGGGTTCGAATCCCAGTCAGGCAAAAATAATTCTATCGTCAATTAAGGTTCCAGAATTTCGCTATTGGTGAAAACATTTGATATTTAACTTCTGATTTTATGTATAGTCTTGCTCAAAAGTATCCGAACGCCCTGAACTGCATTTCACCTGATTCCCATGCGACCTACATAACGCAGCTGTCTAGCAGGTCCTCTAATCGGTCCTTGGTACAGTCGTTTGACTATAGAAAATGGTTCCAACAAGTCACCACTAGAAAACACTGCTCTGTATCGCAATAACTCAGGATGTCAAGTAATACCACAATACTAAAAATATCAAGGAACACCTCATCACGGATAAGACTGTCCTTAAGGCTTGTAAGCTCGTATTTATTGCAATAACTGACATACCTGAAATGTTATCACTCTCATTATTACTTCAGATAGGTAATGCACATAGTTAGTTCGTCGTATTCATGATTTCCTCTTCAAAGTAACATACCATACTTGTTATTTAACACAAAATGTCATTAAAAATGTACGTAATTCACGAGCAGCTAGTTGAGAATATGTATGAACTTCAAATGACACGACGAACCGACTCGTTCTGCATATGGAATCAAATCCAGGTCATGCAGGCTAGGCCGCCGTGGCAGTGTGGTTCTAGGCACTTCAGTCCGGAACCGCGTGACTGCTACGGTCGCAGGTTCGAATCCTGCCTCGGGCATGGATGTGTGTGATGTCCTTAGGTTAGTTAGGTTTAACTAGTTCTAGGTTCTAGGGGACTGATAACCTCAGATGTTGAGTCCCATAGTGCTCAGAGCCATTTGAAACAATCATGCAGGCTAAGATTTCGTGGCTGACGGAAATTAACAGTCATTCATGACTAGGCATAAAGAGAGTGATATTTCTCATTTTTGGACAGTATCAGTGAGCAAATATCAACATTATATTACATAATGAAACATTTTTAACGGTCGCGAATTCCTACCCAGCATCTACTGTCCCTGTTAACGAACTACGAGAGATGTTAAATATTGCTACTTCACAAGTAACTTACTTGAAACGCAGTGAGGTAAAGCTTTGTGTTGGACAGGGATTCGAGCCCAGAATCTAATCGGATTGTTATAGAAGCACAATCAACTTCGACATACAGGATTATCTCGGCAGTAGCTAGATCTATTAAATGAAATGACGAGACGAAACATTAATTTTTTCTTTCCAGGACTCCAACACGGCACATATCGCTGTTATATTCTACAGAAAAGGAACGTTAAGTACGGGTTTGTTACACAAGCAGCGACATGTGAGCATGTTTGAATTAGAAACAATATGACGAAGTGTTCAGTGCTGACTGAGAATCGAACCCTAAACATATCGTTGTTGACTACACACAGAGCGACGACACTCACCGAGTTTTTCTCCACCAGCAGCTCGGAATAACATCCCTGAACTTACAGTGATCTCGCAAATAGTTCTGTGTCTCACTGGGAGTCAAAAACGTCAGATATCGTTAGTGTTGACGCCGAATGAAAATGCATTAAAGTTAAAAATTATCATCCATCATCACGTAGGTGTTCTCATACTAGAGCTTGAGAATACATAGTGAAAAGTTTAGTGCTGGGCCAGGATTCCAACCCATTCATGCGCAATCTGTGGAGATATTGAGGAATCTGCAGTTTTGGACAAACAACAAGTTGTAGTCGAGTTGTATTGTCACGAAGGGATCAAATTCCGCGTTAACGGCGGTCTGAGTTGCATTCCCAGTTCAGAACCAATTTTATCGACATACAGAAGCTCAAATAAAAGACGGAATAAGTGTCCTGTGACCATACACAGGGTTTGTTTCGTCACCAGACGAAACTAGTATAAGAAAAGTTACAGGTGATAGGGTTTCTACATGTCGCCACTCCTTACTTTATTGTGGTTCCACCTAACGTCTACTTGGTAGAGAAGGAATATCATGTTTAATGTGATTTTCAGACCACAATGCCATTATACCTTTTTCACTTGGCGTAGCCAGAAGAGAATAGAATCTGCCTCTGCCTGTAAAAAAAGATCAGCAGAAACTGGAATCGAACAGAGACCAACATCACATGAAACTATCAACAGACCACCACAGCCACTTCTCTACGGCTCATTTTTATATCATAACACCGTTGCGGCACACAAGATGAGAATTCCGACACACGGGGTCCCTGTAGTGATGTGCAGGATGTTCAGTACATTCATTTACTTTGTTGACCGAATCGCTATGAACTAGTGGCCTTGGCTACCCAGTGCATACAATCGACTCTATTTTGTAATCACTGAAATAAAATAACTTAACTGCCACCTACACAGAATTGCCAACAGTGTAGGATGCAGAAATTTAAATAGGAAGTGTTCCTTTCCATTTGAGCTACTCCATTGCGCTATCAGTTTGTTGAAACCATCGTGCAGTGCAAAAGAAATGCTGTAACTGTCTGTATCTCAGAAGTCTATACCGGGCCATATGCATTATCTCACAGCACTGGGGAATGCCGAAGTTCAGGAGGAACTTTTGTTCTATTCCAGAGGAGCTGTAGCTGCGTCACAGCTAGTAGCGTAACGGTAAGCTTCGCGCACTGTTGATAACACATCGCTTGTTCTATTACATTCGCTACTACATTTTTTTTAAAACTCAATTCTGCTGTCTGCTGAAGTTATCAATTTAATGGAACTTTGAACATAATTCTCTTCACTTCTCAACCCAAAATAGTCGCATGTGGAAAAAGGGTTAACTTCTGCGTCATTTTGTTCTTTTCAGATTTAATAGATGGCCAGGCAGCAGATGCACTCGAAGCTTTTGTATTACGTATGGGGAGAGCGCATCGTGCCAAAATAGTCAGAAAAGTATTTTCTACATTTGCTGTCGTCTGGTAGTGGCATTTTATTCTTCTTCAAACCTTGTTTGACAGCTTTAACTCAGAACAAGTTTTCTACATGCATGTAATCAATAAACTGCATGTGCATTGTCAGACTGTTATAGATAACATCAGAGTATTCGCATATATCGTTGATGATTAATTTCTCTCTCATATTTAGCATTGTTTTAATAACACTAAAAGAAACCTTACGAAAACTGTGCACTGTATTGTAACAAATGAAATAAAACACTCCACGATAACCTTACGACGAAAGTCTGTTTTAACAAAACTGAGTATCTGTACACAAGCGTGCCTCTATCTGCACGAATTAGTAAAACAGTATTCACTTAGATTTCGATTGGGTCTGTGTTTAAACGGAATGCTGTGTCATACTCAACAGGTATGCAAACGTGGCATTTCATAAATAAAGTTACGTATTCCTAGAAACCCAAAATTTGCGTGTCAGCAGCGGAAAGAAGCGTTACCTTTTGTGCAGCATTGTAAGTTTTTCACCATTGCACTATGAGCTGAAAATATTTTCTTACGATTTGCTAATCAATTTATTTTCTTCATACTTATCACTCTGGCACCAGAGTCTTAAGTGAAGAATATTACTGAATTTCGTATCGTTGACGGTCGATTCGGATTTCTTCAGAGACGCTTGTATTGTATAGCAGCTTTGCAGTCAGAAAGCCGAGAACTACGACCATTAACACAACTTACTGAGTCGAGCAGCCAAGAGGATTTGATGTGTAAAGGTTTTCTTCTGATTCTGTTACAGAATTTTTTCTGGGAATTCTCAGCTCCATGAAATAATACACAAAGAATTCTCGCACGAGCTGTGCCTACCAAGGTTAGAACTGACGATTCTCTTAACCGTTGGAACACGAGACACGGGCGGTACCACGAGGCTACGGACACACTGCTGCCAGCACGCCACTCTAGTCATGGTATTGGTCGCTCAGCCTCATAACGCATCGTGAAAGATATTAAAAGTTGTCACATATGTGAAGAAAACTGAAATTTCAGTCTGAGTGTCTTAGTTTTCGTGAGGATTATATACCACGAGTCATTCATATGGAAAGGGAATACCAAGTGAATTTAGCGAGTCAGTTCAGTACTATACGCGGAAGTAATTACACTGTCACAGTGTTGCCCAATGTTTGTGACGATGTTGCCAATTCTCAGCTGTGCTAGGAACAGCTCTGTAGCGTTATAGGAGGAAAATCCTGTGCTCGTGTCATAGGAGGATACGGAGAGGAGGCGCGGGGTTTGGTTAATATGCAGCGTTTTCTCCTACCATCTGTACCAAACATTTAGGTGTGTAATGTTCCATCACGATTACAGTTTCCCACAAAATATATACGAATAAAACACTTACCTTGTTACTTTGTTACAAAAGATTATTTCAGTACAATAAAAAGTCTTTGGAAATCAACTTTGTCAACCTGTCACGAAAAGTAAGATAACAAACACTTTGCACCTCGAAATCGATTGCATCTATGTGCAGTCTTGTGATCATACAAGTAGAATTTCATGAATTGCACGAGAATGTAGAAAAATGTTGGTGCGAACGGAAGCTGTAAGAAACACAGTTACCTAATTATTTTGTACCACGTAATAATCAATTCATTTGATAATTCAGAAGAGAAGAAACAAAAAATTATGGCCATTAAGACAGAAACTAAAGTGCAGATGCGGGCACTGTGCAGATCTGCGCTTTTTCATCTTCAGATCTATACAAATAATGTACACTAACCAGCGTATTCATTGCTTTCGTAATGTTTCCCTCTTGTTTAGTCTTCTTATGATGAACTTATGATGAACTGGATCCACACCCAGGAGTCTGATTTTTTCTTTGTATTCTTCCATCTACTATCTTTGTGTGTTATTGTTCGGTGTTCAAAAAGCAAAATATTATGCCTGCTCCCACCAGGTATTAAAATGAGGTCGCAAACTGTGGGAAATTTGTTTTACAACCTTCGTACCTGGATAAAGAGCTTTTCCTATATGAGATATCTGTGAACGTTGCTGCATAAGACGAGTTAAGAAGAAACCAAATTCCTTCAGCTACGCCAATGTTTAAAGAAATCGTGTTAATGGCACTAAATCGTGGTTTGTAAATCGTTTACCAGCGGTACTCTGCCGCATTTCGCTGGTTCGAAGGCAAAAAGCTTACTGACAAATTTCACAGAAGGAAAAGGGGGACGAAATGTCTCCCACTCGAAAGTCATGTTGTTTTACTTAAATGAATACAAAATCGGGTAAAACGAACAATGAGGTTGTCAGTATAAGCACATTACTGTTGTCAATATGATGTTGCACCGCCCAGGGCCTGTAATGATAAAGGGCCCGTTTAGGTCAGGCATATTGTACACAGAAGTGGAAGAGAGAGCCGGCCGAAGTGGCCGTGCGGTTAAAGGCGCTACAGTCTGGAACCGCAAGACCGCTACGGTCGCAGGTTCGATTCCTGCTTCGGTCATGGATGTTTGTGATGTCCTTAGGTTAGTTAGGTTTAACTAGTTCTAAGTTCTAGGGGACTAATGACCTCAGCAGTTGTGTCCCATAGTGCTCAGAGCCATTATTTGGAAGAGAGAGCACCACTAAATTCTACAATCCGTATGCATTGCATACACCCAGAAATTGCTGTTACAGTGTACTTATGGAGCCCAATGAGTGAATTGCATATTTTCCGGTGAGAAAGAGAACTGGCAAACAGTCTTCGCTACATTAGGTTACTTAAACTGGCGTCACGTTGAGCTAGAATTGATGAGCAGCGACTAAGTGTAAGGACAGTGAGTCGGATGCGGGTTTTGCAACTGTGAAATACTTTCCTTACATTGTGGAAGCGAATATTAAATTTTAACTAATATTGCGAAAATTTGGGACTTGGATAGCTTAGAATGAAAATCTTTCTGTTTATTGCAAAGGAAAACAATTGTTTTTCTAAAACATTCTTTGTCATACACAACTTGAAACAGGCCACGTCGACCAAACCATATCGAAGAACCGACAGCGACGTATATTGGAAGGCAGTATGATCCCTTGGCTTTTGGTTTGGCAGAATTCGACAGCCATTTCTAGGCGCAAGTAAATGAAGAAACACAGCGCGTTTTCGTTATCAAGTATGGTCTTCATCAATTACTTTAGTTTTAATGTGATCTACGAGTAATTGCTGATGTTTGATATTAACATGGAAAGGATTCCGTAGACAGGAAAAGAACTTGTTCTTGGGCAACTACTTCTAGAATGACCAAAAGGACTTAAATGATCTTCAAGCACATGTGTTCCAGCAGCGGTATGAAGAAAATGATAGTAATAATGACGGTGATAATCGAATTATCCGGTAACTTCACACTTCACAGTGAATTTTCTGGAACTAAGAAATTTCCTGAATTTGTGAAAATTTCAAAATGGCTTCAAATCGAGGCTATGACGCCTAGAAGAGTCTTTACATCCTGCTGACATGAGAATAGCATAATCTCCACGTCAGAAGCTTGCTTCTACATAACCATTTAATAGACTCGCGTTTTTTCCACCGTGACTAGTTTAGTAAGCTAAGCACATCATCCATTACAGCACACTCTTGGGGCTGGGAAATGTGGCCACAATGGTCTGGTGGAACGAACTATCCAAAGTGCAATGCGTGGGTTCAGGCATTTACTTTTAAGAGGCACAAACAGATTTACTTTACCTCTGGTAACCTCAAGAGAAAGCTCTTATAATCCAGAATCCGCATTAAACATGACGTTCCTTTATTCCAAACTGGGCAGAGCCGGTTTACGTTGGAAAATGACATAGGTGGAGGTCAGGGTAAACAGAAATACTGTCACCAGTAAACTTACTTACATTAGAAAATTTTATTTTATTTGATGAACTGATAGCCGCCTAAAGGAACAGGGCTTTTATTTTACTTGTACTTGATTGAGCTATAGACGTTGGAAAATTTGGTGCTGGAATGTGATTCGAATTCGTACCTGCTCTTTCGAGGATCGGAATCTCTCGGAACAGTATGGTTCAATCATTTCATTCCTTTTCCCAAGGCTGCAGTCTTCGCTAGGTCTCCTCCAAAGGTAAATATGCGGGTCAGAATCCTGATCCAGTACAAAAATATTCATAACTTCATTTCAAGCCCTATCACATGCACACCGGCCTGCTACTGAAAATTAACGTGCATTTTTAATGTCTGTTCATGTTGCCAACAATTTCTGGACAAACACGCACACATCTTACTGTTGGTGAGTGAGCAATTGATACTTAAGCAACATTCGTGGACAATAAAGAAGAACGATAGGAGTGCGGTTCGATTGTCGCTGAGGCACAAAAAGGTGTGTCCCTATTTTACATTAAACACCTAGTAGCTGGCAAGAAAAACCGACACGTAACATTTGATTTTACTTAGTTAACAATCCGATTACGTCTTGGGTTCGTATCTCCGTCGCAGAACTTCACATCATGCGCTTCATCTTTAAATTCATACACACTTCGTTACTTCTGAATTGAGATATATGAGACACTTCCATGGTTAGTTAACAGGGATGAAAGGGTCTTGATAGGAGCCCCGGTTTATTACAAAAACTGTCGTCTTTTATTTTCAAGTTTAGATATGGTTACTGATATAGGCGAAAATTTCGGTACTTCATGACTCATCATGGATAGTCAGCAATATGATATGGTTAGATTAGCTTAGATTAATACTTGTTCCATAGATCATGAATACGACATTTCGTAATGATGTGGAACGAGTTATTTTAATGAAAGATTTCTTTACATACCAGTATTCAATTTCTTTACAACAATTTTTTACTCTCTCTCTCTCTCTCTTTATCTCTCTCTCTCCCTCTCTCCCTGCCTCTCTCTCTCTCTCTCTCTCTCTCTCTCTCTCTCACACACACACACACACACACACACACACACACACAAACGCGCACACACACACACACACATTCTCTTTTTATTTTTATTTGTTTGTTGTGCTCGACTATCGGCGAGTGACGAAAACGTCCGTGAATGAGTTTCTTAGTTTTGAGTACAGTTGCGAAAGAAATATAAAAACAGCTATGAGAGTTACTGATTTATGATGCTTAGTAGCAGTCAGTTCTGAGTATTATTAGCAACTAAGCTCCAGTCCCTAAACCTAGTTACAGAAATGCGAATCAGACGCATTACGTATTCCAGGCCGTAGCAGCCGCGTCTTTGAGGCGCCAGCTATGGTCACTTCCCAGCCCGCTGTAGGATCACATCGGTTCGTCTTCTTCCTGCTGGTAATGTAACTGAGATTTGGTAACAACGCAAGGTATGTTTGGCAACTCTGTGATCGACGAGTTACTTCCTGGTGTGCACGGAATTAAGCCCCAAAGTTCATTTGATTTCTCGCGTCATTTCCATTGAATAACCTGAGTTGTTATCCCGTGAGGTGTAACAGAAGATTGTAAACTTACGGTTTTCAGCAAAGCAAAGTCATTGAACGTGCCAATCGCAACTAATCTCGTCCTGTAAATAGCGGTTTACAAGTTCTAGCCACTATTGACCTCGTAAGAGGATGGCCCAAACCATATTTATCAAAAAAATGGTTCAAACGGCTCCGAGCACTATGGGACTCAACTGCTGAGGTCATCAGTCCCCTAGAACTTAGAACTAGTTAAACCTAACTAACCTAAGGACATCACAAACTTCCATGACCGAGGCAGGCTTCGAACCTGCGACCGTAGTGGTCTTGCGGTTCCAGACTGCAGCGCCATATTTATCCGCTAGCTCTGTGTTGACGTGCTGACCTGTGGAAAAGCGACTGTTATGGTTCGCGGTTCCAGCCTCGCTCAATCTAACGTTTTTATCCCTTCTGCGTAAGAGCTGCAAGGAGTCAGATCAAACATCGATAAGCAAATCGTAAGAAAATACTTTCAGCTCATAGTGCAATGGTGAAAAACTTACAATGCTGCACAACAGGTAACGCCTCTTTCCGCTGCTGACAAGCAAATTTTGGGTTTCTAGGAATACGGAACTTTATTTATGAAATGCCACGTTTGCATACCTGTTGACTATGACACAGCATACTGTTTAATCACAGACCCAATCGTAATCTAAGTGAATACTGTTTTACTAATTCGTGCAGATAGAGGCACGCTTGTGTACAGATACTCAGTTTTGTTAAAACAGACTTTCGTCGTAAGGTTATCGTGGAGTGTTTTATTTCATTTGTTACAATACAGTGCACAGTTTTCGTAAGGTTTCTTTTAGTGTTATTAAAACAATGCTAAATATGAGAGAGAAATTAATCATCAACGATATATGCGAATACTCTGATGTTATCTATAACAGTCTGACAATGCACATGCAGTTTATTGATTACATGCATGTAGAAAACTTGTTCTGAGTTAAAGCTGCCAAATAAGGTTTGAAGAAGAAGAAAATGCCACTACCAGACGACGGCTAATGTAGAAAATACTTTTCTGACTATTTTTGCACGATGAGCTCTCCCCATACGTAATTCAAAAGCTTCAAGCGCATCTGCTGCTTGGCCGTCTATTAAACCTGAAAAGAACAAAATGACGCAGAAGTTAGCCCTTTTTCCACATGCGACTATTTTGGGTTGAGAAGTGAAGAGAATTATGTTCAAAGTTCCATTAAATTGATAACTTCAGCAGACAGCAGAACTGAGTTTAAAGAAAATGTAGCAGCGGATGTAATAGAACACGCAATGTGTTATCAACAGTATGCGACGCTTACCGTTACGCTACTAGTTGTGACGCAGCTACAGCACGTCTGGAAGTGAACAAAAGTGCCTCCAGAACTTCGGCATTCCGCAGTGCTGTGAGATAATGCATATGGCCCGGTATAGACTTCTGAGAGACAGACAGTTGCAGCATTTCTTTTGCACTGCATGATGGTTTCAACAAACAGATAGCGCAATAGAGTAGCTCAAATGGAAAGGAACACTTCCTATTTAAATTTCTGCATCCTACACTGTTGGCAATTCTGTGGAGGTGGCAGTTAAGTTATTTTATTTCAGTGATTACAAAATAGAGTCGAATGTATGCACTGGGTAGGCAAGGGAGGTAGTTCATGGCGATTCGGTCAACTAAGTAAATGAATGTACTGAACATCCTGCAAATCACTACAGGGAGCCTGTGTGTCGGAATTCTCATCTTGTGTGCCGCAACGGTGTTATGATATAGAAATGAGCCGTAGAGAAGTGGCTGTGGTGGTCAGTTGATAGTTTCATATGATGTTGGTCTCGGTTCGATTCCAACTTCTGCCGAACTTTTTTTATAGGGAGAGGCAGATTCTATTCTCTTCTGGCTACGCCAAGTGAAGAAGGTATAATGGCATTGTGGTCTGAAAATCACATTGAACATGATATTCCTTCTCTACCAAGTAGACGTTAGGTGGAACCACAATAAAGTAAGGAGTGGCGACATGTAGAAACCCTATCACCTGTAACTTTTCTTATACTAGTTTCGTCTGGTGACGAAACAAACCCTGTGTATGGTCACAGGACACTTATTCCGTCTTTTATTTGAGCTTCTGTATGTCGATAAAATTGGTTCTGAACTGGGAATGCAACTCAGACCGCCGTTAACGCGGAATTTGATCCCTTCGTGACAATACAACTCGACTACAACTTGTTGTTTGTCCAAAACTGCAGATTCCTCAATATCTCCACATATTGCGCATGAATGGGTTGGAATCCTGGCCCAGCACTAAACTTTTCACTATGTATTCTCAAGCTCTAGTATGAGAACACCTATCTGCTGGTGGATGATATTTTTTATTTTTAATGCATTTTCATTCGTTATCAGCACTAACGATATCTGATGTTTTTGACTCCCAGTGAGACACAGAACTATTTACGAGATTACTGTAAGTTCAGGGATATTATTCCGAGCTGCTGGTGGGGAAAAATTGGGTAAGTGTCGTCTCTTTGTGTGTAGTCAACAACGATATGTTTGGGGTTGGATTCTCAGTCAGCACTGAACATTTCGCCATATTATTTCTGGTTCAAACATGCTCACATGTCGCTGCTGGTGTAACAAACCTATACTTAACGTTCCTTTTCTCTAGAATATAACAGCGATATGTGCCGTGTTGGAGTCCTGGAAAGGAAAAATTAATGTTTCGTCTCGTCATTTCATTTAATACATCTAGCTACTGCCGAGATAATCCTGTATGTCAAAGTTGATTGTGCTTCGATAACAATCCGATTAGATTCTGGGCTCGAATCCCTGTCCAACACAAAGCTTTACCTCACTGTATTTCAAGTAAGTTACTTGTGAAGAAGCAGTATTTAACATCTCTCGTAGTTCGTTAACAGGGACAATAGATGCTGGGTAGAAATTCGCGACCGTTAAAAATGTTACGTTATGTAATTTAAAGTTGATATTTGTTAACTGATACTGTCTAAAATCTAGGTATATCACTCTCTTTATGCCTAGTCATGAATGACTGTTAATTTCCGTCAGTCACGAAATCTTAGTTTGGATGACCTGGGTTTGAATCCATATGCAGAACGAGTCGGTTCGTCGTGTCATTTGAAGTTCATACATATTCTCAACTAGCTGCTCGTGAATTACGTAAATTTTAATGACATTTTGTGTTAAATAACAAGTATGGTATGTTACTTTGAAGAGGAAATCATGAATACGACGAACTAACTACGTGCATTACCTATCTGACGTAATAATGAGAGTGATAACATTTCAGGTATGTCAGTTATTCCAATAAATACGAGCTTACAAGCCTTAAGGACAGTCTTATCCGTGATGAGGTGTTCCTTGATATTTTTAGTATCGTGGTATTACTTTACATCCTGAGTTATTGCGATACAGAGCAGTGGTGACTTGTTGGAACCATTTTCAATAGTCAAACGAACTGTATCAAGGAGCGATTAGAGGACCTGCTAGACAGATGTGTTATGTGGGTTGCATGGGAATCAGGCGAAATGCAATCCAGGTCGTTCGGATACTTTTGAGCATGCCTGAACTTCGTTAACAATCCGATTAGGTGTTGGGTTCGCATCCCTGACACAAGCTTTATATGTTGGCAATTCAATTTTAAACATGAGCATACCTTGTTCCTTGTCAATGACACCATATTAAACGTCGTTGGGGGTGGTTCCCAGGACAGTAACTGTTATGACAGGATTCCCAGTTCAGTACAAACATTTTCGTCAGTTATTATCAGGATCTGAATTGATAACTGATACTGGTGCAATCATCTATACTTCACGTCCCTTTGTGCCTAGTGATCCGGTCTCAATAAGGCACAAACAAAGCTTAGCTTAGGTGGCAATGGCTATAGGTGCTGGGTTTGAATCCAGGTCCAGAACGACGACATTGGTCATGTGATTTAAAGTTCAAATTTGTGTACACCAAGCTGTTGATGTGTTACGAGAACTGTGATATTACTGACGATTCACTGTTAATGTTGAGCTTTCCTTAGAGTGCTTGTTGCCATTAATCGCGTTTTTCTATTGTCGTCCAATATCCAGTTTCCAGAGCCACTCGCCGTTGAGCGACCTTCAGCACGTGGATGGAAAACCTTTTAGAGAGCAAAAAACTTTTTTCCAGTTGCCGTACAGCTTTGTAACTCCATATATTGTCTCAAGTATTTAATTTTGACTAAGGATTACTGTACGATATATGTAAAATAATCCATTTTCTCAGAACCTTTGGAATGTCACTTGTTGTAATTAAAGTTATTTTATGAGTGTTATGGGGTTTCTCATCGCTAAGAATGTGTTTTCTAATATGTATTTTATGACGATATTAATTGACGCTTAGACTGACTGCCATAAAGACCTTTGGTCTATTAGTAGTCTCTTGCGGTACCCATTGTGTGTAGCCAAACGACTGTACCCCATGGGGTTTTGGTGTTTAGAGGACCTGCAACACAGCTACGTTATGTTGGTTGCATTCGGCAGTGACCCACTTTTTTTGCTGTCTAGTGTACCTGACAGAGCTGTAGCCCTTTTTGTCGCCTCTCACATGGGCTGTGGCATCGTAGCCCTACGTACCTCGCCTTCCTACTGCTGGAGGTCCTTGATCAGCACCGTCTCTCATTACCTATCCAGCTTTCCGACATCCCGCCGGGTTTTCTTACTTGCGCCACTTTTTGCTAGAACTCAGCTATGTCCATACTGCGATACTGCCAACGCACTTGACATCCACAAAGGCGATTTATGACGTTCTTTAGCAGCACACGTCACTGAATGCAATTGAGGGTGAGTATCCCCAAGTCGACTGGCGTGCCGTTTAGCGATCGGTGTGCGCTACGTACCTTGACACAGACGTCCAGTCTGCGTGGTACCTTACCATCAATGGGAAGCAAATATGCTGGTCAAGCCTTCAGGAGATTCACCTCGTAGACATCCCATCGTTTGTCGCCTATTTTGGACATTGTTTATTTGTGGACATGCAGTACACTACTTGCTTGGTGATAGCGAGAAAAATATCCTTCAGTATTTTCAGTTACTTAATGAACACCATTGTACAGTTGTCCGCAATCTCAAATACAGATAATTTGTACCCAATTTTCTTTGTAATGTCTTCCTTTACCCACACCAGAGCTCGGTGTTCCTGCCATGAGGAACTGATTCCCGCCTATGCCACTCTTGGAACCAGTATATTCGGTGGTCATCAGAACGTTCTTCTCCAAATAACAATGCATCGATAGTCTCATTGAGCCTGACTTCTTGCCACGCCCTCCTCCTCGTGACGTCGGTTTCCAGCTATTCTTGATGGTATTAATCTTAATTTTAAAAGATGAAAACAAAAATAAAAACAATAAATAAAAAGGAAAATAAATAAATAAACTATTGACGTTCATTGTATCTCTGTTCCACGTCCTCTACGCTTTTCTTGGTTCCTGTGAGTGGGAACGGGATATTGTGGCCAGACCTTGGGTTGCGACCCCTGCCCACTTTTTCATCACCCATCCCTCTGTGCACCAGGAGGGCTCCTTTGGGGGGAAAAAGGCGGATACACAGTTTCCTGTCAAATCACCGAAGTTCAGCATCGTCGGGTGTGGCCAGTACTGGTTGAAGGAATATGCGATACTCATCATTGAAGAGAACGTGATGCCAATCCTGAGCGGTCCATTCGGCATGTTGTTCCGGCCATCTGTACCACGCTGCATGGTGTCGTGGTTGCAAAGTTGGATCTCGTAAGGATGTCGGAAGTGAAGTTCCGCATCATACAGCCTATGGCGCACAGTTTGAGGCGTAACACGACGTACTGTCACTGCACGAAAAGCATTATTCAACATGGTGGCCTTGCTGTCAGGGTTCCTCCGAGCCATAAACCGTATGTAGGGGTCATCCACTGCAGTAGTAGCCCTTGGGCGCCCTGAGCGAGGCATGCCATCGACAGCTCCTGAATCTCTGTATCTCCTCCATGTCCGAACAACATCGCTTTGGTTCACTCCGAGACGCCTCGACACTTTCCTTGGTAGAGCCCTTCCTGGCACAAAGTAACAATGCGGACGCAATCGAACCACAGTATTGACAGTCTAGGCATGGTTGAGCTACAGACAACACCAGCCGTGTTTCTCCTTCCTGGTGGAATGACTCGAACTGATAGGCTGTCGGACGCCCTCCGTCTAATAGGCGCTGTTCATGCGTGGTTGTTTACATCTTTGGGCGGGGTAGCGACATCTCTGAATAATCAAAGGGCCTGTGTCTGTGATCTTCAGTAGTTCTGGAAAACGGGTCGATGCAAAACTTTCTTTTGATATGTGCATTTCCTGTACAATTCAGATACAAAGGGTACGATGCCAAGAAATTAAAGTAAATGTAGTTACTACGTAACAACCATTGGAGACCACGAGTCCGTTATAGCAAAATACTCAGCTAATATCCCTGAACAATATCCTTAATTTTGTCGATGAACTTCTGCTTCACTCTGTGTAATAGAATGACACAGAGGGTTTCTCATTCAAAATTCCCATTTCACTGTTGTTTGTTTGTCAGTGTTATTCCTCAGGTGTCCGCTTCCGTAGCTGAGTCAGAAGTACGTCAGAATGCCATGCGAGTGCCTCGGGTTCGATTCGCAGCTGGATCGGGGAACTACCCTGGTTGGGACTTGGTGTTGTGTTACCCTCAACATCATTTCATCCTCATCGACTAGGAAGTCGCCGATGTGGCGTCGACTAAAACGACTAGCACCAGGCAGATGGACTCCCCACACGTGGAGTTCCCAGCCTAGCAACAGGCATTATCATTATTACTACGCCTCAGGTAAAAACGATAAAGGTTAACAAGTACACATTGGTATTTGACAACGCTAATACTGTGGCTTATTCCCACCGCGGTTTACCTTTCCACGATATTACTGCTGGAGTTGATCAGAATTTCACGACTGTCACGCGAATCTGGAATCGATGAGTTGAGGATGGCTTAACTCATAGCCATGCAGGATCCCAGCAATCCAATGTGACTTCCACATGAGATGGCAGACACATTGTTCCCTAGTCCATGTAGGTTGCTACAGAAATTACAGGTCCATCGGCACATGAAATGAGCTAGTTTGCAGCAAGATGAATAGTCACACAAAGAATATATTTTCAGGACTAGAGAGCCCGCAGAGCGTATGGGGGCCGGTGCACAGTGATCGATTTTCATCTAGGAAGCACTTAGCAAGTTCATCCATTTGTTAGACAAGGGAGGCCAATATTGTTTGCCAGTTTCGGCCACTGGTGACAGAATCAAAATGCATGCTCCGCGATCTATCCCAAACGATTTTAAAGTGATTATTGCTAAGAACCATTTTGCGTTTCTTGTAGGTTTATATGTCAGATTCATGATGTAAGCCCATCATTTCACTAACGGTCACAGATACTGGGATATTTCTACAAGGGCCGTTCAGAAAGTAACCTCCGGTTGATTTAAAAAAATACACCAAGTTAAATAAAAATATTTTAATATATACATCTTACAACTACATCTTTGCACTATTTTTCTACATAGTCTCCATAGCGATTGAGGCACTTATCGTATCTCTTCACAAGCTTTGAAATTCCTTCTGCATAAAAATCACCCGCTTGTGCCTGGAGCTAGCCTGTGACCGCATCTTTGAGCTCTTCGTCGTCATCAAACCGCTGTGACCCGAGCCATTTCCTCAAATGCATGAAGAGGTGATAATCACTTGGCGCCAGGTCTGGGCTGTAAGGTGGATGGTTGATAACGTCCCACTTGAAGGACTCAAGAAGGGCCGTTGTTCTGCGAGCAGAGTGAGGACGGGCGTTATCGTGCAAAAAAACGATACCGGAAGTCAGCATACCACGGCGTTTGTTCTGTATAGCCCGTCGTAACTTTTTTATTGTTTCACAGTACACGTCTTGATTAATGGTCGTACCACGTTCCATGAATTCAACCAACAACACCCCTTTGGCATCCCAAAACACCGTTGCCATCAGTTTTCTGGCAGAAAAATCTTGCGAGGCTTTTCTTGGTTTGGTAGGCGAATTTGAATGTGCCCACATCTTTGATTGTTCTTTTGTCTAGGGTTCACGTACTTAATCCAGGTTTCGTCACCAGTCACGATTCTGTTTAACAATGGTTCTCCTTCGTCCTCATAACGTGACAGAAAGTCTAATGCAGAGGCCATTCTTTGAGTTTTGTGGTGGTCGGTAAGAATTTTGGGCACCCATCGTGCACAGAACTTACGGTAACCCAATCTTGCTGTCACTATCTCGTACAAGAGAGTCTTAGAAATCTGTGGAAAACCAGTAACAACTCCGACATTGAGAAATGTCGATTTTCACGAACTTTTGCATCAACTGTCTGAACGAGTTCGTCAGTCACCAATGATGGTCTACCACTCCTCTCTTCATCATGAACGTTTTCTCGTCCACTTTTAAATAAACGTACCCATTCACGGACAACTCCTTCACTCATAACTCTTGGTCCATACACGGCACAAAGCTCACGATGAATAGCTGCTGCAGAATATCCTTTGGCTGTAAAAAACCTTATGACAGCACGCACTTCACATTTGGCGGGGTTTTCTATTGCAGCACACATTTCAAACTGCCACAAAAACTAAACTAGCGCAGGTACGACGTTCACTCGACCACGGCTTGATGCCGACTGACCTGTTGAGTGCGTGAACGCACAGATGGCGTCGCTACTCCCCCCACAACCCGCACTGTGACCAATCGGAGGTTACTTTCTGAACCGCCCTCGTATTTAAGTAAAGCATTGCGAGAAATTCGAAATGTTTGCAATGAAGAATAGGGGACCCTCCAATTTTGAAATTCATTCATATTACATTATATGTTGCTGCATATGAAATTTAGGTAACGGACTGAATTTTTCTGTATATTTGATTGAGATAGTTATTTGTGATCAATGTTGGGGTAATTGAGCTCATGCAGTGAACTCATTTAAAATTACTTGTGCCAGCAATAAAGCCAGAATGGAAATATCCGTAACATTCCTCATCTTATAAACACATTGAGATACCGAAACGAGATTTTGGTAAATGATAGCACACAATGAGGAAGGAATTTTGCCATATGATTGTAATGTGAAATCTCTTTATATACCATGTTATTCCACTAACTACAGACATTTTCGAAGATAAAATGAAAGTTTTAAGGGCAATCTACACACATCAAAAAGTTTTCCATCGCACCGGTTCCAAGAACTCCTGAAGATAGACGTTGGCTGTGGATATTGTATCACAGACACAGTCACTTTGACAGTTCAGAGATGTCACTAAACCCGCACAAAGATTTAAACAACCATGCATGAGCAACTCCTATTAGACGGAGGGCGTTCGAGAAGCGATGAGTTCGAGTCATTCCACCAGGAACAGGTACACGGCTGGTGTCAACACCGCGGTTGCAGCGCCTCCGCATTGTTGCTTTGTGCCAGGAAGGGCTCTCAACAAGGGAAGTTTCGAGGCGTCTCGGAGTGAACAAAAGCGATGTTGTTCGGACACGGAGGAGAAACAGAGAGACAGGAACTGTCGATGACATGCCTCGCTCAAGCCGCCCAAGGGTCACTACTGCAGTGGATGACCGATACCTATAAATTATGGCTCGGAGGAATCCTGAGAGTAACGCCACCAAGTTGAATAATGCTTTTCGTGCAGCCACAGGATGCTGTCTTACATCTTAAACTGTGCGCAATGACTGCATGATACACAAATTCACTCCCGACATCTATGGCAAGGTCCATCTATGTAATCACGACACTATGCAGCACGGTATAGATTGGCCCAACGACATGCCGCATGGACTGCTCAGGATTGGCATATCGTACTCTTCACCGATGACTGTCGCTTATGCCTTCAACCAATCGTCGGAGACGTGTTTGCAGGCAACCCGTCCAGGCTGAACCCCTTAGACACACTGTCCAGCGAGTACAGTAAGCTGGAGGTTCCCTGCTATTTTGGGGTGGCATTATGCGGGGTTGGTGGTCATGGAAAGCGCCGTAAAGTCTGTACGATACGTGAATGCCATCCTCCGACTGATATCGCAACCATATCGGCAGCATATTGGCGAGGCATTCGTCTTCATGGACGACAATTCGCGCCCACATCGTGCACATCTTGTGAATGACTTGCTTCAGGATAACAACATCGCTCGACTATAGTGGTCAGCATGTTCTCCAGACATGAACCTGGGATAGATTGACGACGCGACCCACCGACCACTCTGAGGGATCTACGCCGAATGGCCGTTGAAGAGTGGGACAATCTGGACCAACAGTGTCTTGATGAACTAATGGATAGTATGCCACCACGAATACAGCGCGCGTCAATGCAAGAGGGCGTGCTACTGGTTATTAGAGGTAACTACGTGTACAGCAATCTGGACCACCACCTCTGAAGGTCTCGCTGTATGGTGCTCCTACATGCAATGTTTGGTTCTCATGAGCAATAAAGAGGGGGAAATGATGTTTATGGTCATCCATATTCCAATTTTCTATGCAGGTTCCATAACTCTCGGAACCGAGGTATGCAAAACTCTTTTTGATGTATGTATATCTGGTGAAACGAGAAATACTGTGGGTTTTGGAAAATCACAAGAGAAGACACTGCACGCTTCTTTTTGTACTGACATTGTGCTTGTTCATAAGTTATTGACCTTACCTGTCCTCAGTTACTCACTAGATTAACTTAATAAACCGTTATTTCAGTATAACATAGGAGCTGCTTCTCCACATCATGACTCTGTATACCAGCGATGGTTAACAAGTCAGTCAAAAATGAATTGATGCTTTTATCGCATTTTCAGCAGCTTCCTTTTTAGATACCAACCAAAACAGAGGTGACAGTATGCACTTCTGGATGGCCACCATGCAAGAGTGAGGATGGAGTGACTCTACTTAACATTCACAAAAATTGTGAGAATGGCTTCACTTTAGAATGGCATTCCCCCGTCTAGCACATTGCATTTCTCTTACAGCAAGCAGTCGTTGTGCCAGCATCCCTCGCCCCCGCCCCTACACATCATGCTTCCCTCCAAACTGCGTACCTACTGGCCACATTATTCTACGCGCCCTGTACCACAGGCTGCCAGCAGGGAGATCCATGTCAACAGAGAGAGGCGACCTGATAGTGGTGTGCCAAAGACAACAGTAGAGACAGGGGTGTCAGTTTGTCATTTTTTTACACGATTCCGTGTTCTGCGTACTTGACACAATAGAAACTGCCATATAAAGCTACTATGAGGACAACGATCATTGCCACCTGCCGTCTTGCTATGATGGGCCATTGGTTCCTATAGCTCCTAATTTTTCGAGCAGCCATTATGTTTCCGACATGTTAAGACTGGTGGCTACATCCTTTTTTCCCTCCAGCAACAAAACGCAGTACCAGAATTTTGACCATGCAGTCTGCATGTACCTCGACTAAGATGGTGTTGTCCTGGCTAGCACATTTTCTAGACGAGTCACCCACTGAAAATAACTGGTCATGTTTTGCTGAGGTAGGGGCATGGCACCACCGACCAGCAAGTACGGTTGATGAACTGTGAGACATAGTTGAATCAACATGAAATGACGTACCTCTACAGTCATCAATTTCTGTTACACTTGACGTCTAGCTTCGAGGTGTGGTACTCCCTTATTTATTCCAAATTCACCCAAGTATTCATGTATTTTTCTGACAAAGGTACATGCGCCAAATAAGGCCACCTTAAAGTATGACGACTTTTCATCGCCAAACTGCCGAGCAATTAGCTTGAAACCTTACATAACTTCAGAATAACTCTGGAGCAACTAAGAAAAAAAATTCTCGTAATTCAAAATGGTTCATGTATGTTCTAAAATGGACTTCCCAAAATGTTGGAAATGGCCTTTTTGGAGCACGTGTGATGCCCAAAAACGCCACTCCATGTCTAGGAAAGCCTGGATGGGACACAGTGAAATGCAGAATAAATTGACAAAAGAGTCTATTACATATTGAAAGAAAGTGAGCAAGAAATTATTCAGATTATCAGACTAACACTTGAACGATAAGATTTCACAGTAGGGCCACAAAAAACAGTCTTCAACTATAAATCACCTTTGGACTGCACATATTGCTTCCTGCTTTACAAGCAACTTGCGTCAAAAGATAGCTGGAATTCTATTAATATGCAATCAATTTTAGATCAGCTGTTCACTGCACTCATCACTTCGTGCGAAAAAAACATACAGTTGTGGTTCACGACGATGATTTATAAATCCATACTGATAATGTGTCAGTAGGCGGCTTCTTGCGAAGTTTTTCTTAACACTGGAACACAGTATATCTTCCAAAACAACTCGATGCCTGTGGGTCAAACGATTAATTCCATTAGGTTGGAGCATCCGTCACAGCATATTTGTTTTGCTTGTTGGCATTGCAGTTACTATGGGTTTAGTTATGGATTGTCATTTTTTATTTATAGTTCACTGTTTCTGTGTGAATTTATATATTGTGTTTTTGTGAGTAGCAAGTAGTGAGTGGAGCTGTGGACGCTAGAAAATGGAGTGTCACGTGGGCAAATCGGAACTTTTCGGACATATTCATTTGTTTCAGTTCACTAGAGGGATGGCAGCAGCGAAGGCAGCGAAAAACATTTGCGCCGGGTATGGTGATAATTCCATTGGACAAAGCTATGCAAAAAAATTGTTTTCTCATTTTAATGAGGAGTATTTGGCATTAGTGACACCCCATGTTCAAGAAGACATTGGGAGTTTGATGAAGAGCGTTTAAACGCATAAATCCACAATAATCTACGCCAGCGTACTCGAGAAATGTTATCATTGCACCATTGTGCGACATTTGCATGCAGTGGGAAAGGATAAAAAACCAAGTGTATGCATACTGCACGTTCTAAGCCAAAATCCAAGAACCAGTGGATAGCCACATGTACATCTCTCCTCATCATCAGTTGGCAGGTAAACAATAGCAACGGTTCATAGTCTGTACCGTTGCTGGTGGCGAGAGATGATGTCCTAATGCTTGTATAATAAAGGAATGGTTAAGCTCAAACAGAGCAGCAACTCCTCGTATAGAGACCTGCGCGCATCCACAAGGGGTAACTTTATGCTTCTGGTGGAACAGCAAAGGTATGGCTTACTACTAATTGTTTTCCCAATGTGTAACCATCACTGCTGACGTTTATTGTCAACAACTGAGACGTCTTACAAACGCAGTCACAGAAGAACGACCAGGAAGACGGGGTGAAGGGATACTGCTCCATGAAAACGACAGCCCGCATTCTGCTAAGATGATAATAAAAACCAAATATATATATATATATATATATATATATATATATATATATATATATATATATATATATATATATAACAATTGGGTTTCGAAGTCATTTCGCACATTACTGGCTGTGAACTCAGAAACAGGAATTGATCGTCTCTTCTCCAAGTGGATAAATGTTTTAATGCGTCTGGTGATTACTGTTGAGTAGAGCCATGCCTTGGTCCCATTGTGACAGGTGTTCGGTTTTCATGTTGCTGCCACATATATGTCCATTTTATGGCACTACTACGATATGTAGGGCCCAGATAGGAAATATTCGTGTATTTACTTCGATGTTGGATTCTTTTGAATGATTAATTACGAGTGTAATGTTCAGGATCAGTCATCTGAGAATCGGGAACCGCTGAGGTGGCGGTATGCGACATCGGCTTTGCTGGTCCCAGGTGGGCGCGGTGGCTTTGCAGAGGTGGGCTGTGTCAGCACCACCCACTGTGGAGTAATAGTTAGCAGTGAAGTCAGCTGAGCGGGAGTCGATGAGACCCGGGACGAACCCAGGACGTCTGGACATGACGGAGTGCTAGGCGCTGGCTTGTGCTTTGTAACTTCACCAGAATGGACTGGAGTCGATGCATGGGGGCATCAGGCCTCTGACTGTATCTACTTCCTGGTGCTGATGACGGAGGCAGCCATTTGGTTCTGAAACTGCATTGGTGCTGCGGCTCGGTTTGAAGTCAGGGCTGAAGTTTATGCGGGGTGACGCAATTGGTGGACATATAAGAGGGCCATACCGACATTAGGGCGGTACTGGCCATATGTCGGCAGGCGAGATGCATGTCCCCTGTGGTGAAACTGACCTTTGGCTGTGCTGGAGGCCGAGGTATAGCTGTCTGTGTGTACTGTTGCAGAAAACGCTCACTTGCTGTCACATCCACGTCAAACGTACTGCCCCAGGTACAGTTTATGACGCAGATCATCGCCTCTTAAGGTAGCCTGCAAAGTCTAGGTAGCTCAGGTAACAGTACTCCAGTGTCTGCCACCGGCTGGGAGCCTACTTGCAGCCACCTCGAGCCAATGCCAAAACAATTCCTCCATCCTAGGGGTGTTTCGATCCTGCAGATTCTATTCTTCCGATAAAGATCTGACCTTACTATAATCATAGCATTATATTACACAAGGGTATGCAAGACTTAAGAACGAAAGTAACTTTCGCCATATGTGTGACCGCCAAGTAACAAAGCTCGATGAAACATAGATTATGCATAGAAAGAACTGATACAGTGTAGTACAGAAGGTAATTGAAGGAAATATGCAGTGAGACGGACGGATATGACTCTATAATTCAGATACAATAACTATACAGAATTTAGCGCATTTTATGATTGTCCGCTGGACATTAAAAAGGCAGGAAATGGGTCTTAATCTGAAGTGTGATCGCCACGTAGGTATACTCTGCAACGAGTTCCCAGCTAGTTAAAAGGTTGGTACAGAGTTATAGTGATAGAGCATTCCAGTCCCCCAACTGTGCTGGTGACAAGTGGAGTACGGTCGTTTGTATAAGTGGACACGTTGCAACACATCTACCATACGCATTCTGCAAGGACTCAATGGTATTTAAGTCGAAGAACAAGCAAACCAATCCATTCGCCAAATAATCTCTCGTTCCAAGAGTTCCTCCATCTGTAATGTTAGATGCAGTTTCCCACTGCTGTCCATAAACCAAGTTCCGCTAAAAAAGAAATGCATGTGGAAGAAGCGCAGTGTCTCAGTAACGTTGAAAAATAAGGTCGAGTTCCCAAAGATTTTAAGATCATTGTGGTCGTGCAACGTTATGCCTCCCCTCATCATGCCACCTGGTTAAGAACAAACAATGATATTCGACAACATTCTTGGATACAAACGTATTCCCACTCGCCATACCACGGTACATCCAGATTCACTACTCAGA
This sequence comes from Schistocerca serialis cubense, assembly GCF_023864345.2. Lineage (NCBI taxonomy): Eukaryota > Metazoa > Arthropoda > Insecta > Orthoptera > Acrididae > Schistocerca > Schistocerca serialis. Next base: position 450,735,367 of record NC_064644.1, read on the forward strand.
TTTAATCTGCTCTCTTCCAAGGAGAGCACTAACCCCAATTCTCGTTGGTCCCGTCCTTATGCTCGTGGCATCATCACAAACGTTTCCGTCGGCCGTTGCGACCGAGCGGTTCTAGGCGCTCGAGTCTGGAACCGCGCGACCACTACGGTCGCTGGTTCGAATCCTGCCTCGGGCATGTATGTGTGTGATGTCCTTAGCTTAGTTAGGTTTAAGTAGTTACTTAAGTTTAACTAGTTCTAAGATCTGGGGGTCTGATGACCTCAGATGTTAAGTCCCATAGTGCTCAGAGCCATTTGAACAAATGTTTCTGTGGATGTGCGGGTGTCAACAGATCAAAACACATCGGTCATCGGGCAAAGGGACCACCCTCTTGTTTCCGTGTCACCGTGGGGCGTGAGATTACATGACTTGTAGTTCTTTTAAATGTACACTACTGGCCATTAAAATAGCTACACTAAGAAGAAATGCAGATGATAAACGGGTATTCATTCGACAAATATATTATACTAGAACTGACATGTGATTACATTTTCACGCAATTTGGGTGCATACATCCTGAGAAATCAGTACCCAGAACAACCACCTCTGGCCATAATAACGGCCTTGATACGCCTGGGTATTGAGTCAAACAGAGCTTGGATGGCGTGTACAGGTACAACTCTCCATGCAGCTTCAACACGATACCACCGTTCATCAAGACTGGCGTACTGTGACGAGCCAGCTGCTCGGCCACCATTGACCAGACGATTTCAATTGGTGAGAGATCTGGAGAATGTGCTGGCCAGGCAGCAGTCGAACATTTCCAGTATCCTGAAAGGCCGGTACAGGACCTGATACATGTGGTCGTGCATTATCCTGCTGAAATGTAGAGTTTAGCAGGAACTGAATGAAGGGTAGACCCACGGTCGTAACACATCTGAAATGTAGCGTCCACTGTTCAAAGTACCGTCAATGCGAACAAGAGGTGACCGAGGCGTGTAACCAATGGCACCCCATACCATCACGCCGGGTGATACGTCAGTATGGCGATGACGAATACATGCTTCCAATGTGCGTTCACCTCGATGTCGCCATACACGGATGCGACCATCATGATGCTGTAAACAGAACCTGGATCATCCGAAAAAATGTTTTACCATTCGTGCATCCAGGTTCGTCGTTGAGTACACCATCGAAGGCGTTCCTTTCTGTGATGCAGCGTCAAGAGTAACCGCAGCCAGGGTCTCCGAGCTGATAGTCAATGCTGCTGCAAACGCCGTCGAACTGTTCGTGTAGATGGTTGTTGTCTTTCAAACGTCCCCATCTGTTGACTCAGGGATCGAGACGTGGCTGCACGATCCGTTACAGCCATGCAGATAAGATGCCTGTCATCTCGACTGCTAGTGATACGAGGCCGTTGGGATCCAGCACGGCGTTCCGTATTACCCTCCTGAAACCACCGATTCCATATTCTGCTAACAGTCATTGGATCTCGACCAACGCGAGCAGCAATGTCGCGATACGATAAACCGCAATCGCAATAGGCTACAATTCGACCATTCTCAAAGTCGGAAACGTGGTGGGTACGCATTTCTCCTCCTTACACGAGGCACCACAACAACATTTCACCAGGCAACGACGGTCAACTGCTGTTTCTGTATGAGAAATTGGTTGGAAACTTTCCTCATGTCAGGACGTTGTAGGTGTCGCCATCGGCGCCAACCTCGTGTGAATGTTCTGAAAAGCTAATAATTTGCATATCACAGCATCTTCTTCCTGTCCGTTAAATTTCGAGTCCGTAGCATTTCAGCTTCGTGGTGTAGCAATTTTAATGGCCAGTAGTGTAGTTGCATTTGCATCCACTATTTGACATGGACATTGCTTTCCTGTGGCACAATGCAGCAGACATCAGTTGCTGTAGATGGCCCTGATCGATCACCTCCCATCTTTTGGCAGGAGTGTGTGTGGTCCAGAACGCTCCACATGTTAGTGAAACAACGCTGTGAACAATACCAAGACTCCTTGGCTACAATCGTCACACTTCGTTCTTTTTCCGGTTTCTCAATGATCCTTCTTTACGTGAAGCCATTTAGATGTAGTTTCCAGGCCACGTTGTAGAAGAGAAGACAACCACGGTGCACCATAATTGCTGACTGAGTGGCACACACACACACGCACACACACTGTGTTTTCCCCCTCCTTCAACTTCCTCGTGTGACGCACATTTGGCGCTACAGTCACGCTAACCTCACACCGTGTGACGTCCAGATGTTTCTGAACGACTGAGAGGCCCGTGGCAACATGACACCGAGCTTTCGTTCGTTTCTATAAGTTGTTAATATGTTATGTTACTTTATTTATCTCGTTCATAAATTTCTCACAGCAGCGTACTTACATTTTGCTTCCCCTTATCTATTACGTACACGTTGTGCTTTTATTCGTCTTGTTAACAATCACTGTTCCTCGTGCAATGTCTTTTGGTGAACCACACTCACTTCCCATGTGCTGGGCGAACCGTTGCTTTGGCACGTAATGGATTGGGAGATCAGGATGGAGCTTACTTCTTCGCCGATAGTGGATATAATTAATGCCACTGACGACCAGCGTTAGGAAACTTCCTGAGCACGAGATCTCATGACTGTGACCAGATTCTAGAACTCGTTTTGGTAATGTTGAATATGATGGAACAATTGTTCTGTACTAAAACGTCCATTCTGTCTGCCATTAACTTTTCGATTGAATTTATTATGGTGGTGTAAAGGGCGTCATTCAGAAAGGCTATGTTTTTGACAGTAATACTTCAAAAATAGTGCTGGGCCGGTACATCCCTTGCCAGTTCTCCATTGAAATAGTTGCATTTTGCATGTGCTAGTCGTAGTTTCAAACACCATTATTATCATAAGCTGCTCCCAATGACATCAACACAGGTAATCCGCTATCATAAATACACGATCCTTTCGGTTCAGTGCAGTAAGTAAAATTTCGTTTAAACTAATTCGCCCAAATTTTGTGTAAATGAAGATGTGCCAAAATCACTACACTTCAGAATGATTCTACTGCCACAGTCACTAACGATACACCATCTTCCAACTGTTACTTTCTCTTCCAGTATTCGATTTAAACGTATTACCTAAAAATACTCATACGAGCAGCTATTCTTTACATAAACTATATTAACACTACAAAATAAACAAAGACAGTCTATTGTCACGTGAGGTTTTTTGAAACGTAAAACAAACCACCAATTCACTATATTAACAGGACACAATCAGTTAAAAGAAACAACCCACATGATATCCTCCAGACAACTGTTAACATACCGCAAGAGTGAAATTCATCCACCTTCAGATTAGTCATCTGTCAGTCTCACCCAACTGGCAGTCAGCAAATGTACAATGGTGTGGCTTCCTCATTGGCTAACGTGTTTTGCACATTCTCAGGTAAAATACATATACATAAAACAAAACACTTCATCATAAAATCTATCTAATAACACAAAAAATTCCATGGCTGTAGAAATGCTGCGGCACCGAAAGTATGATGCCTCTTGTTGCCCTATCTGAAAGTAACATTGTCCAAAGCAGGAAAACTTCAATTACCTTACTCTCTTCTATGTACTGTATTAATCCTGGTACCTATTTTGAAGAATCTTAAACTTACGTTTAAACACGACTGTGTGGGCAGGCAGATTAACAGGCTTATAAATCCATTGAGGCTTACGGCGCAATGGTCAATCAAAGCACTGGGTGCAAGACGTGAAGTTCATGAGAGCTTCGGGAAAATTGCTTAGGACATAAATGGCACTACAAATAGCAGAAAATAACTTTTACCACTATTTATCTCTAGACGGTATTGCTTAGATTTATTTAGGCGAAATTTAGAAAAAACTGCTACCATTAAATTTTAATAGAAATTAAACATAAATTCCTGTGGTAAATGATAAACGCCGACTCAAGGTTGTAGTTCACAGATAACTTGAACGAAGTTTGTGGATAGTAGGGAATGATGGTTACATGAGAAATGCTGCTTGTAAAACAGAACCTATTAAATTCAGTGAACACAATAGCTGGCACATTCCCAATAATCAGAACTTACGAGGTCCCATTGATACAGAAAAATATGCCTGAGATGCTTAATAGTTATACTGGATGTACCTGCCCTACTAGCCACTAGCCAAACAAAATTGGAGAATGTGTTCACCACCACCTCATTTGATACAAAGTAGAGACCTATGTTACTGACGAACATCTTGTCCCTATGGTGCTCAGCAATATCAGACGTTAGCTTCATCACCTGTATGTTGGCTTGGGTTCCGCTGTCAAGCACTGCTGGCACTTAACCATTAATTTATGACGTCATCTTTTAATGTAGGCCAAGTGAGGTGCTCATCAAACCTCATAAGGTCCAATATATCAACAGGTGCCCTCCACACGAGGAATGATGAAAGAACTTATCGCTGGAGCGATCAGCTCCAGGGGCAGCCACATCTTATATTTCCCATCATAGTGTGCATGGAAGTTAGGCAATCTCTTGTGAAGTGAATACCCCTTCCCCTCCATAGCCTGTTGCTTTATTTTCCATAACCGACGAACAGGATCCCGTTTATCGGCTAACCCTCGGAACAGCTCTAGAAATCTCTCCAGGTCTTATCATTACACAAACCGCTGCTTCCTCACCTTGAGGAGATTTGCTGACTCAGACTTGATGTGAAACAACCTGCTAAGGGCGTCAACCACGCTGTTCTCCGTGCCAACTTTATCCTGAACGTTAAAACGGAAGGTAGATATCGGCACAGTCCGCCGGCCTGTTCTCTTCATCTTCCCCAGCATAGACAGCACGCACGTTAAGCCCTACTTGTGGGTCTCTAAGTGGAATGGCTTATGTTCAAAACAAAACTTGAATCGTTGCAGTCCAAATAACAGGACTAGAGCTTCTAGTTCTTATGTCAAGTACTTTCTCTCCGCCACATACAATGACCTGGTGGTGTAACCGATAGGCTTCCTCTCTCCCCTCATCAGATGTGGGAGGATGGCTGTGACACGTGACTTGGAGGCGTCCGTCCTGAACACAAACTCTACGTCAAAATATGTCACAGCTATGATGGGTACACAAGCCAATTCTTCCCTCATTTCCGTAGAAGAATCCAACTGAAAATGCTCACCACTCCTACACATTTGATTAAGATGGGAATCTCGCAGTGCAATGTTCAGTATTAAATTGTGGAAAAAATTCACCACGTCTACGAATCTAGTTATCCACTTTTATCTTTAAGCCTAAGGAACAAATTAGTTCCTTTATAGTCCATTATCACACCTTCACTGAACACAAGATTACCAAAGAACGAATCTCTTTTCAACCTAAGTTGAAGTTAGTAGGTTTTACAGTCAGCCCGGCTTCCCATATTCAGTGAAGGGCTCGATGTGTATGATTCTGGTGCTCAGTGAAGGTTCTGCTATAACCATGTCTTCCAGATAGCTGTACACACTAAAACATTAGGGCAGCCACCACAGAATCTAGTAAGGGCGACAGTATGGCTATTTCTGTAGCCAACTCAAACGGAACTGTGTTATACTTGAAGAGGTTCTAGTCTGTACAAAATAGAGTAACTGGCTTGGACACTTCCACAAGAGTTGGTACCAGTGTGCACTGCTCATCAGTGTAGCAGACATATTTGATGGTGGACCTCTACCTATCTAACCCAGAAAAGGTTTGGGACTTACTACAAAATAAAATCTGCATCCTGTCCTCTGGATACATCCTTTGCAAAATTTTTTTCACAGATGGAGATGAAAAAACCTCAAGGCACAAAGTGATCATTGCTATGCTGACGTCTTCAATAAACCACACAAAATTTCATCATATCTTCGAACCCAAAAAAATATTGATTCACTAAGTCAAAGCAACAACGACTAGACAGGTTTGCCTCTAACAACCTCCGTCGGAATGCACTCAAGTTTCCTCCACGCTAAGAGCTTCCAAAACTGCTGTATTAGGGTTCCCACGAGTCAGAGTGTAGACAACCGGAGAAACTGGCCGGGTGAGAGTGGGACCCGTGCACTGAGGGTTCCGTACGAATTTATACAAAGGGAGTTCAAAAAGTTTTCCACAGTCGTCGCTAGTATTTTTATTTTTTGCAGAAGGACAATGAAATATTTAGTGAACTTACTTGGAACATTTAGCTAAAAGTTGGGATATGAAAGTATTTTCTTTTATTTACAGGTGAGCCGTAATGGACCGTGAAGTAGATGTCAGGTTGCGACAACGGTCGGTGATGGAGTTCATCTTCGAAATCGGCGATGACTCTGCCACATCGATTCACAAAAAGTTGCCCCCTGTTGATGGAGAGGACACAGTGGATCGCAGCAGTATCCAGCGGTAGTTACAGAGGTTTAAAGAAGGTAATTTCTCTCAACTGGACAATTCATGTGGTAGACCATCGACGGCAGTGAGTGATGTGAATAAGGAGACCGTTGATCAAACCATCGAAAATGACGGATGTGTGACGACACGACACCTTACTGACCTGACTCTTTTGTCATTGCGTACTGTGGTATCACGGGTACAGTCAATAGGGTACTGATAAATCTGTGCACGTTGAGTGCCTAGATTATTGACAAGAGAAATGAAAACAATGAGGAACGATGGGTGCGAGGGTCTCATGAAGACCTTTACTGAAGAGTGGAACCAGTGTTTTGACGGCATCATTACGCAGAATTAAATGTGGTTGTTTTGGTCTGAGCCTGGGAGCAAAACCCAATCCATGGAGTGGCGTCATCCGAGTTTTCCTCGGAAGAAGAAACCAAGACTTTCACCAACAGCAGGCCGAAAGGTGATTCCCTCTTTCTTCTGGGATCAGTGTGGTGTCATTTTCATTTATTTTTTGGAACCTGGCTCCATAATTAACAGGGACAGTTACTGTTTGTCATTGGATGAGCTGTGACGTGCCATCAAGACCCACAGACCACAGCTTCAGGATCAGCTCATCAGACTACACCATGACAATGACAAACCCCATACAGCCCTTATGACGAACGACAAAATCAGGAAAATAGGTTGGAAAATTGTTCCTCATTCTCCCTACCGTCCGGGCTTCGGTTCGTCTGATTTATATCTCTTTGGTCGTCTGAAGGCCCACCTGCGCGGTAAAACATTTGATAGTGAGAATGAGCTTATTTCTTGTGTCAAGGGATGGTGTAAAATTCAATCCCCAGAATTTTACCAAAGCGCATTTACATCATTGGAAGATTGTTGGACGAGATGCGTCACAGCTGATGGAGGCTACATTGAGTAGGCTCAATGTATAGCTAAATGTTCCAAGTATGTTCACAAAAAGTTTCATTCTCCTCCTGCTAAAAGTTAGAAAAAAAATAGAAATGACTGTGCAAAACTTTTTAACGCCCTTTGTAGTATAGAGTGTTCACCCATTCCGGGAATCGAGATCTCTATCGTCTTGCATGTTACTAATATTGATCAGATATCGGTTCCAAGCACTCCAAGATTTTCAAGAACGTTTTAATTTCAGTCACATAAATGTGACATAAAGTCGTGAATGAGGCAGGCCACCATTATCATAAAATCAGTTGTTCTCCATTCAGGCTGATTGTGTCGCAATGGGAAGAATCAAACATCAGACAAGAAATGACTTCAGGTTTGAATTCACACTAGCCTGCGAATATTTGTGTCACTTAAAACAAAGTGACTACACGCAGTAATCGCCCCTGGACGCCTGATGAGGGCTACATTTCGAAACGTGTCATTTGAGCAATAAAATCATTCTTTGCTTGATGTTTGACTTTTACCACTGCGACCTACGTAGCCTGATTGCAGAACTACTGATGGTTTTAAGTTCAGGTGTGACATCGGAAAATAATGACAAAAGATGTATTTTCTTTGTGTAAGATAATTACGAATTGACAATTTTCGGATTTTTTGCTTTAGTTACACTGTGTAACTGTGTAGGTTTTGATGAGTGAGTTTGCGAGTATCAAAATAGACGTTAGTATGTGACGTAAATTTGAAGTCGATTTGTCTAAGCGTTCCTAAGAAAAATGGGCCTTAACAGGCGGACGAGAGCCAGAGAGATAATAACTGACAAAAATTTACTGTGATATAGTTGCAGATTGTACTGTGAAACCATCCATTTTGCCCATTTGGTTGATTATAGGTCAAACGGGAGGTACTCTAAAGATTTTGATGATTGGCCTTGCAAGTATCGAAATATGTGAAGTAAATGGTGATATTTTGTGACTGCATTGACTTAGAAGTTAATGTTTATTATACCGAAATGGGACTATATAGTTTAGCATATGACAAATATTGTATCTTGATACGTCAACCGTTCCTGAGAAAAAGTGTTTTTAACAGTCGGACAGACTGACGGACAACAAAGCGATCCTGTAAGAGTTCCATTAATACCTATCGATGCATGGAACCCTAAAAATTAAAAATTCAATAACGTGAAAGAGGGCCCTTTGGTCTCGCAAGTGCACAGCTAACAGTAACATGCCACCACCTGTTCATAAGTGTCAACAGATAAGTTGGTGACATCTTACATCGTGGACCAGAGAGTCTTTGCTAATTTGATAAATAATATCCACTTCTCTACCTGTCTCGCCCAGCGACTTCGAACGTGTATTGCTAAGCAGCCTGCCCAGGAAGGGAACCCTCATCCTGACCAATGCAGTCCTGCTAATTGAGAGAGTTACTCTCAAATTCCAAACAGGTAATCGTATCGCACAATTTTTCGACTCCAGCCTTTTCTTAGGATCTGAATTAACTAAGGTGAGAACTTGCAGCAGATTTCCTAAATGTTTCAGTTGACTCGGTTACCTGTATAGCTGATTAGATTGCTTAAATGATTGAGTTGAACCTGGAATCTGAGCACCTGAGCGCAGGTGGGTAGAGTATCCTGCAAGAAGACACTGTTGATTTGCAGGTCAGCAATGAGTCCGCCACAAACTTAGCAGATGTCACTTACCTCACCCACGGCCTTAGGTGTAATCATCAAACCAGAGCCCAGTGCACTGTGCAGTGCGTTGTTCCAGCTCCACAATGCTGCCCTCTGTTTCCTCAAAGCATATAGCCAGTTCGCATATTAGTTCGGATTTGGTAAGACAGGATATCCTCAGGACTCCTCCCGGATCCATAACGTTTCACCTCTTGCTTGTATTTTGAAACACCAACATCGTAAAAGACAGTACACAGCAAAATTATTTTGTCCTACACTAATTAGGTTCAGCAAGCTGTAACTCACGTGAAACCATGCTTTGCTACCACTGAAGCGAAGGGACTAGTTGGGAAATGGTAAGGTACTGCGCTTAAAAACTTATGTACAATTCAACAGGAGGTCATTGTAAAAACAATTGAACTCTTTACAACTACTGTAGATAATTTACAGTTTAATAGGAGGATCAGTGGTTACTAGTGAATCAGGCAGATAAAGCCAAGTCCCATCATATCACTTAGTACAATTCTTGAAATCCACGAATGCAAGGTGATGATAAAGAAATGAAAACCAAGATCACCGCGATTTGGCGGGCACAAAATAAAATCACCAAATATTTTAAAGTACGAAGCAGCTTCAGCAAGACTTACTAACAGCCATGTGGTATTACTTGTTAACACACAGTTACAGATCAAAATATCAACTGATCAAACCAATAACTAGTCTTACCTACTGCATAAATGGCTTAAAGCCAAAGATAAATACCGGCCACTGGAATGTTAAAAAATTCAAAGCAGTAAGCTGTTGCGGGTGCAATAGATAAATACAGGTGAAGAACATCAGTTGATCAAACCAATAACTGCAAAAATAATAACGAACAAACCAACAAATACGTAAATATCTAACCAATCCTCAAATCCGTAATAAACAATTGAGCGTACGTAATGTCCAAACCTTGCATTCAGAAGGAAATTCCGAATAGAGAGGAGTCGTATGATTTGGGGAGTGGCAAAAGTCATAAATATTATGCTGAACGTGACGTTATACCAATTTGGATATCATGAACGTAATAAACAGAAACAGTGAGTAAATCATTTAACCATATCACGAAACAAATACTTCGAATTACAAAGAATGTAATAAAAGAAATAGTCTCTAGAAAGAAACAGTTTCGGTCGCAGGTTTGAATCCTGCCTCGGGCATGGTTGTGTGTGATGTCCTTAGGTTAGTTAGGTTTAAGTAGTTCTAAGTTCTAGGGGACTGATGACCACAGATGTTAAGTCCCATAGTGCTCAGAGCCAAAAGAAACAGTTTCTAGAAAGAAAAAGAAATCGAATATCATAAAACCACACACTACTGCTGTACCAGACTACAGAACGCACAGTATGAAATAGAAAGGAGTGATTGTGGTGGAAATGGAAATTATTCGAAGATACATTCCAATTACATATATATCTCAAAACAACATTTAATTACGAATCTACAACTATTGGACATTAAATCGAATTGTAACCGACAGCTGAAAACTCCAGGAACTACCAAAATAAGGAATACATTCTAACTTTTGCAAGATTCAGCCCACATGCCAATAAAAGAAAGAGACAAAAATATCACACAAAAAAGTAAACTAGGAATGCACTTCCAGTTTCAAGTACTTTTCCAAAATCAGCTCGTGTTCATGACGGACCTTATGATTTTCGGAAATTATATTTGGTTCGCTAATAAATGTAGCTTACTTTATGTGTTGGAAAAGTGAAATACTTCTCATAAATAATTACTCGTAAACTGAGACATATTCGGATCTAAGCCATAAAGCGTCATAACGAACAAACTGATTAAGTTAAATCGTTAGTATGTTGTCAGCGAAAGATAATACTCGTTTGTACATAACCTCATCTGCATTTTTCTACTATTAAGTCGTACTATAACCACGTAGTCCAAAAATTCGGGAAAGTCGTAAACACAAGTAGGTTATTGGAAAGATGGTAATATATATACCGACATGCGATACAAATGAACCAGGCATCGTTACCTTTGACACCTCAACAAAATTTGCACATTACACCTAACATAGATCTCATGCTACGGTACAGGCGAATCTCTTAACACATGTAATTCTCTTGGTTTCCACGACGTAACAGTTGAATTGTAAGCTAACATAACCCGCAAGTTACGCTACAGATCAGTCTGTTACCACAGACACTCTTTCTGTAGTCAGATTCATTAGTTTCGCCAACTGACGGCGAAATTTTTGCGTTCCAAACTAACCCTGACCTCGGGCTATGTATGCTACAGATCAGTTTGTCAATACAGATATATTTTCTGCTGTCAGATTCGTTGTCCTCGCCAACTTGCAACCGAACTGATTAAAAAAAAAAAAAGTTTCAAATTGCTCTGAGTACTATGGGACTTAACATCTGAGGCCATCAGTTCCCTAGAACTTAGAACCACTTAAACCTAACTAACCTAGGGACATCACACACACCCATGCCCAAGGCAGGATTCGAACCTGCGACCGTAGCGGTCGCGCGGTTCCAGACTGAAGCGACTAGAACACCTCGGCCACTCCGACCGGCCAACCGAACTGTTGCTTTCCTTCCTAATCTACACCTCACCATATCAGAGACACCTTTACCACTGAAAGATTCATTGGCTTTGCCAGCCCACATCCAAATCATCCCATCCCATCCTAATCTTAATCTCTGGTTAAGCCAATCCTGACATCAGGTCCTTCTACTGTGTCTAAAAGTAACCACACGCTCATAAATTCGGAATTTATTCCATAACTTCCAAAAGTACATCCCTCCTTTCACTCCAGCTCTTCCTCACGTGTACTGAATTACTGTCTAAAAATTCACTAACACCAACCTCAAACAGTTGCCAACATCAGCACACAAAGCAAGGATCATCACAACACACCAAGTCACTCTTACAGAAAACTAGTATAAAAAATAAAAATGGCACTAGTAAGGTATACAGCGATACTTACCAATAGCAGATTACTGCCCCCTATGGGATGACGTTCAAGAAAGAAAGGCTATATACGAAAGTACTTAAAAAGACATCCTAATACTTCAGAACCCAACATAAAACAATATTAACGAAACAAAACCAACTACAAAAATTAAAATAAAAACATCCGCCACCACTGTGAAACAGACAACTCTCTTTCATTAGCGTGTAGATCCTCCCCTCACCTTCGCCGGGCGGTGTGGCCGAGCGGTTCTAGGCGCTTCAGCCTAGAACCGCGCGAACGCTACGGTCGCAGGTTTGAATCCTGCCTCGGGCATGGATGTGTGTGATGTCCTTAAGTTAGTTAGGTTTACGTAGTTCTAAGTTCTAAGGGACATGACCAAAGATGTTAAGTCCCATAGTGCTCAGAGCCATTTAAACCATTGGAACCTCCCCACACCTTCCAAAGAAACCTCGAACAAGCACCGATTTTGTGGTACATTCTCCCTCCAGACATAATCATCAAAATAACTTTGTAGCAGTAAAATTCTCCTTTCCCTGCGCCCAATAATACATTTTATTTCCACCAGTACCCTTTAGTTGTACCTGTATATGCCCCATTATTTGACACTAAGATCAAAGGAATAATTGACAACCCAATGCATGTACCGAAATTTGTCTGACCCCTTATAACTAGCCCAAATATTGCACTTCATGACAGGCCCATGTGCTATATAACATTTTATTACCTTATTTCCTTAAGTACATAAAAAATCATGACTGGAGAAGAATGATTCCCTGAAACAACCACCCCCCACTTTCCCTCTCTGTCTCTCTTTTTCTTTTTCTTCTTCTTCTTCTTTGCGTACTGCGATTCATCAATTTCCCGGCAAAAGGAACACCAGAATATAACAATTTTACGGTCTGCCTCTGTCTCACGGTCGGCAACCAAGCAGGAGATTTTAAACAAAAGTCTGAGAAAGTAATAAAATTTATTAATAGGAAGGCTTGATTTGTCAAGCACGTCCCTCTGCGAATAGACCGCCCCATACCATCATTTGCAAAGCGTCATATATAAAAATCACTCATGCGTTTCTTCGAAACATTGGCCAATGCCATGCCGGTGGCGCAGAAACTGTACTTGCAATTACAAGCATCTAAGTTCTACTGACTTGCAAAACTAATGACATTCATTGATTGCCTCCATTCATCAGACAATTTCACAAAGGTGAAACGAATATGAGAAATATGTTGTTCCCCACTCCCACTATTTGCCACATGTTCAAAATTAGAGACCGAACTAGGCCCGGTAACTGCCTCCATGGTTTCGTGACACTGCTAATACTTCAAAAGCTGCTTTAAACAGACTTCCATTTCTGATAAACATCAAACATTAACTAATTACTGTCGTATAAACCAACGAGATTATGATCAATAGAATGTAAGGCTACACAGAAATTCTCTTCAAAGTACACACCGGAACGGGACGTTACAGCAGCCATTACGTCACAGGTGAAATTCGATGACTAGTACCAAACAACCTCTAGACCTGGAAATTCTAACCAAACAGGAACAAGGTGAACTAAAGTGATTTATGAAACCCAAGAAATGAAGAAAAACAGTCTTATTGGCTATCTGTATCTCACTCCTGCTTCACCACACCGTTAAGAATGTCACCACGTTACACAGAAGTCACTGACACCGTAAATGTGCTTTAACATTCTCAGCTTACTGCCGTACTTTTGATCATATGCATTATGACGGTAGCATACTGTGTAATGATTCAAGAAAGGGAATGTTGCAAAAATAAGCGTAAGGTAGCCGTACGTTGCTACCTCGTATTTTCCTGTAGTCGCGTTGACGTAATATGGAGTGAAAGAGCTGGAGCTGCAGTAGGTTGGCACTGCTTTTACGCCTACCTCCTCAAATTAAGAGACGTCAGTTTGTGCATGCCCCAGTGACAACGCTTCAGTGTTGCCGGAGATTCGTGGATGGCCATTGGTTCGCTTCTAACAGTACAGTTATGTTCACTACTTGAAATCTGTAAGGGATGAACAAAATTCGTATTGGTACAGGAGTGCCATGTTGGAACAAATAAGTGAAAGTGATCCGTTTGCTATTACCTTAGGTGAAGTCCTATTGTCGCGGCGCTTAAGAAGAACACGGACAGATGCAGTATGCAGGACTGCCCCACGACATGAGGTAATGGGAATTTGTGAACATCTCTATGGAAACGTCTCAGTGTTGCTGGTGCTATATTGACGTTTCTATGGAAACGCCTCGTGCTGCTCGTGCTATGATCATGGATGTAGTTCCGATATTGTAGTCAATAGCGCTTCACAGTCGAACGCTGTCCGAAGAACTCCCCAATTGTGAGGACTTTCCTTACGTAGTCTGAACTTTTGGGGTGTACCGTCACATCGGTATATGTATTCTTCGTCATTTCAGAACCACGTGTCTGTCCATCTCGTCATCTCCCGTCCCTCTGTCCGTCGCCTCCTCCCCCCCACCCTCTCTAGTCGTTCCCTCCTACATCTACATCTACATCTACATCTACATACATATCCCGCAAGACTCCCTACGGTGCACGGTGGGGCTACCCAGTACCACTGCTAATCATCTCCATTCCTGTTCCACTAGCAAATAGAGAGAGGGAAAACCGAATGTCTAAATGCCTCCGCATGAGCTGTAATTTCTTGCGTCCTATCTTAGTGGTCCTTGTGCGAAATATACGTTCGCGACAGCAGAATCGTTCTAATGCCGGTTCTCTAAACTTTCTAGGTATAGTTATTGGAAGAAAACGTCGTCTTTCCTCCAGAAATTCCCATTTGAGTTCCCAGAGGATCTCCTCTATATTTTCGTGTTGTTAGAACCTACCCGTAACAATTTTAGCTGCCGCCTCTGAACTGCCTCGATTTTATCATTTCATCCGATCTGGTAGTGAACCCAGTCACTCGAAGAGTACTCAAGAATACATCACATTAGCACCCTGTATAGTAACTACGCTCGTATCTTTAACAATCTGCTCTGAGACACGGTGTCGAATACTTCTCGACAATTAGAGATATGAAATCGACCTGATGCACTTCGTCCGCAATTTACAGCATATCAAGTGAGAAAAAGACAAGCTGAGTTTCGCACGAGCAATGATTTCTTAAACAGAGCTGATTCGTTGAGAAATTTTCTCTGTCAAGATATTTTGTTATGTTCGAAATAAGAATATGTTCAAGACTTTTCCAGCAGACCGATGTTAGGGATATTGGTTTGCAGTTTTAAGGGTTCTTTCTCTTACCACTATTATGCGCAGGGCTCACCTGTGCTTGTTTCCAGTTTCTTGGGACTTTACACTGGGCGAGACATCCGCGATAAACGCAAGCTAAGTAAGGGGCCAAAACCACAGAACACTCTCTTTAAAACCGAATTCGGATTCCATCCGGACTTGGTGGCTTAATCGTTTTCAACTCCAGTTGTTTCTCTAAGCCAGGGATGCCTATTACTATGTCGCCCTATAATACATAACTTTAAACAAATTATTCATGGAATATGCCGAGTAGTGGCAAAGAATTAATTTATATACATGTGACAGGTGTAAGAGATACTACCTAAGATAATTTTTGTTTCTAAAACAAAAGACAAAAACTTCAATAATTATGGTTCTGTCTGTCTGGTAGAGTTTGTAGGGTAATCTAGCAGACGATATACAGTTATTTAGTTGATAAACTAAATCGTCTTAAGTATCGGTGTTTTATTTAAAATGACAGAATACCGATACTTTTGTATTTGTATATTAATATTTCGTAGCAATGAGCGAAGGTAATTGATGAAGCATAAATGGGCTTAACTAATATTTTATTAGCGATCTCGTATTCTAATATAGGCAGTTTCAGACCAGCAACCTGTAGCTTCTAAATATCGAGCTCTGATGTTTCCTTGTCCGGCGACCGTACATATTCTAATTTGTGAGACAGGACCTCAAACCTATAATAAGAATAATTATATCATTTTCTCAGTGAGCCAACCTTTAGTCTGTTCGATAATCACACGACGGTATGTTTACGATTTCCCTGCGTGAACGATTACTTAAACTTGAAGTTTATAACTTCAACTTTTTTTGTTGTTCTTCTTCTACCACATCAGCCTGCTAACGCGGGACTGGATGGTAGCCTTACATCCGCTTACGGCTTTTAGATAGGACCAGAATTTTCTCGAGTTCTCGGTCAGATCTTCTGCTAATGTATGGCAGTGGTAGCTGTTGAATGCTTAGCGCGTAGATCTTTTTACAGACACTGTAACAGACTTACTAACATTTGGCTGTCATTTTTTGCACATTCTCTTTTGAATCGAGAGAGTGCAACAGCCCTTTCTTCCTCATCATTTTGCTAATTTCGTTTTCAAAAATGGTTCAAATGGCACTGAGCACTATGGGACTCAACTGCTGAGGTCATTAGTCCCCTAGAACTTAGAACTAGTTAAACCTAACTAACCTAAGGACATCACAAACATCCATGCCCGAGGCAGGAGACGAACCTGCGACCGTAGCGGTCTTGCGGTTCCAGACTGCAGCGCCTTTAACCGCACGGCCACTTCGGCCGGCAATTTCGTTTTAAATAACGGTTTTTTTTCTCCTCTTTCACCCACTTCCTAGACACATACTTCTCCAGTGCACTATTCCCAATCTGTTCAGTCTTTGCCCTCAATTCCTCTACATCCATCATACTGAAACTAAATGATGTGAACTCCTTTTCTAAGATGCTAACAACTGCTTATGTGCTCTTTTGAGCAGAAACACTTTCCTAGCCCCCTTGCATGCTTAATTAACGTGAGTAATTCTAGTCGCTACGATAACATGATCAGTTATCGCCGTCACTATGCTGATAAGGTCCGGCCTGTTTGGAGCTACGAGGTCTGAAATATGTCCTTTGCCTGCCGGCCGTTGAACCAGCCGTTCAAGCTAATTTTCGGAAAATGTGTTCAAAAGTACTTCGCAAGAACCTATGGCTGTACGCCCTGATATGAATCCACAGAAGTCGCCGTTTTTACTTGCTACGTTAATGTAACCTCGAATTAGTGTTGCATGATCCGGATATACAGGGTGGTCCATTGATAGTGACTGGGCCAAATATCTCACGAAATAAGTATCAAAGAGAAAAACATCAAAGAACGAAATTCGTCTAGCTTGAAGGGGGAAACCAAATGGCGCTATGGTTGGCCCGCTAGATGGCGCTGCCGTAGGTCAAACGGATATCAACTGCGCTTTTTGAATAGGAACTCCCATTCTTTCAATTGTTCAAATGGCTCTGAGCACTATGCGACTTAACTTCTGAGGTCATCAGGCGCCTAGAACTTAGAACTAATTAAACCTAACTAACCTAAGGACATCACACAACACCCAGTCACCACGGTACATGCATCACATTAGAACAACCCAAATAAAGTGTTCAAACGTACCTACGTTCTGTATTTTAATTTAAAAATCCTACCTGTTGCCAACTGTTCCTCTAAAATTGTGAACCATATGTTTGTGAATGTTACAGCGCCATCTATCACAAAGCGGAAAAAGTGGTCCAACTAAAACATTCATATTTCTTTAAGTACTACAAGAATATGTATTAAAAATGGAGGTTCCTATTTAAAAAAAACGCAGTTAATATCCGTTTGACCTATGGCAGTGCCATCTAGCGGGCCAACCATAGCGCCATCTGGTTTCTCCCTTCAAGTTAGACAAGTTTCGTTCTATGTAGTTTTTTCGTTCGACGGTTATTTCGTGAGATATTTGACCCGGTCACGATCAACGGACCACCCTGTATAGGCGATACTGGTATTACACGTTCCTTGAATGATTCTAAAAACTGTCACAGCGTAAGGGCCGATAAAAACATCGAACGGTTAACTCGATTTCACCTACGCCTGCTTCACTCGACCAGATGACTTCACTGTCACACTCAATTTGGACCTCAATAGAGACAATATTTTTGTCAACTGAAATGAACGCTCCAACTCCTATGGCGTATAATGTGTCCTTCTGATACGCGTTCCATGATTCGCTTAATATCTCAGAAATTTTTACTTAAGGATTCATTTCGTTCTCGTTCCCGAAAATAACTTGTGCTCAAGAACTTCCCTGAAGTGTGGTAAATTCGGGAACTTAGTTACGAATACTTCGACTATTTAATGATAAAATTTTAACTGTCGGAATTTCCTCACTCTGATCGCAGTTGGTTTCACTATCTGTGTATTATCTAGAGAATGTTAATCATAGTGTCTCGGACTGCCGCCTAACCAAACAAATAAAAAAAAACCACATATGTAGTACATAACTACTCTACTACCCGAGCAGCTGCTTCCTTTGTACAGTGCACGGTTGACCTATCAAAAGGAGTCATACAATTCCCCTACGCCATCTACATCTACATCTCGTCAACGGGATTACTCTGCTGTCCAAAATAAAGTGCCTCGCAGAGGGTTCAATAAACCACCTTCAAGCTGTCTCTCTACCGTTCCATTCTCGAATTGCGCGCGGGAAAAACGTGCACTTAAATTTTTCTGTGCAAGCCCTGATTTCTCTTATGTAGGTGAGTGCCAACAGAATGTTTTTGCAGTCGGAGGAGAAATTTCATGAGAAGATCCCGTCGCTACGAAAAACGCCTTGGTTCTAATGATTACCACTCCAATTCACGTATCATGTCTGTGGCAGTATCTCCCCTATTTCGCGATAGCACTAGACGAACCTCCTTTCTTTGAACTTTACCGATATCATCCGTCAGTCCGACCTGATGCGGATCCCACACCACACAGCTATGCTCCAGAACAGGGCGGACAAAAGTGGTATAAGCAGTATTTTTAGCAGACCTGTTGCACCTTTTAAGTGTTCTGCCAATGAATCGCAGTCTTTGGTTTGCTCTGGCCACAACGTTACCTATGTAATCGTTCCTATTTAGGTTATTTGTAATTGTAATTCCTAAGTATTTAGTAGAATTTACAGCTTTAAGATTTGTGTGACTTGTCGCTTAATCGAAATTAAGCGAATTTCTTTCACTACTCAAGTGAATAACTTCACATTTTTCTTTATTCAGGGCTAACTGCCACTTTCCGCACCATACTGATATCTTACTTAAATCATTTTACAATTCGTTTTGGTCATCTGAAGACTTTACAAGACGGTAAAGGACAGCATCATCTGCAGACAATCTAATAGGGCTACTCACAGTGCCTCCTATGTCGTTAATATAGATCAGGAACAACAGAGGGCCTATAACACTTCCTTGGTGAATGCAGGATATTACTTCTGTTTTACTCGATGACTTTCCGTCTATTACTACGAACTGTGACCTTTCTGATAGGAAATCACAAATCTGGTCACACAACTGAGGTGATACTCCATAGGCAGGCAGTTTGGTTAGGAGACGCTTGTAAGGAACGGGGTCGAAAGCCTTCTGCAAGCCTGAAAATAGGGAATCAGTTTGATATCCCCTGTCGATAGCACTCATTACTTCATGAGTATAAAGAGCTAGTTGTGTTTCACAAGAACGATGCTTTCTGAATCCTTGCTGACTATGTGTCAATAAATCGTTTTCTTCGAGGTAATTCATAATGTTCGAACACAGTAAATGTTCCAAAACCCTACTGCTAACCGACGTTAGTGATATGGGGCTGTAATTCAGCGGATTACTCCTGTTTCCCTTTTTGGGTATTGGTGTGACTTCAGCAACTTTCCAGTCTTCAGGTACGGAACTTTCTGTGAACGAGCGATTATATATAATTGCTCAATATGGAGCTATTGTATCAGCATGCTCTGAAAAGAACCTGACCGGTGTACAGTCTGGACCGGAGGCATTGCCTTTATTAAGTGATTTAAGCTGCTTTGCTACACCGAGGTTATCAACTTCTATGTTTCTCATCTTGGCAGTTTTTCTTGATTGGAATTCAGGAATATTTAGTTCGTCTTCATTAATAACTCTGCTTCAGTGGCACTGTCATCAGTGACTTCACCGTTGTTATCGCGCAGTGAAGGTACTGATTGCGTCTTGCCACTGGTGTGCGTTATGTATGACCAGAATCTTTTCTGGTTTTCTGCCAGATTCCGACACAGAGTTTCTTTGCGGAAATTATTAAAAGCATCTGGCACTGAAGTACGTGCAATATATCGAACTTCTGCAAAAGTTTGCCAATGTTCCGAATTTTGCGTTCTTTTAATTTTAGCATGCTTTTTTCGTTGTTTCTGCAACAGCGATCTGAGCCTTTTTGCGTACCAAGGGGATCAGTAGCATCACTTATTAATTTATGTGGTATATATCTCTCAGCTGCCGTCGATACTATCCCTTTGAAATCATTCCGCATTTTTGTACACTTAGTGATCAAATCGGAAGGAGTGGAGATTGTCTCTTAAAAAGGTGTCAAGAGGATTTTTATCAGCTTTTTTAAATATATGTACTTTGCGTTACATTTTAATGGTTGTAGGTATTACAGTATTCAGTCTAGCAGCGACTGCCTTGTGGTCGGTAATCCCTGTACTCGTCATGATATTCCCTATTTATCCAGAATTATTTGTTGCTAAGAGGTCAAGTATGCATTCGCAACCATTAATGTTTCGAATGGGCTCATGAACTAATTGTTCAAAACAATTTTCTAAGAAAGCATTCAGTACAATTTCGGATGACGTTTTTTGCCTGCCGTCGGCTTTAAACGTATAATTTTTCCAGCATATGGAGGGTAGGTTGAAGTCACAACCAACTATAATTTTATTAGTGGAATACCTATTTGAAATGAGACTAAAATTTTCTTTGAACTGTTCGGCAACTGTATCTTCTGAGTTGGGAGTAGATAAAACGATCCAATAGTTTAGTCCGATTGTCAAGTATAACCTCTACCCATACTATTTCGTAGCAATTATCGACTTCAGTTTCACTACAAGGTAAACAACTTCTAACAGCAATAAATACTCCACCACCAACTATATTTAATCTATCCTTTCTAAACACTGTTACGTCATTAGAAAAAATTTTGGCTGAATTTATTTCCCGCTTTAGGCAGCTTTCTGTACCTATAACTATCTGACCTTCAGTGCTTTCTATTAGAGCTTGGAGCTATGGATCTTTCCCAACACACCTACGGCAATTTACAAATACAATGCAGATAGTTTCTAGACCTACCTTATTGTGTTTTACCTGTTCCCTTTTAGACGGCCGCCCTTTCTGTGCTTTCCTAGACCCTCTAACTTAAAAAAGCGCCCAGTCCCTTCCACACAGACCCCGCTACCCATGTAGCCGCTTCCTGTGTGTAGTGGTCTTCTGACCTACACACATCAAAAAGAGTTTGGCATTAACCCGGTTCCCAGAACTCCTGAAGATAGACGTTGACAGTGGATATTGTATCACAGACACAATCTTTCGGACTGTTCAGAGACGTCACTAAACCTGCCCAAAGATGTAAAAACCATGCATGAGCAGCGTCTACTAGACGGAACGGGTCCTACAGCCGATCAGTTCCAGTCATTCCACCAGGAAGGAGGAGGAACACGGATCGTGTTGTCTGTCGTTCAACCAAGCATAGACGGTCAGTACCGCTGTTTGAGCATGATACTTTGTGCCAAGAAGCGCTCTCAACAAGGGAAGTGTCGAGGTGTCTCGGAATGAACCAAAGCGATAGTGTTCGGACATGGAGGGGATAAAGAGAGACAGGAACTGCCAATGACATGCCTCGCTCAGGCCGCCCAAGGGCTACTACTGCAGTGCATGACCGCTACCTACGGATTACAGCTCGGAGGAACCGTGACAGCAACGCCACCATGTTGAATGATGCTCTTCTTGCAGCCCCAGGACGTCGTGTTACGACTCAAACTGTGCGCAGTAGGCTGCATGATGCGCAAATTCACTCTCGACGTCCACGATGAGGTCCATCTTTGCCACTGGTGATCATGGAATGCGCCGTAATGGCTGTACTACACGTGAATGCCATCTTCCGACCGATAGTGTGATCATATTGGCAGTATATTGGTGAGGCATTCGTGTTCATGGACGACAATTCGCTCCCCCATCGCGGACATCTTGTGAATTTCCGGAGAACGACGTCGCTAGACTAGAGTGGCCAGCATGTTCTTCGGACATGAACCCCATTGAACATACCTGGGATAGATTGAAAAGGGCTGTTTATGTACGACATGACCCACCAACCACTCTGAGGGATCTACGCCGAATCGTCGTTGAAGAGTGGGACAATCTAGACCAACAGTGCCTTGATGAACGTGTGGACAGTATGCATCAATGCAAGGGACGTGCGACTGGGTATTAAAGGTACCGATATGTACAGTAGTCTGAAGCACCACCTCTGACGGTCTCGGTGCATGGTGGTACAACATGCAAAGTGTGATTTTTCATGGGTAATAAAAAGGGCGGAAATGATGTTTAGGTTGATCTCAATTCCAATTTTCTGTACAGGTCCCGGAACTCTCGTAACCGGGGTGATGCTAATTTTTTTATGTGTATTAAGCGGATGCAGGCAACCCAACACCCGATGTCGCAAGTCAAGGAATCTGCAGTTTACACGGTCACAGAACCGCCTTTGACTCAGCTACATACCCTCCACCCGGCTCTGCACCAAAACACCACAGCCGGTTCTGTCGACGATGCTGCAGTTGATGAGTTCTGCCTTAATGTCGCAAGCAAGTCTGGCATTTCCGCTAACCACCCGAAACCAGAGAGAATCTTCTCCGATCCAAAGCGACACACCTCATTGGTACCGACATGGGCCACCACCAGCAGTTGGCTGCACCCTGTACTCTTCATAGTATGCGGAAGCACCCTTTCCACATCAGGAATGACTCCCTCCGGTATACACACGGAGTGCACACTGGCTTCCTGCCCCTCCTTGACACCAATGTTACTAAGGACCCCCATTATGCGCCTAACGTTGGAGGTCCCAACTACCAGCAAACCCACCCTCTGATAATGCCCAGATCTTGTGGGCCGAGAAGCTTCCTCAGGAACAGGGTAGACGACTGTTTCCAGTTTAGGGACTTCGCCAGCAAACGAACCGGGGAGACCCTACGATCGTCCGCTCGGAAAGTCTTTCGCTGCCTGTGAGACTTTGGAATGATCTCCCACCCGACCACGGTTGAGGGATCAACCTCAGTGCACAAGTGGAGCGCTCGATGTCCACGTGGGACGTGCCCGACGTCTCTCACATACCTGCGTCCGACACGCGACAGTGATGCCCTTTGGCAGCAGTGTCAATCTGTGTGACGGAAGCCAACACAGCTTGGAGCTGTGAGTGAAGGTTCACCAACCCAGCTCGAATCTCTACACAGCATTACTGGAATCACTCCTATTCGAAGCTCATAAAAATATGTAATAATCGAACCGAGTACTCGCCTTATTAGTAGCAGGAACCGGTGGTGGTCTCTCACTGATGGTCTAACCGACACTGAACTGTTCTAACCAAAGTAAACTAAACCCTGTACGATATGAGGGTCGATACAACGGTCGATAACAAGCTACGGTAGTCTACGCCACATTAAGTACACAAACACGTAAGAAATTACCAAAATAATCTAGTAATTACACAGATAACTGAAAATAAGTCACTCCTGTGCTGAATTGAGGATGGCGTAAGAAGCCCTGCGACAGGCGTCGTTGATGCCGAGGTGAACCAAGATTGCAGACGACTGCACCCTGGACGCTCGATAGTCGAAGGCAAGGCTACCTCACCATCTAAAACGAAAATTTCGGCTGACTTACGGAGTGCACATTGGCTTACCGTCCATCCTTGAACGCTCTCTTCCCAAGAGGCTACATAACGCGCCTTACGTTCTAGGGCTAGCAAACTGCAACCCACGTGTACCTGTTCAGACCCTTCTGAAGGAACAGCAACTTTTTCACTCACAGGGCGAATAGTTGAGGCCACACGGCCAGTCTCAACATTGGCCTTCGGCCTTGAACGACGCAAACACGTTACCACCAGCCGTTCAAACCGGTGCGAGGACAACGCGTTACATTCTCCGCTCCCGCTGTTCCGCGACGCTGCACCCTGAATGCGACTGACTGTACCCAAAAGCGCATTCAACTGTTCGCGAACTGTAGCCAGCGGCTCCTGTGACTGCACTCAGCAGGCACATATCCTATCCATCCTAGACGGAAGAAGTAAACTATAAAACCAGGTATAAACCTTGGTGTGCAACTCGCTACCTTCCTGACGTGTCACCATTGGACGCTGATGCCTTGATGAGCTGTACATCTGTCTGTTCAGAAGAAATGAAAACAGCGGTACAAGCTTCCTGCATCAACACTTACAGTTAAAATGCGAGCTTAAACCTCATAAACAGTAAAAAATGCACAAAGTTTAAGAACTATTCTACTAGGAGAATGTTGGAAAAGCTAAATATGTAACTTGCCGCTCTGGAGATGTGTAACAGAAGACATAGCTTACTCGGTTCAGACGGCCGGACACTTGTCTCCAAAGTAATAAAATTAGCAAGTAGTCTGTTACAGACTGAATGAATTTACACGTACAACTACAAAACTCGAGATTAAAGCTCTTACCTAGAAAAACACGCACGAAATTTAAGGAATATATTACACAACCTTAATATTACGGAACTTGGTCTCTCATAGCCGTTTTTGGAAATACGTGGTGCCGTCAAAGTGCAGTTTTGATTAAGGAAAGCGCGGCGCACCATCAGTGCATTCATTTCAGTTGTGCACACACGCGTGATCGATTGTCAGTCCCCTGAGCCTAGGTTCGATTTCCGGCTGCGTCGGGGAATTTTTCTCCGCCTAGGGACTGGGTGATGTGCTGTCTTCATCATTACCCTATCATCCTCATCGACTGCAGGTCGCCGAAGTGGCGTCAACTTGAAAGACCGACATCCGGCGAACGGTCTGCCCGACGGGGGGCCCTAGCCATACTATTAACTAAATAAATCAAGTGGTTCAGTTCGCCCTCGAGAAATATCGTCAGTAGTACAGTGCGGTCTCATCCACAATCAGGGGTATCCACCAGTGTGAGAAACAAAGATGATGATGTTTCGTATTGTGGGGCGCTAGTTCAACTGCTCGGTTATCAGCGCCCGTAAAAATTCCGAACATATACTCAGTCCAGTCTCGATGATCAAACGATGAGTACCACAAACATCCAGTCATCTCGAGTCACGTGAAAATTCCTGAGCCCGCAGGGAATCGAAGCGGCGACGCCGTGCTCGGGAAGAGAGAACGTGCCCGCCAGGCCACGAGCTGCGGACGTGGAAAACAAAGGAGATATCAAGAAGGGAAAACATTCAGCTGATTCAAAACTGTAGAATTTCCTCAAGAAGAAAAGTAGCAGAATCGGGTAATAGCAGCTTACGTAAAGCAACCATACGGGCGACAAAAGTGGTAGGGAAGTCAGAAATAAAAGTAGAATACATTTTGAGAGACTTTATGTAAGCGGACGAAACCGAGGAAAAAGTTAAAACTCCTGGAAAACAAAAGCGTTCTATAAAAGCAGTTTCTGTACATGGCTTCGATAAAGCACTTACACGAAGAAAGCTTTTGGAGTATTAGGAGCAAACGAAATCACCAACGTTTAAAAGGCTGATTATATTTTCAAGAACGGAGATTAATTTGTCAGGGGGGAAGAAAATCATTTCAGAAAGTTTTGGAAAAGATGGGTTTCAGTTAAATGTAAAAATGAAGGGTCTAGTCTAACAGAACATTCCGACATTGTTGCAAAGCGTGCTGAATACGTGAAAGCAATCGTAAATAACGAAAAGGGCCCAAATGAACCAGTAGAACTATGAAAAGAAATGTAGGTGCGTACGTATTATACCATGAAGAGGCGCTGTCAGAGCGAAGAAATTCCGGGTGTAATGACCAATAGGAGCGAAGGCGAGGCAGCCATTATTGTCCAGGCTGGAGGAGCAAAGGGCTTCGTAGAGCGAGATGGATCAATTTGTGATTCGAAATGCAAATCCCATGATTGTGACGATGATATGGATGGGTAATTATCACAAATAGTTAGAAGAGAAATCGATTCCTCACATCCCAGATGGCACTGCTGTTGTTCTGAATAATGCACTGTGCCTTTGTTTTCAGACAAATAAAGCTGCCACTAATGCGACTAGCTTTACGGACATAGCTGAATGGCTCATTCAGACCAAAATCAGTTCTGAACCGAGAGGAACTATAAATGAGCTTTTCAAATTGTGCATTACAATAACGCAAAGCCTGTTTTTAAACGAGATGTGGTTTGAAAGCATAGGGGATTTACCGCCCTGAGGCACCCACCACACTACCTTCCAGATAATATGGAATACAGCGAAACAAAAAATTGCAAGAAAAACTGTTTTCTGTTAATTTAACAACCACAAAACAAATAATCAGAGAGTATTTGTCTAAGATTACCCAGCGTGATCGATTAAAAATTTGCAAACACGTAAAAAGAACTGATACTTAATATCGGCGCAGAGAAGGGTTAATGGCAGAAGCAATACAGAATATAGTAATCTGGTGTGGAGAGTGAAGATGAATATGCAGCACATGACGACGACAGTGGTATGGGAACTGACCCGACGGATTAAATTTGAACGGATTCAGGTGAAACAGACATAGCAGATATGAACTTGGCGTTACCGCTTGTGTGAAGGACGTCACGTGATAACCGTCATCAAAAAGGTGAGTGAAGTATTCATTGCACAGCTTTAGTCGTTCCTTCTACCCGCAAGCCCGATTAAACTGGCTTACGATAAATCCACCGAAGCGTCCTCGCTGCTAGGTACAAAATAATGTTCTTGTCGATCAATACTAATAAGAAAACACAGAAAAAACTAGATACGTAACTTCCCTTCTGGAGAATTGTAAAGGGTGACAGTATGGACCTCTGTTCGCGTCCGGAACAGCCAGCAACGCAAGACCGTGCTGAGTCGCACATGCGATGCCTTCACAGATCTGGAGTAATGCTGTCCTGTCATCTGCACTACCTCTACATCTATACGGCTACTGTGCCAATCACACTAAGTGCCCGACAGAGGGTTCATCGAACCACCATCACAATAATCCTCTGTTATTCCACTCTTGAACACGGTCGGAGGAAACGAGCCCAACATCTTTCTGTGAGCTCTGATTTCCCTTACTTGATTCTGATGATCGTTTCTCCTTATGTAGATCAGCCCTAGAAAAATATTTTCGCTTTTGGAAGAGAAAGCTGGTGGTTGAAATTTCGTGAAAATATCCCATCGCAACAAATAACGCATTTGTTTAAATGATTTCCACCCGAAATCATGTATAATGTGCATGACACTCTCTCCCAATTTCTCGATAATGAAAAATGTGCTGCCCTTCTTTCCACTTTTTCGATATACTCCGGTAATCCTGTCTGGTAAGGATCTCACACCGTGCAACAGTACTCCAAAAGAAGCTAAACAAGCGTGGTCGTAGGCAGTCTCTTTAGTAGAACTATTGCATCTTCTAAGTGTTCTTCCAATAAAACGCAGTCTGTGGTTCGTCTTCTTCACATTTTATGTGTGTTGTCTCCAACTTCAGTTGTTCGTAATTGTACTTACTAGGTGTTCAGTTGAATTTACGGTCTTTAGATTTGTCTGATTTATCGTCCAACAGAAATTTAACGGATTCCTTTTAGCACTCACGTGGATGACCACACAATTTTCATTATTTAGGTTCAGTTGTCAATTTTCACACTATACAGATAGCTTATCTAAATCTGACAGGTATATAGTTTATTAACTAATTATTAAGAAACAGGATAGCAGTGTCATTTCTATTCATTACTGAATACAGTGAATCTGTGGTAGTTAAAACTGGCAGTAATTTGCGGTTCATCAACGATGTGTTTATAAAGTCCCGAAAGTCCGCTAAATTGACACGTCCTTTGCAACAGACGTCGTAGTCCAATTTAGCAATATAAAATATTTCTCCTTGCTGTCGCGCAGCTGTCTATGTATGGAAAAGCTACCCTGATGGTGTGTTTGCCATTTGAGACTGTCGCAGAATTTTCGAACGGTTGGCAGTCTATAGGTTACCCCTCCTATTCTAATTGCCTTCAAGTAACTAGCGTTACTGTCAACTTCAAGGTACATTACAGCGTTGTTAAGGACGGCAGTCACTGTGTAGGGTTCAGAAAGAAATTTTCCCCGCTGTAACTTAAGCGGTTTAAGCTGTTTATCCACAGTCACTTGTGTCGTGGCCCGTACACCTGGGTCGCTAAAGTGCTCACGACGACACTACAGCCCATCTTCCAAGGTAAGACCCCCTCCCTTCATTCGCCCCAAGCGTTAGCCATTGGAATATTTATCCTGAGTATATTTTAACCACTTTTATTATGTGTCCTTCTTTTGTTTTTCTGATACAACTGTGAAATTGTGCTTTCATATTTCGACACTAATTAGAAATCGTTGCACTTCGGATTTCTCTGGTTTACAATGATTCGAGTTCCACCGTGTGTCAGTCATCTACCATGTAGATTGGGATTCTTCGAGCGTAGTTCACGTGTCTAACTCGTTATATTTCATACAATTGGTTGGTGACGTCTGTTCCACCATTTATTTATTTTTCGTAAATTCGAGCATCATATAAAGTATCTCTTTTTTGTAATGACTTGGAATCCACCTCCAGTAGGCAGCCTTCACTTGCATGTGGGCAACGTTGCCCTGCTAACGAGTATTATAGATGTCAGTGCACCTTTTACGCGTTCAGTATAGTGTGCTGTAGTATCTGCAACAGTGAGAATAGTATGGAAAATAGTCTCGGACCTAACAACGCATATGTGCATTAATTGCAATAAATATCGAGTGAGTATTAGTTTAGTATATTTAATAACATTAATCTCTGTGTAATACATATCTATACGTATATTCTTCTTGAACGGGGCGATTCATTTTAAAAATTATTCATTTTCATGCCATAGTCTTGCAGATATTTCGCCATATCGATTGATCTTCGAGGGCTAAATCGATCAGCCAACATAGGACCATTTTCTCTGCGTCACTATTTTAACACCATCCTGGATTTTGAAGGCTGGACAGTTTTCCCGTAGCTGGAATGTAGGTCGCACTGTGTAGTCAGCGTGTATGAGTCACCTCTCCTCTGAATATGCCTTACTGTGACCATGGGTTCGCTCTCCAATTTCTTTCGGTTACCTCTGTTGTGTAAATTAGGCTCAAAATACGCATACTAGGGACACATGTGCTGTTATTGTATAATAGATTGTAAGTGCTTATGAGTTCCATGAGGGTACCGTCACGTGCCAAGCTCACAACGTATGTCATACTGAAATGGTATTATTCTTGTTAGTTTGTACTACCAGTAAATGCGAATGGTATAGCAAATTTGCATCGTAGATGTTTCGTCGATGATCATTACTCGGAAGGCGTAGCACATTCAAGTCCTGTCATTTTTTATATTTAAATTACCTCAAAGCAAAATTAATCCAATTCAGTTATTTGGTCCAGATCAGTAATGTTGGGGCGCTGGTGGTCTCTCTGTGATTCATTATTGCCTCCCCTTTCTGTGCTAGCATTTTATGTCGTGGAATACCTACCAAAATTTCTGAGGCTAATTTCATTATACTAGTGCCACACGAAATGAAGCAGGTTTCCTTCCGGTCAATGCTATTATTAACTAAGTGTTCAACTGAGAATAATGGGTGAATGAATAATTAACTGACATATCCCTAAGGTGTTTGGAGAATGCAGCTGAAGGATATATAGTACGACACATACACCACAAACAAACACAATGCAACCCACCTTCAGTGGAAAAGTCATCGATATTGGGCAGCCTCGGCTGATGACTTTTTTCTACATCTATTTGGCATTCCGTTCACTAGGTGGGTGGTGCCATATAATTTTACTTATTTCTACCTACGACAGTGTGAGTGGTGTAGGTGAGAGAGAAAGACGGCAGTCAGAATTGCTACTAGATCTGGCAATTTATTGTGACATCATCGAGGATTTCACTATGCAACAATGCCAGATTTCCACTCCCACCGCCCCTATGATGCCACAGGCAAATTGATTGGCCCATGTAATAAACGGAGCCAAATTTAGAAATTATCGGAAGATTCAAATAACCTAATTGTGATAAGTGTAAAATTGTGAAAAATTAAGAAATCCAAGAGTGTGGATCCAGTCTAATCGTTCTCAGAACAAAATTCAAGCTGGCCGACATGAGGACAGCCTCACAATACTTTACCCAATTTGTGAACCAGTTGGTGTCGACAAAATGAAATTTCACAAGCTCATTTTGAAACTGGTACACGTTTAATTCGGAGAGGACTGATATAAACATATCCACATAATCAAGTTTCGTGAACTCTATCGAAATCTTCACAACCTCCAGACTCACGAATTCTGTACTGAAGATTGTGCCCAGTTTAAAATGCGACCTGCCTATATATTCTCTTGCGCCATAATGACAATCCCAACAGGTGACTAAATGAAAATCATGGTCGTTTCTATCATTATCCCTAGTGTGTCCAAAGTTTCATCATCCATTAATTATTTAAATTCTTCCCCAAAATCACACATTCCGGAACTCCTCTTATGTGTATTTATACCAACGTACACTATGTGATCAAAAGTATACGGACACCTCGCTGAAAATGTCTTACAAGTTCGTGGCGCGCTCAATCGGTAATGCTGGAATTCAGTATGGTGTTGGCCCATCCTTAGCCTTGATGACAGCTTCCACTCTCGCAGGCATACGTTCAAACAAGTGCTAGAAGGTTTCTTGGGGAATGGCAGCCCATCCTTCACGGAGTGCTGCACTGAGGAGCGGTATCGATGTCGGTCGGTGAGGCCTGGCACGAAGTCGCCGTTCCAAAACATCCCAGAGGTGTTCTATAGAATCACGTCAGGACTCTGTGCAGGCCAGTCCATTGCAGGTATGTTATTGTCGTGTAACCACTCCGCTACAGGACATGCATTATAAACAGGTGCTCGATCGTGTTGAAAGATACAGTCGCCATCCCCGAATTGCTCTTGAGCAGTGGGAAGCAAGAATGTCCTTACAACATCAATGTATGGGTCTGTGCTCTGATAGTGCTATACCATCACCGCCTCCGAATTTTACTGTTGGCACTACACACGCTGGCAGATAAAGTTCACCGCGCATTCCCCATTCCCGCACCCTGCCATCGGATCGCCATATTTTGTACAGTGATTCGTCAGTCCGCACAACGTTTTTCCACTCTTCAATAGTCCAATGTTTACGTTCCTTACAACAAGCGAGACGTCGTTTGGCATTTACAGGCGTCATATGTGGCTTATGAGCAGTCGCATGACCATGACAACCAAGTTTTCTCACCTCACGCCTAACTGCCACAGTACTTGAAGCGGATCCTGATGCAGTTTGGAATTCCTGTGTGATGGTCTGGGTGGATGTCTGCCTATTACACATTACGATCCTCTTCAACTGTCGGCGGTTCCTGACAGTCAACAGACGAGGTCGGCCTGTACGCTTTTGTGCTGTACGTGTTCCTTCACGTTTCCATTTCACTATCACATCGGGAACAGTGGACCTAGGGATGTTTAGGAGAGTGGAAATGTTGCGTACAGACGTATGACCCAATCACCTGACCACGTTTGAAGTCGGTGAGTTCCGCGGAGCGCCCCATTCTGCTCTCTCACGATGTGTAATGACTAATGAGGTAGCTAATATGGAGCACCTGGCATACGTGGCAGCACAATGCACGTAATATGAAAAACGTATGAGTTTGGGGATGTACGGATACTTTTGATCATATAGTGTATTTATTCAACAAGGAGCACTGCTTGAAGAATAATGTGTATGACTCTATACAGTTGTAACTGCAAAACGAAGTATTCCTACTGATTTCGAGAATCTAATTATGTAGCTTGTTTTTATCACCAACATTATCAAAAAATTAAGGTGGGAATTGTTTCCTGGAATTGGGAGCTTTGTGCATAGCTGAAAATACATATGGCTGTCATAAAACTATTAAGATACGTTAAGTGTACCTTCATACCATATCTAGTTTCATAAGTTGTCGCAACAGCTGAGAAATTACTCAGTCCAATTATTTCTTCATTAAGCAGACAACGAAACCCTCCAATAGGTGGAGTTGGTTGCATGGCCTGCCCTTATTAGTTGTTTACATCGAAGTATGGAGTGTAGCCATATATGGAAGTGAAACATGGACGATAACTAGTATGGACGAGAAGAGAATAGAAGCTTTCGAAATGTGGTGCTACAGAAGAATGCTGAAGATAAGGTGGGTAGATCACGTAACCAATGAGGAGGTATTGAATAGGATTGGGGAGAAGAGAAGTTTGCGGCACAACTTGACTAGAAGAAGGGATCGGTTGGTAGGTCATGTTTTGAGGCATCAAGGGATCACAAATTTAGCATTGGAGGGCAGCGTGGAGGGTAAAAATCGTAGAGGGAGACCAAGAGATGAATACACTAAGCGGATTCAGAAGGATGTAGGTTGCAGTAGGTACTGGGAGATGAAGAAGCTTGCACAGGATAGAGTAGCATGGAGAGCTGCATCAAACCAGTCTCAGGACTGAAGACGACAACAACAACAACAACATCGAAGTATGGGATGTATCTTGAAACAAAGGATGTTTTATTTGACCATTCATCCCCAAGTCCCCTGTGAATTACATGCAGCTTGTCAGCATCAGTTAATAATTCGATGTTGAAATTTGAGAGTTTGAGCAAGATATCTCACAATATCCCTGGAGCTCTGTAGTAAAACGCAAGATCCAGCAAGGGTATTTCCAGGCATGCATTCTGGAGTCGTTCAAAAAAGTCACCAATTAATCTTACGTCTTTGTTC
This sequence comes from Schistocerca serialis cubense, assembly GCF_023864345.2. Lineage (NCBI taxonomy): Eukaryota > Metazoa > Arthropoda > Insecta > Orthoptera > Acrididae > Schistocerca > Schistocerca serialis. The sequence goes on from NC_064644.1 coordinate 450,768,029, forward strand.
ATGTAAAGATATGAATAATCCCCTAAGTTAAAGATGTAAAGCTCCTGACAAACACTCACCACGTGTGTATATTCCACATGTATTATGACACCGTCTGTAAGTTTAGTGGAGAATGTGATTACGTTGCGCAACATGGCTTCTATGAGTTTTTAGATCGAATCCAGATATAGGGAGACCTCCAAGTACTGCATCAAATACATGATCATGAACTTCAAGCAACAGGACTCTCCAAAGAGCTTATCCGTAATTTCGTTCTAGGAATTCATAAAGTCAGTTCTTTATAGGGTTCAGAGCAAATTTCTCAAACCGCTGAACAATTGAATTTCCTCGAAATACCACGCCATTATCACACCACATATGTGCGATTGACTTTTTGTAGACATCTTTCTCTGATGGTGGAATAGACTTGCTGTATGTAGTATAGCACAACACTTAGTGCCAGGATACCGGAGAGAGTTGAGGATGCTGGAACGTCCCCTTTCCGAGACAGGTAGACACATATTTGAGGAAAGGATTGCATCACAATTCCTAACCTCATTTTTAATGCAAGTAGACGATATCCTATCCCCAAGAGCACTTCAGTTCACTGAGTACACCAATGCTGTGCAACGTACATGATCAACATTATCAAATTGAGAGACTGTTGCTGCAGATAGATGATCGCCACTACTACTAACATCTACATCCAGATGTCGACCATCCCGCTGTCAGTGACACTAGTGCAGACGTCGAAACTGAGGGTCCAGTTATGGACCATGGTGGCACAGACTTTTACACAGTAGGTGCCACTTGAGAATGTCTTACCACTGCCATCGGTAGTGCTGTGGCTTGCAAAGGCCGGTTGCGTGTGACTGTGGAGAGGCTGGTGCTACCGATCGTAGAGTCCCTGGTGCAGGCACTGATGGTCACAGTGCATGTGATGGTGGTGGAATATCACGAGTTCTGAAAAGAAGAAACTATCCAGTTGCGAGTAAATCTCACGGACTGATGGTTGTGTATCTACTGATCTACATATACAGACGGTTCATCCATTCAGGGAATCGAGAATTTCTATCATTTTTTGCCTGTTATCGACATTGATTCCGACAAGGTACCGGTCCCAAAGATACCAAAATTTTCGAGACTGTTATAAATGTGACATAGTCACGCTGGAGGCAGGCGACCATTATTATAATAGTTAGCAGTTATCCAGCCAGGATCTCTGGGTCGCAATGGTAGAAGTCAAACATCTGACGAGGAATGACTAGTCTGTGAATGTCTGTTTCACATACAACTCGAAACGCCATATATTTGTGCATTAATCGCTCCAGAATATCTGATGATGGATAAATTCCGAAGCGCATCATATGAGCAATGAAGCCATTTCTTGCACGAAGTTTGACTTTTTAACAGCGACCAAGTCAAACGTAACACAGAACTACTGACTGTTTTAATTTAAAGCCTGGCATCGGTTAACAAATGACGAGAAAACATTTTTTCCACATTATATTTTCACAAATTAACAATTTTCGATTTTTTCATTTACTTGCTTTGTGATACATTGCTTCTTGTCTAATTTCTTGATTATAGGCCAACGGGAGTTACACTCTAGGTTTTGATGAGGGATTTGCGAGTATCAAATTACGTGACCTAAATGGCGATATTTTTGGTTTCATTGACTTAGAAGCTGACATTTATTACACCGCCAAGTACCTATAGACTTTAGTATGTGACATAAATTTCATGAAAGTAAAGGATCTCAACAGACCGACGAATAGCCAGTCAGATAAGAAATGACTAAAGAAATTTTTTCTTATGATATAATCTGATTTGTAGTTTTCAGATCTTTTTAACTGACGTTGTACTGTGAAACCTTCCTTTTTTCCAAATTTCATGATTCTAGGCCAATGAGAACTACCTTACAAGTTTCGATGTTTGAATTTGTGAGTACCGAAATATGTGACATAGATAGCCGTACCTTTTGACTGCAATGACTTAAAAAGTTCAATTTCTTACACCGACAAGAGGTCATAGACATCAGTATGAGACATAAATTTCATCTTGATACGTCTACCCGTTCCTGGGAAAAAGTGGTCCTAACAGACAGACTGAAAAATCAACAGTCTTGTAACAAATGCCAAAAAATTTTTTTGGTGTGATACAATTTAACATTTACAGGTAATGGAATTTTTAATTTGCTTCTATTGGAAATACTGCTTCCGGGGAAATTTCATGAACCTAGACCAACGGGAAGTACCGTATAGATTTTGATGAGCCAGGTTGCGAGCATCAAAATATGTAATACGGTCGTATTTTTTGACTGTACTGACTTAGAAGCTTCAGAGTTTTATATTTCCACGGGACTATGGGTCTCAGTGGGTGACTTAAATTTCAACTTGATAGTCTACACATTCCTACAGAAAAAGGTACTGAACAGTCAGACTGACTGACAAACAGAGAGTAAAGCGGTCCTGTAGAATTCTATTGCTGGTGCTGGAGCTTTTCATAATGCTGAAGATACAGATTTTACATGCAAATTTAAATAACACTGGCGATGCTGGGCCACCTTACGTAGTCCCAGACTGTGGGGGGAGGGGGGGGAAGAGGGGGTTAAATTCTGTCCATTCGCGCCACAACTTTCACCAGGCGTGGTTACAAGTTGCTGCGGCTTGTGGCATGAGAGAAAGCGTGAGCACTCGAGGTGTATGAAATATTAAGACATGAGATCATGTTTTAAAATAAATACGATTTACATGTCACCCAATTTAACAGTGTTTTTATATTACCGAATTCACACAGACAACAATTTTTCTTCATCCCAAGGAGGTGTAATGGAGGACATCGATATGTTCCTAGATTTCTCTCTACAGCGTTCTTGTAAATATTCCATATCGATAAGGATTTATCACTAAATGTAAGTAATCCACTCAATATGATCAAAATTTAGAATTGACGTCATCATATGTTCTAAAGTGCTTCAATATTCACCCCAATGAACTCCATGATAATTCCGAGATTACCACAGTGTACTTTTACGCTTTTGATGCATGTCATGTCTGAGACAAGTTTTCTCAGACTGTCGATTGTTCAGGATGGTAGTGGCAGCTCTTCCATCACTTGTGGAGCTCATGAAGACGATGTACTTAAGTAGATGCTGCCAATATACACTGTGAAAGCCTTCAAGGTAAATTATAATGCCCACAGTTTCAGGTTTCCAATCTGCAGGAAATAGGTAATAGTGCGATCATGAAGTACTACTGCAGATACCGCCGGGAAGTCTTCAGCGGCCTCATATTCAATATAGGTGGAAATTCAATTTCGAGCAATGTAACTCGCGTTAACTTTCTATATTTCTTTGAATTGTTCAAACAGCCCCCATGTTCTTCGTCCTCAAAGTATAGTGGACGAAAACTTGCGTACATATTGAATGTTAGTAAGACAATCATTATGTAAATTCACACATGTGTAAAACTCTGAATGAAAGTAAAGTTTAGCATTTTCTAAACTATAATTGTGGAATTTACTTGACTCATTTTCACGTTCGCTTTCCTGTTGGTTTGAAATGCAAGTATTATAAATCGAGGGCTCTGTAATTGAACAGAATTTTTAACAGACAATGACTGAGATGTGATCGGTAGTAGAGGATATTTATAAATAATCAACGTCATGAGGAGATGGATGCACTAAATCGTTTGTATTTGTCTGTTGATGCCGGTTTTCCCAAGAACCATCCTGCAGTTTCTGAACTTTTCAAGCCGAGTTTTGACATTAAAACACATGTCTTTAAGGCTGATGTGGTACCTCTATTCCAAATGTAGTTAATTTCTACTCTACTCAGCTTGTATCTTACCTAAAATAGCAGAGTCAATACACTAAATGTAACATAACATGTTGTTGTAGAACCTCCATGGGCCTACGTCTCAGTTTTCTCCTCCAGGTAGAGGCGTATACTGTTGCTTGGAAGGGTTAAAGCATTTTGGTGGTGGACACAATCTGATATCACTGTTGTTGTCGAATGTTGCTGAAGAATAAGGTTTTGTGTGAGAAGCATTCCTGACAAATGATTCATTTCACATCTGCGACTGGGATGTTATGTTGAATGATGTCATTGCTCTTGTACTCTTTCTAGCTCAATGATCTAAGGAACTGGCGTTTCTTTGGCGCTAACACATCGTTTTACCGTTGTAAATTGACATGCTGTTGGCTGCATGTCCTGGTTTAACACTAGACATCCATTCAGCTTCAAATATATTCATACCACAATTTCCTCTCCAAGCCCTCAAGGGCTCAGCATTCATTTGCTGGGTAAGTACTTGGCGACCCCAGGGTTTCTGAGCTGGGGCTGGTAAGTGCCGCTACTCTCCTGTCACCGTAAGCTCTGGGCATGCTTCAGCGGGCACTGTGCGGATCAGCAGTAGAACGTTGTGTACCTCAGGCAATGGGGATCTTGGCTTGACTACCTAGTCCACTACGGTGAAATAAACATCTATATAAATCCCCTCAATCTTCAGGTTCGCTGCGCGCTGATGGGATGATGGGATGCATGGCTGTTGAGGTGAACAATCGTTTGGGGGAAGCCTCTGTGGAACTTGCTGCACCTAAGTTGAATAAGACTTACTCACAGGAGCCTTAATTCCCTAGCTGTTCGCAAGAGCGAAACGGATCCTCCGAAATTTTCTTTTACCCCTCCCAGCTGAAAAGGGTGGGCCAGTGGTACGTATCAACAACCAGTCAAATAAGAGGGCTCGTGTAACCAGTCCTCTTGACTCAGGAGTGAAATGTAAGAGTTTTGGGCCTAGTAGCAGAACATATGCTGGCAGTCAGAAAGTGATTTCAATCTTAAAGGAAAGAGTGCAGCTTCGAGAAGGTTTGACCTTTTTATATCCTAAAAGGGCTAGAAGGAATTGCTGGCAGTTTCAAACATGTTAAGCGATTGCATAATGGGACATGTTGGTGGAAACCGCTGGTTCCCAAAACGTTAAGAGTCCACAGTAGGCGCAATACCTTTGTGAATAGGCCATTGGAAACGAGCTGCATACCATCCTGAATTACAAGAAAGGTGTTCTGATGTGCAGGCATCTGGTAGACATTCCGAAGGAGGAACTGAAACATGAGTGGGCTCCAGAAGGAATAGTTGACCTGCAAAATATCATAACGAGGTGGGGATTTCGTGACATCCTACTGCTTAATTCTGATGTTTAGTAACACAAAATTTTCTGAACATGTTAAGGCAGGTTTACTTCGCCCAAGTGCGCGGCCTTACTTGCACATCCCAATTCAGTGTTTCAGATGCCAGGACATACTACCTTTCGTTGTAGTGGAGAAGCTACTTGTAGCAAATGCAGTAAGGCTTCCCACAGAGGTGTCTCTTGTTTGTCTCCAGTGAAGTGTGTGAATTGCTCTGGAGCTCACTCTGTCTAGAGTCGGGACTGCAGCGTGTGTCTGGAAGAATAGAAGATACAACAGCTTATAACTGTGAAGTGCATCATATACAAATCAGCCAAAAATATATATAAAGCTATGGTGCCCCCAACGTTTGCTTCCTCCTTCACTTTGGTTGTTAAGCAACCACAGTGGAAAGCTGATATTGCTACACAAAAGGAGTGCCCTCTCTAGTATCTGCGTTATTCCATGCACTTGTGCTGCCAAAGTCATTTCTAAGCCTGTCCCTAACCCCAAAACTGCAGAAAAAGCTGTGGTTGCTGACACTGTGGGCGCTCTGCCCCTCCAAAGGTTCAGTCTGGTACGCTGTCCAATGACGTCACAACCACACCCGAAGGGAAAAAAAATCAAAGGCAAAACACCCATCACAGGTGGAATCAGGCAGTGAAGAGCCCGACGACGTAGACGTCAACCTCTTTGACATCCCTCTCGATTCTTCTTTAGAGGTCATAGAACTTGATATCAGACTGGGGCAATCTGTCCACCCACTGTGGGCTCCACTCCACGGCAGAAAGTTAGGATAAAAGTGCTACCTCCGTAATAGATGGCATGCATCCTCCAGTTGAACGTAAATCGGTTCAGCACACATGTGAAGGAACAGAAGCTCCTGGTACAGGATGGCCCCTGTGTATGTGTTTGGAGGAAATACATTTTAAGGCATCTGATGCTCCTGTCCTATGGGGCTGCACACCCTCTTGCAAGGATGACCTGTCTGGGGAAAGGGCCAACAGAGGAGGCGCCATTTTTGTCAATAATGTTCACTACACCTCTACTCTCCCCCTCAGTATTGACCTGCAGGACGTTGCAGTTGAAATTCATACACGTTGGAGGATTACAGTTTGCTCTCTGTATTTAACTCTGATGGATGCAGTAGATTTTGAGGCCCTCACAGATCTTAGAATAACTACCGTGTCCATTTCTCCTCTTGGGAGCTTCAATGCTCACCATGTCCTGTGGGCTCGACCTCTACTTGCCTGAGGGTTTGTTTTGGAGAGCCTCTTCACATCTCAAGTGCTGTGGATCCTAATCACTGGTTCTCCCACTCATTTCTGTGCTGCTACTGAGTCTTTCTCGGCCGCCAACCTATCTCTCTGCTCTCCTGCCCTCGCTGACTATGTTCACTGTGAAGTCATTGACGACCTTCATTACAATGACCACTTCCCAATCCGCATTCATCTACTGGATGGTGGATTGCTGGAACAGAAGCGACGAACATGGGTAATTGGCAGGGCTAACTGGGCGCTGCTCAGCCAGTTGCCTGTGTTTGAACACCGTGACAGCATCCAGGAATGGGTGGACCACACAACGTGTGTGATCCATCATGCCATTGACAACTCCATACCACTATTTTCCTGTCCTCTTACGAGGCGACCAGTACCTTGGGGGACAGAAGAGTGACCTCCAGCTATCTGGACCGGCCGACAGCTCTACTACGGTTTAAATGCCGTCCAACTGCGGACAACCTCACAACCCTACGAGAAGCGAGAGCCAAGGTTCGACCTGTCATTAAGAAGAACAATAGACGGTCATGGTAAGGGTTCCTGGACACCAACAACCGTTCCACTTGTTCCAGAAAAGTATGGGAAGCCAACTGGAAGATTTCTGGCAAACATAGTCGTTTACCTACAGCAGCAGTGCTGAAACAGGAGTGTCTCCAAATGACGCCCAGAGACATCACTCAGATACTGGCTGAACATTTTGCAAAAACTGCTGGCGATGCAAGCCACAATCCGGCTTTTCGCTACTACCGTGCAACTTCAGAGAGGGGCGATTTGTACTTCAGATCCAACTTTTCTAAGGCCTGCAAATCTCGTTTCTCCATGTGGAAACGCGAATCGGTACTGTCTGAGACTCGTAATACTGCACCCAGTCATAACCAAATCCAATACTGCATGCTTCGACATTTCGCAGCGGTGTCAAAGGAAATCCTCCTCAAATGCTTTAATCTTTTATGGCATACTGGCAACTTCCCCAAATTGTGTAGGGAGGCTGTTCTTCTTCTCCACTGATGCCGTGAAAGGACCATAAATATCCCAGTAGATACAAACGCACCGCCTTAAAGAGATGCAAAGGAAAGACCCTGACGCGAAATGCTAACGGTTCCCTGGCCTGGGTGTTCGAGACCAGGCAACGCCGTAGCCGCTCTGAGTGTGGATTCCGGAGATTTTGGTTCACTGTCGATAACCACTAGAGGCGGCTATCCAGCAGTCTTTCCTATGCAACCATCACTGTGTCAGTATATTCTTCGGTATCACTAAGGCATATGTCAGTACTTGGAGACACTGTATTCTTGCACAACTGATTTAATGGGGCTTTTGTGGCCACCTCCCCATCTTCATACTATTTTTCCTGTTGCAACGATTTTCTTGGACCCAAGTTGGTGATCGCTCAAGTTGGTGATCGCTGTTAGATAGTTTTGAACAGGAGAATGGTGTCCCTCAGGGAAGTGTTTTGAGTGTTACCCTCTTTGCCATTACCATAAACTGTATCGTGCCTACAGTAAGGTGTCCCATACAGTGCTGTTTTCTGTTCCTCCTCCAGTGCTGCAACAGTAAGCCCTCATTTCCAACGTACAGTGCTGAGGTTAGATTAGTTGGCTGCAATTACAGGTTTTCAGTTTTCTGCAGATAAGTGTGTGTGTTCATTTTAATCGTTCTCGTCGAATTTTTAAGTTTCCTGCCTTGCAAATGGGGGACACCATCGTAAATTTTACAGACTCAGTGAGGCTTTTGGGCTTCATTTTTGACTCGAAATTGTCGTGGTTGCCACATCTGAGAGACCTGAAAGCTAGAATCGTAAAGGCACTGAATCAAGTACCTTAGTCACAGGTCTTTGTGAGCGGATACAACACGTCTCCTCCAGTGTAATAGGGCTTTTGGGTGTTCGTAGCTGGGGTATGGGGCGCGGTGTATGGATCAGTGAGGCCTTATTATCTGAAAATCATTGTTACTGTCCACCATAAGGGGACTGTGCCGGCTACAGGTGTTTACAGGACCAGTCCCATACCCACCCTCTGTAGTGAGGCCAGAGAACCGCCGCTTATCATCCTGCGGCAGCTCTTCATGGTGCATCAGGCATGTAAGATCGACACAGTTCGGACTTCATCTGCACACCATAATGTTGCTGGTCTGCCTCTGTAACGGCTCCTCTCCAACCGTCCAAGAGCCAAAATGCCGTTTGGCATTCACGTACAGGGTGTGCTGCAGTCACACAGTGTTGAGCAAATACAACCCCAAACACAGGATTTTAGCCGTCTGCCATCCTGGTTATTGCAGGCGACTAGCATCATTTTAGATTTAATGCAGTACAGAAGAGATTGCACTCCTGCTTTTGTTTTTAATTCGATATTTTCAGACTTTTTTTATGAGCACCACAACTATGTAATGGCCTTTATGGATCGGTTTAAGCAGGGGGACTCCGTTGGTTGCTCTGTCGGTTTCCTGTATCGTGTCCTCATGGTCCGACTACCTCAAGAATTCACCATCTTCGACGCAGAATTATAAGCAATCTTGCGAGCAATGGAGGAAATGAGACGTTCTTCAAGTGCTAAATTTCTTGTTGTTCACGTTCTCTGAGCGTCCTTTACTCTCTCCAACGTTTGTACTCAGCAGATAACGCCATCCAGAACATCCAGCATGCCTTCCTGCAACTAAAACGACTGGAGAAGAGATGTCTTTCTGCTGGGTACTACCGCACGTGTGAATTTTGGGGAACGCAAGAGATGAGGTGTGTCGTGATTCTCAGGTACTTCAGTGTGCTATTCTCCTGCATGCTATCACCTCGCTGTTGAGGTACAGGGTCGTGCTTCAATGGGAAGAAGAGTGGCTGTTGTAAGTCGCACACATGGATTCTTACTCTGGCGAGAGGACCCCTCAATGTTCGGTGCTTGTGGCTTGCTGACCACTTTGCGCCACATTTTATTGGGCTGCGTTTCATTTCCTGACCAGCGGACTGCTGCGAATTTGCCAACAATTCTGCCCTTCGTTTTAAGTAACGTTCAGACGAAGGAGGTTCAAATTTTAAAGTTTTGTGAATTGTCCAACTTTTTAGCAAGACTTTAGGGAGATGTTTTTAACGTGCCAACATGGTGGATGGCTCACTCAAGTTTTTTTGCAGGTGTTAGCCAACCACATTTCCCGGTGCTTTTCTTTTAGCTCTTATGTGTTTTGTTTTCTCTGTGTTTTAATTTCATGTACAGCTGTTTTTCCTCAAAAAATGGTTCAAATGGCTCTGAGCACTATGGGACTCAACTGCTGAGGTCATTAGTCCCCTAGAACTTAGAACTAGTTAAACCTAACTAACCTAAGGACATCACAAACATCCATGCCCGAGGCAGGATTCGAACCTGCGACCGGAGCGGTCTTGCGGTTCCAGACTGCAGCGCCTTTAACCGCACGGCCACTTCCGCCGGCTGTTTTTCCTCCTAATTGGTTTTAGTGCATGTGAGATAGAGTGCCTTTTTAGTCACTTCGAGTGAATGAGTGTACAATAATTTTAGTTTGTTTTGATAAGTCTAAGGACACTGATGACCTCGCTGTAGGGCACTCATAAGATCCACAAACTTGTTGTGTGTGCCCATTGTGACCCATAATATTCAAGTTAAGATGAGGTAATATCAGAGAAATCAGTGGGAGGTGAATGGCATTGTTGAACATCTCGACAGTTTCATACGCTGGGCTGACAGAAAAGAATCCGTAGATTATATGAATCAATTTGCCATCGAGATCTGCCTATTTTAAATACGAATTTAAAATTGTCATTGTACCATATTCCATGGTATTTACACAACTGTGGCACTTCCTTTGTGTAATTTAGACTGTGATACTGTGTTATTGAGAATGCTTAGGTGTTATGACCGTATGAAACTACAGTCATCTGGCCATAATTGCTTTGATTGCTGTGGATGATGGCCCACCTGCAAAACAACATATGAAATATTAAATAACTTTATTACATGAACGATAAAAAGGATTTACTTGACTTGATAAAACCTTTTGCCACATGAGTACTTGGTAATTTACTACTGACACTGGAGATTAAAGCATCACTTGATGCATACAATTAAGACTCTTCTTTTGAAGCACAATGTTCAACACTTTCAAAAGTACATTTCCGTTTGAGATTTGAATAACTCTTTAATACTACTGGATGATCGTGACTGCTTCAATTGAGGCCAGGAGATTGGGCAGAGCACTCAGTTCTAGACTGACCTGTGTGAGGGCACTGCTGTACTGAGAGAGAGGATGTGTCTCCTTCAGCCTCTCCCATTCATATTACCGGATTTCAGCGAGACGCCACTACTGCCTGTGGTATGAATGAGCGGGTCCACTATCTCTGCGTGATACCACACTCTTATCCTCCCACAAATCTCTGCACTGTCCCATCTCTGTATAGGGCTGACACATATGAGGATGGATTGGGCTGGGGCGGGGGGGAGTTGAGGACTGAGTGTGGGGGCAGATGACGATGCAGGAATGGTAGCTGTAGCTCCCAACCTGCCCCATGGTATCTGCTGCACAAGGATTAGGGTCACTAGCTGAAAAACCAGCGACAGGGTGTACACCCACATCAAGAGATACAGACACTGAGATTGCCTGGATCGCAGGAGGATCATCTAGAGTATCATGATCATGTTCCATGTGTGGCTAGTCCACAGATAGTGGTTTGGGCAGCAGGGTACGAACTGACGCCAGTGATGTCACTGGCGGTGGCAGCAGCGCATCAATCTCCATGGGCACCACAGTGGAAGGTGCTGGCCACGACTGGTGGAGAGGCAGCAGCAGATGAGGACCCCAGCAACGTGCTATGTAGACGAATATTCTGTGGTAGAATCGCTGATATACTAGTATTCACAGTGAAACTTGTTTTTGTGGCGTCACCGTAGCTCAGCAGAAACATGGATGACATATGACGAACATTCAATTTTTGTTTCACTCCAGGCTCGTAACACTATTTCTTTCCAAAAAGCTTTGTAAAACACTTCATACTGTGGTTGAAACTTTGTCCGACCTTGTGAAGTGATTTTTTTTGTGGACAATTGCAGAGGGTGGAACAGGGTATGGTGCCTTCGACTATGTGACAATTCTTCTAGCAACTTCCCATCATATGACAGGTAGTGGTAGGAGAATATAAAAAATTTCAATGTCTGAGCTGAATATAGATTTTCTGAATTCCTAGAAAGTGAATATGGGTAAGCTCTTAGAAGTGTCCTGCATTTTGAAGTCTCTCTGGCTTTTAGTGACAATGTGGATCAGGTATGTTGCTTACGATTGCCGCACACAGTGATACGTGATACATCTAAACTTAACTACGTCCGAATAGGCTTTAGAAGGGCTTACGGTACCGACAGGACGCCGTGTCAACCCTAGACCACAGGCGTCACTGGATGTGGATATGGAGGGGTATGTGGTCAGAACGCCGCTCTCTCGGCTGTATGTCAGTTTACGAGACTGGAGCCGCTACTTCTCAATCAAGTAGCTCCTGAGTTTGCCTCAGAACGATTGAGTGTATCCCGCTCGCCTACAGCGCTCGGCAGACTGGACCCATCCAAGTGCTAGCCCAGCCGGACAATGCTTAACTTCTGTGGTCTGACGGGAACCAGTGTTACCACAGCGGCAAGGCCGTTGGGATTTGATGTACTTGGGGATAGAATATAGAATATCGTTTACTTGTTTCAGTAACATGATAGGGTATTCCGATCAAATGGTTTGAAAACTTGTGGTAAGAATGGTGTTTCTCTGTGTAACTTTTGGATGTTGTAATGAACCATTGAACCTCAACGTGGTTGGAAGAGTGCATTGGTCACATGGCAATAGAAGACTGCTGATATCATACTTGCAGTAACGGTAAATGCCACAGAGACAACGAAATAAAACCTGCTGTGACCGTATAGCACTAACAAAATCCATATGAAAGCACGGTCACGGTCTAGACGGACGTAGCCAAACAAAAACACGTTGCTGCATAGCTGACATTTTCTGCACAAACTGTGCAACGAGAGGTCATGTGTTCAGTCTGAGTTCCATACACTGCCATGTACAACGATGGCCGTGAAGTTGCTTTGTAAGGACTACGCCCCAAAGACTTTGGTGAAATAAAGAGAAGACTTCCCACTGTCGGGATTGAGAAATCGTAACACGCCCATCATGGCTCTCTGTGTGCAACAGCAGAATACCTGTCCAGATGGAAAGTGTGTGAAGTATTGACGCCCTACTGGAGGGAATTTCTTTCTAACTGCGTGGCCACTCATGGCTCGAATATTGCGAAACACCCTGCAAAACAGCGTAAAAATCAATGGCAGTGGCAACAAGCTGGCAATCGAAAAAGTTTTGAATATGTCCAAAATCCTGAAAATCCATTTGAAAAGTTGATTCCTCATATGAATCAAACGCTAGGCTGGTACCGACTGGCCACTGAGACAATATGTCAGCGTTCAAATGCTCAGCCGTGGGCCTGTACGGCAGCTCATACTGATAGTTAGACAACATCAGAGGCAGGCTTGACAGGATTGAAAACAACCGTCAAACGCCGATGATCTGCCATAAAATAGAATTTGTGGAGACATAAATGATGGTGGAATTTCGTAACACCATAGTTTATGGCCAGAGCCTGTTTTTCAAGCTGTCTGTAGTTTCACTGCGCTTTAACGCTTCTTCAGCATGATCAAAGGTTATTCCCTTGTCTTGCAGAAATGGATAGGGTAGCCCCATTATCTTGCCATGCTCGCAGTTCCTGAGCAGCTTGGTCATATAAGGCATGGAGGACATGTCGAGTGTGAAAAAATTGTTGCTGTACAGTGTCCTTCACAGTTATGTGTGGTTCAGTGTCTTTAGCCTTCCTTATACCTGGTTAAAAAGCTTCTTGCACTTACTACACAAGTCAGAATTGTAAGTGTATGGCAAAGAACCATTGTCTAGTACCACGTTGTACTGAGTACAAAAAAAATGGTTCAAATGGCTCTGAGCACTATGCGACTTAAATTCTGAGGTCATCAGTCGCCTAGAACTTAGAACTAATTGAACCTAACTAACCTTAGGACATCAGAAACATCCATGTCCGAGGCAGGATTCGAACCTGTGACCGTAGCGGTCACTCGGTTCCAGACTGTAGCGCCTAGAACCGCACGGCCACTCCAGCCGGCTACTGAGTACACAAACTGAACGAATTAAATAAATGTACCCCAAAAATATTTGCACTGTTTTTGTAATTGAGTACATGAAATCAAACACACTTTGTCACACGCTGAAAAGTTTCTAGTTTCACACGCACAGGTCTGAAATTTCATGTCCACTGCTGGCAGATAAAATAGGAGTAGGCTGCTGTAGTGGTGCAGTATTGGTTTGGCCGTAAATGTATCTATTGATCAGGAAGCAGAATAATCAGTGTCCAGATGTAACTTAATTCTCTTTTGTACCACCTTTAAATGAAGAAAATTTTAGTTCGCCTTCCGGCGTACCGCAACAGAAGACACCCACAATATGGAAGTGCTTGGTTCGGCCTCTGCCTGAGTGAGTGACATGGACTATTCCATTTGCATCTGTTGACAAACAGACTTAATGTGGTCTTCACGTCGAAAGTGAAAGTAATTTGCGTTATGACAAGCACAATCTTTCCCATCATGCCTCAAAAGCACTGTGGACATGATTTTCTCCCATAGTGTTGAAACCCATGTCATGTGCCATGAGAATTTAGGTTTTTACTTATGTTGTTCTTACTGTTCTTACTATAGTCTGATCACTGTTGTTAATTACCTGCACACTATACTGAACATGAAACTGACTGTCTGGTGCACTACCAACAAAAGAAATACAATGAGCCTCAGCTTCAAATTCTGTTGAGTTCACAACTGTTCATGATTCCAGTATAGAAAGAACCATTTTTAGATTTTGGTCTGTTTTAGAATTTCAATGCGTATGTGAACGTTGGATACACACTTTGTGATAGCATCAGGTATCATGTCGTCACAATAGTTATCTCCACACTAACACATAAACTTGCAGTACCTGGCGAGACCTCTCAGTTCTCATATCCACTGTTTGACTTACTGACCAGGCTGCCACGTCACAGGAAAAAATTTAATCTGTGCAGCTGCTATCAAAATTTTCATCCAGAGAGCCGAGCAGGCATGTGACTTTCTTGGGAAAAGCTTCAGCACATAATTTGACACAGAGTCGATGCACGTTGGAACCAAAGGCGAACAGCAAGTAAGCATTGCACTATACACCTGTTATCTTATAGGCGGGGAAGTGTGCATCTGATTGCGCCCTATAATCAAATCCCTCTTCGTCTTGGCTGTGGAATCGGCGAAATTTTGGCGTAGCTGCCAGCGATGGCACTGGTTGCTTGTTCAGTAAAGACGTCAGTTAGCAAGCAGTGAGCAACAGCCGTTCAACCCGCTGCGCCAGAAGCTGTGGAAGATCTATTAGATACATTTCCCGAGCCCGCTCAGATATTATTAAATATAGTAGGACATACACTAATGTAACAGAACATAAACAGGGCAACAGCCAGAAAAACGTGGGTAAATCATGCAGAGCGCAGGCAGCGAGAATGAAAGACTAACATGTTAAGCCGCAATTCTAGGATCCATTTATTATGACCAGACGAAACTACAATCGTTCATCCAAAACCTGAGAGTTCTTTGTTTGCTCTGGGAGGTGGCTCATCTGAAATACACTATCTGAATTTTATTACATGAATGACAAATAGAAATACTCAACTTGATATAGTACTTCGCCACAAGAGTACTTGATGATCTGCAGCTGACATTGACTATTAAAACATAATTCGATGCATACAATTGTCACCCATCTCTTAACGTACAGTGTTGAACATTTACAAAATTACATTTCCATTTGAGACTTGAATAACTCTTTACTGCTACTCGATCATGATGACTGCTTCAGCTGAGATCATGAAATGGGGCAGAGTGTTTTCATTCTCGGCTCTAGATTATAATCTCTATGTGAGGGCGCTGATGTGCTGAGAGAGTGGACATGTCTTCTTCAGTGTCTCCCATTAGTCGTTGCGTATTACAGCAAGACGTTGGTAATGTCTGTGGTACCTATATGTGTTGCCGATTTTCTTGTGGCGTCACGATCTCTGAATGATACCAGATGCTGTACATTTCTATCCATATCAATGCAATACTCCACTCCCCTTTTGCGTTATTCGAATAGCACAAAATAATTCAGGCATGAAATCAACGACTGCTTTTTTTAAAAGTGAAATTATACAAGATTTCTCCTCAACCTCAAAAAATGATCTGATGTACTACTCTATTTTTTTATATCTTCTCTCTAACTGTCGGTACACACGAGGCATAACTTTTTGCAGGGTTTAATACTTTAGAATATATATTTATCGGTGACGTAGCCGCAAAATTCTTCTGGTGCCCAAAAGCCACCAAATGAATCAATGTAATAGGTGCTATTTCGGTTTATTACTTTAACGTATGCCTCTGAGCGAGATCCAGGTCCTCCCTCAACGTGTAACTTACAATTCGTACTCATTGGAGTCCCTCATAATCTTAGGTAGTGTACCTTACATTAACACTGCAGGAAATCTTGCAGTGCTGAAGTTTTTGACAATTCTTAGCAGAGTGCTGTTTGTGAATAGTCTGCCAGATGGTATACTTACAAGACTTTTTTTTTTAAATCAGGCTGTAGGACTTCAGACGTATTAATCAGTTTTCTTTTGAGGCTATTCTATTATCCACAATTCGCTTGTTTTTTAATACATCATCTGGATAATATTTTTGACAAGCAACTTTCAAACATTGGCACTAATTTGCTGTAGAATAAATTAAATTCCATACTTGTATCTCTTTCTATGTATATATCATTCCATACCACCCTGTTTAGCTTCCTCTTAAAGCAATGTAACGTGCTCTCATTAAACCTCACTGCTTTGTATGAACCTGCCTCATGGTTGTAAGATGCCACAGTGTTTATTTCTATTAATTATTAATCATGATCAGATAGTGCATTAGTAAGTAGGCGCACATTAATTGTTTCAGCCTGAGCACTGTTTATGAAAATGATATCAAATGGTGTCCTACTATCTTGCTGCAGCTGGAAGACGCTACTGAAATGAGACTGAAACATCCAAATAATAGCTTTACTTAACTTTTCCTATCCATGTCTCTCCACAAACTTCTCGGCTGACAGCTAGCTCAATAATCCGTGTAGATTTCTCATAATTATCTGATACATTCACGGAGCGGATCTGAAAAGAGCTACAATTATCAGACAAGTAATTTGCAGTAACAACTCACATGTAATGCTTCTAGGCTCTGATCAACACTAAAAATATATGTTTCAGTATATTTTACTTTGTGTCCAAGTTTTGCATATGTTGCAATTCCTCCAAGTCGACTCCACATGAAAATGATGCAGGTGTATTATCCCTGATATTTAGCTTCTCTACCCCTGTCACTGTGTAGTGTTCAGAGAGGCAGAAAAGATCGATCGCTTCACAATTTTCCATGTCTTATAGGCGCACAAGAAGCTCATCTATCTTGTTTTTCTACCCTCTAATGCTGTGACGGAACAAATTTATTTTATTTTCCCGGACACTGTTACACGTACAATGGTCCAACTCTGCTGTAAATTCTTTCAGTACTGTCTATCTCTAATCTGACGCATAAAAATGTGCCCCTTTGACTCCAGTAACCACAGGGATTTTTTCTAGAGTGCTTGTGTTCATCGTTATACTTTCTGCAAGAGGCTCAGCTAATCTTTCCTTCCCCTTCCTATTTGGTGCACCCATGATTAGTGTACCCAAATGTAATTCCACTTCCTCGGACGAGAAATGAAAATCAAAAATTAGCTCCAAAATTACCAAAGATTTCCCCAAAACAATTTCCAAATTGCATGAAAAATGAACAAGCAAACAAATTTCCAGTTAACACAATTATTTGGATTTTAACCAGTAATTGAATTAGGATTTTAATACTTAGTAATTTATTAAAATACGAAAGAAAGATGGGATTCCAGTAAAAGGAAAACTCAAAATTCAAAATAATAGTAAATCGCAAAATCATTATAATTAAAGTTCGCTAAGTAGAGCAAACTTTCCCAAAGAATACTCCGTGTCAGTACTCTTTGAGATTTGTGAGTAATGGCTAAGGATAATTCAATCCATTGTCACTACGTTACGAGAGTTAGACGAAGCAGGTCATACTTTTGAATGCTCGTAAACGTAGGCGCAATTACATTGTTTTTTTTTCAGAATTGATTATTGCTATCTACTATGACACAGTGAAACGATACTTTGACTTCAAATATTACGTTATTTACAATTCAGATAGAGGACTAGCATATATTAGACAGAAGTGACTTTTAATTAGATAACCTGCAGTTAACTCTATTTAGGAAGTGAACACACATAGAAAACTTCGTTCGTAATAACTAATGGACTATGGAACTTGGCGATAGTTACGAAGCATATAATTTATTCCCCCCAACACCTGGGAAAGCTTCTTCCTCACGGCTCTGTTAGGAAGTGACTAATATTGTGTAATTAACCAGCATATCATGTCAATTCACGCATTTATCATTCAAGCTTTACAATATTATTTATAGAGATAACGTGCTGCGATATTATTTGACTGAAACGCTCGGCGCTTATATAGAAACTCCTTAACATTAGGAATTAATAACATTTTTACGACTGATTATAGATTTGAGATTACAACCAGTCTATAGGGAATCTGGTGTCACTGGAACTAAATTGAACTTGTCATTAATATTTAAATACTAACTGATAAACCATCGATTATAAACGATTTAATTACGACATTCGGTGAAATAAATATCTCGCACAAGTCGCGAGTTCACTTCATCAATGTTCTGTTTGTAACGTCGATACCGATACATACGAAATAACAATCTCATTGCTCTACCGCTGAGTGTTAGCCAAGACCGAAGATCCGAAGGACCTTACACAACCCCCAATCGCAGCAACAGGCATGGCATAGACATGAGATTCTAAGCTGCTAACCAGGCTGTTTCCTGCTCGTCCTACAATGAGCACCTTCTCCTCTCCGTCAAAATCTCTGCACAAGGACCCTATGTTGTCGCTCACCTAGTAAGTCATGGCACTACGTTTCACAGTGCTTGTCATCTGTTATTCTACACCTAGCATTTCCTGTCCCAATTGTCTTACACCTTTCATGTAACCACTCCCCGCCAGCTAGACTCTTTTCTCTCTATGTTACTTTTCTACTGGTTTAGTTCGAGTCTGCCGTTCCCTACTAAGCTCCATCTTGTATTCTGACATCATACGGCAGGGAAAAATGCTGTGGCCATCTTGGATTGTCTTATTGTATTCTACATTTAGACCAAGTGACCTGACAACTATGCACTCTTTTCTTGTGTGCCTAGGTCAACCTGCTTGGATCACTATCTTGGATTCTGGTTTTATAGGGGCCGGCCTCACAGGCCCACATAGATCGTTCTCTTGCGTTCTGACATCATAATGGCTGTTATCTTCGATTTTACGCTTATGATAGGTGGACTACGTTTACCATTTTGGATTCTCTAATTTTCAGCAATATTATCCTTAGGGCAAGCGGATTGTTTTGAAATTCCAGCCGATTTTGGGTTTTTCCTCCATTTTACTGATAGGTCAATTATACTTTGATGACAGAGGGGTGAGTGAGGGAAAATCTAGCAATGTTAACAGTGATATCAGAAATCTGGCAACCTTTCAGGCTGTCCTCATTCCTCCCCAGATACAGACTTACTGAAGGCTTCATCTTCATTGTTCTGAGCAGTATTCTATTGATAATAATTCGATAGTTCCACACAATATTGCTTATATCCTGTCACAGATATCTCAACTTATACCTAACTTTGTCATTGTTTGGTGCATGTACTGATTATTGCGATCAAATGTGTTGTCGAGGTCTAAGAACAGCATTACGAAATATTGTTTGGTTGTCCTGCAGATTACGACAGCGTCTGGATAATTCGCTACGGTGTATAGTGGTGATTTCCGAGTGAGGTTACGTATAATTTCGTGAGCAATTCTTCTCTGGGCGAGGCATAAGGCATCGTGAGCGCGTGGAAGTAATGAACGTTACCCCAAAGAGACAACACCTTGATATACGGGAAAATCGAAATCATCGTCCGTCACTTGAAAGTGCCACATGAACTATTCATTGAACAAAACGATATCCTGATACATAGCTCCTTTTAACTTAAAGATTTTTATGGACATGCTGGAACAGTTACTGCAGCTGTGTGTTCACACCAGCCACTGCTGCCACCTCGGTGACACCGAGACCAGCGCAGCAGCAGTACACGTTCTAGAGCCAATCAATACGTCTTTCTGATGGAATTCTAGCAGAAAGAACTACACTTAGGTGTTTAGGCTGAAGAAAATGAGACGGGAACAGTGGGATCGGCCTCCATTACAGTTTTAGTTCATATACTGACTATAATTTTAATTTGTATCTGTAACTACACTCCTGGAAATGGAAAAAAGAACACATTGACACCGGTGTGTCAGACCCACCATACTTGCTCCGGACACTGCGAGAGGGCTGTACAAGCAGTGATCACACGGACGGCACAGCGGACACACCAGGAACCGCGATGTTGGCCGTCGAATCTCACTAGCTGCGCAGCATTTGTGCATCGCCGCCGTCAGTGTCAGCCAGTTTGCCGTGGCATACGGAGCTCCATCGCAGTCTTTAACACTGGTAGCATGCCGCGACAGCGTGGACGTGAACCGTATGTGCAGTTGACAGACTTTGAGCGAGGGCGTATAGTGGGCATGCGGGAGGCCGGGTGGACGTACCGCCGAATTGCTCAACACGTGGGGCGTGAGGTCTCCACAATACATCGATGTTGTCGCCAGTGGTCGGCGGAAGGTGCACGTGCCCGTCGACCTGGGACCGGACCGCAGCGACGCACGGATGCACGCCAAGACCGTAGGATCCTACGCAGTGCCGTAGGGGACCGCACCGCCACTTCCCAGCAAATTAGGGACACTGTTGCTCCTGGGGTATCGGCGAGGACCATTCGCAACCGTCTCCATGAAGCTGGGCTACGGTCCCGCACACCGTTAGGCCGTCTTCCGCTCACGCCCCAACATCGTGCAGCCCGCCTCCAGTGGTGTCGCGATAGGCGTGAATGGAGGGACGAATGGAGACGTGTCGTCTTCAGCGATGAGAGTCGCTTCTGCCTTGGTGCCAATGATGGTCGTATGCGTGTTTGGCGCCGTGCAGGTGAGCGCCACAATCAGGACTGCATACGACCGAGGCACACAGGGCCAACACCCGGCATCATGGTGTGGGGAGCGATCTCCTACACTGGCCGTACACCACTGGTGATCGTCGAGGGGACACTGAATAGTGCACGGTACATCCAAACCGTCATCGAACCCATCGTTCTACCATTCGTAGACCGGCAAGGGAACTTGCTGTTCCAACAGGACAATGCACGTCCGCATGTATCCCGTGCCACCCAACGTGCTCTAGAAGGTGTAAGTCAACTACCCTGGCCAGCAAGATCTCCGGATCTGTCGCCCATTGAGCATGTTTGGGACTGGATGAAGCGTCGTCTCACGCGGTCTGCACGTCCAGCACGAACGCTGGTCCAACTGAGGCGCCAGGTGGAAATGGAATGGCAAGCCGTTCCACAGGACTACATCCAGCACCTCTACGATCGTCTCCATGGGAGAATAGCAGCCTGCATTGCTGCGAAAGGTGGATATACACTGTACTAGTGCCGACATTGTGCATGCTCTGTTGCCTGTGTCTATGTGCCTGTGGTTCTGTCAGTGTGATCATGTGATGTATCTGACCCCAGGAATGTGTCAATAAAGTTTCCCCTTCCTGGGACAATGAATTCACGGTGTTCTTATTTCAATTTCCAGGAGTGTATTTTGCTTTAACGCAATAACTGTCATCATTGTGAACCTTATACGGAGGGCTACACCTCCTAATACGCCTGCCCACATTCCTTAAAAAGTCTTGATGGTACAATATCTGAACATCAGTGATTTATTGCGGCTCTGCTAGAACATAAAACTGTCGGGTTGCTGGCCAACTGCAAAGCTAGCCGTATGCAGTATTATACTTGTCATACATATGTTTCAAATTATTTGTGTAGAATCAAATTTAACATGCATTTTATTTGTTTTAAGAGATCTGAAGATGTTCATAAGATGAACGAATCTAGTAACTTAAGTTCATAGCTTCCACAACTAGCGTCAATATAAATAAATCACTTTCGACGTTAGGCTATGTAATTATGAAACACGAAAACAAATAAAATACCAACGTTCCGACGGACTTTTCAGAGGTCCTCTTCAGGAAGAATTACTAGTGGAATCTGGTGATCCTCTTCAGAAATATGGTGGAATCTGATGATGGTGCTATCCTGTATACTGTCTTATTTTGGTATTCAGCCATAAATATTCTAAGGACAATTGCGACAACAGTTAAAATAATAATTCAGTTGTCATGCTTTTATCTTCCCTGGACGTCATGTTAAGCTTTTACAATATATCGCGGTCTTCCGGTTACTGTTCAGCTGTTTATTTCGCAGTCAGTATTAGCCAATGCATTTTCATGCATTATTAGTATTCCTTCTGTACTTCCGCCAGGTGCAAGCTGTACGCTTAGCATTTCTAGGTATATTAGTGAGGATATTAGCTTCAGTAATCTCAGTATTATCCGCGTAACTCAACAGCATTCAATTCCGATTGAGCGAGTTGCGTGGGTGTCATAACGTCAGTTATCTCTTTTCCACTAAATTTTTGCATCAATGATGTGTTTTCGTTTACATTTATGTAGGAATTGGCGTATCTTAAAAATTTTACCACTTTCTCTTCATTGAGCCGTTTATGTATAGTTTGACAACAAATTGTTTTCCATGACTAATTATTTCCATACAATATGTCACCGCAACGATTCCGATACGTCTTTTTTTCTTCTTCTTTTTTCTGCTTATGTTACAAAACTACTTCCGGGTATTTTTATTTATTTCAGTATATAATACGTAAACTTACTTTGTTTACTTTGCTTCTTGCTGGAAATATAGCAAAACGTAGAATAAAAAATTTGATGCATTTTATCTATAGTGTACGGTAAGACAGAGATTGTATGTTTGAATTCTGATATGTGACACGTACTCTGTGCATCTGTCAGTATCGCTATAATATAGACAGTGTTCACAATACATGCGATTATCAGGAGAGACAATACAGAGGACAAAACAGCGTGTGATGCTTTAATGTTATCATCTATTGCCCCATAAAGAGTGAAATCACCCCCTCCAACTGTCTTTGCCCAAAGGATTCACTCGGACAGCAAATGTTCACCATTTATAAACCGATAATATACGCTTTCTTAGGTGCGAAAGATGGGTGAAAGTCAATTAGGGTAATAAAGTTAAAAATCAAAAAATATATACTCGATACTGCAATTTAGACTGGATTTCCAATTAAATACTTAAAAATATCCAGTTTCTGAAATTTCTAAGGACATTGTCATCGAAATCATCATTATTTTGTGTACTTTAATAAATTGAAACAGAAATATTTGAGAGTGATTTGAATATTACTTGAACAATTAATTGACTAAACACGAAGAAAAAACTGTCTGGGATGTGCGAGGCACTTCTGAAGAATATATTCTTACATTCCCTGAAGTAATTTAAGGAAATAAATGAGATCATGGAAAGAATTCGGATTTAAACGTGCCTGTCCCCGATACCACCTCAGTGTATCCCGTAACTCACTTGGGAATTACATGGAAGTGCTATGTTTATGACACAACATTAATTACTTTGAAATAATACCGTGACAACCTCCGCAATATTACGTTTTCTGCTACATTTAGTATTGCAAAGAAGAGAAAGAATAAAACTGCTCTCATGTTTATTTCGGACAGTTAATTGCGATAATTACTGGTGGAACATGCAGTTATTATTCGAAAAATACAGATTCAGACCTCATTAAATAACTAAAGTTAGATATGTATGACCCATTTTACGGTTAGTGACACTTTTTCAGTCCTTCCTGCAGCATCTGGAACATAGTCTGTTGTGTTGCTTACATATGTGTACATTACGGTGGAAAGTAATGCACGTGGTTACCACCTGGCTTACTTAGCAGATCAGCAGAGCATGTGCTTAGCAAATGGTTTACTTGGAAATTATAAAGTGGTTTTCCAAGATTTCTGATACAATATATATATATATATATATATATATATATATATATATATATATATATATATATATATATGTGTGTGTGTGTGTGTGTGTGTACGTGTGTGTGTGTGTGTGTGTGTGTGTGTATGTCATTACCACACGACTTCTGGTCGCCATCAGTTTCTGTTGCTCGATGAAAGCTGCGTGTTCCTAATATACTAGGTCTCGTCAGCTTAAATTTCTGCTTCTCAGTGAACTGATGTGTTGAGATTTGGTACTCAACAGTTATTAACATACGTTGCTCAGCATCGCTAGTATCTATTGCATTCAAATATGCTTACTACAACTCGTAATCTAGTCATCGAATGTATGTGCACAGAACGTATAAGAGAAGAATCACATAGAGAACGAACAAAAGTAAAGGTATGTGACGGGTTTTGCATCTGTAAAGAGAAAATTTTTAGCAGAGGCCTAAGAAAAAAATAGACAATAGCCTGAAATGGTAACTATTACTGTAATGGAAATGAAATTGATGTGAACAGTAAATGTAACTAGGCAAAAGTTGTTGTATTTCATGAGGTAAGACCGAGAAGACCACACAACTAATCGGAGATGGATATTGATTTTTACTGTTGCAACAGGAACATGGTTGTGTAAAGTTGATGATTCTGATACATTTGGTAGAAGAGACCGTTATCCAGGGGTGAAGCCGGCCGGAGTGGCCGAGCGGTTCTGGGCACTACAGTCTGGAACCGCGCGACCGCTACGGTCGCAGGTTCGAATCCTGCCTCGGGCAGGACTGGATGTCAGGAAAATTGACAGGCGCATCTGAGGGCGCTGGATGTTTCATCAGTTAGGTTACAATTTTCCAAATGTGAAAAGACAGAAAAGACAGAAATAGCATATCTCACGACTCGCTTGTAGAGAAAACAGAACAAATTATCGCCGTATGTTCCAGACCAATCGACATGTACCAAAAATGGAGAAACGTAGTAGACAAATAACTGTAAATCTTTAAATTGGTTTTTGGAGCTAGACATGCATAAAACAACTGTGACTGGAAGCTGCTCAAAGTGTTTGCTAGATCGGCTCTCCGAGGTGAATAGCAGTAGCCTAATTTGAATAAAACCTAAGATTCATTAGTCTGCTGCGTTACGTCTTTTGAATTCATTTTCATAAATTATTGTGGTACAACCGAGGATAACTGCTGTTTGTAACTTTTTTCGGGAACTGTTTCAGATTACGTCGGCTTTCCTTCCGAAAATAAGCAGCATGATCGACAACGGAGAGTTGCTCGTTTTGTTCATGTTGTTACCTTCGGATAAATCTACCACAGGCGTCACTGTGGGTCGTGATTGCAGCGTTTCTTACTTTGACATGACTTTTTTGTGAATCAGTCGTTATTATTATTATGTAGAACAAGATTAATGGAAGACTCCAAAGGATATGTGGTAAACGGGCAAAGTGTCAGTCGATGCAAAGGTCGCATCTGAGTTACATTTATATAATACACTGGAGCAGTCAGTATTAAGTTTATCTTAAGAAACTTTCTTTTTCATGTCATACGTTTCGCTGCATAAGTGAAACTATATGCTCCGTCGGTGCATTTAAATAAGAAGAGTATATCGGTCAGTGATGCAGACTTCTTTTATGCATTTCAGCCAACTTATTGGTTTTATGCCAGTGACACCGTTTCTTCTCAGGTCACAACCACTTCACAACAGCAAACCTGTGCACAGAGGACATGTTTGCGTATATGCTCTCTATGCGTGTGCCAAAGCTCCATCGTCAGTACACCTCATCACTGAAAGGAACCATTTCAGAGATCCGGAAAGGCTATTCATGGCATCCCCGGTTCATTCAAAATATGCTCTCTAGATTCAACTAAGTGCATTTCGGAAGCAGCCCAATGCGGTCGATATCTTCCTCGGCAAGATGCTCTTCATTCAAAGCTGCTGCATGCAGCCAATCGCTGTCGTCCATATAGAGGAAGTCTGGACCTGATGCACCTCTGACACGAGGCTCATGTCCTTGCAGTGTGAGGCCAAGGTACCCTTAGTTGTTAAGAGTATCCACTACACCCATCTAACACGATTCTTCATTAGGACCAGATTCCCACCAACAGCACTGAAACATTCTTTTTTGAAATTCGGGTGATTTTATAGGTTACAAATTTGCTTCTGGAGGCCGACACGACGATAACAATTCTGACAACTTATAGGACTTGATCTCTGGAAAACACATCTATTCATTCATTACCGAATCTCGAAGCTACTGAGATCAAAATAAACCGCTCTATCTGCACTGCCCAAACACGACAGAAAGTGACAGACATCCGACGCAGTACCTTTATATAACTTCAAATTTCTCAGAGAACTGCAGCTGTGAAGACGTCCACACGCTCTGGAGACCATTCTCTTGAACCCTATATTTGTTCTCCGTTACGATATTAATGCTAGTTTTGGTGCGGCTAGTCTTCTGCTGCCTTTCGCAGGATTACTATGGTCATTTATAGTGCTTCGGACGGTTACCGGTGATTTAAAATGAAAGTCTGAGGCATAACGAGCGCTGTCGAGACAGTAGCCCGGTATTTCTTTGTGCTTGAACCACATGCTTTTAGGAGCTGCGAGGACTCACAGACAGTAAAACACCTATTCTTGGGAAGCGCCGGAGGTAATTTTTCTATTTGTCAGTATATGATTTATTTGTCACTATTAATATACAAATACGTTGCTATCACGTTTCATTCTCCACAGTCATCTCGTTTTCACGTTTATTTACAGCAACTTCAGTATGAAATATCTCACAGAACTCATCTTCTGTGGTCAACCGTGCTCTGCAACTGCTCTGAAGGCAAGTTACGGATCCAGATGGCCGTATTAACAGACTAATGTTTACGTTGAAAAGTGTCTACCACGAGGGATGCGGATGCTTTCAAGGAACAGGTGTGGTGCGATCCTCGAGGTAATCACAAGCTGCGACATCGTCGCGAAAAAACACAGACATGGGTCTTGACATGAATTCGGTAGCTGCTTGACGTCTGTCTGCACGCCCTCTTCCGCGCGCTGTGAACGTGACAGCCCCGCCCACAGCATGTGCCTTCTCGGCAGGAATCAAATGTGCTCTCCGTCCCAGCAGCCGGATGAGAATTTCGGGTGGCATTTTGTGAGAAGTAGGTTTTCTGTGTGTTTTTTCTCCAAATGTTATGAGAAACTGCAAAATTCATGTTGTCAGCTACGCACCAGCAGGAAACAAACACTGCATGCCCATGCTTGAAGACAAGATGTACTGGCCCGACAAAAGAAAATTTGATTTTAATTACACTTTGGCACACAACGTTATTCAGCAAAATAGTGAAAAGTAATTGCTTATTCATCGATCATTAAAATACAGATATTGCACTAAAGTTAACAAATACTTCAAGGAAATTTCGTATTATGCTGGCTTTCAAAGAGCGAAACGTATGTAAATAATTTTTTAAAAAGTAAACGTGTCATGTATCACTGTCAGGTCTCGTGCAAAACACAATATCTAACTTTAAAGATAGAGTTACATGAGCATCGATTATGAGTTATAATGAAGAAGAAGTTAGTTTATTTTCTGGTGTAGTAGGCTAGTAGTATTTGGGGTTTCTAGCTTTCTCTTCCACAAAATGCCCAATATCGCATAAATAAGCATAAATTCACAAGAAAAGTCTCAAATTCATCTAGAACCAAAAAAAGACACAATTTCATCAAAAAGCCGTATTTAACTAGAAAATAAAGTGAAAAAGACGTGTACAAAATAACAACGTTTTTTATCATTTCTTCAAGAAGGTTTCAATATATTTTCTACCATTTCTGTATCAATTTCGAACCTTTGTGTCATCTGCTATAGTTTTATTGAAGTGTTTCAAACATTTCAAACTATGGACCTAAGATTTTCAGAAAATATTACAATATTTCAAGCACCAAATTTAGTTTATTGAAAATGTGGATAAGAAAATTTAACAACTGATTAAAACAAGTAATAAGTTTTTCATTCTCTCACCCATTTATCACTTTTATGAGGTTAAAAAAGACGATCAAAGAGCTGACAGATTTGAACTGAAAACTCGATATCATTATATTCATTATACTTTTTCCATTTCCTTGCTCCTGTACATACTAGTTTAATATTCCCATTTTCAAAGTAATTATAACTGTAACACCAATTTTGACATGTGTTTGGCAATATAATTTTTGACTTATGATTGAGCTCCATACAAATTTGTTCTCCATATCAAATATTCAGTTATTCACATA
Source organism: Schistocerca serialis cubense (assembly GCF_023864345.2). Lineage (NCBI taxonomy): Eukaryota > Metazoa > Arthropoda > Insecta > Orthoptera > Acrididae > Schistocerca > Schistocerca serialis. Next base: position 450,795,900 of record NC_064644.1, read on the forward strand.
TAGTAATTTCATAAAAACATTAATCTCTAGCTCTGTATTTGTTTCTAACGAATAGAATTGGTTGCATTGTCGAGCTTCTTCAGTTTGGCTTCCACATACATGAAAAAATATTTGTAACATAGAGTAATTTCCCCCCCCCCCCTCCCATGAACCATGGACCTTGCCGTTGGTGGGGAGGCTTGCGTACCTCAGCGATACAGATAGCCATACCGTAGGTGCAACCACAACGGAGGGTTATCTGTTGAGAGGCCAGACAAACGTGTGGTTCCTGAAGAGGGGCAGCAGCCTTTTCAGTAGTTGCAAGGGTAACAGTCTGGATGATTGACTGATCTGGCCTTGTAACAATAACCAAAACGGCCTTGCTGTGCTGGTACTGCGAACAGCTGAAAGCAAGGGGATAGTACAGCCGTAATTTTTCCCGAGGGCATGCAGCTTTACTGTATGATTACATGATGATGGCGTCCTCTTGGGTAAAATATTCCAGAGGTAAAATAGTCCCCCATTCGGATCTCCGGGCGGGGACTACTCAAGAGAATGTCGTTATCAGGAGAAAGAAAACCGGCGTTCTACGGATCAGAGCATGGAATGCCAGATCCCTTAATCGGGCAGGTAGGTTAGAAAATTTAAAAAGGGAAATGGATAGGTTAAAGTTAGATATAGTGGGAATTAGTGAAGATCGGTGGCAGGAGGAACAAGACTTCTGGTCAGGTGACTACAGGGTTATAAACACAAAATCAAATAGGGGTAATGCAGGAGTAGGTATAATAATGAATAAAAAAATAGGAGTGCGGGTAAGATACTACAAACAGCACAGTGAACGCATTATTGTGGCCAAGATAGATATGTAGCCCACACCTACTACAGCAGTACAAGTTTATATGCCAACTAGCTCTGCAGATGACGAAGAAATTGAAGAAATGTATGATGAAATAAAAGAAATTATTCAGATTGTGAAGGGAGACGAAAATTTAATAGTCATGGGTGACTGCAATTTGAGTGTAGGATAAGGGAGAGAAGGAAACACAGTAGGTGAATATGGATTGGGGCTAAGAAATGAAAGAGGAGGCCGCCTGGTAGAATTTTGCACAGAGCACAACATAATCATAACTATCACTTGGTTTAAGAATCATGAAAGAAGGTTGTATACATGGAAGAACCCTGGAGATACTAAAAGGTATCAGATAGATTATATAATGGTAAGACAGAGATTTAGGAACCAGGTTTTAAATTGTAAGACATTTCCAGGGGCAGATGTGGACTCTGACCACAATCTATTGGTTATGACCTGTAGATTAAAACTGAAGAAACTGCAAAAAGGTGGGAACTTAAGGAGATGGGACCTGGATAAACTAAAAGAACCAGAGGTTGTACAGAGATTCCGGGAGAGCATAAGGGAACAATTGACAGGAATGGGGGAAAGAAATACAGTAGAAGAAGAATGGGTAGCTTTGAGGGATGAAGTAGTGAAGGCAGCAGAGGATCAAGTAGGTAAAAAGACGAGGGCTAGTAGAAATCCTTGGGTAACAGAAGAAATATTGAATTTAATTGATGAAAGGAGAAAATATAAAAATGCAGTAGGTGAAGCAGGCAAAAAGGAATACAAACGTCTCAAAAATGAGATCGACAGGAAGTGCAAAATGGCTAAGCAGGGATGGCTAGAGGACAAATGTAAGGATGTAGAGGCCTATCTCACTAGGGGTAAGATAAATACCGCCTACAGGAAAATTAAAGAGACCTTTGGAGATAAGAGAACGACTTGTATGAATATCAAGAGCTCAGATGGAAACCCAGTTCTAAGCAAAGAAGGGAAAGCAGAAAGGTGGAAGGAGTATATAGAGGGTCTATACAAGGGTGATGTACTTGAGGACAATATTATGGAAATGGAAGAGGATGTAGATGAAGATGAAATGGGAGATATGATACTGCGTGAAGAGTTTGACAGAGCACTGATAGACCTGAGTCGAAACAAGGCCCCCAGAGTAGACAATATTCCATTGGAACTACTGACGGCCGTGGGAGAGCCAGTCCTGACAAAACTCTACTATCTGGTGAGCAAGATGTATGAAACAGGCGAAATACCCTCAGACTTCAAGAAGAATATAATAATTCCAATCCCAAAGAAAGCAGGTGTTGACAGATGTGAAAATAACCTAACTATCAGTTTAATAAGTCACAGCTGCTAAAAACTAACACGAATTCTTTACAGACGAATGGAAAAACTAGTAGAAGCCAACCTTGGGGAAGATCAGTTTGTATTCTGTAGAAATGTTGGAACACATGAGGCAGTACTGACCTTATGACTTATCTTAGAAGAAAGATTAAGGAAAGGCAAACCTACGTTTCTAGCATTTGTAGACTTAGAGAAAGCTTTTGACAATATTGACTGGAATACTCTCTTTCAAATTCTAAAGGTGGCAGGGGTAAAATACAGGGAGCAAAAGGCTATTTACAATTTGTACAGAAACCAGATGGCAGTTATTAGAGTCGAGGGACATGAAAGGGAAGCAGTGGTTGGGAAGGGAGTAAGTCAGGGTTGTAGCCTCTCCCCTACGTTGTTCAATCTGTATATTGAGCAAGCAGTAAAGGAAACAAAAGAAAAATTTGGAGTAGGTTTTAAAATTCATGGAGAAGAAATAAAAATTTTGAGGTTCGCCGATGACATTGTAATTCTGTCAGAGACAGCAAAGGACTTGGAAGAGCAGTTGAATGGAATGGACAGTGTCTTGAAAGGAGGATATAAGATGAACATCAACAAAAGCAAAACAAGGATAATGGAATGTAGTATAAATAAGTCGGGGGATGCTGGGGGAATTAGATTAGGAAATGAGACACTTAAAGTAGTAAAGGAGTTTTGCTATTTGGGGAGCAAAATAACTGACGATGGTCGAAGTAGAGAGGATATAAAATGTAGACTGGCAATGGCAAGGAAAGCGTTTCTGAAGAAGAGAAATTTGTTAACATCGAGTATAGATTTAAGTGTCAGGAAGTTGTTTCTCAAAGTATTTGTATGGAGTGTAGCCATGTATGGAAGTGAAACATGGACGATAAATAGTTTGGACAAGAAGAGAATAGAAGCTTTCGAAATGTGGTGCTACAGAAGAATGCTGAAGATTAGATGGGTAGATCACATAACTAATGAAGAGGTATTAAATAGGATTGGGGAGAAGAGAAGTTTGTGGCACAACTTGACCAGAAGAAGGGATCGGTTGGTAGGACATGTTCTGAGGCATCAAGGGATCACCAATTTAGTATTGGAGGGCAGTGTGGAGGGTAAAAGTCGTAGAGGGAGACCAAGAGATGAATACACTAAGCAGATTCAGAAGGATGTAGGTTGCAGTAGGTACTGGGAGATGAAAAAGCTTGCACAGGATAGAGTAGCATGGAGAGCTGCATCAAACCAGTCTCAGGACTTGAAGACCACAACAACAACATAGTTATTTTCTTAAGTATGAGTCAGATTTTAAAAAATATAAAATAAAAAAAATATGTAATTATAAAATTCTATAACGACCCATGGTAATGTAACTATTTTATTTTCCAAAATATATATTTTGTCATGATAAGAAGTCATCACTTTCTTGTTTACCTCAAGAATAAATTTAATGTTTATGGCTTCATATCAAATTCATAGTTCTGTATTTTTCAATATTATTAATTAATGTTTATAATCTGGTAAACTAATCTTATTTCTTACAACGTTTTCTTTAGCTTTTTTTCTCTACCTTGACACTGAATTTACACAAATACATTTCGCTCTCAAACCACAAAATTCTCCCTTAGTTTTTCATTATGCTTGTCTTTCATTTTACCTTATTCTTTTTCATTTATCTGAGTAATAAGTATTATCTGCTAGATAACCCTCAGTTACTAATTTATCAAGAATTTCTTTCATGTCGTCACAAGATAACTGGTCTTTTATGTTATAAGTACAGCTAAATACTACATTATACTGACAACAAAGTGCATTTTTTCCATATTTCGATTTCATAGCCTTGTAACGAAATGCATACATCAGTTCTTTAGATAAATCACGTATTCTCATGCCAATATAGACAGGTCTATGAACCACAATTTCACTTGTTGATTTCAATTGCCACAAGTATTCATTAAATATTGTTCTTCCCTTGGAGTTTTTCATTGCTAGGAATCTGTCACAATTATCTGTATCTCAGACTAAATTTTACACCCACTTAGTTTCTAATATTTCCCATTGTTTCTCTAAATACGGAATTAATCATCAATTTGTTGAAATCTTTTCCTAAATTATATTTCACTTTAGTCCTCATTTGCCATTCAAATATCTATTCATCTTTCAACCAATGAAACTGTTTAGTGCCAAGCAGTTCCAGGCATTTCTGTCTAGAATCACGCAGCAGCTATGGTCGCAGGTTCGAATCCTGCCTCAGGCATGGATGTGTGTGATGTCCTTAGGTTAGTTAGGTTTAAATAGATTCAAGTCTAGGGGACTTATGACCTCAGATGTTCAGTCACATAGCGCTTAGAACCATTTGGGTTGAAACTGTTTAAATTTTAAACCTGCGTTTTTTTGTTACCTTCATTCCTAGAAATAAATATTGCATAAGAGTTTTGTAATAGGATGCATATTTTTTCCCTTTAATGTGGTAAAAAGTTCGTTTTCATTAGTCTGAGATGCAGTTTTACTTTCAGAAGCAACACATTTATCTTCATGCAAGTTATCTAGTTTTCTAAGATATTCTAGGTGTAATTCAAATACATATCCAACTTCGACAGTATTTGATATTTCACTGTTTTTTGTAAAATTATTCCATTGAAATAATGTATATGGTAAATATACGTTCATATCATATCTATTTAGAATATTTGCGTCTCCATATGCTCAATAATTTGGTACCTCAGTTCTATCAAAAATTTCAAAATATTTATTATTTGCTTTTACATTTATGTTACTACATTGTGACATTCCTCTGCTTATTCCATCTCTAATCATAGAAGTCAAATCGTAAATATATAATAATTGCAGTGATTGTCCTTTAATTTTTAACACTGTATCCCGGAACAAACAAGGCACTGTAAAATTCCAAGACAGATGGAAGACATAAACCCTTATAGATGTTTTTCTGAAATTATCTAATATATCAGGGAAGAACCAACATGGATTTTTTATTTGCTAATCATAATATTCACCAAGGTTTTTTATATTAATTTTTTCCCAAACTAGTATGGCACTTTTGTAAGCTTAATCAGATATATCACTTTAATTCAATGTATCATAAAATTCTCCCTTTGATGGAAGCTACTCTTCTTCAGATTTCTTCCAAGTACCCATGTAATCATATGGATAAACTCCTTTTCTAATTACTAGATTTACTACAGCTTCTGGAAAAACGCCTAATGTTTGTCATTTGACCATTTTTTAAATTTCATGAAAGTTTGTCGGGACTTGAAATCATAAGTTTTTATGTTCAATAAACATTATTCTTAGTTTTACTATTTTCCAACAAACATTTATATATCTTCGTTATATCGTGTCACAAGCTATTTCTTATCCATAATAACAGAGACCTTATAGAAACAAGTGAGAAACAACTCCTAATGAGCTCTATGAGTGAATTGGTACAAAACTTGGTTGCTTTAATTGTACATTACAGTCATTACACAGTGGAATTATATAATGCTGATGACCTTTTTTGTTTTTTAAATAATGAAACTAACATAAAGATCATATTTTACATTTATTTTAACTTGATTGTTCTTCAGGTTTTATACATTCACTAACTTTTTAATGATAGTTTAGCCTTCTAAACATGGCAGGACATTTATAATGTCCATTATTATACTTCATGTAATAATAATTAAAACGCTTGGTTCATCTTTGTAATATTTCACAGTATCAGATTCCTTTTACTATTTTAATTGAATTATATTTATGTGTTTGTTGGTAAGTTTATACGTACCTCTTAAAATTTCCTTGTATAAAACATTGTGAATACCAGTCTCTGTTAATATCGAATTAATTTTAAAAAATTTTAATTTTTCGATTTGGTTGGCAACCAACGATTCGAAAAACAAACTTTCAAAATCTGTATAGAGAACAAAGCAGCTATTTGAGTACAGCAATAATTTTTAAAACATGCATTTTTTTCCTTTTTCTGGTAAGTCTATTATTTAATGCTTTGTTACATAAACAATTTGATGTTTGATTATCAATTTTTTCCTTATTATAAGAAATAACAAACATATACCACCAATGAATACGTTTATTAGTGTTTTATAATTTGGTTTGAAGAAATTCTAGAGAAATCTTTATCCAGCAATAGTGAGTGTATTCAACTTCTTTAAAATATAATAAATTTACATAATTTTCCTCATTACATTTCGTTTTTTTTGATAGATATGCTACTTATTTTTCATCAAATGATCAAACATCAGTTGATATCTTACAAGTCTCACATCCTTATACTTACTAACTGTTATTCGCATTAGTACATGCTTTATTATTTGTTTGTATTTTCTGGGAATACAGTACAAGACGAGCCTCATAATGGAATACACTCATTAATTTTTAATCGCAAGCCAGTACTATCCTCTAAACTTCAACTCAACAGGCCCTGGATGTCCTAGGGGCCAATGGCCATTTTATCATACTTTTCTTTGAGGATGAGTTTCTGTACATTTTGTTCATTATTTTCACAAAATAATGTTATTTAGAAATCTACTGGTAAAGTTTGAAATGTATCTTTTAATTTTATGGTCATAAGATTTCATTTATGTTCTATTTTTATTGACTGGATGGCAGGAGTCATCTGGTACAGATTAACAAACACTTTTAGTGAAATACTTAAAATTATTTAGTCATAGATCTTTATCTATATTTTTGCATTCAATGACTTTTAAAATACATCAAACTTACTCAAAATGATGCATTATTTGATCCACAGTTATAAATGTATTTAAAAACATATTTACCATTTCCCTCTAATTAGTCTGTCTGATTAATATATAGAGCTAATTCTTGTGTGACAATATGAAAACACCTTCTGCATTACCTTGTTCATGTAATATTTGCTTAATGCTTTTTGGTAACATAATGGTTGAATGCATAGGTCACCTGCATATATTCAGGTTTTGTAACAAGATTTAATTATTATTGTAAATATCTTTCATTTGTGACATCTTTTTTGGCATCAATATCATTTATATCTACTAATTTTGCACCTTTAAAATTTATAACCTCTTAGTTGTTTTAGAAATTTACTAAGTCTTTACAAACATGTTAAACACATTCTGATTTTTAGATCTATTGATGACTTTAATTATACGGTGGTTTTAAGAATTTTACCTTACTCATTGTTAAGATGTTTAACTATATATTTGATTCATGAATTAAACTTCTTATTTAATATCTGATTCCACTGTTTTTTATTTTTTATGATTTTTCAGATTTTATATTTACAGCATTTTGCTCATTTGTTTTATTTCCAAAAATTTCCATTATTAGATTTAAAGTATTATTCAATTCATAATAATCTAAAACAGCTTTAGCACAGATAAACAAAAAAATGGCCTTTCACAGCATTAAAATTTTGTGTTTGCTGATCCATTACAGAGCTGTCACGAACCATGATATTTAGTCAATTCTTCTGCAATGTTTCTTCCAAATGAGTCAAACAAAAAAAAAATTTATCATTACTCTTACAGTAGCAGGTCCAATGTGGGCCCACATCATCCTAAATATCTCTATATTAACTACTCCACCATCAAATTTCTTTGGTTCATTAGATAATTCATAAATTTTTAAACTACAACGAAAATACTTGATATTTTCTGTTTAGGAATTATTCCTATATTTGGATTATTTAATGCCGTTTTTAAATTTTTGGGAATTTTTTGTTTCAGAAACACTATTCTCTATGGCTATGCTCTGACTTTTTGTTCTGCAAAATCCTGAAGATGTTTCTTCTTGTTTATTACTATATTTGCTACAGCAGCTGCTGCTCCAGGCACCAAGCTTGGAGCAGCCAAAGCAACTAGTGCAGGCAATAATAAAGGAAGAAATCCTCTATCATGTTTTGTTAGTCCAGAAATTTCTTCCTTATTTCTTAGATATTCACAAGTTTTTCTCACCACAGATATGCCTGGCATTATGAGCAAATTTCCACCAATTGTCTTGTTCCTTTTTTTCCTTTCTGAGCATCAGTCAAATAATTATCTCTATTATGCAATTGTTTATTATTGAATTTAATTATAATTGATTTAACTTTTGTCTTACTGCTAGACAGCTAACTACAGTCAATGCTGAAGTTATTCATTTAGTGATACCAATAATTTTATACTTAATACTCAGTCATTCAGGTTTATCCAACCTACTCATATTTTTCATTTGCCATGTATTATTCATCTTACTGCAGTTGCAGCTAATTTTTCTCTTACTGAAGCATCAGATACCGTCTCTGTGTGTAGACAAATTTCGGATGGAAGTTTATTGGTAAATGTATTCACAAGACTTTATCACAGTTTTCACTTTTCTTAAGTGTGTGCGAAAAATTGTTGAGAAACGACATCGAATATGCAATTCCTTTTGGATTGCTGATAATGAGTCCAGTAAATTTAATAATTAACATTTCTAGTATTCCTACTTTTTCATTACGATAGTTATTATTTCCAGCCAGTTCTTCACATTGACTAACCACTACTCTGCTCATAAAACCTCTGACATCTTTCATCCAAATATATTTAACTGTCTTCTCTGTGTATTTTCTTCTTTTCTTAATACTTCATCTACTTTGTCGTCATTTGTAAACACTACTGCTAATTTTGGAAAATAAACTACACATTTTATTTCATCAAATTGCTGCATTTAATTCTTCTACTTCATTTATTTAATTAGCATTGTTTTCAGAATAAAATGCTTCTGAATCAAAAAATATATCACCATAATTTGATAAATCGAGAGAATCATATCTCGAATCTATATCATCTATAGTAATACATTATTTTTGTTAAAAGATTAATTGATCCATCTGTACCTCTTTCACCAATCAAATATTAGTGATAAGTTACTAAATATTTACACATAGGAACAGGTTTTAATCCAAAAATGTCACCACCACGTCTCTTAATACTTTTTATTGTTCTTGCAATTATATTTATTTTTCAACATCAGTGTCAAATGAAATGTCTTTCAGCCATCTAATTTCCAAACTTATCTTATTGGTCTACTATTTTTGGCGAAATATTAAACCATCTTCTGGTCCCTGTGTACAGACAACAATGGTAACAGCATGAAACAGATAGCAGAAAGGTGTGGGGCAAGTCTTATATACAGTGGCAATATGTAGTAACGTAACAGTACCAAAGTGTGCAGGAAGTTACATCAAAGTTATAGGTATATAAAGGATTTAAATAAGAGAACAGTTGCACACCATATTAATATGAAATTAGGAGCAAAATTTATCTGTCTTATAATCATAAAACAGAACCTACTAAACAGATGTCAGTACTGTATGTCATGCATAGGTAATCTCAGCCTGACGCTAATTTGTTGCCCATGAAAGAACTGGAGTAAAACAATATAGTTATATAGCGATGAATACAGTTTGAAATTACAATATTTTATTACATCTTGTTACATAAACCACTTACTGGAGGTCAACCCCGTAACTATCAATATCATCATATTCCATACACAAATAATAACTGATAATAACTAACAAAACGAGAAATGAAGCTACAAACATGCAATTTATCAGTCATAGACTCATAAGATAGAACCTATTCAATAAACCTTTTTAATGAACTGAACTATGAATCCAATGCAATTTTCCATAATGAACTCCCACTAAGCAGTAAGTATTGAAATATATGGAAAAGGACATAATAATGTATTCATGGAGGTGACAAGTCTGCTGGATATCAGGTGTATGGCCAGGCGATATACAAAACCATAATCTATGAAGTAAGTCTAAATAAGAGTGTTGAAATACATACATAGTATGTCAGTCAGAACAACCAAGGACCCTATCTCTTAAGCAGGGGAAAACAAAGGATAGTATGACCTCTGATGCATTGACAATACCTGACACAGTTTTATGGTGTACTCCTTGACATTCACATTCTCAGTTAACCAGTTACTCATGAAAGTACCCTCACAAATGTTTTCTGTTGTTTTTTTGGATGTCTTAATATCCAGAGTGTTTGAAGCAGGAGGTGGGCACAGCGTATGTAGCACTTGCACTTCCTCTTGTTAGCAAATCATACGTTCAGCTTCCCTCTGGCTCCTTATCTTTGTCACTCTTCCACAGTTCTCTGTTTTAGATGCATACATCGAGGAAGCAGCTATTAGCTCCATTCACAGATGGCGTTGCAGCAACCTTCATTTAAATTAGCATGAGAACAAATGTCGTTTTAAATGCTAAATATTCTTTTCTAATTTGACTGACAGGTTCACATTCACATGTGTATACTACTTACAATTCATCTCTTCCAAAAAAAGTAGTAATGTGACGCAAATAAGGTATTTTCATCCAAAATAAACTGATGGAAAACAGTAATTTGAATGAAGTTTGTTACTCGAATGCCAACTATATATACCAGCTACAATTCTCTCTTCTGTGTCAAACTGTACACGATTATGTCGACTGAACTATTGAAACGGTACAGTAGTTTCCGCTCTATAAGCAGCAGGTTTCGCTGCTCGCTCGCACTGGGAAACAGAAACAGAGGCGGCTCCGCAGACAATTTTATTACACGACGCGGCCGGCCGCGGGTGCCTCAGAACCCATGTGGATGGGTGGAAAGAAATGTGTCAGGCTCCATAATACGTATTTATATGTGTCGTGTATTATGCATGTCTTGTACGTGGATGTGAATCTGCACATGAACATTCCTAATCCTCCTCACACCTTTCCGTAAAGTGTGGCCAAATCTTTGTTGGGAAGTAGTTCTGTAGAATAGTAGTGCCAACCTTACTCCTGGCTAGTGGATCAGAGAGACAGCACAGGCAGGTTAAAGTCAAAGACTTTCCAGTGTACAAGATTTGGGGTGGAGAGGTTGGTCACGGCCAAGTGGTTCGACCACCCCCTCCACCGGGGACCAGGAAGACCTCCAGGTGCCCGCCATATTCTGGAGGTGTTACAGAAGATGGGTAAGTGAGCAGACGTCCCTTCAGTGCGTCTGCCTCAATGTTCACGCATGGAAGAGAGGTATTTGAATATTTGTATTAATTATTTTATTTCCAGCTTCGGATTGTATAAGGTAATGAATGTGCTCGTTTAATTCCGAAAATTTAACCCCTATGTTAAAGTATCTGGTCCCCAGTTTGCCTGTTATCCTCCTCACATAGCGAATGTCCTATGTAAAATAATGGGAGACTTTGTGGTATACATTTGGCCAACGCAATTCCGTCTTACCCGTAGAAATGTGCGTGCAGATTAGTATACAATATACCCGAGCTATAAGTTGTAAAATTGTAATATCCATAAACTGAAACAATTGCTGCTATCGCTGTAAAGTCGAGTGATAATATTTAAAATAAATAGGAAATCAACTGTCATAAATCTTTAACATACCTTAAAACTCACAAACAAGTCAAGTTAAAGGAATTTATTTGAAATAAAAGCTATAGAATACAGGGTCCCACACATCAGCGTGTGAGCCCTCCAGCCCCTTGCCTAGTATCGTACAGAAAGGACACGCTCTCTAGGTAGCGCTCTCAAGCTCCTCTACCCAGTTATCCATTGCGCAATTTTGATTCAGGGCTTGATGACATCAACTTTCATCTGGCGTCCCCAGGCAAGGAGGTAGACGGCAGACTTTCACTATTTTGGCCACTACCTCGTAGTGTCATATAGTGTATCATATGTCTGGGCAGAGCTAGCCATTTGACAAAACGTTTTCTACGCTCACTTCCATTACCGTCCCCAATGTGGGTTTGAGGCCTACCCTGATGAAGGATTTGTGTCCTTCAGGCCAAATAAACAGAATTCTTCAGTTAATTCAGTAGTTAGTCTCCACAATGCAGTGACATATAGGTGGTAAGAGGCTGACAACTTGGTCCATAGGTGATGATTCAGTGGAAGGTATTTGATAGGACAGGTTTTACTCTTTGGAATAAATTCTTTTGACCCTGTTAAGAAATCTCTCTGTATAAATGTAAGCTCTACTGAAGAAGTTCAACAACACAAGTAGTTCTAAGTTGTGTAAAAAATTAGTGTGCTTCAAGTACATGTTTTGTATAGCATTACTCGATGTGAGTTCTTGAATGGTAGATGTGGAGAAAAAATTGTATGGAGGTTATTAATTAGTTTCACTTTATTCTGCCAAACAGATATTATAAATTAGTTAGTGGTTACAATTTCAGTTATTTTAAAAATGAGAATATTAAATTAATATACAAAAGAATAAATAAATGGGATGAACATAATGAATTTATAATACTGTTTTTGTTGAGATATTACAACATTTGCTTCTTTCATATTAAGTGCTACAAATTTAGCTAATAAATGAGGGAGAGAATTGAAAAAACATGATTTCTAGTTTTGCTGAGTTTTTTCCTTTTATTATCCACATGTTCAAGAGAAAAGATTATTAGAAACTTTTATACCTAGATATGTGGCTTGAATTATTACGATTTTTCCAGAAAATCTTTGGCACATATGTTGCATTCTTTGACATATAGGTACAAAAAAGAATATGACAAATGATGCAAAGCTTCCAAATTAATAGAGAAACGGTCGCAAAATAGTAAATAGTGCTTGAAAAATGATGAAAACCGTCGGAAAATTGTAATAAGGGTGAAGAATTGATAACAGGTGTATATTTTTCTTTGTACACGTCTGTCTCACTGTGCTTTCTTATAAAAACTGACTTTTTGATAATATTGTGTATTTTTAATGATTTTGATGAGTTTTAGACCTTTTTGTGAAATTTACGCCTACTTTTGCGTTTTTGGGCATTTTGAGATTAAGTGAACCAAAAAAACCAACTCTGGCCACTTTTATTCTCACAGTATGTTAAGAGACACCGTTTTCTATTTAGGTGATGGGTCACCAATATGTCAGACGGTCCTCATACTCATTTTCATAGACAGAAAAGTTTGTCTTAACCTAAGGAGAAGAGCTCCTCCTGCAACCACTGACAGGTCCTATTAATCAGGATGAACACAAACAGATATTTTTTTTTTTTTTTTTTTTTTGGAAGAGGGTAAAGGATTCTGATTGCTTTGGAATCTCTCAAACCGTGTTGCTCTTAGCTGATTTCTAATGTTAATAACAGGGAATCAAAATACGTCGATATGGAAAAAGTTGCAAGGGACAATTCGTCCAACACTGGTGTGCCTGCCGCATATTCCACAAACAGCACGTCTTGAATTTGTGTTTTACCTTCATAGGCTTAATGTGACACACATTTAAAAAAAATTCCATTTTCCCCCCTTTTAAAAACTGGCTCGATAATTTCACTCATGACAGAATTGGAAGGATATAGAATATTGGGAACTTGAGTAACCTGTAATATTTATAGAGTTTCTACTTTCATCTATTTTTATAGGCCAAAAAAATTCAATTTGTGCAATATTTTGGTTACTGAGCTCAATTTATAAAATATAGAATTGAGCAATTTTGTATCCTTCCCACCATACAGTTACATGCTGATACAGATTCTAGATTGGGCTTAAATCAGGGGAGTTTTGTTGACCAGGAAGTAAGGCAAACGCATCCAGGTGCTCTTCAAATACATACGTTCAGCTGCGCCAGTATTAATCTTAGTCGTAGGAAAGAGGAAATTTTATTGAAAATCAATGAAGGCGCGGTTGGAGGATGGAATCTGGTGCCGTTGCCAGAGTGTTGTGTAACAGTCGAGAGCTAATAGGCCAGGCAACGCAAACATGGCACTCGCGAGCGTGATGCTGCGACGTTGGTATCGCGCGCACGATTTGCTTTGTGTGAAGCAACAACGAGGCAGCAAACCGCACCGTTGCTTGAATTTATTGCGATATGAGACGAGGTACTAGGCCAGAGCCAAGTGGCAATTTGCAGATGGCTGACGTGTGGGAAATTATCCCTGCCATAGCTTCTGTCTCTCTCTGACACTACGTCACAAGCGAGGAGGAAAAGGAGTTTAAATAATCAGGTACTTTTAGCTAGAGACAAGTGTGTGTCAGGTCAGTCGAGAGTCGGGTCGGACCTGTGCTGGTCTACACTTATAGGGGCCAGTCTGGCAGCGATGTTCTTTATTTCTATGTACTTGTTCGGGCTGTATTCCGCCTCCAGGGACTCAACACTGGTGCGGGACGGAATGGCAGCTGGATACTCGGAGACTGCACGGTCTGCCTGAAGGAGGGCAGTGACAGCGGTCTGCAGCGGGTCCAGGACGGGCCACGTTCGTTTCTCACATGGCGTACTAGGCTCTGGGTGAGCAATGGAGACGGCGGCGGGTGTTGCCCCCGGCAAGCATCATTAGCGGCAAGTAGCGGCATCGCATCCAGAAGGGCGCGGGTTAGAGTCCGGTCCTGTTCTGGAAGCAGCGGCGGCCTTAGGGCCACGGGTGGCCAGTAGATCCACCTTCGTCCTATGGTGGGACAGAGCAGGCCAAACGGGGCAGACGGCGGCGAGGACCAGGGACTATAACAGTCTCCGGAATAGCGGGCAGCACAACGTCCGGCGGGCGGCGACCGGGAAGAGCGCGGTCGACTTACAGCGGCGGGCGGCCTTGTTGACACCAGCAGCGGTGTCGGTATACCAAGAGTTGCTGAACTGGCTGGACTTGCGGCACAGCACACGGGCGGCCGCCGACACTACGCTGCACTCATCGAAGCACTATAAATTATGAGAGTAAAGTATGCCACCAAATACCGCTGTATCACTCTGCACTGCCTCTGGACGCTATTGAACTTGCTCGGCCTCTGACAAAAGGCAGCGCAGTGGGTCCAGGCCTCACCTCGTCCATCTGGAGTTCTGGATTCGACCACCCCCATCAACACACCCCATAATAGTTCACTGTGAGCTGTGTGACACGTAGCATTGTCCTGCTGGTACATGCCCGAAGAAAAGGAACTCCGTGTAGGAATGGTCATGGTCCCCATGCACAGATGCACAGTTGTGTTGATCCATTGTGCCCTCCAGAATGATGTCTTCCAGGGATTACCTTCGGCCTCGATCCTCCTAACGATTATTGCAGGATGCTTGCTTTCACACATTTCACGCCATACACTCCCACGGCCATCTGTCCGATGGAGCATAAAACGTGGTTCATCTGAAAAGGCCACCTGTCGTCACTCAGTGGTCGTCCAGTTTCGGCACAGGCGTGCTAGTTCAACCTTCATCTTCATGAAAAGCAGCCAGCATGGTAGAATGATTCAGGCACCTTGTGCTGAGGCCCATATGCAGCAACGCTCACTGAACGGTCGTTGAGGAGACATTGTTGGAAGCCCCTTGGTCCATGTGCTCAACAGTTGCATATCTGTTCGCGTGTACACATCTCCACAAACATCATTCACCCCTGTCTTCTTTGGTCCATGGTACACCACAGTTGCCTTGGCGGTTGTTTGGGATTGCACCACTTTGCCATGCTCGGTGTACCTCAGCGACGATGGCATGTGAACAGTTTACCAACTCAGCCGTTTCGGAAATGCTTCCACCCTTGGCCCGAGAGCCAATGATCATTCCCTTTTGGACGTCAGATAGCTCATTTCTACCTGTAGAGGACGACTGCACTGTTTTACATCCCCTTACACACTTTATATAGGCCTACCTTACACTGCTAGTGCTGCTAACTTGCGTCTGTAAGTGGTTATTTTATGGTGAAGTCGAACATAGGCAGTGCCCACACTAATGTGACTGGACTGAGTATATAAGAGGGTTAGTCATAATGTTTTCTTTATAAACTTCGAAAAATGAATTTTCGTGTTTAATATTAAGTTTGTCTGCAGGTACGGTACATGTCTGCATCCATGGTAGACAGTGAAATCTTCGCCTCGTCGTATTATAGTTCGCCGCTACAGACGCAAAAACAAAATGGTACTACTCACTGATAAATTGCGTTACGTAAGTTTGTTTTGGTTCCCCTTGCAACGAGCTAGAGTAAGACGGTATAGCCATTCGAATGCGATACCCACAGCAAAAGCAGCAGGTACATCATGAGACATTCAGCAGGACCATTGACTGACGTAAGCTGAGCATCGACCACCTTGATTTTTTCTTATTGTAAGGCTAAGAGCAAATTATGACGCGTACTTTGTGATGTGATGTAGAGCGGCGCGCACGTTCTGGATGTACCGCGCAGGTCCTGCCACATGTTGAGACGCGTGAACACTTTTTGCCCGCACCTGTTGGCGACGCGCTGCGATGACAGAATCGAAGAGCGCTCCCTTTAATCATTCTCAAACGAGTTTGCAGCAACTATTCATTTTTGCGTTACTTGTAGCGTTATATGTCAGGTTCATCGTGAGGTGCTCATCATCTGGCTAATGGTCATACTCATTGTGAAATAGGCCTACACATTCTAGGAAGACACAGCGCAAAATCCGAAAAGTTTGTAATGAAAACAAGGGTCACTATGACTTTGCGTTTGGTGAATATGACACCATATGTTGTTTCCTCGGAGATTTAGCTAACATATTGAATTTTTCTGTAGAATGGGGACGAGGTCTGTGTCTCCTATCTCGGCGCAATGAATCAATGTAGCGCGTTCACTGCCGATAGCTCCCCCGCGAGAATGAAATATCCATAACTTCCCTCACATATCTCGCGAGAATGAAATATTCATAACATCCCTCGTATCTCATAAGCCACCCGAGCTATAGAAATGAGATTTTGGGAAATATTTCGACACATCGTTAACACACTGAGCTTTCTTACGTATGGCGATATATCAGAAGTTATACATTTTATTTTCTTTTTTTACTCCAGTGACTAATTTTCTTGGAAGTGATCGACAGCTAGTGGAACAAGAATTTACTATTAGGAAAATAAATATGAAACTTCTTCTCTTATGTTCCTCCAAACCGAAGCAATGAGGTTTTCTGCAAGCTACTGACCTCTCTGGTCGCCGATTGCTTGTTAAATAGGACACTGTTTCAGAATTCTGTCGTAATATCTGCTACAAGGTGAGTTCGTGCAAATTATACCATGCTTTGGCAAAAGCAGCACAATTATTCTGTCAGCAAGAGAAATGTAGCTGTTAGTCGTAAATTGTTGATGCTTCTTAGAATGAGAAAAGGTTAACAATTGACACAAAAATAAAGCGCCAATTCTGGTGCGATTTTGGTGGAAGCTTCGTAACTCATCGTATTTTTAACACTGAACGACTGGAATTGAAAATTACCAAAGGATATTCGTCCTGTCCTCCTTCTGAACAATATGGAACTAGTGGCGATTGCGCACTTTAGGCAGAGCGAAGCACGCATGACAGATGCTGGTTACTCACCTACGGCTTGCCAAAATATTAGTATTTGATTCGCGAATGAAATAGTTATCGAGAAAAGTAAACGATCGATTCATCACACAACACAGTAGGCAGTGTACTGTCTGCAGCTGAGAATAATGCTGCGTGACACGAATGCAGTAGCTAGACAGGTGTGCCTTGTGTGGCGAGCCGGCCGGAGTGGCAGGGCGGTTCTAGGCGCTTCAGTCTAGAACCGCACGACCATTACGGTCGCAGGTTCGAATCCTGCCTCAGGCATGGATGTGTGTGATGTCCTTAGGTTAGTTAGGTTTAAGTAGTTTTAAGTTCTAGGGGACTGATGACCTCAGATATTACGTCCCATAGTGCTAAGAGCCATTTTTTGTGTAGCAATGTGTTCACGTCTATCGAACAAACATTGTAATGGATGTAGACCTAGCTTTGTCAGGAAAACATATCAGCAAATTAAATACTTCATATCAGCAGAGACTTTCAGGGTACTCGTACTGTCTGAATAGTACCGACTGTACTCTTCATTTGGGTAGCCTGTTGTGTAATTAGTTTATCGATTCTGATACCGTATGATATGTAAGGACTGAAATGCTTTGTCTCTACACTACGCGCCAATTAAGACACCGTCATTCATGGGAGTTTCCCGACTCTTTCTAACTTACAGCGAAAATGTGATGTCTGCATGCATGCAGCATGAAGTTCAAATAGTTCTGAGCACTAAGGGACTTAACAACTGTGGTTATCAGTCCCCTAGATCTTAGAACTACTTAGACCTAACTAACCTAAGGACATCACACACATCCATGCCCGAGGCAAGATTCGAACCTGCGACCGTAGCAGTCGCGTGGTTACGGACTGAGCGCCTAGAAGCGCTAGACCACCGCGGCCGGCGCAGCATGAAGTCTCTCATTACATCCATATCGTAGTAATCATAGTGAAACTCTGATACACATATACTTCAGATCTTGGAAGCTTTTTAGCAGGAGCACAAAGTTGATACAGGTATGGAAATTCCCAAAAGGTCGCACAGAAATGTCAACACAGGCAGCACGAAGACAACCTCGTTTCACTGTGTAATATTTAAAATTTCCGGCCTTACTTCTTAAACACTTTATTTTATAATATTACTTCCTACTGTAGTTCTTGGGATGGCTAATGCTACCACTTGCCATATGCACGGTGCCGAGGGGAGCGACCGGAGGACTGCTTACCCGCTCCCAGCCTCACCTCCCCTTCGGTGCCATCGTAGCCCGCGGCATTACATGCGACCTGGCACAGCCACGTGTCGCGTCCCCACAGCGTCGCGTCCCAGTTTGCGGGGTCGCTCTTGAACCTGCAAAGTTACAAATTTGCGCACTGCGCTGTGCCGCGCCACATGCGCTATTCGCGTCTCAATTTCCTCCTAGCATAAGAGAACGTATATTGGCTAGGAAGGAAGTGCAGTCTCCTTTCACATGAGATACTGCGACAAATAAGAGGATGTCACCTGCCCTCTCCAGAGTTTACATGGGCGTATCCACTAGACTAGGCGATGATACGCCACTCAGAGACAAGATTACAAAAGGACTACAAAATCTCTAGAGGGGAAGCAGTGAAATCCTGAGGCATCATAAGTCTTCCACCAGATTTCCTTCATCCTCTACCCCCCGGTTTCTGAGTCCTACTCCACCCACTCTCAGTAATCTATGATACATACTCGTACACCAATATTTTATGTTATAATTCCTGTGTGTACTCTTAGTTGATTAAATACTCCAAAATTCTCTGAAATCCTGATGATTCTGATTCATGTGTATATAATGCTGCATTCCAGAAGATGGAGGTATAGGGGTGGATCAGCAATTAAAGACTCTTGTGTCATAAAATCTTTTGCTGTGAACATGTAAAGGCGACATTTGTAGAATCATAGTGTGTACTGTCCTGTACACATTACTAACGTTCAACAAAGCGCCATGTGTTTCTACACATTTGCGCCATTGCTAAAGCCAGGTATCTAAACCTGTTTGGTAAATGTTAGGATTTTTCTTCTTGACCTGTGATTTTAAAGCTGTTTGAACTTCATCAAGTTCATTGACTTTGTAACCACAAACGTTGTCCTTCATAGTTTCAGATAGGTGGAAGTCATACATGACCAAATCAGGACTGTAATGTGCAGGAGGCACTGGTGACCAGCCCATTTTTGCAGTTGCTTGAGTTGTGAAAAATGACATGTTGTGGGCATACATTATCGCCTCCTTAAGTTCAAATGGTGCTCTGAGCACTATGCGATTAAACTTCTAAGGTCATCAGTCGCCTAAAACTTAGAACTAGCTAAACCTAACTAGCCTAAGGACATCACACACATCCATGCCCGAGGCAGGATTCGAACCTGCGACCGTAGCGGTCGCTCGGCTCCAGACTGTAGCGCCTGGAACCGCACGGCCACTCCGGCCGGCCCCTCCTTAAGATTCTTAAGCGTGCTATACAGCTTTCGATGTGGACTGTAAAATCTAACACGTCCACTCCCTCGAGTCACTTCATCAGTACGATTTTGACTGCCATCTGTGACAGGTGCTGAAGGCCAGCCACTGAGTACTTTATCTACAAATTCCGCCACTCCGTTAACAACTTATTCGCGAACATCGCATGTTGCTAACGTCCACTACAGTTTCCACATACACTTGCTTCAAGAATGAGATCACAACAGCTTTAAAAACGTGGATCAAGAAGCAAAGTCACGAATTTTTATAAACTAGCTTTCATGCCCGGACTCAACGATTGTGCAAACGTGTACAAATTCTTGGTGCCCATGGCTAACGCTAATGTTATGAAGACGAGAGTTAAGGCTGTGATCTTTATTAACTCTGCTGTTATGCTCTCATTATTCGGTTTTTTATGACACAGGAGGGATTATTTTGTCATCCACAGTCCTATAATTCAGTAAGGTGTCAAACAAATAATACACCTTACACTGAATTCTTGAAACCACCCGGTTAATTCGATATGTCCCATGACATAGTTACATGAAACTGAACGCATCTTATTAAAATGCTGATGTAATAAATGAGCCAGCATTTTGTGAATATAAACCACTAGCACTCACGCTAGCAATTTCACGCAAATAACTTTCCCAAACCGAGCTATGAGAGGAAGCTCTGATGGAAAGAGAATTTTATGACGGCAACGCCCATCCATGTAGGCCGTCACCTTTCGCCACGGGACATCCAGCGGCCCCATTGAGATGCCTGTCGCCACTGTGTAGGCCGTCGGCAAACGTCGCCCCTTGTCCCTGCTTTCAGTGATGACCTTTCAGAAAGCCTTTCAACAGTAACACGGCGGGAGATTCCCGATAAAATGTCTGGATATGAAACGTCCAGAGAAACCCAACTCATAACAAAGGCGACTCATTGTAACCACCTGCATTAAAAACTCACATGAAAGGAAAAGCTGTTTATCTCAGTATTACGTAGCAAAAGTTAAACTCTGCCCTTCAAAAGATACAATGCCTGTAACAGCCTACAAAAATTGTAGTGGATGGAGTTCTAACTATGAACAAATGCTCTGTGAACCGTGATTTATTTTCAAAGAACATTGTTAAGAATTTATTTTATTTACTAGTGATTCATCAAAAACATTAACACATTTAATCACACTATGTAAGAGTGGAAGTAGTTGCCAGGGAGTAACTGATGAAATCATAATCAAATTCCTGTTAACAAATGAGACTATTACTCACTGTATTAGGGCCTAAAAGCCTTTTTTTTACAAGAAACAGTTTTAAAATTATAATCAGAAAGCACCCTCTAAATATCAAGTTACAATATATTCAGAGGCAGAAGGAAATAAGTTTTAACTGTATGAACTTTCGGGCAGAAAACCTTGCCGCTCCCTTTTGATACAGCCGTAGTTACGACCTCTCGCAGCAGCCTCTGAAAGACTACTCTGGTGCAAATCTGCAACACACCAGACTACTTTAAACTAAAAGTTTTAACAATTTACACAAGCACACTAACTATGCACCCCCGTAGGAGGGTGGAAATCGCACAAAACACTAAGAATTAAAATATTGACTTTGCCACAGAAAGTGCATCTTGATTTTAATTTCCAAGAAAAGTCTTATGGTGAAAGGGTGGCAGCTTTATATACTAGAATGATCATTTAAATAAAAGCCCGTGAAATGCAACCTTATATAAAATTCTACAAGGTTGACCAAACAAGTTAAGATGCCCTACACTACACAGATACCGCCTCTCAAGATGATAGGTCAGATCAAAACATATTTCAGGTTTTAGGCCGTTACACTCCAAGCAATAAATTCGTTAACACACCAAATGACAGAGGTAGGTACGAACGACAGACAGACACTAACTGCCTAACAAATGCGGACGAGAGACAGACGAGCAAGCTGGGGACGAGAGACTGACCAAGAAAACAAGTAGAATTTAACAAGAGTAAATCACACAACATATCACCAGTCACTTCTAATAACCTGCGATTTCTCGTGAAGACCTGGCGCAGCACCCCCAAATCGCTCTCCCAAACCGTCCGCTGCCAGCCGCTTTAACGGACGCAGGAAGGCGCACCGATCCCCCGTCTCACGGCGTCGCATCTCGCACCGGCCAGACCGCAGTCGTGGGTTGATTCCCGTTGCTCTCGTGTCGACCGCGAAGTCACTACCCCCCACTACACTGCGCGGCCAACTGGACTCACGTGGCGACCTCACATGCGCCGACGCTCAAGACGGACAAGTCATCTAGTGTCTCAGTGCGCGACCGACCAACCGATCGATCCAACCGACAATGACCATTGCCTGAGCAATGTCGAGCAGACTGGCGGCCTGACGCGCAGACTCAGATGCAGGAACTAAGCTCCGACCGGGCGACCACTCGCTGAGTTCATTACTGGAAGAGTGGAAAGACTCTAATTTTGCGGCCTTCAAAGGTAGGTCCGAACAAAAGACATACTAGCACTCCGGACGACAGACAGACACTAACTGCCTAACAAATGCGGACGAGGGACAGACTAGCAAGCTGGGGACGAGAGACTGACCCCAGACTGACCCCAGACTGATCCAGACTGCTCGACTGGCAAGCTCATAGCACCCCTTAAATGCACTTGAACAGGTAACCTTTCCCGTTTCCCACCAGAGGGAGACACCAAAGCTGCGACTGCCACAGCGGCGCCACCGCCAGAAACGGAGGGCGACTGCTTCACACTAAAGGCTGCGGCGCGCTCTTCAAAACAACAATTTTTACCACGACTCACTCTGATTGCCCACAAAGAAAATGCGTGGCCACCAGCTATTTTATACAGGCAAATTGCAGACAGAGTGATTGACTCTTCCCTTGCAGAAATCTTCGAGTATTTGAGCAAGGTGACTCGCGCTATGCTGAGACGATTGCGAGAGTCATTGTGTGAACACCTGGTCACAGAATCGTCTTAACTTGTAAGGAGTTAAACTGTAAAGTCTTCCTTTACGGAGAATCGAACCGAGCACTGACAGTTAATGCTTACGAACGATTTGAGGGCAGCGACGTACACTTTACCTTAGACCAGACATTTCAAGTAACTTCCATAATATGAATTTGACCCTCACTACCCCAACAGAAATAATGTCCATCATAAAATCTTTAAAATCAAAAACATCTAGTGGGTATGATGAAATATCAACAAAGTTAATTAAAGAATGTGATTCTGAGCTAAGTAACATATTAAGATATCTGTGTAACCAGTCGTTTATCAGTGGAATATTTCCCGAATGGCTGAAATATGCTGAAGTTAAGCCACTGTTTAAGAAGGGAGATAAAGAAATAGCATCAAATTTCCGTCCGATTTCACTGTTGCCAGCATTCTCAAAAATTTTCGAAAAAGTAATGTACAGTCGTCTTTATAACCATCTTATCTCAAATAACATACTGTCAAAGTCACAGTTTGGATTTCTAAAAGGTTCTGATATTGAGAAGGCTATCTACACTTACAGTGAAAATGTACTTAATTCATTAGACAAAAAATTGCAGGCAACTGGTATATTTTGTGATCTGTCAAAGGCATTTGACTGTGTAAATCACAATATCCTTTTAAGTAAACTAGAATATTATAGTGTAACAGGAAATGCTGCAAAATGGTTCAAATCTTATATCTCTGGCAGGAAACAAAGGGTGTTATTAGGAAAGAGACATGTATCAAGCTATCAGGCATCATCCAACTGGGAACTAATTACATGTGGGGTCCCACAAGGTTCCATTTTGGGGCCCTTACTTTTTCTTGTGTATATCAATGACCTTTCATCAGTAACATTACCAGATGCCAAGTTTGTTTTGTTTGCTGATGATACAAACATTGCAATAAATAGCAAATCAAGTGTAGTCTTAGAAAGATCAGCCAATAAAATATTTGTAGACATTAATCACTGGTTCCTAGCCAATTCTTTGTCACTAAACTTTGAAAAAACACACTACATGCAGTTCAGAACTTGTAAGGGGTGTCCCAAGAGTATATGTCTAACATATGATGACAAGAAGATAGAAGAAGTGGACGGTGTTAAATTCTTGGGATTACAGCTTGATAATAAATTCAACTGGGAGGAGCACACCACAGAACTGCTGAAGCGTCTTAACAAATCTCTGTTTGCAATGCGAATTTTGTCAGACATAGGGGATATAAAAATGAAAAAGCTGGCATACTATGCTTACTTTCATTCCATAATGTCATATGGGATTATTTTCTGGGGTAATTCATCAAGCCAAGCTAAAGTTTTCCGGGCACAAAAACGTGCAGTAAGAATTATATGTGGTGTGAACTCAAGAACATCCTGCATAAGCCTGTTTAGGGAACTAGGGATACTAACTACAGCTTCCCAATATATTTATTCCTTAATGAAATTTGTCATTAAAAATATATCACTTTTTCAAACCAACAGCTCAATTCATGGAATCAATACTAGAAATAAGAATAATCTTCACAAGGATTTAAAGTCACTTAGTCTTGTACAAAAAGGTGTGCATTATTCAGGAACACACATTTTCAATAACTTGCCAGCAGCCATAAAAAGCTTCACAACCAATGAAATTCAGTTTAAGAGAAGCCTAAAGGATTTATTGGTGGCCAACTCCTTCTACTCCATTGATGAATTTCTGAGGAAAACCAACTGATTTGTATATAAGTACAACATAACTTCTGCACAATTTCAGTGCAGTAATGTGTTCACTGAAAATTTGTGTGTGTGTGTGTGTGTGTGTGTGTGTGTGTGTGTGTGTGTGTGTGTAAGTAAGTATAATCTAACTTCTGCACCATTTCAGTGCAGTAATGTGTTCATTGTAAATAAGTATTACAGTAGTTGTATTACATGTTTCTTACCTTATAAATAAATATAAAACTTTTTTATTTTAAATTCAGTGCAATAGTATTTGTAAAATGACTCTTAGTGTTCATTAAAAAATGACGATCATTCCACTTGGGACCTGTGGAATGGTACATTAGCTTATTTGTTTTAGTTTAAATATTTGTCATGTATTGTTGTTTTTCTGACATGTTCCACATCCTGGAGGACCTCCTCACTACGGATCAATTGGAATGAAAGTAAATCTAATCTAATCTAATCTAATTTATTCCAGGCAAATAGTGTGTACCATGCCAGTTAACATGGGTAAGGAACAACTAGGAGTCTCGACTTCACCGAAGATGTAGGAAATATATCTGACAGGTATTTAACAGTCGAGAGAGAGAGATTTAGAAGCGATTATCAGGTTCACAGCTCGCATTGACAGCCACCACTGGCCCCACCGACGTAAGGTAAACACACGCGTGCCCATGGCACGCCGGCTAGTGATATTCAATTGACACTCACAACTGTGGTCACCTCCATCTCTCCTATTTTTTTGTACATTCAACCATGACCTGTAGTCAAACATATTCACGATTGTCGAAACTAATAGAAGCAGAAATGCTAGATGTCCGATCTGACGAAGTCAATTGATCAGCCACTGTAGAGTTATGAATTGCTTTAATTGCGTACTTCTTTTTGATTGCTCTTTACCAACACCCATTCAATTTTTGGCATTTTCATTGTGCCTTTTAGTATAGTTACTATCTATGGCCCCAATTGTATTTAATTTGTTTGTTTTTTAACGACCTCCAGACATGGTCACCAACCATCTTAACATTAAAGAACTTTATAATAGTTAGGAATTTCGCTTCAGTGTTGGCAACAGCCAGTATCAATATTTTAGCATCCTGTACGTAATTTTGTTAACATTACTATGTCATGATGTCATGCTTAGAGTAAAACTAAACGTTAATAAGAAATAATTAAAATTTTTATTTTTTGCTGAACCTATACCATAATTTCTGTTAGTGATAACGTTTCCATTACAGGGAGTGTAGTGGAACCGACATTGAGATCATTGTCTGATTACATGACTGCCCTTACTGCTGCGCTCTTCTGCAATCTGTATGTGTGACACGGTGTCTTCCTACCTTGCAGGCCATAGGTTCAAAACCACATTTCTAACAGACTCACAGAGCGTCGTTGTGGAATAATGGTAGCAAGATAGATCAGAACCAGTCACACACTTGTATGAATTAATATCAATGACGATAACGTAGAATGAATTTTCTATCGGCAACAGAAAATGTGTTAATGAAATCCCCTCTTACTCTCTGTATGCGTGATGGGGACTCTAACCGAGAACCTTTGTCTGTCGGCGGCTAATGCTGTAGCCGCACGTGTGTCCAGACATGACTAGTGGTCACATGAACATGGGAGCGAAAATCGTTCATTTGGTAGATATGAGGTTTTTTATTCGTAGCACAAGAGAGATGCATTGAGCAACACATTTGTGTATATGAAAAGCTTTATTATTCTGGGCACAAAAATTACACATTTATTGAAGAATTTAAATTTACAGAAATTGCTCCAAGTGACCTCCTTTCGCTTACACAATGCTTCGTCGTTCATTGTGTATAACTCTTGGTGTATTCCATACTTGATGAAATATATTTTGGATATGATCACTTAGATCTTTGACTTTGAGTCGAGGAGTTGAATATGTGACAGATTTTAAATGTCTCTATAGGAAAAAAAGGATCAACTAATTCAAATCTGACGATCGGGCAGGCCATGTACTGGATCTCTGAAGACCAAACCAATTCTTTGGAAACTACTTACCTAGATACCAGCTAGCTCGACGCGTAAAATGAGCGGAGCATGATCATGCAAAAATCACGTTCGTCGGATGAGGTCGACAGGTATATCTTGAAATAAATTAAACAATTCCTGTCCATGAATCTACAAATGCGTGCGTCCAATTAGACGTAGAGGAAAGAAGTAGTGGCCAGTGAGATGGTGTTGAACCATTCTACTCCATTATTCATATCTGTCTTGTCACACTTCATGAGGATTCCCGTGAGCCCAGTCTTCATAGTTAGACTATAATAATTGAAGACCCCATAACGAGAAAAAGACTGCCTCGTCAGCGAATAATGTACACGATAAGGACTACTAGAACACAGCACATTATCCTTATATGTGCTGACAAAGTTATTTTTGGCAGAAAGTCTGCCCCATTGAACCTTCACACCCGTTGAATGTGAGACGAGTACAAGTGACTTTCGTGCATAATGCCCCAGATTGTTATGTGACTGACACCTTGTTTTATCGCCGGCCGAAGTGGCCGTGCGATTAAAGGCGCTGCAGTCTGGAACCGCCAGACCGCTACGGTCGCAGGTTCGAATCCTGCCTCGAGCATAGATGTTTGTGATGTCCTTAGGTTAGTTAGGTTTAACTAGTTCTAAGTTCTAGGGGACTAATGACCTCAGCAGTTGAGTCCCATAGTGCTCAGAGCCATTTGAACCTTGTTTTATCGCTACTCTTCTTGTAGTAGTTTATGGAATTTCATCCATGCTACGAAGAATCCACCCTTCTAGCTAAGGCATGCGTACATCTCGCGTTCTCTCACAGTCTGCTAATTTCTTCTCAAATGAATCTGCCTGTCTAAAGCATTCGTGAAGTCGTAAAATTGTTCATGCATAGGATAACAGCCTTCTTGGATAACGTTCAGCATAAAGTTGAAATGCTCTGTCTGCATTCTCACCTACTCATGTAGCGCATTCGTACTCGGAATGTCTCGTTGTGTTTTGTTGTTATAGAAGTTCGTTTAGCGCAGAACAAACGGATATCAAACCAAACAAAACGAATCGTAAGACCATTTAGGAACAAAGGAAAACGTAAAGAAATAAGAATGCACATTTGGGGTAAACCACACAACTAGGAGCCACTGCAGGGAATGCGTCTCATAATACTCTAACGAATCATTTTCGAACCCGTGTTCGTATGAACTTTTTGTAACAATCAAATGTCAAAAATAAACCCTTAAAGTAATTGAAACATTTTTTTTAGACATCGTGTATCTGAAACTGACGCAATGCACAGAAGACGTCACTGGATCGAAAATCATACCAGGTCCTATCGAAGTCAAGTTAGTTAAATATGCCAAAAATAACATTCTGTAGAGCCAGAAATTTTCAGAGGAGTGCTTCAAACAGTGGTGCACGTTGTAACTGCGACAGGAATGGTCGCGGGATTGCCGCTAACGAAAACGCGGCGGGACCGAACGAGAGCGGCCCACGAACAAACAAGACGGACGAATGGGAACGGAAGGACAAGCATGACGACGGACAGCCGAGCAAGACACCAATACCAACAACAAAGTATTAAGTAAAGGGGCCACAAGAGATAACCTCGCGAAATCAAAACATCGTCCACTCGTAACCGAGAAGTACGTACACGCAACTTAAACACGATGTCTGTAAGCGAGATACGAACCGACACAGCGCAAATACCAGACTGACTCGCTGACTGAGAGTCAGCCACCTAAATACACGACAGGGTACGTCGCTATTGGTCGCTGGGACCACGTGCTCCACAGTGGCGCCCTCACGTTACGGATACGAAACCCGCAGCACTCGGTACAAGTGCATGTACCCTGCCACAGAGCGCAGCAAACATACGACCAGCAGCACGGTACTTCTGCTGAACTAGCTGTACTACAGAACCAGCGGCAGAGACTGAAACGGAAGTGCCAATGCGCTGTCAGCAGAGTGCTAGCGAGTGGAAGCTGAGAGCTGCTGACATCGGCAAAACCAGCTAACGAGGTATGACACATATTTGCGGCTATACAAATCGCAACGCGATCACGCGTGGAAATATAACATGGTGACATTTCCCAGTTTGAGTGGCAATGTGGATCACAGTATCAGTCTCTAAAATTTCTCGAATAGTAATGATACTAGTTGAACTTCTGATACTAGTTGGACTTCTGATTTTCCTGAAAGTTATAGTTTGAAATATGACTCACACAGAAACTTACTGCACTAAATGAAAATGCTGTAAAACATTAAATTACATAACATCTGCTTCTCTTGCACCTAAAGATGCTTGAAAGACAAATTATAAAACAACATAAGCAGTAAAATATTGCCGTTTATTTATTTGGTCCCACTACAGGAGTAAATTAAATACAACAACGACAATACGACAAATAACATACCTAACCCATCTAGTAACCCAACTTGAAAACCAGTAGGGCAGCGTGAGTTAATTGAAACTTAAGAACTCTGTAAAACTAATTTCAATTTGTTCTTTGCAAGAAATCATATTAAGTTTTTGTAAACTGAATTACATCTAGTTTACCGAGCGACGTGGCGCAGAAATCTCACTCTAACCCCAGTCCGTAAATTCTTTTGGAAGTGATCGTCCACTTTCCTTCCGTATTCTTGGGCTCTGTCTCTAACAGCTTAGTGAAAATTACGTTTTCCTTGAAAAGTGTATGTATGATCTAAAGAGGAAACTAGAAAAGTACCTGCATTACAGATGTGAACTCCCTAATTAAATGTTGTTCCTGAACACAGTCACCTACAACCATCTTCAGGCAGCAACCAGTAAACGAAATTATCCCATACAACATGTTGCACCAAATAACTTTGGGCGAAATAGTGGAGGGCTATACCGATGAGTTCTAATCTCTTGCTGGAAAGAAGTTTCGTCTAGTAAATAGGTTCTCTGTTCTTGCTGTTCTTGGGTAATTCAACGTGAACAATTCTCGACCTGGCATTGATAACTTGTTTCTTTAGTTCTACGTATTTACAGTAAAAAAATGTAACTCCGGAAAGGAGGTAAAATAACCATGTACGACACCCGTAACCACTTCATTCGTATCGCAATATTTCCCACCAGTACTTTTTGTCGGTGTTTAAATCCCTCAATTTCTTAATTTTTTTCTTTGACAAAGAACTTTACTCAGCAGTCACGTTGACCCGATGGAAGATTATTTGGTGCTTGGCAATTCTGCTCTCTGCTCTCGTTTTTCTTTTCTTTTCTTTTTTTATGCAGAAGACTTTAACGTCCTTTTACTATCCGACAGCAGTAACTGATATGAAAAACCTTGTAAGCTGCCTACCTTGTGCTACTTATTTGGATTACGTGCAAATATGTAACCTGGAACATGACCAGGACAAAAGGCATCCGCTACAAAATTTTATACCAAAAAAATGAGGTAACAACACCAGATGACTGAAATTTTAACAGGTATAGAACTTGATGAAGGTTATGCGAACTTACTTTGCGCATCGAAAGAATAGCGGGCAGGAATGAACATTTAAATGAATCGTGTGATCGTACTAACTTGGCTCAATCCATTACTCTAATCTTATGTGTTTTAGAATCCTCCGATCTAAAGACACATAGATATTATGACATGCATAAATTGATGCACCACATCTCCACATCTCCAGGTGATGACATTACCTTCTGAATTGCAAAACATGCAAAGAAATGGCTGAAGCGTACTACCGATTCAATTTTGAGAAACGCGTGTTGTAACTTCCTCCTACCTAATACATATCTTACGTGAGTGACACGCCTTCGTGTAATACTACGGGAGGAAAATTTATATTGTTTCAATTGTTTAACCTGATATTGTAGTTTAATGGGATCTCTGTCCCTTTAGGTTGCTGTCTTTCAATAGTGAATACTGTATGCTGAATAGTATATGTTCCGTGTGGTTGCAATAAGACCGCGTCGAAATGTGTAAATAAACTTGTTCAACGTCACCAATAAAAACATCGAACCCTTAAAGTTACTAACAAATAAGGCAGATTATTATTTGCAAGTGCTGAAATTACGTTCGGTCAAGAATGCCGACCGATCGTCCACACTTCCACAAGAAGCGTCAGTTGGTACAATTAATAAGGTCCAACGCAGTGGTTAAAATGACTTCAACTTGAAAGGCAACTCAGAGTGATCAGATTACTTAAAAATGAAAAACGAGGTTCTTTTTACGGTATTATTGAAATAAGGCAGCTTACGACTGCAAAAGGATTACATGTACCAGATCGAAGCGTCAGGGAGAGAGAGAGAGACTGGAGAGATAGAGAGAAAGAGAGAGAGAGAGAGAAATGATAATGTATCATAGTTTCGTTATCATTGCATGAAAAACAGACTCGGTACGATAATGAACATTACATAATAGTTTCTTTAGATTGTGGTTCCTTTTCTTTGGTAAATGGCAATGTCATATAAGGCACTATGCCGATACTTCGAAGATTTTATACCTCTTATTTAACACACGCAAAATCAGGTAATTACTAACAGTACTAAACTGCTCAAAATTAGTAAAAGGAGTGCCACAGCATGCAGACGGTCGTAGTGGCTCACTAAGAGTGATAACCTCGTTGTGGGCGAAATTCCATTACGAAGTCGATGCAGATTGTAAAGTCCATATACTACCGTCAAAATAATAAAATCTTCATTGACAAGGGATTTCAAATAAATCTCAACAATTTCAAGTGATTATTATTTCACCTAAAGCATATTAATGGCTACAATAAAGCACATAATCGTCTGTGTGTGAAGCACATGGTATAGCATGTCACCACAAGAGAAACAGTTAAATAAGTGAAACTCTACGCGCATTAGAAAAGACTGAAAACAGTTTTCTAGACTAGGAACGGTTCTGGTATTCGGATAGTCTCATGTAATCGACACCTCAAAAACTGACCATCCCACCAAACAACGAACGTTTAGTTTGAACATAGAAAAATACTATGGGCCATACGCATGCGGTACCCGCTTAGCAGCGGCATGGCCTTCCAGGTGGCTGGCTGCACGGCCGCGTAAGTGCGTACGCTGGGCCTTGAGGCCAGGACCCTAACGGAGCTGGCAATAGGGAGCTGACCGGCGGCGAACGAGGGCGGCGCCTCTGGGCGGTGCGGCGGCAGGGGGGCAGCGCAGCTGGGCGGCAACAGCTGAGCCTGCGACGCAGACATCTCGGCCGGGGCATGGCGGGAAGGCTTCTTGGCCTGCCACACATCTGTGTGCGACGCAGGTGGTGGGCGGTGACAGCGGCAGGGAAGCCGCCCCCCCCCCCCCCCCTCCCGCCGTGAACAGCGCGCCGGTGCGTTCCGTGAGCCACAGCAGCGGCACGGACGCCTCGCGCGTTTTCTTCGTGTCTCGGCGCCCGTCTCAAGAGTTAGCTGGTGATGACTGAGAAGCTCCTCAATAACATCCATCAGCCAGCTGCTAACTGATGAGTTCCTCCACTATCATTTGTAAGTACTGAGTAACACTATACGGTTTCTTATACACAGGAGGGTATTCCCCTGTCGGGTTTTTATGCTGGTCCTCTGGGAGTGAAAAAAATCTACCAATTGCATCAACAGTTCTTATAGCTGCCCTGTCTTTCCCTTAAAGTCCTGTAATTTTTCATGTAATACATGTGAACTAATGGTTTCACTCTGGCAAAGGTTTCCACTCTATATAAAGTGTCCTAGTTTACAATGTCTAAACTGGCGATCATAAATCCTTTTGGCAGATCTACTTCATCAGAGCCAAAATTATCCACGCTAACCAGAAGTACATGACCTCCATCACATCCTGCAGACATGCCGTTCTCCTATGTGGAAAACAGTGTGAAATATGCAGTTTGTCATTGTGTCCAATGGAACTATAATACACAAAACATCGTTTAGCAGGTCAATGCCTACATTCAAAAAGAGTAATTTTCCTGCTCCTCTGGGTACAATACCATGCGAACAGTATTTTAATGAATGTATCCACAGTGTTTCTTGTTTCAACTTCATGATCAGCCAGCCTTACAACAATGGATCATTGCAGTGGTCGTACCTAGTCAGAGCAATCTCCCACTGAGATTAATAGTGTGGTGTGAAATATTAGGTTTTCCATGATGCTAATTCAGAAAATCCAGCCCTAGGATTGTACAGAACCCATCACCATCATGACGCACTACTTGTATATATTATTGAAAAGTAGCTGCTCCAATACGGAAATTAAGCGGCAGTGACCCCCAATGGTGCCACGTCATTGTTCCCTACTCCACATACTCTATATCATGGAGAATTATCTTGCTACACAAAAGGTCCAGACTTGTTCCCAACACATGTGCCCATGCGTCCACCATAAACTTCTGTTCCATTCCATTTACTGTTCCCACTAAACGACACTCTGCCATTGCGTATGCCTTTGTAGCATTGCGTTTTACCGGAGATGCCGTCCTGTGGTTGAGAATTTCCCGTTAACTTTTAACGAACGCTTACCATGATGTCGCCCATTCCGCTTTGATTCTGGCAATCCTGCCTATATAGGACTGCGTCTGGCAGCAATGTATATGGATGTGGCCAACGTGTCCACACCTAAATCTCTTTACCACTAAGGGAAAAACACTGTGGTTTCCTGTACCACTGCTGCCATGTCCACTATCTCTAGCTGGGTAGTAAAGTTAGCGGCAACAGGCGAATCCTAACTATTCTTCATCTGTACTCTTCTTGACGTATCGGATGGGAGAAACCAAAAAACCCAAATAATGCCAGTGTTCTGTCTTTTGCAAGATAATTTTATCCATCTCTCATTCTGTGTTATCTCATATATTTCAAAATGTTCAAATGTGCGTGAGTTTCTAAGGGACCAAACTGCTGAGGTCATCGGTCCATAGACTTACACACCATTTAAACTAACTTATGCTACGAACAAAACACACACACACACACATGCCCGAGGGAGGACTCGAACCTCTAGTGGGAGGGGCTGCGCAATCTGTGGCATGGCGCCTTCAACCAAGCGGTCACTCCAAGCGGGTCTCATATATTTGTGCATTAGTTCTTCTATTTCTACCCAACAAAGTTTCCACCTATTCGTTTCATTTCTGGCATACCACTGAACTGCAGCGTGGAGAACCTGCTATGGTTCTGCTTGTGGTACCGATGCAAGAGTCCACTCTAGTTTGATTGTGTGTGCCTTGCTCAACCCCAAAGGATACAGAACGTATGTTTTTGCCACACCCACCAATCATAACTTCGGTATGTGCAAATGTTCAACCGACGAACCACCCAGACTTACATACTGTCGATAAATACTGACACGTCCTCAGCCGTATTCCCCAAAAGGGGAATAGATGGAGTTGAATCCACAAAAGGAGCGGATGCTCAGAATGGAGCTCCACCAGTTACTGGAGTATTTGCGGCTGTTTGGAGAAGAAGGGGGGGGGGGGGATGTGCAAGGAGTAGGCAGTAGTTGTCTGGTTGTCCAGAAATCGGTGTCCAATGTTCCCGCCTGCTGGCGGGGAATAGTGCCTCGTTATTGTGCTTTATAGCATAGCCTGTGCAGGACGCACATAGTTTTATATTAGTTGCTATAGTGTGACAATAGTTTGATGTACATTTTACATGTAGGTGCAACTGCCCAGCCGATTCACCCAGTCTACACATGTCATTTGCCGTTACAGTATTGACTTGCCTTTGCAAAGCAAGATTACTGTCCTTCAGTCTCGCTTCCTCTTACACCTAAGACTGAATTGCTTGCAGAGTCGCCGTGCCTCGTGCTTGTGATACTGGCATTTGCGCAGTCTCTGTCTAGCAAATCACAACGCACTTTAAGTATATCTGAGCCGCGCGTAGCTCATGTTCCTGCCTTCGTGTATTTTACACCCTGTTTTTAATGTACTTCCACCTTACTACGTTAATTTAAATGAGTGGTGTCACTGAGTTGCTGCTTTGCCTGATCGTGAGCGGCGCTAGCAGCGCATATCAATATATCCTCTCTCGTAGTATCTTTGCTCGACTGCTATTACTTCCCGGTCATTGTCTGTCGTAAGCAAGTTCGGGTCGCGAGTTCGAGTCTGCCAGTCAGTTGGAACGCGTCTGGAGCGCAGTCCGGACTTGCCAGTCGGAGAGTTGCAATGCGGCACTAGGGCAGTCGGGTTGGAGCAGCAGTGAAGTCTACCTCGACATGGCTCGTATTTGTGTGTGCTTAGTTACTGTTGGGTACCGTTCAGGTCTTCGTGCAGTGTTTGTCAGGTTGTGTGTGTAGTTGGCGTTATTTCCACTGACGACTATTTTAGATGTTGGCATTCTGCGGGTAGTCGGTCGGTCGGTGCGGATCAGAGAAGGTACCTCCGCGCGGTGCAGTCGGCTGGATCCGCTTGCGGTCCCTGCTTAGTGTCGGACTGTGTGTGGAGCTGTCCGATCGCTACGGGCTTCGTGGCTCACCGACCCAGGACGTCAAAGTTGACTGGTGTTTTAAGTACCCAAGCCACGTCCATTCATGTTGGGGGTTTCGTTTCGGTGGTTCGTTGTTGGGGTGGTTTCCCTGTGAGCAACACCGAGTGTTTGTATTGCTGAAATCTAGCCGCCATGCGGTGGAATTAATTATATTGGTTGACTACAATTCAAGTGCACCAGCGGAATTTCCTGCCTTGTGGCCGTTAGTGTTCCGGTTACCTGTCCTGACCACTAACGTAATATCAGGCAGTGTCCTTTCCTCACCTGTTCTCACTGTCCAACATGGTGTGTAATTTTGACAGCGTAATACATATACATATTTGATTGTGGATGATTACGCCTGTAATATTTTGTGTTTGAGTTGTCATGCACCGACTGGTGGCAAGCAAGTCGTTTGTCGGTCGGTCATGGCTGTCACTTGGTTGGGTTCCGACGGATCAAGTATAGTTGTGCTCACCACCTGTCTCACCTAAGTGAACAAGGGCAGAGCGACCCCTGGAGGCTTCTGTGCCGTTGTCTAACCTGTCTTTCTCACCGGTGTTTAATCGTCTGTTTATAATTTATTATTGCCAATGATTAAAAAATTCTTGGTTTTACTGTGTTTTATCTAAATTAAAGGTCATCATCCGCTTATAAGTAAGTTTGAATTTCAGCAAGTGGATATTTGCTGAAAGGTTTTTGCCGTTGTGTTATCTTTCTTTTAGTGCGGTTTCAGCTACTTAAAACTTAAGGCTTGTGATTATATTCTTTAAAAATTTTGGAAAATTAATTGTGTGCTTTCAGCCACTTGCAACCTTATTCTTAAAATTACCTTTCAATCTTAAACATTGCGCCTTGGAACCTTATTCTTAAAATTACCCTACAAGCAAACATATTGCGGCCTTTTGCCTTTGAAAGGTTATGGTAATTTATTATAAAATCTTGAAAATTTTATTGTGGGCCTTCAGCAGTTTGTATTGCATCTTGTTTACGTTTGTCTATCCACTTTTGCCTTGAGACTGTCAGCCTAGCTGTGATATATATATACATATATATATATATATATATATATATATATATATATATATTGTAATTATTTTATTTGTAGTTGTAGCTGCGTGTCTTTAGTCACTTGAAATTTACCTTGTTGATCTTTAAGATTTCGTGTTTGTAGGACTTCCAGCAGTGGAGTTTGAAACTCGTAGTTGTAAAAGTTCGGCTATGTGTTGCTTTGGTTGTAAATGTGTTATTAAATTACAATAAATTACAGTTTTAAGGTGAAACTGACCCCAACCTTATCTGGCCCTTTCCACAATCCTAATCACCTGTTCTGCTCATTGGGTTTAGCGGGCGTCTCAGTATCGCAAATTAATGAAATAAGGACAGCAACTATTAACTCTCAGCCGGCCGGAGTGGCTGTGCGGTTCTACGCGCTACAGTCTGGAATCGCGTGACCGATACGGTCGCGGGTTCGAATCCTGCCTCGGACATGGATGTGTGTAATGTCCTTAGGTTAGTTAGGTTTAAGTAGTTCTAAGTTCTAGGGGACTGATGACCACAGCAATTAAATCCCATAGTGCTAAGAGCCATTTATTAACTCTCAGGCTTAAGAACAAGGAACCATATAAATTTCTACCTCTGATTCTTGCTCATTTAGATTCAGAATTATTCACGTCATAATGTGGGCTAGTACTATGCACAGCTGGTACCGATTGCATACAAGGTGGTTCACATCCTGTCACGTTACACTGCTGGCATCTCATCTGACTCACTGCAGCGTCTCTTAAGCCGTGACGTATCTGCAAGTCCCACTGGTTCCACAAATGGTAGCTTTATGTTTCCATCTGCATCAGTTCTATCCACCCTCGTTGTTTACAAAAGAAAAAAATATTACACAAAAGTTAAAAAATACTCATTCAGCATACTAACACCGTTGAAACATCGCATTACTGCTGGAAAAGAAATCCTGATTCCATTTCTACTAGCCGCTTCTGTCACATAACGTACAAGGGTGATTTGATAAGTCTGGTAACTTTCCATGAAAATAGGGAACATTTTTTGTGCCTTCGTGGTTGGTAATCTTGATTATTCCAAGGGTAGTAAAAGAATTTCTAAACTGCACCAGTGTACTTACTATTCTTGATAGTCAGCTGAATTCGGCAGGGTGTCGACTGTGATTGAAGATGGATAAAACCGAATTTCATGCTGTTACTAAACATTTTCATTTGAACTACTGGACGATCGACATTGAAGACCATTTTTTTGGGTTATTTAACTTAAACGTGGTCGAACAAGCACCAAAAATGAAGTGTGCTCTGGCTGTCCAGTTGAGGTCACCACAAATGAAAACATCGACAAAATCCGTGTGATAGTAACGAAAAACCGCCGAATAAAAACTCGTGGAACTCTTGATACTGTACTGTACGTATCTCAACTGCGTATCTGGCACAATCCTTCAACACAATGTCTGCTGATGTTCAGCTGCAACTCGAAGGATTTTCTCGTCGATTTATGACTGTTGATGAAATCTTGATCCATCATTACTCACTGGAGTCAAACTGTCAATCAAAACAATAGAAGAAAGCTGATGACAATGCACTGAAGAAGGCAGAGGCCATTTCATCAGCGGGTATGGTGATGGCCACTGTTTTTTGGGATTGCGAAAGAATAATCCTCATAGATTACATGGAAAGAGGCAGAGCCGTAAGTGCACCCTATTACGCTTCATTGTTGGATCATTTGAGACGTACGTCGGCTGAAAAAGAAGCAAGGTTGGCACACAAAATTTGCTCTTACACTAGGATAATGCACCATTGCACACATCAGCAATAACAATGGCGAAAGTGCATGAATTTGGCTTTGAATTGTTTCCTCGCTCACCTGTTTACCAGGCATACCTCCAAGTGACTGTAATTTGAAGCTTTGGCTTGCTGGAAGAACTTTTCCTCAATTGAGGAAATGATAGTTGCAGTCATAAAGTGTTTTGCAGAGTTTGATATTCTGATGGGATGAAAAAACTGGAAAATTGACGAACCATGTGCGTATCCCCCAAAGGGAACTATGTAGAGAAGTGACATGAGTTTTTAAAGAAACATATTTTTTCTTATTTTATTAAGAGAACTGTCAAACTATCCTCTAGGAAGCGGGGGCGGGTAGACTCAGTGGTGGTTCGTGGAGCTGGGTTGTCAAAGGTCAGAAAGCCAAGGTTACATAAGGGTGCAACGGTGAGTGAACCTTGGCCGTCGTCCCACTTTCGGCAAGAAATCAGCATTATTAAGGCATTCATTTATTGCTCATCAAACTACAATGGTCGTGACGATCCGCAGAGAAATCAGCGCCCCCAAAGCATAACCTTTACATGATTAGCGGTAAAATGTTGCAGTTAGCGAGCAGACTGTTGTCTTTGGCCATTCGCAGCAGCACACAGCTGCGAAC
Organism: Schistocerca serialis cubense; assembly: GCF_023864345.2. NCBI lineage: Eukaryota > Metazoa > Arthropoda > Insecta > Orthoptera > Acrididae > Schistocerca > Schistocerca serialis. Next base: position 450,834,252 of record NC_064644.1, read on the forward strand.
TAATGACTTCAGCGACTCAGCAAAGGCACTGACTCAAGCACTGGACAGCATCCCAACACAACGACCACATGAGTTAGAAGCAACCACGCAACTGGGGGCAGTGCGTGTCAAGTCTCGCAGAATCATACCATGGACTCAACGTGAAAGCGGTGGGGTTGGTCTCAGCAGCAGTGGCTGCTCACTCAAACGGAGGCAGACATCAAGGAGTTTGCCCAAAAATGCAATGGCAGCTGAATGGCTACGTGGTATCTGGCACGAACTGTAGATCACTGGGGAAGGAGGCCTGCAGCAGCTGAAGTAGGCCCTCAGGAGGCCCACCGTTTACAGCAAGGCTGGTCATGGCATGGCAAACTTCACACCTACCATGTGTGCGGGCCATGGGCGGGGCACGTCCGGCCTGTTACTCGGCTTTCCTAGGTCCTTCTCGGAAGTACCCAGAACAGGTCGACACTTCACTTAGCACTGCGGTGTGGCATCCTTCGTCGGCACAAGTCCAGTTCGGCAGAATAGTGCTGTCAGAGCTGATTAATCTTTGTTATTTGTTCGTGTTCTGAAGGATTTTCACTGATTCAGTCTGCATTAAGGAGGCAGTCTGGCGACTTACCCTCGGAATCTTTTAAAATGAATGGCAATGACAGGAGAGATGGATCAGAATTCGCAGTTCGTGTTAGTGACACGTAATGTGTATTTTCTATAAAAGTACATTACAGTACCAAGCAGCAACAATTTAAAGATTCAGATTAGAATGAAAGAGCAAAAAAATACGAAGACCGATAGATGGGGTTCATTGTTCTGTACATGAAAAAGCACTTTGTGCTAAATTTGCAGGCCTGGAGCACGTGAAGGAATTGGTGGTACCGATAGTAAAATTTCTGAAGTGACACGCATTGTCAGTAGCAACAGTTTTCAGTGGGACTCAATGTAGAGTATGGAAACTTCATACAGGGTGTCCATAAAATGGCTCCCTGATTTCAAAATTAAATATCTCGAAAACAAAGATCGATAGAGGAATGCAGTAAACCGTATGTTTATTGTGAAAGCTGTAAGAAGTTTATACAGCAGTTTGAAATAATAGTTACAAAAGCTGCTAACAGATGGCGCTGTGCGCTGTACAGCTCATATCAGCATACATAGTGAAATAATCATATGAAAACAATCTTTGCAAACAATCACATCACAATGTTTTCAAAATGTTCACCATTGGCACTACAGAGGTGGCGCAAACGAAGAATGAAATTCGCCATCACATTTCGTAGTGTCTCAGCCGAAATGGATTCACATGCCACAGACATCGCCGATTCAAGCTCGTCCAGTGTGGTGGGATGCTTCGGGTAGACCATGTCTTTCGCTGTGCCCCACAAAAAAAAGTCACAGGGAGTCAAATCCGGCGAATATCGAGGCCAATCCATGCCTGCACCAGTAAATTTGGGATATTCCAAAGCAATGACTCGATTCCCGAAGTATTCCTCAAGAAAGCGAAACACTTGTTCGGTCCCATGTAGTCAGGCTCCATCTGCATAAACCATTCAGTACCTGGTCGATCCTCTAACGCTTACTGTGTGGCGACAAATTGTTCCAAAATTGCAACGTAGCGTGCAGTAACTTCAGGAGAATACAGGGGTTTCGCTTCACACCAATATGGCTTTTCGGAACCCCAAAATCGCCAGGTCTGCTTATTCACGTATCCATTCAGGTGGAAGTGTGCTTCATCTGTAAACCAGATGCAGCCAACATCAAATCCTTCACTATCAATCATTGTGAGCATCTGATTAGCAAAGGCAACCCTTTGTTGCACAGCTCGTACGGGTATGGCCTGGTGCGTTTGAATTTTGAATGGAAACATGTGTAGGCTCTTTCTCAGTATTTTCTGCGTGCTGGAACGCTTCAAACCAGTCTCAGATGCAATTCTACGGACGGATGACATTGGATTTCGCTGAATAATTCCAGAAACTGCGGCGATATTTTCAGGCGTAACTGCGGTTTGCCTGCGGCCAACATGCCCCACTAGATCAGCAGTTACGCTGCCTGTTCGTTGAAATTTTGCGAAGACCGTACGAATGGTTTTCGCATCGGGTCCTTTTGGAACATTAAATAATGCTTGAAAACTTCGCCTTGTTGCCGTAGGACTCTCTTCTAACCTGTGGTACTCTAGCACCAGAAAAACGCGTTGTTCAATGGAGTACATGGTTTTAATCCCTTCCTTCGGTACGCTAACCTCCTTTCACGTTTCAATAGTGGAACTGATCGCCCTGGGCTTCGGATCACTATTTATACTAGGCATTACGCGTGGCGATTGCAGCGCCATCTGTTAGCAGCTTTTGTAACTATTATTTCAAACTGCTGTATAAACTTCTTACAGCTTTCAAAATAAACATACCGTTTACTGCATTCCTCTATCGATCTTTGTTTTCGAGATATTTAATTTTGAAATCAGGGAGTCCTTTGAAGGACACTCTGTATATTACTGAAAAGTACGTAGGTTAAGTTAAGGGGCATGCCTTGAACAATATTTCCATTTAAAACCGGACACTGTTTACTTTTTGAAGGAAAAAGGAATGCAGGAACGTAAATTATAAAATTGGAATGGAATGCAGACTTCACATTTTAAGTGGACTTGAGTGCACACTGCCCACAGTAAGACATTGCAAGTAACGTCTTTCTGGTTTGATGGGATGCATTTACAAGGCAAACCGCGTTGTAGAAGGGACACATTACGTCAAAGGCAGTCCAGTTCCCTAAAGTCACTGTCGTTAAAGAAAATGCGAAGTTCGAAAAACTGAATGTGGGCTAGAAAGAATTAGAAGCACAGTTTTATAGTGATTTCGAGGACACTGTCAATGTTACATCTATTTCCTAGTTGCTTTCGAGACTATTTGCCACTTCAATTGAAAGAGCCCCTGTGAATGTGCAGATGTGACTGATTAGCCTGCAAGGTAATTCCACCAATGGAAAATATTATTGTTTCAACTGTCCAGGCGTCCACCTTTCTTTCCTCAGGTAGAGTTTCCACATCTTGCTACTGACTTTTCAGAAGTGCTACAATATTTCGATCGATATATAAGACCTTTTTTGTGCTATGAAACTAAACAAATCACGACTATGTGGCAATGTGAGTGTGAAATGCTGTGAAACTGTCTGTTTCTGTCCGTATGCTAGCAGTTTGTAGGAGATAAGAAGTATATTACGTCTTCAGAAGGCCAAAAATAATTAGATAATACTGAAATTATTTTTGTTTCTTTGTGACATTGAAAGGTGTGTACTAATGTCTGATCAGGGTAGATCCAGAATATAAAGTTGATAGTTGCCAACCGCAAGGTGGAATGAGTATATCTTTGAGTAGGAGGATGTTTGATGGTTAAGAGACCCGGGCGAGAGCAGTAAACAACTCGAGGGTCGAGCTGGGTGTCCGGAGGAAGCTGACATGTGGTGACAGCTTTAACGTAGGATTCGCGCTGCACAGTTTACACTGAGCTATATAATGACTTCAAAATGCTTTTTGTTAGGTATTGTTCAGAGTTAGGATTTGTATGTCCAAGGTTTGACGCAGTAAGCGTTTTATAATTTTTTTTGTAAGAGTCATTCATGCTACAAAAATGTTGGAAATGGTAGTTTTTGTGTATGACTTAAAATTTTGACTATATATATATATATATATATATATATATATATATATATATATATATATAGAGAGAGAGAGAGAGAGAGAGAGAGAGAGAGAGAGAGACCAACAATTGTGTTTAAATCTAACAGCCTGAATAATATTCAATATAAAAATGATTAGTAAAGTAAAGTTACCTGCCAATGAAAGAATGTAAAGAAAATGAGGCCTCTATGCCATATAGATGTGCAGTTCACGGTTTGAAATGGATTTTGGTATAACTAATGTTATCAGAGCAAAGTTATTTCAAATAACTTATTTTATGCCATTGCACAACTGGTATTATCCAAGGCAAGATATAATTTCATTAAGTAAACGTCAGGGCAAAAAGTTTATATTTCAGTACCATCTTAATGCGATTGCACAAATGGCATTATTCTATTAAACTTGATAGCTGAGTTCAATATATGTTTCATTACCGACAAAAACGGAGGACTGCAACAGCCAAGTTCAAAGACACAGTCAGATGCAGGTTTGTTGAATAATTAATTTGGAACAATTTTATCTTTGATACTTTCACTGATTAAAAAAGAAACAATTTTGGGTTAGATACTTTCACTTTTAAAGAAAATTTTATCCATGATACTTTCATCCTATGATTCTGATAAACGTGAAACATAAAGCCAACTAGCGCACAGTGCAGCTGCACTGCGATTTAATTGGTGCACATTCCCAGATATCACCTCTTTCCCCTCCTTGAATTCAGACAGCAGGGCATAATGGTGGGGCAAATGTGAAGTGAGATTGACTGATTTGGCACTTGGCTTGAGCATGGACACATAACTGAGATCTCGGCCATCCCTGCTCTAGAGGCTGTTACTTCAGCAACATCAGACACATTGTGAATAGCAGAGCCACAGCTACCGGCGATAGAATCTCGAGGGGCATCTAGTATATTAATGCTGACTCGCAAAATGGTGTAGGTGTCTCCCTGCTTTCCTTCCCCGTTCCCATTCCCTGGAGCTGGTATCTGTCAGATGCAACAACCCTGTCTAAAAACAAATAGCTTTTATGTAGGCTTGGCCCTTCCATGTTTTGCCAAGGTATCAGTTCCTGCGAAGTAGGCCAAAAACGAATCTCAACTCGGACACGTAGCAATGACGTCACACATGCCACAGCCGCTCTGCCTACCTGCTGTCTCGATGATTTTACCACTCGATGCTCTGCTACGTACGTCTAGGTGCTAATTTCTCAGCGCCAGTTTGCCAGTACTTGTTTTATCGACAGGTCGCTCCTGATCTGTTTGTCCATGGTCTGACCCTTTTCCAAGAGGCTCTTGTGATACCAATGGCAGGGTTTTCATTTTTCTACAGCTGTGCCACGTACACTGAAGCGCCAATGAAAATGATATAGGCATGCTTATTCAAGTAAAGAGATATACTATGTGATCAAAAGTATCCTGACACCCAGAAAAAAAACGTTTTTCACATTAGGTGCATTTCTGCTGCCACCTACTGCCAGGTACTCCGTATCTGCGGCCTCAGTAGTCATTAGACATTGTGAGAGAGCAGAATGGGGCGCTCTGTGGAACTCACGGACTACGAACACGGTCAGATGATTGGGTGTTACTTGTGTCATACGTCTGTACACGAGATTTCCACACTCCGAAACATCCCTATGTCCACTGTTTCCTATGTGATAGTGAAGTGGAAACATCAAGGGACACGTACAGCACAAAAACGTAGAGGCTGACCTCGTCTGTTGACTGACAGGGACCGCGAGCAGTTGAAGAGGGTCGTAATGTGTAATAGGCAGACATCTATTCACACTATTACACAGGAATTCCAAATTACATCAGGATCCACTGCAAGTACATAGAGAGTTACGCGGGATGTGAGAAAACTTGGATTTCATGGTCGACCACTGCTCATAAACAACACATCACGCCAGTAAATGTCAAACGACGCGTCGCTTGGTGTAAGTAGCGTAAACAGTGGTCGACTGAACAGTGAAAAAAAGTTGTGTGGAGTGACGAAACACGGTACACAATGTGGCGATCCGATGGCAGGGTGTGGGTGTAGCGAATGCCTGGTGAACATCTGCCAGCGTGTGTATTGCCAACAGTAAAATTCAGAGGCGGTGGCGCTATGTTGTGGTCGTGTTTTTCATGGAGAGTGCTTGTACCTCTTGTTGTTCTGCCTGTTACTATCACAGCATAGGACTACATTGATGTTTCAAGGTCATTCTGGCTTCCCACTGTTGAAGAGCAGTTCGAGGATGGCGATTGCATCTTTCAACACGATCGAGCACCTGTTCATAAATCGCGGACTGTGGCGGAGTGGTTACACGACAGTAACACCCCTGTAATGGACTGGCCTGCACAGTCAAACAATGGTTCAAATGGCTCTGAGCACTATGGGACTTAACATCTGTGGTCATCAGTCCCCTAGAACTTAGAACTACTTAAACCTAACTAACCTAAGGAATTCACACACATCCATGCCCGAGGCAGGATTCGAACCTGCGACCGTAGCGGTCACGTGGTTCCAGACTGAAGCGCCTAGACCCGCACGACCACACCGGCCGGCTGCACAGAGTCCTGACCTGAATTCTGTAGAACACCTTTGGGATGTTTTGGAACGCCGACTTCGTGCCAGGTCTCTCCTCAGTTCAACACTCCGCGAAGAACGGGTTATTCCCCAAGAAACCTTCCAGCACCTGATTGAACGTATGACTGCGAGAGTGGAAGCTGTCATCACGGCTAAGGGTGGTCCAATACCACACTGAATTCCAGCATTACCGATGGAGTGTGCCACGAACTTGTAATCCATTTTGAGGCAGGTGTCTGGGTACTTTTGATCACATAGTGTGTGTAAACAAGCAGAATACGGCGCTGCGGTCGGCAACGCCTCTATTTAAGACGACAAGAGTCTGACGCAGGTGTTAAATCGGTCACTGATGCCACAATGGCAGGTTATCAAGATTTAAGTGAGTTTGGCGCACGAGCGCTGGGACACATCATCTCTGAGCTAGCGATGTGGTGGGGATTTTCCCGTACGACCGACTCAAGAGTGTACCGTAAATATCAGGAATCCGATCAATTCCCGGCGGGGTCAGGGATTTTCTCTGCCTCTTGATGACTGGGTGTTGTGTGATGTCCTTAGGTTAGTTAGGTTTAAGTAGTTCTAAGTTCTAGGGGACTGATGACCATAGATGTTAAGTCCCATAGTGCTCATAGCCATTTGAACAATTTTTGAATCCGGTCAAACATCGAATCTCCGACATCGCTGCTGCCGGAAAAAGATCCTGCAAGAACGGTCCCCACGACGACAGAAGAGAATCGTTCAAGGTGAAAGAAATGCAACGCTTCCGCAAACTGCTGCAGATTTCAATGCTGGGCCATCAACAAGTGTCATCGTGCGAACCATTCAACAAACACAATTTATATGCGCTTTCGGAGCTAAAGGACGTCTCATGTACCCTTGATGACTGCACGACACAAAGCTCTATGCCTCGCCTGGGTCAGTGAACACCGACATTGGACTGTTGATGGCTTGAAACAAGTTGCCTGATCGGACGAGTCTCGTTCCAAATTTCATCGAGCAGATGGACGTGTACGGGTATGGAGACAACATTATGAATCGATGGACCCTGCATGTCAACAGGAGTCTCTTACAGCTGGTGAAGGATCTGTAATGGCGTTGGGCATGTGCAGTTGGAATGATATGGGACCCCTAATACGCCTAGACACAACTCTCAGAGGTGACATGTAAGCAAGCATCCTGTTTGATCACCTGCATTCATTCACATCCATTGAAAATTCCGAAATTATTCGGCATTTCCAGCAGGACAGTGCGACAGCCCAACCGTCCAGAACTGCTACAGAGTGGCTCCAGGAAAACTCTTCCGAGTTTAAACTCTTCCGCTGGCTAACAAACTCCTCAGACATAAACATCGTTGATCATATTTTGGATGCCTGGCAACGTACTGTTCAGAAGAGATCTCCACCCCCTCGCACTCTTACAGCACTGAAGGATTCATGGTGTCAGTTCCCTCCAGCACTACTTCAGACATTAGTCGAGTCAATCCCATGTCGTGTTGCAGCACTTCTGGGTACTCGCAGGGTCCCTAGACAATATTAGATAAACGTACTTTTTTTGCCTCTTCAGTGTAAAATTCTTGTAACCTAATAGGCTGAAAAAATAATTGTTGGTTATGAATTTCGTTGTTTACCTTTTTGGACTGATACTGTACAGTGTACTGTAACACAGAAATTCAAATTACTTTGATAATCTTGTAAATTCTGTATGCTTTGCAGTTGCTGTCGCCTGGGTCTTGTATGCAGTTTGATGAGAAAATTAGCTTCCGCAATTCCAGCACTTTTGCCACTTGGGTCGTGAATATAACTTCCAATTTTCTGTTTCAGTTAACTATCACCGAATTACCAACTGATTTGCAATAACAGATGGGATATATTTTACAGGAAGCCAATAAGCACTTTGTACATTGTCAGGATTGGTTTCTTACCAGTGGAGTGATGAGGATTTGCATATGTCCAGAGTGGAACAGCGCCAGTTATGCATAAAGATATCGTCGCTGTAACCAGCAGTTTAATTTATCGTAGCGAAACGTGGAATTTTATATTATTGGTACCATCACATTTGATTTTACGTAGGCATTCCATTCTCAAAAGCCTCACTTTACCTTCCCATTGATGCTCTACACACGTATGCTCTCTGAACTGAGGCACTTAAATCCTGTTCACTCAACAAATCTTTCGGCTGAATGTGGGGTGACAAACATATCGATCGCGCCGTGGATTATACAACGTTACAGCGAACTTCTTGCAAATCGCTCCACAATCATATCATTTTAAGAATTCTGCTTCTGACCATCACTCACCCGCCATTTTCCGAAGCTGAATCCGTGGACGCAGTGCACTCGTTTCCGGTTCTCAACAACAAAGTGCTACACTGATTTCAACTGTTTATGACACTATTTATGCCGACTTTCAGCTGCTGAGAATTCTTCCGGGTTGTATGGCCGTGGTCCATGGAACTCTTCTATCCCTGATTTCTATCTCATTGTGCTGAGTCAGTCAGCACGACTCAGCAAAACCAGGAGTACCTCTGAGGATGTCAAACGCAGCCTTGGACGAAACGTCAGCGATAGAAGAGTTCCATGGGCCATGGCCATACAACCCGGAAGAATCCTCGGCAGCTGAAACATCCGGTCGCGAAAGCCTTCATTGTATGCCGACTTTCTGACTGGCAAACCCTAAATACAGAGAACTTGTGTATTTATGCTACTACTCAGATTTATTTAATTAATTTTTAATTGGAAGAATTGCAAATTGTTTGAAGCATATTTTGCATATCATCAGGCTTTTATACACAGACATGCTAACTTACAGATAAAATGTCTTAGTATAAATTTACGTACAACTGTTATGTGCACTGTTCTGCTATTGGAGTATTTGAGGGTATTTTGGCGGCGGGGTACGTAGGGGTAGGCAGAGGGCACGGAATCGGTGTATAGTGTTGTCCTATGCAGGTGTGGAGCTGTGCCTGACTGTTGTAATTGTTGACACAGCCTGTGCCGTATGCAAACAGCTTTGGCTCAGTCTTTATGGGGTGATAATAGTTTGATATACTTTTTGTATGTTGAGTCTTTACTAACGATTTCGATGTTCCGAGCTTCATCTCCATCGTTGTAAAAACGGCGGAGGTTTTGTTCAATATTATTAATGAACTGCTTGGTTAAACACTGTTCTTTCCGTACTTTCACTGCACAATCGTTTCTCCATAGCTATAAAGAGTATGCCGTAAATAGAATACGGTGGTACTGCAGCATATGAATGTGTATCAGTTATCGTTTCTTTCAAGAGACATTCGCAATACTGACAGTCTGGTACTCCTTTGTTTCACAGTGGCACATCTTAAATCTGTTCTATTAATATTGGTTGAAGGCTATGAAGGAATTCGGACTTTTTGAATTCAGATATCACATTTAGAATATTCTCACTGCTCTTCGTATGCTGGAAAATCCTTTTCCTCCATGACATCAAAACTTTTATTATCCGATTTTTGGCCAAATTTCGAGGTTGTCTTTGATTTTCAAGTCGAACTGTGTCGTCTGTTTAATTATTACGCGTTGCTACTGCTGATTTGTTACATTTCTCTGATTTGAAGCAACCTCTATGCTCTATAAATCAAGTTCTGAAATTTCTACATGTCAGACCTATATAACACTTATTGCATTGACTACAGACTACTTTGTAAATTCCAGATTCTTCAACATTTGTATCCAGCGGTTTTAAGTTATGAATAAGTCTCCTACTTAGGAAGTTGATGGTGTTAATGCTGGTTTTTACGTCTCTGGTTCCGAATAACGTAGGAGTTTATCAGGCACTACTTCACGGTATTTTTACATAGCATACAGCTGTGGTGCTGTCAGAAGTGAATGTAAATAGTTGTTTTTTTGTTCAATTCGTTTTTTTAGCTCTTGTGACAACATGTTAATGCGTGAAAGGTGGTAAACATCATCTATTGAAATACATTGTATGGTTTCTCTGTTTTGCTGCAGTTCTGCATGTTAAAGTGGAAACTTGTGGGCTCTGTGTAGCAATGATACACATGTACTTTCTTGTGGGAGGTGAGATGTGTTGAGGAGTTTTGTACAGTGGTGTCTGGACAACTAGGATGAAAGGGTATAGTCTAGTTATTTTGATTTTCAAAGGGGTAATGGATAATTTAATGCAGACTGTTTGGTTTATTAAAATGGGTCATTATGTTTTCATCTGTTCCACCAAGTTGAATGATGGTATCAACTACATACCCCTTACAGAATTTAACTTAGTTTCTCGGTACTATATTTTAGTATCAGTAGTTTATTCTCTATATCATTGATGAGTATTTAAGCTATTAGACCTCTTAGAGTAGTTTCTTGGTACTATATTTTAGTGTCAGCAGTTTATTCTCTGTATCGTTTATGAGTATTTAAGCTATTAGAGAACTTAGAATGTTTTCCATTGGAAGCCTAAGGTCTTGCTCGTAATTTAAGGTGTTGGAAGAGAAGTAACTGTGCGAGAGTAATAACATAAGTAGGCCTGTAAACTCTATTAGCTTTGGTCTGCTCATTGTCTTGTTGTATATTAGGTTCCTTCTTATCACCTCAACTAGTTCACCTACAGAATACAGCTATATAAAATTACAAAGTCTAAGAATTGAAATTGAGTTTGAGATGGTACACTCATACCATCCACACTGTTTATACGTTCATCACTATTTGTTACAAAATAAGAAATTTTGAATGCGTATTTTTCAGCTAGTAATTCGAATAGCCTCTCATTAATTTGTAGACTTGCCTATTGCTTGAGTACAAAATAGCCCTGATCAGTCAGTTGATCCTATGAACTTTTGGCTGTGCTCTAAGTTTAGGGGTTTTGGAACACATTACAATAAGTTTCTCCACTTCATTTTTAGTTAAGAGGAAGTCACTTTTGTTGAGGCATTTTCTTCTCTTGGAGTTTTAGATGGTGTCAACTTAAACTTCTTGTATGTGATTCTTTGTAAAGAAATGAAGTGCTTTGTTATATAATCATCTTACAGCGTAATAACTCCTGTGGAACTTATCTCGGCTCTACTGCTAGGTCATCATGGTTTGTAGATATGTGTTAATGGATTCATGTATTTCACCATTGCTTAATTATGTCACATTAGTGACTATGTGTTTATGTGTATTGTTAATAGTCATTGGGCCGAGTACTGTCTGTTGAGCGATGTTAAAATTTGCAAAATCTACAGATCTCTTAATTGATCATGTATTGCCTTATTCTGATGGTTATGTGGCTGTAGACTATGCCCCATAACTTCATTTGGCAGTGCCATGTCATTCAAATTTAATGAAGTGTTGGTTTCTTTTACAGCTCTTGCGAAAATGTTTGTGGGGCTACTATTCACATTTATTTATAGGTATATGTTTTTCTTTCTCAGATTATCTACATCCTTTTTATTAGAGTTATAATTTGCATTATGAGTTCAAGGATATCATCAAGTAGTCGGATGTTTATTCGATGTAAACATAAAGTTGAACTGCAGACTTAACATTAGCACTAATTGCTAACTTCGGGTTGAGAAATTCTGGCTCAGTTGTGGAGCAAAATGGTTCCATAAGAAGAAATAACATCTCTATCTTGTGCCTACTACGTGCAATTAATATTAGTAGGACACCCAGTACAAATCTTATTACTTCATGATACACTCACAAATATAATAGAAAGCACATACAGCATACGTAAACAAGGACAGTACCTTACAAATTTTCCACAAGTTGTAAATACGATTGACATACAGTTCAATAAAAAAGATGCACATTGCTAAGTAAGGGCATGAAGCTCAATCTAAATCCAAATAATAAAGATGACAACATATTCCCACTACAGGTAGCTGCAGATGATGCAGAAATTAACAGAATTGAACAAAAACTACCAGGCTACAAGAATAACAAGTTTACATGAAAACATATTGCCACTAAAGCAGCAAAAACAAAGAATGCTGAAATAATTGTACTTAAATCCACTAATAAAAAGTAAAAAAAGACATGATACACTACCAATAAGAGCTGGTAAATGATCCATAACCACACTCTGGCATGACTGTATGCCGAAAATATCTGGATTCCTTTCATATAACGACATACAAGAGGTTTATGTTGTCTCCACAGCAAAATTCCAAACTGCAATAGGAAATTTCCTCAACAACAGTAGCTTCTTCACAAAGAATGAAGTATAGTGTCTTATTAAATGTATTACACAACCCCTAAATTTAGATGAAAGTCAAATGTTCGTAAGTTCAGCACTTGTTATTAAGTTTCTTGTGAACTCAGTTAATAGTTCAGCCTACAAATTACTGATGGAAGTACACGATTTACTAGTTATGAGATACACATTCAAATATTATTATTCTGCAACAAGTAGTTATAGCTTGTTAACAGCGCAAAAGAGTTACTGTACCACCTCAAGCTAAATTTAATTGCCAATATAAATTTATCACCTCAACCTAAATTTTATTCTCTATGTAAATTTACACAGCAGTATAGCTGGAGGTATTATAACTGTAGATGAGACAGTTGTCGTAATAAGAAGGAACCTCATGAAAATTAAGACAATAAGCAGATCAGAAATAATGAAGTTTGTAGATGTAGCTGAGTTAGTACTCACACTTGGTTACTCCTCTCTCACCAACAAAATTTAGAATCAAGACCTAGAATTGGCAATGGGATGACTTCTTAGACTCTAATAGATAAATTATTCATGAATCACAGACACAATAAATTGTTGACACTAAAATGCAGTGTCATAAACAACGTTGTATTCTGTAAGAGGCATAAGGATGACACCTTCATTCTATTTCGTGTAAGAGCTGATGAAGTAACAAACCTTGTTAATAACTTGATTATTCTGCATAAAATTATCAATTTTACCATCGACAATGACGAGACCAATACATAACTTTTCTGTGCATGTAAGTACCAAAACGGAACCAGCTAGTGTCTATCAGTGTTGACAGGTATCCTACCTCTACAGAGATCAATACACCAATCTCCTCTACACACACAACTCTGCTCGAAAAGTTGCTCAATAATCAGAGCACACAGCTCAAAAAAGCCGCATACTGATCAATAGTAACCAGAACACACAAATTCCCACTTGAATATGCAGAAATGAAACGCTAAGCAGAAACTACAGTATAAATGTACTACAATAAACAAAAGTAGGTGATCAGGAAAAACCCTGGGCTCCACATCTGATTTGCAACACTCGTGCCAGCAACCTCAGGAATTGGATGCATGGGGAAGGACATTCACTGCCCTTTGCAGTGCCCATGATCTGGCGTGAGCCAACTAACCATGACAGTGACTTTTTCATGGTTTTGTATGGTTCCTCCTATCAAGAAGGGAATATTTGAGAAGAAAAGCGGACAGTGATCTATCCTAACATTCCATCTGCCATATGTCCAGTTCCACAAGGGGAATGATTTCCAATACCTGAATCACCTACAGAGTACGAGATTACTTCTGATGGGGATTCTGAATGTCCTGAACCATGTACATCACAAGATCCAGAGTTTCTTTCAAATAAATCATCAACTGATGATCCATAAAAATTGTCTCGAAATGAGTTACGTCAACTCATTAGAAATTTGGAGCTCTCTAAAGATAAGCCTGAGCTTTTATCATCAAGATTGCAGTGGCGCAAAATTTCTGGAAAGAAATGTAAATGTTTCATTCTACCACAGAAGAGAGGAACAATTCACCGCTTTCCTTACGTACAAGATAGTCTTGTGATATGTGTGGACATAAATGGTCTATGAAGACTCTCAGAATTAATTACAACGCTGATGAGTGGAGATTCTTTATTGATTCATTAAAGTTCAGCTTAAAAGCAGTGTTTTTACATACTGTCAATGAGCTTTCCCCTATTCCAGTTGGGAATAGGGTGCATATGAGAGAGTCATACCAAAAGATGAATATTTTACTAGAAGCCCTCAAGTATAATGACTCTCAATGGCAGATCTGTGGAGACTTGAAAGTGGTTGCACTGTTATTAGGTATGCAGTTAGGGTGTACTAGATATTGTTGCTTTCTCTGTGGATGGGATAGCCAAGCTCGTGCATCTTATTACAGTAAACATGAATGGCCCACCAGAAAATCTCTTCAACCAGGTATAAAGAGCATTAAGAGTGAACCTCTAGTAAACCATATAAAGTTTCTGCTCCTGCCCTTGCACATCATGTTGGGTCTCATGAAAAACTTTCTTAGAACAAAGATGGTGATACGATTAAGTACTTATGGCAAAAATTCCCTTACTTAAGTGATGCATGAATTCATCTCTGAACAAAATATGTAATTGCATATACTGTACATATAGAATGGATATGTAACATTTCTACTACTTTATATATGTTTGTGACCAGTTAATTTATATATTTTATTTTGTGATTAGTTCTGGTACAAAGTAGACTTAGAAAGTATTCTCACTGATGTAATATTATTTTAGTTTTTTCTTAAAATTTTACTTTTCTACTTCCAGAAAGGCACAGAAATTTATCACTGTATAACACATAATTCAAGAAATTATACATTTAAAATATGTTCTGCTGAATCTTGGAACATGAATGCATATATAGTTAGTGAGTTGATTGGCGACTCCATGTTGTCTTGTGCACTACGACCAGATAACAGGTATACTAGTTAGTGAGTTATTTATACAAAAATGCAGATTACTCTTTAAAAAAACTAGAGGTAAATATTTAAGAAGATGATGATTTTGCATCATTTTATACTGAAATAAACATTACTAACTCAAAATCATGCAATTTACACACTTTCACTTCAAATATGTTGTTCAGTTTATTGTTTATTGTCAACTGGAGTTGACTGTGAGCAAATATTAAGTATATGTAACACACCTAAGTGTAGTAGAACCGTTTGAAGGAATGAACTGTGTTCTGGGGGAGTGGTAGGCTGGCAAGGTGGAGAATAGACACATGAGGGAAGGTGGTTCGCCGGATTTTGGTCGTGTACTTCCCTCCTTCGCAGGTTTGCAATAGCAGGAACTTGCAGACGATTCCTCACTTTCTCTACCCTACCACTTCACAAAGTTATACAAAGCCTTTTGTATCTCGCCTCTTGAAACACTGGCTACGCAGGGTGGTTACACACCTGGTGTGTTTATTTTTAATTAAGTGCATGTACCCGATAATGAACACAGGGGTATGAGTTACTAATAACGTCAACACAGGTACGCATGTGGACAGGTTCTACGTACATCTCTAGTCAATGTTTTAAACTGCTAAACAGGAAGTTGATTATTAGTCATCCTGTACGGCAAGTGTAGCGTTCTTCCAGTAAATGTGATCTCTCTCACCTCTACGGATGCTCACTTTCCAGTTTACAGACAGCATTTCCTGTTCAGATCCCTTATTTGAATAGGGAAAATAGCTTCACTTAGCTCACTTATACATAGAGAAATTATTTTCAGGTTATTAATACAGTATTCATTTGCAATTATTAAGCGAAATTTTGTTTAAAATAAGTCCCTATAAACGATGGCTGGGAAGTGTTTAATTTGTAAGTATGACTTATGTAGTGTTGGCGTGAAATGGATGGGATTATTAAATGTGCCAACATTCTGTTGCCTATCGTTGACAGCATATTGCTGAAACCTAGTCACTTGGTGGTGAAATGATGAACTATCAAAAAATTAGAGCATTTTTGTGACTATTAATTGCGTCACTGGTAGATGACATCAGTCTCTTCAGCTCAGGAATTCCTGGCACTTGTAGAGTGGGCCGAACTGAGTCGAATCACTTATCATAAATCCGCAGGTGTGTGTGAATATGTGTGATGGAATGGGAGTGATCTTGTTCACATCTACAACATTAACCTGCGTTAGGCCATTGCTTGACTTACATTAAAGTATATGGATTTCCTCAACAAGTAGATGACCTGCATCTGTTGCTGAGGGGGACATGTAGCTCCTTCAGGTGTTGGAAGTGCTGAGGTTGGGGAGATGAACTCGATACACCTCATGCTGTGAAACGTATTTAGATATTTGTACTGGAGACAATGAAAACGATATTGTCGAATACATTCTGAAAACAAGTGGGTCAGGCTATTCAGTGTGGTAGACAGCTAACAGCGCCAGTTGTTGAGCTCCCTTTACATAACACCTCACTTAACGATTGCAAATAAGTACTCATTTAATAAACTGAAAATCACTATACAAGCTCGAGCTCCATGTACTTATTTGGCCTAATCGCGTAAGAGAATTGGACAGGGAATGCTCTCGAAGTACAGGCTATCTGTAAACTGAAAAGCAAGCAGCGCTCGTAGTGGGAAAAGTCACCTTCCCTGGAAGAACGTTACAACTGCAGTAAAGGACGCCTAAGAGTTAATTTCCTTTATAATAGTGTAAACCAGTTTGCAGGCATTTATATAGATTCTGTCCATATGTGTTTCTTGCGTCATTATTATTTGTAACCCACATCTGCATTCGACGCTGTGTTGATGCACTCTACCGAAAATGAATACCCCCCTGCGCATGTCTGTGCACTGTTGTAATGACACTTGGTAGACGTTTCCAAAGGGGTATACGTAAGAAAAAAAATGAAGCGATGCTCTGCAGCAGAGATGCTGTTAAGTGATAGTAATGTGACTCTCCCTTTTTTTAAAGTCAGCAAAAAGAGAGGAGTCTGTGATGTATCTTGATGAAGAGAGGACGCCAAAATTTTTAACGCTGTTCTTATTTTAACAGTTTTGTTAATAGTATTGGATTTTAGATTAACATAAATAACATGAAGTGAATTACAGTGTCTGACTATTTATTTCAGAAACATTTCATCTCATCGCATCCATATATGAGACTCCTTCATAAGGATATACAGTCAACAATTAGCAACTTCTACGACGGCTGTTTTCCAGGCGGCTATCGGAGCAGAAAGAAAAAGGTAACGTTTCCTACTGAGAAAAAAATACAACTAAGACCATATACTACTAAATTTCCTAGAAAGTTTATTTGAAATGTATTTCATGGCGTCCATTCAGGAGCCAGCCGTAAAAATATTTCATTAACTTCCGTTTATGACGTCGCAATTAACATTCAGAAGACAATTCCAGTTCAAAAACTCTTATTCATTACCTAGCCAGTAGTTAAAAATTGAATATAAAAGACTGCGTTAAACTTTGCGAAATACCCTTTAGTTGCTTCCCGTGACGTACTTGGATAGGTAGAATGGGGAATCAACTCATCGCTCTTTAGTTTGCAGACCTATGAAGAAGGGAAATAGATTATCACAATCCGGCGACCTTCGTTCACAAACGCTTTTACCCTCCACCACCTCCCTTCCCCTCCTCAACCTCCCCCCCCCCCCCCCCTCAACCATGTTACACCCCTAGCACACGGTTTTACCCGTTATGCAACTCTACTATGTTTAGATGTTCCACAGACTCTAGATATTTTACTTCATTTAATTATGCGACTCTACTGTATTTAGATGTTCCACAGACACTAGATATTTGTACTTCATTTACCTATAAACATTAATTTTATATCACTAAAAACTGTTTTTAATGTTATGTTGATTTTTCCATCTCCTGTAATGCGGAAACCAGTAGTCTTCGAGAAAAAATAAATAGTATCTTTACTGAAACTTCCTGGCAGATTAAAACTATGTGCCCGACCTAGACTCGAACTCGGGACCTTTCGAGTCTCGGTCGGGCACACAGTTTTAATCTGCCAGGAAGTTTAATATCAGCGCACACTCCACTGCAGAGTGAAAATCTCATTCTGGAAGTATCTTTACTGTACTGTAATTTTTGTAAACCGCTGTTTTCGTATTATTTAAGGAAAAATTAAAAAGTTGCCTTTAAACCCCCTTACACCTTCACGCCCGCACGCCGTCGGTCAGGATTATTAGTATGTTGTTCATTGTCTTCCCTCCTACCACTATACAAAATTTCTTACTACAGAATTTTCTCCTCTAATACTGCTTGATTGAGTGTATTACAACGCATTCATCGATTTGCTACGCATTAAAAATTACGATTATTCAGCGTACAACAAAATTTACGCTTCTTTGGCCCACATTACTTGCTGCTTCATGCATATTATGCAGCATAGCTTTTCATGCTTGTGTGCACAGCCTAAGGAAACACACTTCTTTCCCAAAATCCTCTTTTATTCAGAAATGCCTTCTTCACATTTGTTTGATACATTATAGACAACCGGTCCCGAGTCGGTTGAGTTGTCATCGGAACTAAAATTCTAGAAAAGAAATGACATGCAAAATTACTATGAAACACCAAAAATTACTACAAATATACCTAGTATCAAGTGACGCTGTGACTGATATTATACGTTCTTTTTAGATGGCAGTATCTGACACGTTTTCGAAACTATCCAGTGTGAGTTTGACTCCATACGTTACAAAGAGTCATCTGTGATTTTCTCCTGTATGTGACAATAAATTACATAAACTGCCTAAGAAGAACATTAGGGAATTTTGCTAATAGACGTGTGCAATACACAATGAACGTCTATTTACGAATACAAAAAACGCTTAACGCTGTAGAAGTACGATATACTATAAACTATTGTACACGTTCCGCTTATACTCAAAATTTAGAGTCCACGTGGATATCTTAAAGTAAGAAATCTGAGCTCAGAGAAAGTTTCGAAAATGTATACGGGCACAGTTAAATCAACATGCGACGCTTGCAGTATTGCCTTCAGAACACCGTGACTTGGCGCTTCGGTAAACTCAATCGCAATACAATGGCAAACGCCGCATAATGAAGAGCGTGCTGCAATCAGAGAATGACAAACTTCTGTGCCTGTTGCAATATTCAGGTACGCTAACGACACAACGCGGATGGCTGACACAGCGCAATATACAGTAATATCTCAGAAGAGTTGGGGATAAACGTTAACATAGCCGACGACAAGGAACAAGACCTTACACACAAACGTAATTAATACGTTCCTATTTACAGTAAGGGTTGGGAAAACAGAAGAAAATCGAATATGCAGGTGGTATACCTGAAAGGCAATCTTATACCAATTCATTTTAATATACACAACTTCTAATACCACCGGAGTATGCAGGTGGTATACCTGAAAGGCAAATCTTATACCGATAAATTTTAATATACGCAACTACTAATAAGACTGATATGTTTAATAAATCGGTCATCTATCAATTAATCTAACATTCAAGCCAATTCTTATATATGGTAGAAAGGTACACAAACGTTAAAACAAACTATTCTGAACAACAATACGCAATAAAGAAAGGCAACTTTCTTCATTATTTGGTTGTAGAACTTACCTACACATATTACCATGTCACAAATATACTCGGAGAAAATGACTTACTTATACTGAAGAATAGATATCGTCTACGAGGTATGACACATAAAACGAGACAACTGAAAATACCAGTTATTGTCTGTCATTGAGTATTGATGTCTTACTGTGTTGCGACCTTCAACTGTGTCCTTCTGCTATAACAACAGTGAGCAAAACGTATCTTCTGAGTGATGAATAGTTTCCTGCAGGCAATGCTTGAATTCGGCCGAAAGAAATTGGTTTATCAATTCCGACTGAAAACAAATGAGAGGAGTGCTTCAGATTTGTGTCTTTACCGAATCTGTAAAATTAGTGGAGATATGGGAGTTCATTTAGTCGAGTATGAGGCCTTCATTTGGTGTCGTAGTGTGGTACCAATCAGTTCATTTTCTATTTTCTTATGTATTCAGTTGCATTTTAATAGATAACCTTTGGAAGCAATGTTTGAATAAGTAAAGTTTATGTTTACGTCTCCTTGGCATTTGAACCGAAAATCAGTATTCCTTACATTTTTCGAATTGTAATGTAAAATGAAAATGTTTTGCATAATTACCTCATTTTTGTTTACATACGTTTGAATACAGGTTAATGACATAAAAGATTCTAGATTCTGAATAGTTTATTTATAGATTAACATTTATGGTAGTGAAAGTAAAATCTTTAACATCTATGTAAATCTGCGACCAATTTTGTAGGAGTTTTGTTTCTGAAAGGCAATGGCGTTGTAGCATGGACTTGTACCGGTCAGGTTGTGAAATTCATTTGTATGGTCAAGAATAATGTGTAGTATCTCATACTGAACAAACTAAATATGGAATATCGATTGGCTCTTTGGTCGTAAATATAGACCGTAGTATTGCACTAAGACACTAGTTGTGGTTTAAAAATTTGTCCACCTATTATATTGCGTTTCGTTTCTGGTTAATACTCGATCGTTAATGTTCTAATGAATAGCTCCTGGTCTTAAGTACAGCCGTAACAACTGTACTAAGGTACAGGTTGTCGTTAAACAAAACAGCGATCTTGTGGTTAGACTTAGATGTAAACCGGTTCAGTTCTTTGATTGTAGCTGCATTAGTTTTAATCTGAACAAGCTCTTGTACTAAGCTTTACGTTGCTGTCTTTGAAAGACCGGGTCATTATTAGTGTATTTTTATTGGATCTTGTGGTTCCGCCGAGTGAGTTCTCTTGTAATAAGTGTTCACAAATAACGTTTTAAGACCTTCCTTCAGAGCGATCTTAATAACTGACAATCAGCTTAACTCGGAAAATATTAACAGGGCTGTAGGTAAAACAAAATTGCCAAAATGGATGGGTTGGGATCCAGTCCCATCTTTGTTGAAGCGCCTAGAACCGCTCGGCCACAGCCCCCTGCAGGTGGGCTGCAGGTCGGGTCGTCTTGTAACTATTGTAACATTGTTTGGTGTTTTGATTTCTCTTGCAAAAGCTTATTCATTTTACAATTTTTTTCATTCTGTAGAAAACAATGGTGGTTATGTATCGTTAAATAAACAGATTGTATGAAATGAAAGTTATATTGGTTGGTCTGTTGGTCCTCTCTTCCACGTTTCCCTTAATTCCAGTGAGTACCACGTCTCACTGCAGATAATGTCAGTTTGTACCATTTTTTATTGTAAAGTATGTTGCTTTGAGTGCACTGTAATGGGACAATCGCCTTTACACCCACCACACATACAATTCCTCATTAATCATCAAATGTTAACGCTTTAAGACACAAAGGAATTAAAGATGTTAGCTGCTTTGAGTTATATCAACGGGGCAAGATGAAAATCTGTGTCGGACTGGCATTCGAACCCAGATCTCCTGCTCAGTAGGCAGATTCACTGACCACTACGCCATCCGGACAGAGCGATGAACGTAACTACACGGACCACCACAGCACGCCTCATCTCATACGCAAATTCTAACCTTGCCACACGCTACTGATGTGGTGTCCACGTTCATTAGCCTAATTACTTGTGGCATCTCGACGATTCTCGTAAGAGTTAGAGCTTGGTGTGCGTCTGCACTGAAGGTATCATTGGGCGTCGTCGCCTTAATTATGTACTGAATGTGTGGTGTGCGTGCTTACGAACATATCTGAAAGAACTGACACTATTTTGATGCCGCAGCCACCATTAATCAAGACACAAAGAAATTAAAGACATTAGCTGCCAGTGAGCATCGAATTATACCAATGGAGAACGATGAAAATTCGTGCCAGACCGAGATTCGAGCCTGGATATCCTGGTTACTAGGCAGGTGCGCTGACCAATTCACCGTCTGGACCAGTGGTCAACACAACGGCACAGACTACCCTAGCACAGCCCACATCAGACTAAAATTCTCTACCTAGCTTCATTAACTTGCGGCATTTCGCCGATTTCCGTAAGATTTCGAGCTTGTGCATCTGCACTGAAGGAATCATTGGCTGTCATCGTTTATACGGTATCTGTTGTTTTGGTCACATCCAAAAACACCATCTCGATCCTGCAGCTACTATGAATCAAGACACAAAAAAATTAAAGATATCAGCTGCTAGAGTGTATTGATTTATATCAGTGAGGGAAGTAGAAAATTTGTGCTGGAGTGGGAATCGTAGGCGGGCCTCCTGCTTTTTAGGCAGTTACACTGACCACAACGCCATCCGGGCACAGTGGCTAAAACAACACTTCTGACTGTCCTAGCATGCCTCCCACCAGACCCAAATCTCGAGTTATCCTCACACTACTGATGTTCTGCTGCTCATTAGCCTTATTACTCGCAGCATCTGGCATATTCCCATAGGAGTTCGATCTTGGTGCGGATTTCCGCTGAAGGGATCACTGTGTGTGTGTGTGTGTGTCTATGCGCAGTTGTGTTGACTACTGTATCCTGCTGGTGTAGTGGTCAACACATTGGCCTAATAAGCAGGAGACCTGGTTCATATCCTGGTCCAGCATATATTTTTCACTTGCCCCATTGGCACAAATAAATACGCTAATGTCTTTAATTCGTTCGTATCTTGATTCATTGTAGCTGTAGGATCAAAATGATGTGTGTTCTTCTGGACATGACCGAAAGAACAAACACTTCATATATATAGTCAACACTTCAACCGAACTTTGATATTCATCTTTCACTCTGCCCATTAGACAGTGTGTTTCAGCTTCAAGCGCACTGAGATTTTTCCTCAGTTCATTGTACCCGATTTCTGTAAAAGAGTGACCTAACAATTCACCTTTAGTGCACAGAATTTGTTTTCATTGACGTATGAAATCAATTTTTGGATGGTCCGATTGACAACAGCAGGATGTTCGTTGAAGCATGCAGACATGATGTGATGTGTGTCCCCAACGCATCTCCCGCACGTGATTCATGGGATTGAGTTTGGGGGGAGAAGCAGGCTACTCCATTCGCTGAATACACTCTCCTTTCAAGAGACCCTCCAACTGCGCTGTTCCATGTTGCCGCTTATTTTCATCCATTCTGTACTACACTGTAGCACTTATTATGTATGGCCGAAAATTCATCGAGCTATGTTACCTAGCATGGACACATAATACGAAAGAACCTTTCGTTTCTAAGTATTGCACGTCAGTATAGTATCTGTTGTTGTTGTTGTGGTCTTCAGTCCTGAGACTGGTTTCATGCAGCTCTCCATGCTACTCTATCCTGTGCAAGCTGCTTCATCTCCCAGTACCTGCTGCTGCCTACATCCTTCTGAATCTGCTTAGTGTATTCATCTCTTGGTCTCCCTCTACGATTTTTACCCTCCACACTGCCCTCCAGTATTAAATTGGTGATCCCTTGATGCCTCAGAACATGTCCTACCAACCGATCCCTTCTTCTAGTCAAGTTGTGCCACAAACTCCTCTTTTCCCCAATTCTATGCAATACCACATCTTTAGTTATGTGATCTACCCATCTAACCTTCAGCATTCTTCTGTAGCACCACATTTCGAAAGCTTCTATTCTCTTCTTGTCTAAACTATTTATCGTCCATGTTTCACTTCCATACATGGCTACACTCCATAGAAATACTTTCAGAAACGACTACCTAACACTTAAATCACTACTCGAAGTTAACAAATTTCTCTTCTTCAGAAACGCTTCCGTTGCCATTGCCAGTCTACATTTTATATTCTCAGTTATTTTGCTCCCTAAATAGCAAAACTCCTATACTACTTTAAGTGTCTCATTTCCTAATCTAATTCCCTCAGCATCACCCGAGTTAACTCGACTACATTCCATTATCCTCGTTTTGCTTTTGTTTATGTTCATCTTATACCCTCCTTTCAAGACACTGTCCATTCCGTTCAACTGCTCTTCCAGGTCCTTTGCTGTCTCGACAGAATTACAATGTCATCGGCGAACCTTAATATTTTATTTCTTGTCCATTGATTTTAATACCCACTCCGAACTTTTCTTTTGTTTCCTTTAGTGCTTGCTCAATGTACGGATTGAATAGCATCGGGGATAGGCTACAACCCTGTCTCACTCCATTCCCAACCACTGCTTCCCTTTTATGCCCCTCGACACTTGTAACTGCCATCTGGTTTCTGTGCAAATTGTAAATAGCCTTTCGCTTCCTGTATTTTACCCCTGCCACCTTCAGAATTTGAAAGAGAGTATTCCAGTCAACATTGTCAAAAGCTTTCTCTAAGTTTACAAATGTTAGAAACGTAGATTTGCCTTTCCTTAATCTTTCTTCTAAGATGAGTCGTAGGGTCAGTATTGCCTAACGTGTTCCAACAATTCTGATGAATCCAAACTGATCTTCCCCGAGGTCGGCTTCTACCATTTTTTCCATTCGTCTGTAAAGAATTCGCGTTAGTATTTTGCAGCTGTGACTTATTAAACTGATAGTTCGGTAATTTTCACATCTGTCAAAACCTGCTTTCTTTGGGATTGGAATTATTATATTCTTCTTGAAGTCTGAGGGAATTTCGCCTGTCTCATACATCTTGCTCACCAGATAATAGAGTTTTGTCAGGACTGGCTCTCCCAAGGCTGTCAGTAGTTCTAATGGAATCTTGTCTACTCCCGGGGGCTTGTTTCGACTTAGGTCTTTCAGTGCTCTGTCAAACTCTTCACGCAGTATCATATCTCCCATTTCATCTTCATTCTCTTCCATTTCCATAATATTATCCTCAAGTACATCGCCCTTGTATAGACCCTCTATTTACTCCTTCCACCTTTCTGCTTTCCCTTCTTTGCGTAGAACTGGGTTCCCATCTGAGCTCTTGATATTCATGCAAGTGGTTCTCTTTTCTCCAAAGGTCTCTTTAATTTTCCTGTAGGCAGTAGCTATCTTACCCCTAGTGAGATAAGCATCTACATCCTTACACTTGTCCTCTAGCAATCCCTGCTTAGCCCTCTTCTTTTTACCTACTTGATCCTCTGGTGCCTTCATTATTTCATTCCTCAAAGCTACCCATTCTTCAGGTCTACGTAATTCAACAGAAACTAGATACTCATTAAATATGTCACTTGACTGGACGCTAGATTTCGGAATCAAAATACCAGCTTCATATCCACCCTCCCTGTTCGTAACTAGGTTCGCGCTTCTCATTTATAGAACGTTCTCCATTCTTTTACCGTCAGAAAAACTCTTTGTAGAATTTTTCGGGTTTATTGCTTTTTTTAGAATTTCTTTCGATGGATGTTTTCTTCGAGAAAGCTTAATAGAATAATAACACCTTGCGAATTAACAAAATAACAAAATTGCTGCTCAAATAGTGATTGAAATTCCTACAGTGAATAACATTCGTGATTCATATACAGTAAAATCAGATTGTGTTAAACTCCTGGCTTGTTTGACGAAGGTATTATTTTTTCTGGGAATAATGGAAGAGCGGAGCGAACTTCACGATTATTATGTAAACTGAGCCTCCAGTCTTAGAATCAAATAAATGGTACAGTTCGTGCATTCTTTGATATTCCGTCTCATTCATAGTTTTAGTGCTTCAGTTTAGTGCTTCAGTTTGTGGCAAATTGCTCTCCAATTAAATGAATTCGTCTGTTAGATACACAAGAATCTATAAATGGAAATTTAATGTTAAAATTCTTGTGTGATAAAATAGCCTTAGCAAATTATTTATAGTTTTCCATGTTTGCTGGTTTTTTTAGAGCAAGTTATGTGTCTATTTTCACCTTTTTATAGTGTCCAGTTTCACTTGTGTGCTTGGGGTCATATCTATAACATTAGCACAGGAATCAGAGTGTGAAATACAACTGGCACTTCAAAATTAGGCGTGTAATTTAAATTATAGCTATCATTCGCAGCTTCTCGATATATGCTGGTAAAATGGTAAAAACCTCTGTGTTTCACATCAGTTTACTCGATGTGGTCCTGTTGTTGGAAGCGCTATATTCTCTTCGACGTTAACGTTCATCTCTTTCTTTTACCAGCAACGTTTTCTATTATTCAGTTTCCACATTTCGTTGACAGGCAACAACAGCTGTACTTACATTCCTTAAAACGCTTATTCATGGCTGTTTCAACACTTGTAGTACTTATTAGGCAACTAGTTTCGAACCCTCACAGATTCATTTTCATGGCTGTCCTCCAGAGGCTACAAAAACAACACGTAGTTGCCAGTGAACAGTGGAATTACAATAAAAAGTTAAAATGTAACATAAATTAATTATCTGAGTACAAACATATCTGCACTGACAGTCTGATCTTAATAATAAACACTGAGTGGCAAAACATGTTCAACAAATGTTTTCAGGATGAATACCACAGTCCACTCGTGCCTGTTACCAAGTCAAAATCAAACTCAACATAGAAAACAGTACCAGGAAACGTTCGGTGCCACTGCTAGCGTCGTGCCTCAAGTACAAGATTGCGCCCCCAACCAATGGGCGTGTCCTGCTTTTATAATCGGGATGTGTCTAAGCACTTTTATTAAAATTGACATCAATACAGTGAATGACAACAGCGAATGTACATGTATCACACAAATACAAATTTTCTTATTTCTAGAGACGACAATCATTTCATGTTCAAGTGCGCGTCCACGGCCCATAGACGCACAGAGGGACTAAAACCCTAAAAGCTGGCCAAAAGTCGAAAACATTGTAAATTCAGCTGAAAGTTAGTACAAGGATGTTTCCGGGGTCACTGATTATGAATTCAAAGTCACAATTTGAAATAAAAACAAAATGGCGGATTTAGTATTAATCAATTTTATAGAGTAAAAACAAAATATATACTTATGTTATATAATACAATAAAACATACATTCGATTGATTCAAAGTTCACAGATCGACATCCGAAGGATAAGTTGATTCATAACCAGTTGATCCAACTTTTGAATCACTGGAGCTTACTATACTTGCTGGTGGTATACGTGACACAACTAACAATGAAACTCCTTCTGGGAGCAACGACTTCGAGTTTTTTTTTTTCGAGGCAATTCGCGCGAACTTGAAATAAATGGATCGGATATTAATAATAAGCATGAAAAAGTCTTTCATTGTTTTGGAAAATGTAATATCTATATAGGTGGATAATTCAATATTTTATCTCGTTACTATTAGTCATTCCAAAAATATTATTTTAAAAGGAGAAAAGTATATTCGGAAAAGTGAGTTACATATCACAGAACACGAAATCAAATGAAGACCACAGATAAATGCAAGAAAAAGAGCAACATTCTGCATCGTTGATGTACGAAATTCAGCAAGCTATGTTTTACGTTGGAAGAATTCGTACCAACGAGACAGTTGCAGCAAGATGCAGCAAGTTTTAATTTTCTTTCATTCAGCAATAGTTCAATCTACAACGTGGGATCGGTCAGATTGTTGAACTCTGCAGAACTTTTAAACTTTTCTCTTCGTGTTTCAAATTTTCCGTTGCAATTTTCGTTTATTTACCCATAAATGAATCATTTATTGTTATCACATGAACTATTATTATTAATTTTATTTTACACAATGATTTTCTACTTACAAGCTGCTGTTGCTTCCATCCGTAAGAACTGAAGTCGATTAATTTTTAGAGAGTTGGCACCCTGTTGAATGTAGCGTTGAAATATTTGCTCATATTTGCTCACTGCGCGACGCGTCTAACTTGCTGAATGGTTGCCCTTCAAAAGCAGGCATAGAGGCTAAGGGGCTCTGGCGACCGGAATTCGACCTTCGACCCTCACCCAATCTAACTCACGACCAGAAATTACCGGAACTTGAATTTCAGTTTTCGACTTTTTGCCAGCTTGTTGGGATTTGGCCCCACAGTGAGACGCGTCGAATTAAAATAGGGTGTATCGCAGCGCCTGTATTATCCAGTCACATGTAATATAAAGTACGATGAAACAAATCACATTTGTTGCTCAATTACAGATTTTGCGTTGTACATACAGATGGCTGCCTTCCAAAAGCCTACATACATATAGGCTACATCCATAAAATATTTAAAAACAATGCATATCGTTTGCTTAGCCAATAAGTTTTGTAAAAAGCAGTTGCGTAGTCCTACTAAAATAGCGTCTCATAGCGTACAATCACTACAACATCACGTAATGCGTGACCACCTTGAAACCCCCTTGTCCTGTACTCAAATTGTGTATAAATAGTGCAACTGTTGACAGAACCATCAATAATCGCTTTAATGAATGTTCTTCTATACTTTCAGCTGTCCCAAACAGTCAGATTGGAATAGTTGGCTACTGAATACGAGCCTCTGTAGCTGAAGTACATGTGGTAAGCCATACCATGTGATTTATGTATATGAGTCTGATGCGACCCATTAGCAGTATCGGTTATATGACAAACGGAAGTTTCAGTTGGTTGCTAAAACTCCTTTCCAGCACTTTGCACTTTACGCGGCACTATTTAGTGGTTGAAACCACTCATTGAGCAATCACGCAGGCAATTTTTTTTATTCTCAACGAGAACGGAACAAGCAGCCTTGACATAGTTCCACTCAGTTTGAATTAGTTGTATCGTTACTATGTACTAGTCTACACAGGCTGTTTATGTAAGAGAAATGGCCAGTTCTATGTCTTGGACTTGGAACATCAAAAGGCCACACGCTTCCCGTGATTACAATATTTTATCATTAATAAGAGTGCAACGTTAAACGCATTCATGTCTTCTTTTCCTCCTATTACTGCCGACTTCATTTTTGTTGCTTGTCTCAAAAATATGTACATGTTTCAGTTCAGAATGGAAATAAGATTTGGGAAAAATTTAATGTATCTGGGTAGAACAGATACTTACATACGTGGTGCACATTCTTATTTGCTGGGAACTAAAATGAATCGCCTGAAAAATGTGTAATCGTCCTCTGTGAAAAATTTCATGAGGATGAGGAGATTGTACCACACACACACACAGTAACGAATGTGAAAAGATTTGCATGGTAAAAGCTGCATGCCAAAAAAATTCCTTGGCAAGTAATCAGTCCATATGAAAACGCGCAGACAGGCGAAATGTATTTAGCAATTGCGTAGTAGCATCTCCTCAACTCTCCTCCTCTCAATCATCACACTATCGACTGGAAATGACGTCAAGTTGTGTTGAATTTTTTGCAATTATTTCCAGTCAGCATCATGGAATAAATGATGATGTGTTAATGTATTAGCTATGAGCGGTATCATCAAGAAATCTATCGTCCGATAGCAAAAAAATTGCCCTCACCAGGTCTCGAATCCAGAAGCTCAATGTCCGGACGCTGTGTAGAGGGGCCAACGAGTAAACTGCTCTCTTACTGACAGGATTATCCTCATAAATTAGTTGCGCAATCATACAGCATGCTATGTAAGATATGCTGTATGCCCTCTGATCTGAGTCCAAAGACTGAGAGAGGACAAGTTACTCTCTCACCTATTTTTCGCATACGGAAAATAATTAAAGGTTTTATTACGGCCTGACACACCTTGAGCAACACTCTAGAAACCCAACGGGCTGGGCAGACGTAGATGGTGCCTGGAGGGGGGGGGGGGGCTTAAAGCTTGGTGGAGAGCCCATCCCTTAGTAAATCTCGCCGGACGACAGACCCACAGCCGAACAGGACAGACAGGGAGACTTAGAAGCCCCTCGTCAAACAATGCTGCGCTACCTGGCGCGGCGCCAATCGAAGCCTGGGCTGGAGCAACGCTCTAAAGGACTGCGTCTACACAGTAGATTCGTAAACCAAGCATTGTGTGCAGAGCTACGCGTAATAAAAATTCACCTGTTCGCCGATACGGCAAATAGGCCAGTGAACCACTTCCCCCGCTACCTCGGTTGTATAAAAAAAATCCGACGTCTGAGATACGTTTGGAGGCACAGGCCATTTAGATAAAGATCTTTGAGATTGTATCTGTTCACTTGTTGCTATGGGAGGAGACACGACTCTGGAAAAAAATCAACCCTTCCCCTTCTGTGAAAACTTGAAAATGCCAGTAATTGGCGTTTTTTTTTTTTTTTTAAGAGACACAGGTTTCTTAACTCTTGCCCTGGTTGAACATGAATTTGTGCAGTCGGGTTGGAGGGGAGATTTTAGTGCCTTTAGACCCCTGCGATTGGCTCAAGACGGAATGAAGGCGGTGTTGTTCGTCGATCTGCAGAGGTGCGAAGCACTCGGGTGCGGGACTTTGGTCTGGTATGCACTTTTTTTCGAACCTCTGGCATGTGCGGTTGGTACTTGGGACCTGTCCTGAGTCTGACTTCACTTGCGAGTAGTTTAGTCTGGGGAGCCTGTGGTGCAGTTCTTACTGTACCGACAGTGTGACTTCAAACGTCCCGGACTACTTGTTTCCTGAGGGCACACTTATTCGTTTGACGTTTGGTATCCTCGTGGGCTCAGTCGTATTAGTGAGCCAAATTGGTCTTTGGTACGACCAGGAACAGGTGTGGCACACACTGAAATCTACCGTGATTTCGGAGCTCTGGTTGAGAGTAAATGGCGATCCGTTGGCAGCATCGCTAGACCGTGAGATTTTTGCATTTCTTTCGTGGCCGCGGTCGAATCACAGGTGCCGCCTCCACGTCTCACCTCCGCCCCACACATCTCGCTAGATGCAAGTTACATCGCTGCACGAAGCAAACAGGGTAACGTTCTGCAACTCTGGCATTGTCAGGACGTGCAGATCTCAATTTCGCTGTGCCCGAGCGGTTCTAGGCGCTTAAGTCTGGCACCGTCGCAGATTCGAATCCTGCCTCGTGCATGGATGTGTGTCATGTCCTTAGGTTAGTTAGGTTTAAGTAGTTCCAAGTCTAGGGCACTGAGGACCTCAGATGTTAAGTCCCAGAGTGCGTAGAGCCATTTGAACAGATCTAAATCGCCACTTGCCCTCAGCTGCACCTATGTAGAGAAACTTCAGTAGATTTGATGTCAAAACCTGCTCAACTTCAGGTCAATTCAGGTTGCGTTATCCACATTTTTAAGGCCAGAGTACTTGACTCACTCCACTAGTTAAACTGTCTCTACCACCCAGGATCCTTGTGCAGTGTAGTCTTAAATCTCCTGTTAGTTCTTTACAGTATTCAATCAATAACTTGTTTAGCATAATTTATGTCTGTTTTTTGTAAAATAAATGTTTTTAGTACACTAACTTTTACCTACATTCTCTATCATTTGCATAGTCCCACCGCAGTTACCTTACATTGTGGCGTTACATGCCAGGATCTCAGATTGATGGCACATTCTGTGACCGTCAGATCGCGTTGTCTAGCGTTGTCATTCAATTTGACGTCCGTTGCGCAATATTTTGAATTAATGGCACCTTGTGCTACCGTCAGATCGTAGACAGTATTGCCTAGTGAAGTTTCTGTTCCCCATGTTCAATGTGGTGCTCTGGGTATAGGAGATTCGCGTTGCTCGCGCCTAGACATAGTACTAATACTTAATTATTGTATATGTGTGTTTCCATGTTGTGGTTGTGACTTCTCTGTTACTTGATTGTTTCTGACGGCGAACGGCGATGTGCTGGTTTGTTAGGATAGATGGAGATTTTCTTTCGTAAGCATAGACGAGAGTGCTGTTATTTTAATTCGTTGTCAGAAAAGAGGAATCAGTGGGTCACGGGAGCGTAATTTAGAGTAGAACCTGTCTGGTATAGGTATGTGTAGTGTATAAATTCGTTTGGGTCAAAATTAGCGTGCATGCTTAAAAGAAGCAAAGCAAGTCTGCTATAGAGTTGCGGAAGCAATTGTGTTTTCTTAACCATGGATCCACGTCAGACTATTAGCGGTGATCAGGCAAATATTGCACGGGATTCTCAAGTAAAGGCGGTTGCAGACCGGCCAGAAATGTCGAACGTCTAACCTGCAGAGTATGATGACATGTCTGAGTCAGGTGATGAAAGTTAACGGGAGACCCCCATAACGAAATGTAGACGCTGGTGGTACGAGTAGCGCAGTCAGTGAGACTGGCAGACCAGAATCGCTAACGAAAGGTCACAGTATGATGGAATCTCGTTCATATAGTACTGGAGATGTTAGCGGTGGACCTCAGTTTGAAGTTCTCTTGCAATTCATGCAAGAGGCAGAAAGGAAGAGGCAAGATGCAGAGAAAAAAGAGACGGGAGAAAGAGGATAAAAGGCAGAAATTAGTCATAAGAACGGTCACAGACGGTATAGATGGAGTCAATAAAGAGATTGTAAGAATCGAATGAGACCTAGAGAATAACTAGAAAACTACAGCAGAAACGCGTGAGTTTGCTGACCAGGCGAAGAGCAAAGCCAAAACAGCACGATTGGTAGCGCAAGGTGTCCGAAAGGGCTCATCAGTGGCCAAAGAACAAGTTCAACTGGCTAGAACTGAGGAGTGTAAGACAATAAAGGTACTTGCAAGTCTCCAAAATCAAGGCAAAAAAAAAAAATGGTTCAAGAAACGCAGGAAAAAATGAGTAAGGCTGCGAAGCGAATCGCACAGATAGAAATTAAACAGGTCGAAATCTCTGATGTTAAAGATCAGCAGACCCGAGTCGCCGCTCAACAAAACGAGTTGATTAAGGACGTTCGACAGGCACATGAGCGGGTCGCACAATTGCTAACACAATCTCGTCCGGTAGTGCGCCAGCGAGAGCATCACAGAAGTGAAGAAAATTTTTTGCGACTCTCCGAACCGCTATATCAGGACACACACCCTTCACATGGGTGAATGTAGCAGGAATATGCTCCTGGTGCAGCGAAACGCGTAATAGAACACATCCAAAGGCCTCGATGGCACAGTACGATCACGTGCTACCAGAATCTTGGCCACTGAAGTACAACCTCCAGTTTATCTGTGGTTTCTTAGAAGGGTCGATTCCGGAACATATGCGTGGAAACGAGGAGAGTTGTCGCTCCTATCAAGAATTTAAGCACGCATTCCTTAGCACATACTGGTCGCAAGAAACACGATAAAACAGGAGATCATGTTAGGAAAGGACTTAGAAGCGTCAGGATTCAGCAGTCCTTTCAAATTCCTCGAATCCCTGGTCAAGAAGGACCGATTCTTTGATGAACCATACAGCCCCAAGGAAATTATAAGGCATTGCTACATTAAATTACCTTTACGATACCAGAAACTACTCATCGTTAGATGCAGCGTTTCAGTCGAAGCTTTCACGAGTGTACTGTGCGAACTCGAGTACGTGAATGAAATTCACAACTAGCGGAAAAGAAGTGTAAATAACGACCGTATCTGGCCAGATCCGCAAGAGAGCAATGACGATGGACGAAATGGGGAAAAACATTGATCGAATCGAAACCAAAATTCAAACTTCAATGGAATTAACCAGCCACCATGGGAAAACAGAAAAAGACGAGGAAATTATAATCATAACAACAATAACTATTACCGACGAAACGGAAACAGGAGAGAGCAACCTAACTCGGACCAGGGCCAACACGATCTAGGGACCAACAGCAAAGCAGTAGCAGGACATACAACTGTCAAGGTCAGTGGAATGAGCAACGTGTCGAATATGTGGAATTGATTCGACCTAACCAACCGTAGGGATCACGCAGAGAAAATTCAAACAGGAATTGACACACAGCGCGCTCAAAACAATGCCGCAGAAACAATCGGACGGAGTGATATGCACATGTTAAAGTACGATGATGCTACAGAACCGTTATGGGAAGAGAAGTAGATCATGACACAACCGGATTTACACCCCATTATGCACATCACAGACGGCAAGGTCAATCTAAAGGGGATGATGGACAGTAGGAGCCAAGTGACGGCGATATCGGATTCGGCATACAAGAAATGCACTGCGAATCATTATTGGCCGGCACTCGTGCTGCAAAAAACGAGAATCACCGGCGCTCTGAGAGGGAAGTATACAGAAGTGCAGTTACAAACGAGGTCGACGTTCAGCTGCCAAGGGCATACCTTAGAAGAGAACATTCTGGTCGTCCCATATTTGGCAATAGACATAATATTTGGCATGCATTTTCTAAATCAACAACAGGCCGCATTGCGCATAGGGAGAGGAGAACTGATTTTACAAAAAGACGGCCCCATGAAGATTTCCTTTGCCGTCCACGCAATACATGAGCAAATCCCTACCGAATGCCTCAATCTAAATACGCAGAAAAAAGACGGGAAGAAGAACATCAATCGTGGCACCACGATTTTAGCCGCAATCCTCAAGATGTTGAGCAAATTCGACGAGAGGTGCGCGATGCTATTGACCACACGCTAGGAAATTTAGGAAACATATCGATGCAGGAAAAAGATGAGCTAG
This sequence comes from Schistocerca serialis cubense, assembly GCF_023864345.2. Classification (NCBI taxonomy): domain Eukaryota; kingdom Metazoa; phylum Arthropoda; class Insecta; order Orthoptera; family Acrididae; genus Schistocerca; species Schistocerca serialis. The sequence goes on from NC_064644.1 coordinate 450,868,412, forward strand.
AAGGAATTGTAAAGGAAACCGCGGATGTCTGTCTACCGAAAACCAGAGCAATCCAAAATTTTATGCATGCTTTTCGGGTGCAGGAACACACTAAATTCTTCGTGCCTCGCTGCCAAATCCCATAGGCCTACAAAGGTATTTCTCAAGATCAAGAGGATGCTTGACGAAGTCATCATTGAACCAACAAGCTCCACGCACAACAACCCAATCACAGTGGTAGAGAAGGCTGAAGGCTCGATCTGTTTGCTGCTGGATTCACACCAAATCAATACAATCATTGAGCCAGAGACAGATCGTCCGGAGAAGCTGGAGGAACTCCTGCCAAATTTCCATGGTGTTACAGTTCTTTCATCTCTTGACTTGCGGTCCAGTTTCTGGCATATTATACTCCACCCAGACTGCAGGAAATACACGGCGTTCCTTGAGTTCAGGAAATGCTATCGATTTAAACATCTACCATTCAGGCCAAACGTGTCTTCGTTTGCCTTCATCAAATGTCTCGATAGCATCTTAAAGGACTTCACTAAGCAAAGGATCACCACCTACATGGACGACCTCTTGATAGCGGAACCGACGTGGAGAGGACACAATGCGATCCTCAGAGAAATCCTACAGCCCTTCAAAGAATGCGGTGTAAACGCCAACATCACAGGAAACTCACGAGTTAAATTCTTCGGACATATCATTACCGCGTTAGGAATCACACCAGACCCGGACAAAATAGAGGCAATTACGAAATTTGCCATACCAACAACGAAGAAACTACTACGTGGCTTCCTTGGCATCGCAAATTTCTATAAACGAATCATCCATGTGAAGAAATTAGCGACACCGCGACTATGCCAGCTCACAGGAAAAAATACACCGTGGGAATGAGACGACGTGGCGGAAGATGAATTCCAAGGCCCCAAAACCACGCTGATTAATGCGCCAATTCTTTTGCACCCCAACTTGGAGGAGGACTTTTGCATGGCGCCAGGCAGCTGCTACTCCGGGATTGCTGTAGCGATTTTCCAACGATATCAACAAGGGGGAAACATAGTGCCCAAGTCCATTGCTTTTGTAAGCCGAGTCCTCAGCAAGGTTATTGAATTAGAAGCTTTGGCGGTCGTTTTCGGCTTCGAGAAATTTCGTTTTTTCTTGTATGGGACAAAAACAAGATTATACACCAACCACAAAGCCTTGGAATTCCTACTCACAGCGAAGTTCTGAAACAAACGTCTAACGAGTTGGGCACTATTACTCCAGGAGTATGACTTTTCGATCACACACATACCAGGAAAAAGAACATCATTGAGTATGCGATGTCACGTTCACCTGTGGGGCTAGAAACAAGTGAGACCAACCCACTGGAAGACGAACACTTCAGCTTGTTCTATATGAAGAACGTAACCTCGAGCCTCAAGGATATCAGGAAGGAGCAGGACAAGGATTCAGGTCTATTGGCTCTAGAACAGAGGATGAAAATAAGAGGGAATCAAAACTGATTCAGTTTTATTTAGTACGAAGAGGCATTCTGTTCTTTGAAAGTGAGCGAGAAGGAGCGCCCTGGCGCGTTTGCATTCCGGATGAACTGGTGAACAAGACTATCTGGCACATGCACCTAAGTTACGCACCTTTTGGACCCAAGACGTGCTACTACGCACACTGTGCTATTTGAAGAATATGGACTGAAGAATACGGAGGATTTTGGCGGTCTGCAAAGCGTGTTAGAAGTCAAAACACGTCGCGGTGTCATCGCAAGCACCTCTATATCCCATCATCGCATCAAAGCTGAAGCACTAGTGCAACAAATAGAGGATACTGCTAAATCCTTGTGGTAGTAGAGCTAGAATCCAAGTATGTCACTTTAACCCCGCCCAAGAAAGCAACTGCACAGTCAGTATGTACTCATTCTGCAAGCATTTCCTCTCGAAAGTCGGCCATGTCGACAGGATCATCTCCGACAATGGACTTCAGTTCCAGACAGAGAAGTGGAAAGAGATGTTGCGGAAACACAGAATCAAACCCATATTCGCTCCCATACGACATCCACACCCGTCGCCAGCAAAGTCTGGGAAACTTCTGCGGTATCTAGTGCGCAAAACAATACGCCACCTGGAATGTTTTCCTACGTGACTTCCTGGACGTGATGAACGAGTTGCCACACGGTGTGACCAAAATAGCACAAGTAACAGTTCTCAAGAACTGGCAACCCACAGATCTTATCCCTGAAGTTGTAAATTTTCCCTCGGGAACTCGATAACAACACCAACAAGTTGTTGGCCTTGGACTCAGGAGATTGCGTGAGGCAGAAGAGAAACGCAAAGAGAGTTGGGATAGAAAAGCACGCGAGAGAGAGTACCAAATTGGCCAAAAAGTGCTTGTTAAAGGTTTCCGTCTATCTAACAAACAAACAGCTGTGCCATAAATTCTATCCCATCTATTATGGACCTTTCCGTGTCCGGAGGATCGCTCACTTGAACTCTCTGAACCTAGAGACCTTCAAAATCAAGGAAATCTCTTGGCATCCACCATGTCTGTCGTGTCAGTCCATTAATGGAAAACAATGTAGATAGTAGATTTATGGATCATAGAAGGTGCCATATGTAAACAGTCTCCATGGATGAGCTGTTTAACGTAATTTAACGTTGATATCGTGTTCCTTAGCGTTATTTTCCATTTCTTCTATTTCGGTATTATTTTGTTTGGTTGTCATTCCCATTAGTGTTTAGCATGAGTCCTTGTTGAACGTCGTCAAATGATTTGTGTATTTGTGACATCTTCACGCCTAGAATGAATTAACAATTCCGTTACAAGTTGTATGTCATCAACAATTGGCATTTTTTTTGGCATACCAAACCAGGCACATTGCAATACTGAGTACTCCAAACAACTGAGTACTGTTATTAATTCTTTGGACCTCACAATCGTTGTCCAATTTCCTTTCCCAGGAGAGCAAGGAGATTGTCGTAATTTGACCCCAATTGAGCATCGTACTCTGACGTAGCATTCTCGTAGAAGAGTCTCCACAAGTATCACCAAGGCCACTGAAATTGTTTCTGTTTATTTTCTGTGTTTTCTTGTACACTGCCCAAGAGACGGATGTACGTCACTTTATGTTTTTCGTGGGGTCAAGACCGTAAATCGTGCCCATAGAGTATGTGCGTCTCGATTTTCAGATGTGTTTCGTATGGTGTTAGCGGTCTACGCTTTGGGTACGTGTTCACGCTAAGACTCTGTATTATGAGCCATCACATATCGCGTAGTGTAGCCTGTCTCGTTGCGAAATTTTGCCAGCGCCATGTGAGCGCCGTCCGCGAAATATTGTGTGTGGGGAATTAGCACGCACAAGTGCAAGTCACGGTAGAGTCGCGAACCCCAGACACAGAAACGGATCCAAAAACAAAATGATGGACCGTGGATGATAATTATATATATAATGCAGTATACTTGTCTTTCATTTCAGCAGCACTGATCCTAACAGAGGAGATAGGAGGCATCCTCCTGTTATGTGAAATTACGTGTACACAATCATAAATGCCACGACAACGATTTGAGGCAAATCGCCAACACCTGAGTGAGTACACGCACTTCCTGACCACTTCAGCGTTAGCATACAACACCGTCGGACATCGAAAATTAAAAGACGAGCATACAAGGAATAAAATGCATCAAATTCGCTTCGATAGTATTAACAAAGGCGTAGGATAGTACAAAAAGTTAATAATTAGTATAGAGAGAAATCTGCACGTTTTGTGGAGGCATAGAGGTCACGCCAGTGTAAAATTAGGGTGCATGAGAGAACTTACCAAAAACTATCAAAAACATGTGCACACACAAAGACACCTCACACCATATAATTTACGTCCATAGAACATTAACAAGTCCCTGCAGTCATTAAATTTATTTTTAGATGTAGCATTTTTAGTAATTAAAAAATTATCGAGAAGAAATGTTTTACTCTTCATTACTTTTCCCTGTGAATTCATGATATCTATGTAATGACATTTATGAGAGAATATGGCACTTGACCACACTTGAGGATTGTGCAGGCTCCAGAACCAACACGGCAGCCTGGACGTCACGCCCCATGCCAGCCAGCGAGGGGCGAGTGCCGTGGGGAGCCATGATGAGTCAGCTGTGGCAGTCCAAGTGAGGGGGACTGAACCACGAGCAGTGACAAAACTGGCCGCTGCCAGCTGACCTAACTACGTCGTGCAGCCCCAGTGGAGGCGGCACATCTCATACCAGTGCAGACAGCAGGATGCCAACACACAACGGCAACATCCCTCTAGCTGTCAATGAGCCAACATGCCACTAATCGAGGGACAAGCGAGTCATATGGCACCACAGTCGGCATGCATGCTGAGCCTAACCGACTCAGTGGGGTGCCGAGTACGACATGTTCCGTCGACAAAAAAAGAGCTAATCCATTGTCTCACTTTCCGATTTTAGAGGTGAACAGGAAGAGTCGGGCTGTCCCACATCCTGCTACCGCTGATTGGATTTGTATGCCATGGGGTGGGTTGCACATCAAATGCAATGCTGTCACGGCAATCCCTGATGGCTGACTGTGGCTTGACCAGGATTATGTCAGGGTCCAGCCCAGAAGCTGCTAAAGATGCTGGATGCTGCCCAGAGGTAAGAGGGAACGCCAGATACATTTGCTGTCACTTCTACCATGTCATGCGCTGAGTGAGAAGCTATTCCCCTTGGGCTCCAATTGCTGTTCTTCAGTCATATAAGTCACGATTTATCCGTGTGCATAAGTACCATGTTTTCAATTCGTGTAACATTTTCAATGGCAAAGTTTGTCTCCCTATGTTCCCTTGTGGAAGGAGCGTTAGGATACATTTCTGTAATATCATTATGTAGTATCTTTTTGTGTTTTTGTATGTGTCAATTGAACTGTTCAGATTGTGAGGGCTATGTTTGTTCTGCACATTTATTAATGCTCTCTACAATGATTATGTGCCTGTACTTGTTTTCATGTTCTTGAAACTAATACACAAATTTAAACAACTTAGATAATAAGACAAACAGATTACACCTCAGATTTCCTTGTTCACTGAGAATTTGAGAATGTATGTGCTTGATGACTGAGACCAAATAAGTGATAGAGCACAGTTATATCAATGAGCAGAGACAAGTTCATCCTCCAAAATGGTTCAAATGGCTCTGAGCACTATGGGACTTAACATCTGAGGTCATCAGTCCCCTAGAACTTAGAACTACGTAAACCTAACTAACCTAAGGACATCACACATATCCATGACCGAAGCAGGATTCGAACCTGTGACTGTAGCAGTCGCGCAGTTCGAGACTGTAGTGCCTAGAACCGCTCGGCCACTACAGCTGGCATTTCATATTCCAGGACATTGTAGATGATTAGGGACATTAGATATCTCTGACCTTAGGATACGGTGTCAATGGGTATATTTCTTTGCTACAAGGCCTTTATCCACTTACCAAATGTTCATCGTAAGTCTGTGATGTAGCAATGATCCATGGGTCTAAAGTAATTCACACCACTCACAGCAATGTTTACATAGACTCTTTCTGGTTTGCAGCATCATGTGAGTGAATGACCGCTGATATGAATGCGGTCGTGCTAGGATGTGTTTTAGCTAAGGGCAATCCTGGTTGGCAAAGTTACCTTTTTCACATATGTATTGGTTATTAGAATGAGGTTCTCCTACTACTTTCAATGATCTCCTCTGGTCTGTGTTAAACAATATTGAAGTGAAACACTACCCATGCAGAAATCAACTGCAGGTAGAGGGCAGTGATAGAGGACAAGTTACTCTCTTACCTATTTTTCGCATATGGAAAATTATTAAAGATTTTATTACAACCTGACGCACCTTGAGCAAGACTCTAGAAAGCTAATGGCCTGAGGAGACAGTGATGGAGCCTGATAGGGCGCTAAATGCATGAGGTAATTTTATGATTATTAGCTCACTGAAATGGCCTGTTGGGAGGCAAAAGCAATTGGTGGCAAGCCCATCCATTAGAAAATCTTGCCGGACAGGCCCACAACCATACAGGGCAGACAGAGCAGCCCATCATCAAGACAGGACTCCAGCAGAACAATGTTTTGCTACCTGCTGTGGTGCCAAAGGAAGCCTGGGCTGGGGCGATGGTCTAAAGGAACGTGTCTACGACCATACAGGGCAGACAGAGCAGCCCATCATCACGACAGGACTCCAGCAGAACAACGTTTTGCTACCTGCTGTGGCACCAAAGGAAGCCTGGGCTGGGGCGATGGTCTAAAGGAACGTGTCTACACAATTAGCATTAATTAAAGAGCTATGTTTAATTAAAATTCACTTGTTTTTCGCCGATCGTGCAAATAGGCCAGTGAACCACTTCCACTGGCCGCCTCGGTTATATAAGAAAAATCGGGCGTCTGAGAAACGTTTGGAAATAGACTCTATTACACCTCGTAGCTAGGACTAACAAGCTCCAAGGCACAGGCGATTTAGATAAAGATCTTTGAGGTTGTATCTGTTAGCTTGTTGCTGTGAGAAGAGACACAACTTCAGAAGAAAATCATCCATTTCCCCTCTGCAAAATTTAAAAATGCCAGCAATCGGCCAATGAAAGGTAACTCTGGTGGGACTATATACATGTTAGAGAATGTAGGCAAAAGTTAGTGTACTAAAAATATTTATTTTCCAAAAGACGTACGTAAATTATACTAAACTTGATTGAAAACTGTAAACAATTAACACGAGATTTAAGGCTACGCTGGACAAGGATCCTGGGTGGCAGATACAGTTTAACTAGTGCTTTTCCTCTGTAAAGCTAAAATAACGACTTATTTTTGTCGAGGCACAGGTAGCACAGTCATGATGCCTCTTTCGATGGCGATGAGGGCTAATACTGATAAACACTACTTTGTGGCCCATTTAAAGTCGTTTCTCTTGAACACAATTTTCAGTTTGTTTAAAACAAATTGTCTTCGCCCTCAAAGTCCAGTTCCTGCGTATTAGTGTATGAAGGTTTCCTTTACAAAGATGGAAGGAAGTTCATGTGAAAATATGTGTATGTGTTTGCGATATCCTTACAGGAAATTTCGGAACGAACCATCCATTTTCATTTGATTAACACATTCCGCAACATCTGTTTGTCGTCTCTCTCCAGTCCGGTAGTAAACTTTATAATAGAATATACACTACTAATGAAATTGACGCCGCTCTGGCACGCCTCGAATCGTTATGGGAAAATGTCACACACGCACCGGTGGATACTAATTAGGAATCAAACCGAATTCCAAGCGTTCTCCACGAGAGAATTAATTACTGGTGACGCAAAATGAATAGCTGGTAGCTACGTCGTTGGAAAATTTTCCCACTCTGCTATTTGTAAATGGAATTAAAATTATGTCGAGAAACCAAATAAATTCAGTGAGAAACATTCCGCGAGCAACTTTAATGCTTTCATGAAATATTGTTAATTAAATTTAGAGGCTCCGTGTTCGATGAATACCGAGCTACAGTTCTATCGTTACCGTTGCATATTTCGCTTGGGGACCATTAGAATAATATAGCTGACACCAGATGTGCATCGAGGCACAAAAATAGTCATTTCCCCTTGGTCATCTACTACCTCGCTGAGTATATACGACAGGCGTTGAATAACAAATGCCACACATTTTTTCTTGAAGAATTTCGGTTGAGGAAATGCGGCATTTGTCATGTGACATTAGGGAATATAACCGCTTCAGCCTCTTATTTTCATAAAGTTCCAGTAGGTGGCGGTGCTATACTTAGGCTTCAAAGTGGCTTTTGCAATGGAGGGGCATTCCAAGCAGAGAGCTGTGATAGAGCTCCTTTTGGCAGAAAACTAGAGGACTGCTGATACGCCGGCTTCAGTCCGGAACCGCGCTGCTGCTACGGTCGCAGGTTCGAATCCTGCCTCGGGCATGGATGTGTGTGATGTCCTTAGGTTAGTTAGGTTTAAGTAGTTCTAAGTTCTAGGGGACTGGTGACCTCAGATGTTAAGTCCCATAGTGCTCAGAGCCATTTCAACAATTTTTTTTTTTTGATTGCTGATACCCATAGACGCTTGCAGAATATCTATGGAGATGTGGAAGTTAACAAAAGCAAGGCGATTCATTCGGTGAAGCGTCTGTCATCCTCGCAACAAGGTCGCACAAACCTGCGATGTTGGAACTTGCGGACCCTCTCATTCGAGGTGATCGACCCATCACAATCGCTGCTGAGCTGGACCTCTCTCTTGGTAATGCGACACGACTGTCCACCATTTAGGTTCTCAAAAGTGTGTCCTGCTGGATTATTCGCCGCTAAATGGAAGACCACAAGAGTTACGAAAGACCATCTGTGTGGAATTTCTTGCGCGTTACGTTTGTGAAACGTCACCACAGTCGATGAAACTGAGGTTCACCACTTCTAACCGGTGACGAATACGCAGTCCATGGAGTGGCGCTACATCATCTTTCATCCGGAAAGGAAATTCAAAGCCACACACTCAGTCGATAAAGTCATAGGGCTGTTCTGTATGATGTCCTCCGTCATGGTGCTACAATCAACATTGTAGTGTATTGTGCTACCCTCAGGAAGTCGAAGAAACGACTTCAGTTTCTTCGTTGGCACAAAAATGCAAATGAAATTCTCCATGATAACGCAAGGCCTCAAACAAGTCTGCACACGCGAAAGGATGTTATAAAAATTCATTGGACTCTTCTTCCTCATCCACCCTAAGGCCCAGATCTCACTCCTTCCGGCAACCATCATTTTGGACCAATGAAAGATGCACTCAACAGGAAGCAGTACGTGGCTGATATGGAGGTTAGTGATGCAGCAAGGCGCTGGTTCCGATGTCGACCAGTGCAGTGGTGCAATGTGGACATACTGGCCCTCCCCGTAAGATGGCGTATGGCCGACGCATTGAACAGAGACTATATCGAAAAAGTAAGATTTTGTAGATAAAAAGGAAAATAGTGTGGTGCCCTGAAATCCTGAATAAAACCAACCTGCTTTCAGAAAATAAGTTGCATTACTTACTGAACGCCCCTCCTATGTAGAAATGTACCTTCCACCGACTGCTGAATGAAGCTTTAACCCGTTCCGCTACGTTAGGACTTTCTTATACTTCCGTTCTTACCTTTACTGCTTAATACACTACTTTTCTTTTTCATCATACGGCTAACTTTGCAGTAAACTCGGAATCGCTGTATGTTGCAAAAGAAGAAGCTCTTTCCTTCGTGGAAATTTACAGCCCCTCTTGACGTTTCGTGTTATTCATTAGTGTGTGTGTATGTTTCTATGGGACAGGGTCCTATATGAGACTACTACATTTAGCGTCTTACCGGTTTACTAAAGCAGGTTTTGCCAGGAGGAGTATCAACTACGGCATTTAACATCGGCTCTACTACCAGGGTTTCTTCTTTTTCACGGAAATTTATTAAAAGCATTATTTTTATTGTTCATATGGCTTTTTTCATTGTCTTTATTCAATCCCTCATTGTATTTCTTATCTCCTCTAACATATCGCCAACTATGGTTATCATTATTTCACTTTAGTCTCATTCCTATTATTCGGATGTGGCAAAACAGCATGCTAAATGTGTTAAGTCACTTCCATGGCATCTGGCGCACAGGTAAACAAGGTGACCGAATCACCTGATGCGAGCAATAGCCAGTTATTAAAGTATTGGGTGATAAAGAGTGTACCATCTTCCACAACAAGCAATAACCAAGGACACATATTATCTTTTGTCCATACCCCATTAGAATAGCCAGTGTTAAGCCACTCAACAGTGCTGAATATTGCAAAATGCAAGAAAGGCGAAAACTATCAATATCTACAACAGCGTTCATGAAGCTTTCGTCCATACTGTTCCACTGATCGGCAGCCGGAGCGATAACTGGGTAAATAAAGTGCACAATGACTTCTTAACATTAATTATCTGAGTATTACAAATTCTGAGAAACAAAATGAAGTAACCTCATACCACAACAAATACTCGTATACCAAATACATAGGCCGACTCGAACGTTTACACTAAATACACTGCCTTCACGTCTTGGAAATTAACACGGTTTGGCAGTTTACGCACAGCCCATTACATTGTGTACTTGTTAAATATCCACTTAAATATTATTCACAAAGTACACTCTGGTCATTTGGAAAACAAATCATGTTAGAATTTGTCAAATGTATAAGCTACCACACTCTCAGCCAGGAGCCAGTTAAATTTTTTCTATCTGCATATTTAGGATACATAATATTCGACTAGCACACTTTCAACTCCGAGATAGAACATAAACAGTCTTGGTAGGGAACGAGCTCAACATAATGCTTCGTAAAATAAATAACATGTGCAGCAACCACCACAACCACATATAACATACAGTTACTTAACAACAAATTTGTTACTTCAAATAAATGGATCTAATAGGTATATTAACACTTCCTACACATCCCTCTGATCAGTAAATTTTAGTATGTTTAACACAGAAAGTTTCGGGGTTAACATTTATCCAGTGTACAACTCCATGAAAATGGGCAAGGTACCATTCCCACACGACACCCACAGTGACAACAAGTTCCATCATTCATATGCCCCCAATACATAAGCCGCTGCTTTCGTAATGACTGTAAGCGCCTGTCATCTCTATTCTGGACCATTCGTACAAGCAAACGTCATGAGTCTGGAGACAAACCACAGGGCCAACCAGCCGAGCCCAATCCTGAGAGCTGTGAAGAGGCCACATGCTAGAAACACATACAACAATAAAGGAACCTTAGATAGAGATCAGCCAGAATGTACCATTTGCACTTCATATGTGGTGTAGAGCAGTGCATCTGTCCACAATATATTCACCCCTTGATTTTCGATTACTCTCAAAGAGATTCATCAATGTCTTCGTTGATAAACTTGGTTCCGTACATACAGCATGCTACACTAAGTTACAGGGCACTTGGGAACAAATTACGTGCTTGATGTTGTGTCGCAATAACTAACACCCACACGCCATACCTCTTCCCATACACTACAATTGCTGTCGGAGCTATCATTCACTAGCCTCTTGCAGCAGTTGCTTTATCACTCCTCCAGACAAACTTCCCTTTCGGAGTTTCTGGCAAATTAAAACTGTGTGCCAGACCGAGACTCGAATTCGGGACCTTTGCCTTCCGGCACACAGTTTTAATCTGCCAGGAAGTTTCATATCAGCGCACACTCCGCTGCAGAGTGAAAATCTCATTCTGGTTCCCTTTCGGAGACTCACTCCAGCCTTCGTCCTCTGTTTCACCGCACAGTGGGCGACACTACTCGGAGCTATAGTCCCAAACGGCTCGCAAAAGCGAAAATGTATGGCGAAGGATCACAATGCATAATTCCTACTAACGACTGTGAACATCTAACAGAAAAATTTCATTAACTAGGACATACGTAATTATGAGGGCTCTTTTTTCCCCCTTGATGAGTCACAATGAAGAAGTTCAGAAGCGAGTTTCACCGTCAATGCCTTTGTATATGGACTGAGAGCGTTGTAATCTCAGGATAGGCGTCAAGATGGGAGCATTACATACCACTGCTAAGGTTCCTAATGAGATATCCCTTCCAGAGGAATATTAAAATGAACTATTGAATGGAATCCACAGTAGGTCTTCGTAAACAGAGGTAGTAGCGCGCTCTTTTGAGAGTGCTTATTGTGGTAATTTCGCTGCTAGCCGTAAACATGTAGCGCCTCATCTCACCACCACGCCCATCTCGGTACACTGGCACAGCTGATTCGTCATTGACCAATGGTCTTGTCGAGAACAGGATACTTCAGCGGTATTGTGGCAGGTGGAATACATGACACCTGAGGCGCCTTCTGATTAAGAAACACAACAAGCGTACAGTGATGCATATAAATACCTGCGGTACGGTCAGCAAGCGGCATCGAATCAGCGACCGCTGTAGAACGGGCTACCACCATGACGCTGTCGTCCCTCCACCAGCCCTCAACGGAGAAGTTATCTGTGTTTACCACCCTACATCCTATGGGACCGGCAACTTGGGAGTTCAGTGCATCACCAATGGGACGAATCTCGCACTGAGGCCCTCCCAGTCACCGATTAACCGGGCTCCACTGACGCTAGACGCCACCAACCAGACCTGAGACCGGGGTTCGTATCCGAATGACACCACTTCAGACACACCCCATGGCAGGCGGCCAAGCGCTTTTCTGGTAACACCAGACCTCCGATCCATTTTCTGGCACAGCTACGACTGTGCTACCCAGGAATTATGACAAAGTCACCGCACAACTCGTCCGTGCTCGACGCAAGAGCCAAAAGTTTTTGAGTCATCAGTCATCTAACTGGTTTGATGCGGCCGCCAACTAGCTTCTTTTCTGTTCCAGTCTTTTCGTGTCAGAGTATCACTTGCTATCTAGGTCCTCAATTATTTGTTGAAAATATTTTGTTCTCAGACTTCCTCTACAGCTTTTATCCTCTGCAGCTTCCTCGAGTATCAAGGAAAGAATTCCATGATGTCTTAACACATATCACAACATCATGTACGTTCTTCCTGTTACTGTTTTCCGTATGTTCCTTGTTCCGCCATATCTTCAGAGATCATTATTATTTTATCAGTGAACCTAATTTTCATCATTCTTCTGTATCGCCATAACTCAAATGCCTCGGTTTTCTTCCGCTCCTGTTCCAGAAATGTCCATGATTCACTACCATAAAATGTTGTGCTCCAAACGTACGTTCTCAGAAATTTATTCCTGATGTTAAGCTGTATCTTTGATACTAGCACATTTCCAGAAACACCTGGCTAGTCTGCTTTTTATGTTCTTCTTGCTTAGTCCATCGTCGGTTATTTTGCTTCGAAGATGACAGAATTCCTTAACTTCGTCTACTTACTGATGACCAAATGTCAGGTGGGCATGCCATTTTCATTTTATGAGTTATCTATGTGAACGTCAGAGAGAGAGATAGTGAACTATTTTACTGTCAAACAGTCTTTCGTCTTCTTGTGGCACAGTCTTTACCTCTGCACCGTCAGATTCATTCCTAGTTGAAGTGTGGTAGATGATGGACGTATTTAGTATTGCTGTGTTGATTTGTGGTTGTATCTATGAGGTGAAGAAAGACTTGTTGTGAAGGGTAGCAAGGATGAACAACATGTATACAGAGTCACGCTTTGCAGCGTGACTCCTCACATGCCGGCGATCAAATAATGTCCTTCACAAAATTTCGTCCTGCGAGTAAATCCGTCGGAAAATGGACTTAAAGAGTGGCAATCTGGCAACACTGTAACCACATGTACGGATAACTACCTCTGTCAGCACTTCTTATTTGTGCTGTACAGTTGGTGCAATGGATAGGGTTTTGGATTAGCATGCAGCAAGATTATGGTTCGATCCCAGGTTGAGAGATATGTTTTTTATTTCTTGAATGTATTCCAGGTAGTAAGGTGTCTCGCATCTTTATCATCAACAGCGATTGCAGCAGGTCCTCTAGAAAATATTTGCACTTACATACTACGGTGGCAGAAATGGAAGGCTGGTCAGATGCGAAACCTGTTTACTTTATACTTTCATCCAATGGTTCCATGGATTAGTATCAACTATTAGTCTTGCATCGTTCAGTTCCATTACGTTTCATTAGGGCTATCAATGTGCTTTGTGAATAATGTCCAAACTCAGTTACTATTTGTATGTGTTATCACCATGGTCCTACTAATTAGGTCTTTCAGTACTGAGTCTGGTAACCACATGCCGTTTAGTATATATCTCAATGAATTACTACTACTACTACTACTACTACTATTATTCTTTCTTTTCTCAGACGTTATGTCTGGTCAAAAAATGGAAAGTGACGCGGACCTTGATCAAGCGTGACTTCCTTTTACTGTACGGTATATGTTACATTGCATTTAGGAACTTTCGGGTAATTGAACATCTATCAATAATTACAGATTTCTGTAGTTGTATATATACGTTGGATGTAGCTATATTGCGTTGATGTACTGGTGGATATTGCGTGGTATGACTCCTGTAGTTGATAGTACAGTTGGTATAATGTCAACTTTATCCTGATGCCACATGTCATTGACTTCCTCAGCCAGTTGGATGTATTTTTCAATTTTTTCTCCTGTTTTCTTCTGTATATTTGTTGTATTGGGTATGAATATTTCGATTAGTTGTGTAATTTCTTCTCTTTATTGGTGAGTATGATGTCAGGTTTGTTATGTGGTGTGGTTTTATCTGTTATAATGGTTCTGTTCCAGAATAATTTGTATTCGTCATTCTCCAGTACATTTTGTGGTGCATACTTGTATGTGGGAAGGGGTTGTTTTATAAGTTTATGTTGTAAGGCATGCAGTTGATGTATTATTTTTGCTACATTGTCATGTCTTCTGGGATATTCTGTATTTGCTAGTATTGTACATCCGCTTGTGATGTGATCTGCTGTTTCTATTAGTTGTTTGCCAAGTCTGGATTTATCTGTTGTGGTATTGGGATCTTTAATAATATGCTTGCTGTAATATCTGGTGTTTATTGTTTGATCCTGTACTGCGATCATGAATCCTTCTGTCTCACTGTATGTATTGCCTTTTCTTAGCCATGTGTTGGATGCGTCTTGATCGATGTGTGGCTGTGTTAGATGATATGGGTGTTTGCCATGTAGTGTTTTCTTTTCCCAATTTACTTTCTTTGTATCTGTTGATGTTATGTGATCTAAAGGGTTGTAGAAGTGGTTATGAAATTGCAGTGGTGCAGCCGATGTATTTATATGAGTGATTGCTTTGTGTATTTAGCTAGTTTCTGCTCGTTCTATAAAGAATTTTCTTAAATTGTCTACCTGTCCATAATGTAAGTTTTTTATGTCGATAAATCCCCTTCCTCTTTCCTTTCTGCTTAATGTGAATCTTTGTGTTGCTGAATGTATGTGATGTATTCTATATTTGTGGCATTGTGATCGTGTAAGTGTGTTGAGTGCTTCTAGGTCTGTGTTACTCCATTTCACTACTCCAAATGAGTAGGTCAATATCGGTATAGCATAAGTATTTAGAGCTTTTGTCTTGTTTCTTGCTGTCAATTCTATTTTCAGTATTTTTGTTAGTCTTTGTCTATATTTTTCTTTTAGTTCTTCTTTAATATTTGCATTATCTATTCCTATTTTTTGTCTGTATCCTAGATATTTATAGGCATCTGTTTTTTTCCATCGCTTCTATGCAGTTGCTGTGGTTATCCAATATGTAATCTTCTTGTTTAGTGTGTTTTCCCTAGACTATGCTATTTTTCTTACATTTGTCTGTTCCAAAAGCCGTATTTATATCATTGTTGAATACTTGTGTTATCTTTAGTAATTGGTTGAGTTGTTGATTTGTTGTTGCCAGTAGGTTTAGATCATCCATGTATCGCAAATGTGTGATTTTGTGTGGGTATGTTCCAGTAATATTGTATCCATTATTTGTATTATTTAGCATGTTGGATAGTGGGTTCAGAGCTAGGCAGAATCAAAAAGGACTTAATGAGTCTCCTAGGTATATTCCACGCTTAATCTGTATTGGCTGTGATGTGATATTATTTGAATTTGTTTGGATATTAAGTGTGGTTTTCCAATTTTCCATTACTATGTTTAGGAACTGTATCAATTTAGGATCTACTTTGTATATTTCCAATAATTGTTGTAACCATGAGTGGGGTACACTATTAAAAGATTTTTGGTAATCAATGTATGCGTAGTGTAGCGACCTTTGTTTAGTTTTAGCTTGATATGTCACCTCTGCATCTATTATCAGTTGCTCTTTACATCCTCATGCTCCTTTGCAACAGCCTTTTTGTTCTTCATTTATAATTTTGTTCTGTGTTGTAAGTGTCATTAATTTCTGTGTAATGACTGAAGTTAATATTTTGTATGTTTTTGGTAGACATGTTATTGGGCGATATTTAGCTGGGTTTGCTGTGTCTGCTTGATCTTTAGGTTTCAGATAATATATGCCATGTGTAAGTGTATCAGGGAATGTGTATGGGTCTGCAATGTAACTGTTAAATAATTTAGTTAGATGTGAATGTGTTGAGGTGAACTACTTTAGCCAGAAATTTGCTATTTTATCTTTTCCAGGGGCTTTCTAATTGTGCATAGAATTAATTGCTCAGGTGACATCATGTTGCGAAATTATCACTTCGGGCATTTGTGTTATCATCTTGTATGCGTCTATTTCTGCTTGTATCCACCATGAATGCCTGTTATGCTGTACTGGCTTTGACCATATGTTGCTCCATAAGTGTTCCACGTCTGTTATTTTTGGTGGATTGTCTATTTTAATGTGTGTGTTATCTATTGACTGGTAAAATTTCTTTTGGTTTGTGTTGAATGTTTCGTTTCGTTTCCTTCGATTTTCACTTTTTTTGTATCTTCTAAGTCGTTTGGCCAATGCTTGTAATTTCTGCTTCTCTTCATCTAATTGCTCTATCGCTTATTGTTGTGGGATTTTACCTAACCTTTTTCGTTTTTTGTCTGACGTTTCATTTCTTATACATTGTGTTAGCTGTCCAATGTCTTTTCTCAGTTTTTCTATTCTGATCTGTAGCCTGTGTTGCCTTGCTGGTTTTCTGGGTTCCTTCTGTGTCTTGGTTGGTTCTGATCTCTGCCTAGTGTGTATATTTAGTGTAGTGAGTGCTCCTATATAAATCAGTAGTTGTAACTCATCCATAGTTGTATTTTCATTTATTTTGTGGTGTATGATTGTGTTGATAGTTGTTATTGTTGTTTCGACTTGTGGATTATTTGGTGGTCTATGCAAGACTGGTCTAATGTCTGTATTTGTGTCTTTGTATTGTATATATGTCAGCTGAAATTTTTCTTCTATATCAAACATGTGTGTCACTTCATATTCTGTTTGTGCTTGTTCTGGTGGCTGTCTTAAGATTTCATTTTCCTCTGACTGCTTAATTGATGCGTGTTGTTCTTTGTTTGTTTGCTCTGGGATGTTTGAGTCCATTACTGTATTTTCTTCTTCTTCTGATTGCATATTATTTTGTTCTAGTATTTGTTGTACTTGTTGTTTGATGTTTTCTAATTCTGACTGGGATATTTTGTTATTTTTGATTATTACACGGATCTGATCAGCTAGTCGTTGCTCTGTTAAAAATTTTAATTCTGGGTATCTGGTAATAAACGTTGTGTATACTTGTGATCTATATCCAGTTGTGTTTGTTCCTAAGTTTGTTGCTTGGTAATAACAGACCATGAGGTGTCGGTTAACTTCATCTGACCATCTCATCCTCTGTCTTTGTTTTCCTTCTTGAGTGGTTGCAGGAATCATATCCTGCAAAACACCTCTATTTGGATTTAAATCATTTTCCGTGTGGCTAGCAGTGTCGTTACCATTGTGGACGGGCATAGGGTTCAAGCGTCGTCCCCGACCATGACAGCGCTTGTCTGAGGCTTCATTAGTTCTGTCCTGAACCAACTAATCGCACTAAAAGGGGGGTTAGCCCTATTAGTGGTTTGTTCTCTTCGTCGCCTTTTACGACTGGCAGAACACACCGGAGGCCTATTATTATTATTATTATTATTATTATTATTATTATATCGATGGGATTGCGGAAATGTCATGTTTGTTACCGTTAGGGAAACAGTGTAATTCGAAACCGAATTTTTCACAATTACTGGTGTCAGGATGAATCATGCAGAACAATATCTGTCAAAGGGGTAATGTTCGTTAGGCATGTGTTTATACTGTCGGTGTGTTTATATTGTATGCGCTGTCCACCAGACAGGGACTAGTTGTGAGCGGAGTAACCTGCCCATGGTAGTGTACATGTATCGAATTTTCTCCTTATAAAAATCTAAACCAGTGTGATAGACACATGGCATACACAAACGATAAATATGTGGATATGCATCTGGTCCTTGGTGCATCTGATAAAACGGCTGGTGTTGCCGCTCCTGAATATGCTGCTAGAAATCCTCGTTGACGCCATCCAGATAAAAATGTGTTTCGTTGTCTGGTTGTCTGGAGCTGTGCCTTTGGGTATTAGGTTCTCTCCTTCCACCATCGCACGACAGAGGTCATCCATGGACTCGCTGTACTCCAGCTGCTGAGGAAGCTATTCTGGAGATCATACACCGAGAACGTCAGCGGAAGACACGTATTTTAGCAAGACAGCTGTGTGTCTCGCAATGTACGGTCTTTAATGTGCTGCACGAGTATGGGCTGCATCCCTGTCATTATGCTTTCACGCTACACACGCATCAGCGGATGCAATTCTCTGAATCTTTCCAAAAATAATAGGAAGCCAACAATGACCTTGTGAACACCATCATATGGTCGGATGAAGCAGCATTCACTCGTGAGGATGTTCTCAATATCCACAATTCTCACCATTGCTGTGAGGTTAACCCGCACGTCACCTGCGACCATGGATATCAAATTTACCTTGGTATCATCTTCCGGCCCAGAATATTGGGCGATAGGTGTTTGGGGCCCTACATGTTGCCTGAACGGTTGACTGCATGAAGGTATCATGCATTCCTCTCAAACTATCTGCCTGATGCTCTGAATGATGTTCCACTACTCATTCAGCACAGGATATGGTTCCAACACTCTCTGGAATTAATGTGCGAAGGTATTCGTCCAGAACATTTCCAGGGAAATGGCTTCTACTTGGAGGTCCAGATATGTGGCCACCGCATTCACCTGGTCTAACTCCCTTGGATTTTTTCCGGTGGGGACACCTGAAGGAGCATGTGTACTCTACTCCACCGACGAATGTGGAAGAATTGGTAGCGCATGTCCATGCTGCTCTTGTTACGGTGGACGCACCTTGGCTGCGTAGGGTCCAGAGCTGTATGATATGGTGGGTTGTGCAATGTTTGGAAGTGCAGGGAGGTCGCTTTGAGCATCTGTTGTTCTGAGGACAACGTATTCTGTTGTGAAGGTGATGTGATCATTAACATGGACATTATTATTGCAATCTAATGTGTGACATCTTAAAGCTCATATCACTTTTAGTATAAACGACAAGTAGATGTTGTGTTATTGTACTCTGATATCATCTTTAGCATCTCGAAATTCATATTGTTTTTGTGGTTATTCTGAGATGTCAGGTCGTTTGTTTCAACTGTCTATTTCTTATTGGTCTAACCACGTATTTGTTGTGTTCAGCGTTGCAAAATGTTCTAAATTTAGGATACATGTGACCTAAGAATCGGTGTATGTTACAGTATGAAATGTCAGAACGAAATTAGCAAATAAAAGAAATGCAGCACAACCCAGGATCGAACCCTCGACATCCTGCAGGTTAACGCAAAACTCTATCTGCCTCACTAAATGTGCAGCACGGCTAATATTTTCTGACTGACGTAGTTATCAAACATGTGGTTAGTGTTGCCAGACTGCCACTATTTTACGTCTTTTTCTGCCGGATGTACTCGCCGGCCGAAATTTTGTGAGAGACCTTTTTTTCTTATCGCTGGCATGTGGGAGTCGCATTGTGGAGCCCGAGTGCGCGAATTTCGCTTCACCCTATATATAATTCTCTGTTAACATTGTTTGCTTTGCAAATCGTTGCTCACTTTGTTAAGCATACTATTATTCAGACCAATGTCATGTGTGAAGATCATACGAAATTTTACTCTGTCTTTTTGAGTACGTACTTCAGTCTGAAGTCGTTACCTTGAAATGTCATTTCATGATAATTGTTCTCTCCCCATTTTCTGTTTGGAGAAGGTTTATCACTACGCATTACCACATTGCACCATGTGGTACGCAACAGTTTGAATACGTATTTAGAAATAGAAATCTAGCTTAGCTGCTGCCTGTTTGCTGTTCGCTGTTGTGCTTTCCATAAATCTTGCAACAGTGTTGTCAAGACGCGAGGTAAGTGGAAAGTTCGATAAGGGCCAGATAATTGTTTTACTTCAGATGCGCATTTAATACAGGGTGTTACAAAAAGGTACGGCCAAACTTCCAGGAAACATTCCTCACACACAAATAAAGAAAAGATGTTATGTGGACATGTGTCCGGAAACGCTTAATTTCCGTGTTAGAGCTCATTTTAGTTCCGTACTTCCTCGATTCACCGCCAGTTGACCCAATTGAAGGAAGGTAATGTTGATTTCGGTGCTTGTGTTGACATGCGACTCATTGCCCTACAGCACTAGCATCAAGCGCATCAGTACGTAGCATCAACAGGTTAGTGTTCATCACGAACGTGATTTTGTAGTCAATGCAATGTTTACAAATGCGGAGTTGGCAGATGCCCATTTGATGTATGGATTAGCACGGGGCAATAGCCGTGGCGCGGTACGTTTGTATCGAGACAGATTTCCAGAACGAAGGTGTCCCGACAGAAAGACGTTCGAAGCTACTGATCGGCGTCTTAGGAAGCACGGAACATTCCAGCCTATGACTCGCGACTGGGGAAGACGAGGACACCTGCAATGGACGAGGCAATTCTTCGTGTAGTTGACGATAACCCTAAGTCAGCGCCAGAGAAGTTGCTGCTGTACAAGGTAACGTTGACCACGTCACTGTATGGAGAGTGCTACGGGTGAACCAGTTGTTTTCGTACCATGTACAGCGTGTGCAAGCACTATCAGCAGCCGACTGGCCTCCACGGGTACACTTCTGCGAATGGTTCATCTAACAATGTGTCAATCCTCATTTCAGTGCAAATGTTCTCTTTACGGATGAGGCTTCATTCCAACGTGATCAAATTGTAAATTTTCACAATCAACTTGTGTGGGCTGACGAGAATCCGCACGCAATTGTGCAATCACGTCATCAACACAGATTTTCTGGCTGGGCAGGCATTGTTGCAATTCCATGGCCTCCACGCTCTCCTGACCTCAACCGTCTTGACTTTCATTTATGGGGGCATTCGAAAGCTCTTGTCTACGCAACCCCGGTACCAAATGTAGAGACTCTTCGTGCTCGTATTGTGGACGGCTGTGATACAATACGCCATTCTCCAGGGCTGCATCAGCGCATCAGGGATATCATGCGACGGAGGATGGATGCATGTACCCTCGCTATCGGAGGACATTTTGAACATTTCCTGTAACAGTGTTTGAAGTCACGCTGGTACGTTGTGTTGCTGTGTGTTTCCATTCCATGATTAATTTGATTTGAAGAGAAGTAATAAAATGAGCTCTAACATGGAAAGTAAGCGTTTCCGGACACATGTCCACATAACATATTTTCTTTCTTTGTGTGTGAGGAATATTTCCTGAAAGTTTGGCCATACCTTTTTGTAACACCCTGTATAAAGACAAATTGTATTGAGACAAATTACAGCTCATTTCAAATTAGGGTCTGCTCAGTCAAATGTTTGCACACGAGTTTGAGTCCCATAGTGCTCAGAGCCATTTGAACCAATTTTTTGAGTTTAAGTTGGATACCAGTTAGTGAGTACATACTTTTGGCAATACGTAGATTTTGAGTGCGATGTACAGTTGGGCTAAATTTCATACAGCAACACAAAGTAGGGAGGTTACACAGTTCTGATGTTAAGTTTTCCACTACTCAGATTTGTGCTACTTCTCTTTACTTTCTTCCTTTGGTTTGCTCTCAGTCGAACGGGTACAACAGAGTAAATGAAAGAGATCTGTGGTATAAGAAAACCGCATCAGTAGGAGATCGATGCAAGAGAGACAATCAAAATAATTTGCCACTGTCAGCAAAACGAAACTCTTAAAACTGTAGCAACGGAAAATTTTACTAAACATAAAACAGATAACGAAAAACGTGTGTATCAGATAATAGCAAGACGGACCATCACAATCTAAGAGAAAATAACGGATTATAAAAGAAAAGTGATAAATATAAAAAACTTATTACTGACGACGCTAACATTTCGTCACCGGTTACGGAATGATCCATATATTGGTTGTATCAGATTTTTTTTTTTGTACCATGTAGCCGTAGCATACTCAGGAAGATTTTATGTCAATTGATTCTGGGTGCAGACGTCTACGAAATAATATCTTAGTGTAATTTGTTTCATACTAAATTACCTAATAGGAAAAACGTTAAACACTGCAAACCGACAACCCTTCCAGGCTGAGTAGCCATATGGAAAAAGTACAAATATAGTAAATCTGAGCTTCTCAGGTCAGTTTACAATGGTACCAGACGTCCAATACAGCGCAATAGTGTTCCACATACTATCAGACACTAGCTGATTCCACAGCTGAATTCCTTAAAATATCAGGAATGTTCTCCAAGAATCAACAAATAATATGCAAAAAGATTTATGTTTATTTCTTCATTAGTTTTTTCCAAAGAATCTTAAAAAATGTTATATTTTTGGCTGTCTAATGAAAATGGACCCTTAATCGCTTTCGTTGCCCGGTATCTGCAAAGCGGGTGAAGCTTCTGTCAGTGTTTCCATTAATGTTGGTCAAATACACCGGCAAGACTGCCCAGCAAATTCAGGAACACATCAGCTTGCTGTATCATGGCATCAGATACCGGAAGCTCAGATTTCAAAGAGTAGTGCTAAAACGTGTTAATACGATAACTGCTGAAGGTGTGGAAATTGTTCACAATCCCATCTGAGCTTAAAGTTTCTTGAGCAACTGCTACGGACCAGCGAATTATACGGTAGTACAAGACTGTTTCCGTTATTGCGAAGAATTCAGTGCCGCTGCAGCTTGCGCTGCTTATGCAACCAAGACTCAGCATAAGAAATACTTATTAATATCGTAGCAACTACAAAGGCGCCTGCTGTGTCCGTTACATTCACGTTAACACGTGGACAGTATTTACAGTAAGCAATACTACATATATTTTTACTGTCCGTTTAAGAATTTACGCGTATCCGAAACTTGATCTTACAAAGGCGTATCCGAAACTTAATCTTACAAATCGTTTTGATGAAAAGGTACACGTACGTTTTATGTAGAACACTGCTCATTGTCATGGCGTCACAGTGAAGCGAAGACGTAAAATCAAAAATGTCATTGTATTCTGAGTAGTAACAACTTGCTCACGTTTGACAACGAGTCATTTCCATAACAGAGTTACACGTGGGACCTGCTACCGTAACTGAGAACGCCGTGAGGGATTTCTTTTTCTTTCCCTTTTCAGGGTTCCGTGCGTCGGTCTATAAAACCGAAATCCTGATAGGGTCGCCGTATCGCCTTTGTCTGTCTGTTCGACTGTTAATAACCCTTTCTCCGAGGAGTAACAGACGTATCAATCTCAAATTTATGTCACTAAGGTCTGCGGTCCCCTGTCGGGCTAAAACTTTTAAGCTTCTTGGTCAGTTCAATCAAAAGATACAGCCATTTATGTCATATTTTGATACTCGAAAACCAAATAATATCTACATCTACATCTACATGATTACTCTGCAATTCGCATTTAAGTGCTTGGCAGAGGGTTCATTGAACCACAATCATACTATCTTCCTACCATTCCACTCCCGAACAGCGCGCGGGAAAAAACGAACACCTAAACCTTTATGTTCGAGCTCTGATTTCTCTTATTTTATTTTTATGATCATTCCTACCTATGTAGGTTGGGTTCAACAAAATATTTTCGCATTCGGAAGAGAAAGTTGGTGACTGAAATTTCGTAAATAGATCTCGCTCCGACGAAAAACGCCTTTGCTTTAATGACTTCCATCCCAACTCGCGTATCATATCTGCCACAGTCTCTCCCCTATTACGTGATAATACAAAACGAGCTGTCCTTTTTTGCACCCTTTCGATGTCCTCCGTCAATCCCACCTGGTAAGGATCCCACACCGCGCAGCAATATTCTAACAGAGGACGAACGGGTGTAGTGTAAGCTGTCTCTTTAGTGGACTTGTTGCATCTTCTAAGTGTCCTGCCAATGAAACGTAACCTTCCCCACAATATTGTCTATGTGGTATTTCCAACTGAAGTTGTTCGTAATTTTTACACCCAGGTACTTAGTTGAATTGACAGCCTTGAGAATAGTACTATTTATTGAGTAATCGAATTCCAACGGATTTCTTTTGGAACTCATGTGGATCACCTCACGCATTTCGTTATTTAGCGTCAACTGCCACCTGCCACACCATACAGCAATCTTTTCTAAATCGCTTTGCAACTGATACTGGTCTTCGGATGACCTTACTAGACGGTAAATTACAGCATCATCTGCGAACAACCTAAGAGAACTGCTCAGATTGTCACCCAGGTCATTTATATAGATCAGGAACAGCAGAGGTCCCAGGACACTTCCCTGGGGAACACCTGATATCACTTCAGTTTTACTCGATGATTTGCAGTCTATTACTACGAATTGCGACCTTCCTGTCAGGAAATCACGAATCCAGTCGCACAACTGAGACGATACCCCATAGGCCCGCAGCTTGATTAGAAGTCGCTTGTGAGGAACGGTGTCAAAAGAAATACGGAATCAGTTTGAGATCCCCTGTCGATAGCGGCCATTACTTCGTGCGAATAAAGACCTAGCTGCGTTGCACAAGAACAATGTTTTCTGAGTAAGGTGCTTTCCTATGACCTAGAATCATGAAATTTGGCAGAAAGCAAGGTCCCACAGTACAAAAAAAGGAAAATCCTAAAATTGTTAATTTGTAATTATACAACACGAAAAAATATTTTTTTGTCATTTTCATCCGTCTGTCTGTTTGTCTATCTGCCTGTAAAGATCATTTTCTCCTGGAACACTTCGGCGTAGGAAGTTCAAGTTTATGTCACATACTAAGGGTTATTTTCCATTAGCGGGAGTAAAACGGTAAGCTTCTAAATCAGTTCCATCAATAGATACAATTACATCATATTTTATTACTCGAAATTTGCACTCATCAAAATCTATATGAATCTTCCCGTTGACCTAGAATTATGAAATTTGGCAAGAAGTAAGGTTTGTAATACAAGTAAAGTAAAAATCCAAAATTATCAATTTGTAATTATATTTTTCCATATTTTTATTCCTCTGTTTGTCCGTTTTTTAAGACTGATTTTTTTTCTGGAACAGATTGGCGTATCAAGTTCAAATTTTGTCTAACATACTAAACATTATGGTCCTTTCGTGGTGTAATAAATTTAAGCTAAGTCAATGTAGTCAAAATGTTCGGTCATTTTTTACACATCCTTTCATACTCGCAAATTCACACATCAAAATCAATAAAGTACTTCCCATTGACCTAGAATCATGGCGGTTGGCAAGAAAGAAGATGTCACAGCATAAGTAGAGTAAAAAAAAATATATATATATATATAAATATCTTTTGCTATTTTCTGTCTTTATGTCACTTGCTAAGGTCTATGGTCCCTTACTTTAAACCCAATACAGTGTTCTCGCTTCCAGGTTTCCACATTTTTCGGAATGTCATCCCGGGTCCAGGAGGAGGCTGGTCTGCAATAGACATCTTCTTGTGTTCTCTGAATATCTCCCAAAAATTTAAGTGAGAGGTCTGCCCTACCCGCTAGTGTCTGAACATTTTGACATTCGAGTATCTACGATAAATGAAAGTAATTGAGATCCATCCCCCCCCCCCCCCCCCCCCATGAACCACGGACACAGATAGCCGTACCGTAGGTGCAACCACAACGGAGGGGTATCTGTTGATGAGAGGCCAGACAAACGTGTAGTTCCTGAAGAGGGGCAGCAGCCTTTTCAGTAGTTGCAGGGGCAACAGTCTGGATGATTGACTGGTCTGGCCTTGTAACGCTAACCAAAACGGTTTTCCTGTTGTGGTAGTGCGAACGGCTGAAAGTAAGGGGAAATTATAGCCGTAATTTTTCCCGAGGGCATGCAGCTTTACTGTATGATTAAATGATGATGGCATGCTTTTCGGTGAAATATTCCGGAGGTAAAATAGTCCCCCATTCGGATCTCCGGGTGGGGACTACTCAGATTGACGTCGTTATCAGGAGAAAGAAAACTGGCGTTCTGTGGATCGGAGCGTGGAATGTCATATCCCTTAATCGGGCAGGTAGGTTAGAAAATGTAAAAAGGGAAATGGATAGATTAAACTTAGATATAGTGGGAATTAGCGAAGTTCGGTGGCAGGAGGAACAAGACTTCTGGTCAGGTGAATACAGAGTTATAAATACAAAATCAAATATGGGTAATGCAGGAGTAGGTTTAATAATGAATATAAAAGTAGGAATGCGGGAAAGCTACTACAAATAGCATTAGTGAACGCATTATTGTGGCCAAGATAGATACGAAGCCCACGCCTACTACAGTAGTACAAGTTTATATGCCAACTAGCTCTGCAGATGATGAAGAAATTGATGAAATGTATGATGAGATAAAAGAAATTATTCAGGTAGTGAAGGGGACGAAAATTTCATAGTCATGGGTGATTGGAATTCAACAGTAGGAAAAGGAAGAGAAGAAAACGTAGTAGGTGAATATGGATTAGGGCTAAGAAATGTAAGAAGAAGCCGCCTGGTAGAATTTTGCACAGAGCATAACTTAATCATAGCCAACACTTGGTTCAAGAATCATAAAAGAAGGTTGAATACATGGAAGAACCCGGGAGATACTAGAAGGTTTCAGATAGATTATATAATGGTAAGACAGAGATTTAGGAACCAGGTTTTAAATTGTAAGACATTTCCAGTGGCAGATTTGGACTCTGACCACAGTGTATTGGTTATGAACTGTAGATTAAAACTGAAGAAACTGCAAAACGATGTGAATTTAAGGAGATGGGACCCGGATAAACCGAAAGAACCAGAGGTTGTACAGAGTTTCAGGGAGAGCATAAGGGAACAATTGACAGGAATGGGAGAAAGAAATACAGTAGAAGAAGAATGGGTAACTTTGAGGGATGAAATAGTGAAGGCAGCACAGGATCAAGTAGGTAAAAAGACGAGGGCTAGTAGAAATCCTTGGGTAACTGAAGACATACCGAATTTAATTGATGAAAGGAGAAAATACAAAAATGCCGTAAATGAAGCAGGCAAAAAGGAATACAAAAGTCTCAAAAATGAGATCGACAGGAAGTGGAAAATGGCTAAGCAGGGATGGCTAGAGGACAAATGTAAGGATATAGAGGCTTATCTCACGAGGGGTAAGATAGATACTACCTACGGGAAAATTAAAGAGACCTTTGGTGAAAAGAGAATCACTTGCATGAATATCAAGAGCTCACATGTAAACGCAGTTCTAAGCAAGTAGACAACATTCCGTTAGAACTACTGACAGCCTTGGGAGAGCCAGTTCTCACAAAACTCTACCATCTGGTGAGCAAGATGTACGAGGCAGGCGAAATTCCCTCAGACTTCTAGAAGAGTCAATAATTCCAATCACAAAGAAAGCGGGTGTTTACAGATGAGAAAATTACCGAACTATCAGTTTAATAAGTCACAGCTGCAAAATACTAACGCGATACCTTTACAGACGAATTAAAAAACTGGTAGAAGCTGACCTCGGGGTTGATCAGATTGGATTCCGTAGAAACGTTGCAACACATGAGGCAATACTGACCTTACGACTTATCTTAGAAGAAAGATTAAGGTAAGACAAACCTACGTGTCTAGCATTTATAGACTTAGAGAAAGCTTTTGGCAATATTGACTGGAATATCTCTTTCAAATTCTGAAGGTGGCAGGGGTAAAATACATGGAGCGAAAGGCTATTTACAATTGGTACAGAAACCAGATGGCAGTTATAAGAGTCGACGGATATGAAAGGGAAGCATTGGTTGGGGGGACACGGTTGTAGCCTCTCCCCGATGTTATTCAATCTGTATATTGAGCAAGCAGTAAAGGAAACAAAATAAAAGTTCGAAGTAGGTATTAAAATCCATGGAGAAGAAATAAAAACTTTGAGGTTCGCCGATGACATTGTAATTCTGTCAGAGACAGCAAAGGGCTTGGAAGAGCAGTTGACCGGAATGGACAGTATCTTGAAAGGAGGGTATAAGATGAACATCAACAAATGCAAAACGAGGATAATGGAATGTGGTCGCATTAAGTCGGGTGACGCTGAGGGAATTAGGTTAGGAAATGAGACACTTAAAGTAGTAAAGGAGTTTTGCTGTTTGGGGAGCAAAATAACTGATGATGGTCGAAGTAGAGAGGATATAAAATGTAGACTGACAATGGCAGTGAAAGCGCTTGTGAAGAAGAGAAATTTGTTAACTTCGAGTGTTGATTTTAGTTTCAGGAAGTTGTTTCTGAGAGTATTTGTATGGAGTGTAGCCATGTATGGAAGTGAAGCACGGACGATAAATAGTTTAGACAAGAAGAGAATAGAAGCTTTCGAAATGTGGTGCTACAGAAGAATGCTGAAGATTAGATGGGTAGATCAACATAACTAATGAGGAGGTATTGAATAGAATTGGGGAGAAGAGGAGTTTGTGACACAGCTTGACTAGAACAAGGGATCGGTTGGTAGGACATGTTCTGAGGCATTAATGGATCACCAAATTAGTAATGGAGGGCAGCGTTAAGGGTAAAAATCGTAGAGGGAGACCAAGAGATGAATACACTAAGCAGATTCAGAAGGATGTAGGCTGCAGTACGTACTGTGAGATGAAAAAACTTGCACAGGATAGAGTAGCATGGAGAGCTGCATCAAACCAGTCTCAGGACTGAAGATCACAACCACAATAACATGGCGTCATCAAAATGGAACATGTAAGAAGCAGACATGGAGGCGCGTAAAGCACGTATCAAGGAAAACCTTCACGCAGTTTTATTGCAAGAGCCATCAGACAAACGTTACGATTTGTTAATATCGCCAATAAACGAAGCGGCCGTGTTTTCCAAATGCTAAGTCAAACCGATCCAGAGGCTGAAAAGTCTGACAGTCCCATGGCGTACCCAGGACTGCTCAAGGCAAGTTGCTAAACGAAAGCTAACTTACAGCATCTGTAAAAGAGAACTCACCTGGCTGAATTTTCACAAATACAAACCGGTGGCCGCAGCCGTGGAAGAAACAGTCTTGGAAACAGTGTTGTGAGACGCTCACCAGAGAAACTCTGGTCCACCACACGCAAATTCCGCAACAGTCCCTATTGAGTAAATGTTTACAGGGTTGGCTGGATTACTTCGCACAAATCATTGACCTCCCATCGGTCATCCCTGAAACACTGCAAAACTTGAATGCTGATTCTCCTTCGTCCCTGTGATCGACGCAATCCTTACTGACTCCCTGTCATTTATGAGAACTACGGAACGCTTTAAAAGGTACCAGCGACGCTGCTCCAAGATATGATGACATCCACCACAAAATGCTGCCCAATGTTCCGGGTGAAGCCTTACGCATATTGCCCGACATCTACAATCATTTCTGGGAAGTAGATAACGACCCGGATGATTAGCGCACTTGCGTAATTGTTCCCATACTAAAGCCCGGGAAAGACCCAAATCTGGATGTTTCATACCGTCCTATTGCTCTTTCTTCTTGTCTGTTTAAAACATTAGATACGATCATAAACCGCCATCTGCAATTGTAGTTTGAGAGGAACTCCCTTCTGCCCGCTCTCAATAGGAGTTTCAAGAGGGAAGGGGCACCATAGATAGTCTAAGTCTCTTAGCTGCGGACGTAGAACTTATTTATGCTTCTAATGGTTACTTGACGGCACTTTTTTGATGGTTCCAGTGTGTGTGACAGTGGGAAGCTCCAGTCAATGCGTCTGCCAGACCTCTTTACTCGCTACCTTTACTCTCTTCTACGGCAATGTGTAATCTCTGTCACGCAATAGGACTATAAGTTTCACGGACAGCGTCTAGCCCACTCAGGACTACCGCCAGGCGTTATCTTGTTTTCTTTATGCAGTGTTAACTTCAGACCTTCGCACAATCTTTAGTCCTTCAGGAAAAATGCTAATGTACGTTGATGACATCTGCATGTGCACGTTTTGTCTCAACTTGAATATGTCTCTGAGGTGGTTGATCGAGAGGCGTACTTGCTGCATTCGTGGACGTGAGAAGTGAACTGAATTGGACAGATGCCAAATCTTCGTCTGTTATCTTCACGCTCCAGAGGAGGACAACAACAACGCCCGAGATACTGTGACGTCCTTTTTCCATACGAGGAAGGAGCCCAGTCAAATGGCTCGGATTCTTTGTCGACAGCAGACTGACGTGGACAAGCCATGTGAAACATTTGATTTCCAATGTCGGTCGATCACTCAATATCCTTCGGTCTTTATCTCGCGTATACTGGGGAGTTAATGTTACAGCCCTATTTACTATATAGCGTGTCATGATTCAGTCTACGCTGGATTACGGGTTCACTTATATGGCAATGCCTTATCATCTCTACTGAACAAGATCGATAGTCTACAACACCGTGTGATGTGCATCTGTCTTGGAGAAATAAATTCTACACCGGGAATACGCTTTTTGTGGAGGCAAGGGAGATGCCCCATCAATTCCAGAGGACTACTTGCTCAGCTCAGAATTTCATCCTTAGTAGAGCAGCGCGAACACTTCATCCTCTTCAACAAAAACTTTACAGCTTCATTGAGGACAACGCATACGTCGATATGGTTTGAATGAGGACGGTGCTTCTCCTAGTTCAAAATCTCAGGAGCAAATATAAGTGGTAGCCTGTGACTGTCAGCCCCCTGCGCTTAGCTTGGAATAGGAAGTACTGAAGGAAGACGCTATGTCGCGATACAGTGAGTACCCCGCGAAAAACTTCGTTGTCCGAAATCAAGCTATCCAGAAGTCATACCACTACTACAACTTACAAATTTCTCAGAACCTTAATCAGAAATTAAAGAACTGAACCGCCAGATGCGGTTTCCGAATGCATAACACTCCAGAAAAGCAGCTTTGACATAAGGTAGGTGGCATCATAAGAGCATTAAATTTTTTGAATTTGGGCATCTACAGAGTACAATATAGTGATCACGAAAAGTTTTATCTTGGATAGAATTTCAACGTTGGGTTCGAGGAATACACACATCCACAAAACAGAACTGCATTTTTTCAGCACTTGACTGTACATAAGCATTACATAACTAACATACGTCAGTACATGTAGGGTACACGCAAACCACCTAATGGTAGTCTATTGAGTATTTTGGAGGAAATCTAGATTTATGGGAATCGGAAACGCCATCTTCTTAAAATTCATAATGAACAAAATGAATTGCGCTTATTTTTCATTGTATGATAGGCTTCTGTAGGTGCTATATACCGGTGGTGCTCTCTTTCTCCCTCTGCCCTGGGCTGCCCACTTTTATTTGTCTGTTATTGGGTGAACCCACTGTGCCCACCGTTAGTCCAGTCAACGAAGGCAAACTAGGGGGAAAAACCATACAGTCGCTAGTTCTTGAACGGTGTCAGGAGGGACTGTCCTGAACAACATACTAAATATCCTGACCGCTGGAGGGGGGGGGGGGGAGGGGGAGGGGGGGATGGGGCGTTTAATGAGTTCATCTCTAAAACTGAGGCTGCTAGCAAAGATGTTTTCCGCTATAAAATTAAACTACATTAAATTTCCCACAAAAAAGGGCCTGTTCATTTCTTCTCTAGGATTAATAATTTTCCAATTGCAGGGGGTACTTAATCTCATATTATTACAAATATCGATCTAACGGTATAAGATTAGTACTCATCTTTAAATGAAGTGGGCCAGAAAGAAATATTAAAAGTGTGTAGAGCCGTATTAACAGTTAAATTGTGTTCTTGGAGTGTAACAAGGTGGGGGGAGGAGATGTGTGGGGTAGAACAGAGAGGGAAGAGAGGTTGCCGTATTGTATTCAGGCCGCTCTCTCCTTCATAGGTCTGTAAACTGAGGGTCGAGGCGTTGATCCGCCAATGTACCTACATCACTACAAACAAGAAGCAACTACTGTGTGTTTCACAGCGCGTCTTATGTGTCACCGGCGACATAGTGATTTTATAAGTCAGATAAATCTTATTTCCCACAAAACGATTTATCATTACATGCAATGCATATATGAGTTACTAATAACACCAATACAAGTAACTCATACCTACAGAATCTACGTAAATTTCTGCACACTGTTCTATACAGCTAGAAGGGGGATTTTTTCTTAGTCATCTGTACATTAGCTCCAGTGTTCTACCAGGAAAGGCCACTTCTCCCACTACGAGCGCTGCTCGCTTTTCAGTTTACAGACATACTGTACCTCCTCATCATTTCCTGTCCATTTCTCTTCGATGAGTGGACAGAATAACGTCACTGAGCTCGAGATTATGCAGTGAAGTTATTTGTATTTACAGTTTATTAAGTGAGTACCTGATTGCAATTGTTAATTGAGCTCAACAGCTGGAGCTGTCATCTGTCTACCACACTGAACAGCGTTTTCCAAATGTAGCACGCTGTCAGTATGTACTGTCACTGTCCGGGATATTTTTCACAGGATGAGAGTTATCAAACATATCACTGCAGGCTTAGCTCTCCCAAAATCTGAAGTGATTCAGAGACTTAAATTCTCTCCCTCTGCAACAGGCCATCTAGGGAATATACAACTCCAAATATGAGGGTTGTCCAGAAAGTAAGTTCCGAACGGTCGCGAAATGTGAACCACTGGAAAAATCCGGAAAGCTTTGCACAGTTGTGTTGGACAGTGTATGTAGTATGTAGGTCGATCGTGTCGGGTCGCTCTTTTCAGTTTTAGTGAACATTGAGCATATAAAAATGCGTAGGGAATAGCGTCTCCCGCCATGTAAGAGAACCTGGTTAGAAAAATGTTCAAATGTGTGTGAAATCTTATGGGACTAAGGTCATCAGTACCTAAGCTTACGCACTACTTAACCTAAATTATCTTAAAGACAAACACACACACCCATGCCCGAGGGAGGACTCGAACCTCCGCCGGGATCAGCCGCACAGTCCATGACTGCAGCGTCTTGTTAGAGATTTCGCCTGTGTCATGCAGCCCACATAACACAACTGTCGAGGAGTTCCTTCTTTATCCCAATTCTCGGCCGACGACTGCAGGGGCAATGAAGACGCTCCTGCAGCGTTACCGACGAGAAGTGTTTGATCACCCACAATACAGTCCGTAATTGGCTCCCCCTGAGTCTCATCTCTGCTCACAAGAATTGCTGGCTATGAAGACAAAATTTTTCCACAGATAACGAGCTACAGACCAGTGCAGATAAATGGCCGAAAGCACAGGCGGCTGCTTTCTATGACGAGGATATTTGAAAGTTGATACAACACTACGATAACACTCGAAGTTGGGGTGGTGACTATGTATAGAAGTAGGTGGAAGGTGTACTTAAGTTTCTGGTTTTCATTGTGGTTTTCATTTCGCGACCGATCAGAACTTACTTTCTGGACAACCGTCGTATTTCCTAATTAGTCAAACAATGCATTACAGCAGGTTGCTCTTCTAGGCTTGAACATGATCAACACCATTCGATAAGACGTATTTACACCGATCTTGGACAATGTATGAGTGGTAAGTGGCTACACTCAGTGCAGGACCCTGTACAAGAGCCAGCAGTTGCATGAAGGGAAAGGTTAAGTAGCCCACCAGCAGCAGAATTAGTTGTGATAGTAGTGTAGTAACTTTTTGGTCATTCCGTAATTCACCATCAAGTGAGTAAACTATAATTACGTGGCTACACAATACACTGTCAACGACAGACAACAGCAAGGTGCCACGTTTACCATTCCACTCCCTTTCCCAGCAACACTACATAGATCACTGACAACATCAGACTTACTATTTAAACAGACAGGCATGTATTTCACATAAAACTCACTTAATAAGTGCGAATAAGTAGCCATTCAATAAACCGAAAATAACTCCACTATATAAACAAGTGCTCAGTGAAATTATTTTGCCTATTCACATACGAGACTTGGAGACGTTAAGCCAGGGGGTATAGCCTCTCTATAAACTAAAATCGAGCAGCGCTCTTAGTGGAGAAAGTCACTTTTCCCAGAAGAATACCACAGCTGCCACACAAGATGATTCCACAAGCATTGTAGAACAGTGAGTAGAGATTTGCGTAGCTTATATCCATGTTTGTTACATGCTGTAGTATTATCAGTAACCTGTATTTGCTTTCGATGTATCGGAACGCACTTGGTGGAAAATCATCATCACGCAGACATGTAAGCTCACTGCGTCGCTAGTGATTCATAACGTTCCCCGTGGAGAGTCCTTGCAACTTTGTGAGACACTTGTAGCTACTTCTTGTC
The DNA here is from genome assembly GCF_023864345.2 of Schistocerca serialis cubense. Taxonomy (NCBI): domain Eukaryota; kingdom Metazoa; phylum Arthropoda; class Insecta; order Orthoptera; family Acrididae; genus Schistocerca; species Schistocerca serialis. The sequence goes on from NC_064644.1 coordinate 450,902,475, forward strand.
CGTAGAGCGGTACAGAGAGTAGCGAATCAATTGCTCGACCTTCCGGTTGCAGACCTATGGTCGCAAGTGTATCAAAACAGTCCGCTGACCTAACTTCCCTCGCGCCTCAACACACACATCCCTCCCACAGAATACAAATCACCCCTTAATATGGCTCTACTACACTTATGGGCTGGGGGACTGATGACCTTCGCTGTTTAGTCCCCCTTAAACATCCCAACAGCCACCACCACCACTTATGGGCGGTACACACTATTTCTTTCAACTCGACTTCATTTAAAGATAAACTTTATTTTTTTCCCGTTAGAATAATATTTTTAATAATATGCGGCTTTTACATCCCCTGCAGAGAGTAAATTTACGTATATTCTGAAGTAAAAAGGAATATGACCTCTTTTGTAGTAAAATTAATGTAGTTTAATTATTACTGGGACACATTTTCTATTCTAGTGGCAGTTTTCCGGTTATTCGAGAAAAGCCTAACAATTACATTAACATCTACGTCCACAAGGTTACTCTCCAGTTCACAATGAAGTGCCTGGCAGAGGGTTCATCTAACCACTTTTCAGCTTCTTCTCCACTCTTCCCCTCTCGAACAGCGCACGGGGAAAGCGAGCACTTAAATCTTTCAGTCCGAGCTCTGATTTCTTTTATTTTATTATGATGATCATTTCTCCCTCGGTAGATGGGATGCAACAATACATTTTACCGCTCTGAGCAAAAAGTTGGTATTTGAAATTTCATTGCAAAGTGCTACCGCAGCGAAAAAAGCAATTGCTTCAATGACTGCCACCCCAATTCGTGTATCATGCCCGCGACACTCTCTTAAAAATTACCTTCAAACCCCCTCCCCACTCCTCCAGCTCTCCTCCAACACTCACACCCTGCCAGTCCGGAATTTTAGTACTGCGTTCCTCAAGACACTCCCCCCTAACATTGTGCAAAAATTTGTAGCTACACATTTTTTTTTTGTCTTCATCGTCCATTTTTGGGTTTCGTTAACTGGGGTAAGACTTTTTTATGATATTTTGATATGCTGTTTTCATTTCACTCTTTCACAAATAGGCACAGTATCTCTTTTTAGATCAATTTGAGAATAATTCTTACGATTGAAACTCGCAGTTGAACAAACAAATATTTGCGATCAGAAGATTTCGATTATTGTCACCTTCATACTGACAATGTCACCCCTCATCATAGTGGACTACCTCACATTCAAGTAAAAAAAAATTGGTCCTTAACTTACTTTGAGTACAATGGCTTTTAGCTGTGTGACAAAATGTCCAGGAAATATTGGCATGCTTCATGACAAAGAAAGAAAAAGAAATCTGAAATACCAGTACAGCAATACAGATATGAAGTGAAAGTATATTCGTTTATTGTGAACTATGTTGTACAGGGAAGCATCTAATGAACGTTTGTGGAATATTAAACTGCAATAAAGACAGACATTTGTTACATATCGTCAACAACACTTACTGTAGAAGTACTCGTAGTTAAGTTACTTGCCTCTACATGTGTAGATGAATACTAATCAAGTACTTGAATGATACAAGTTCACAATTCTGTCGCGCTACAAAGTTAAAAATAAACTCTAATATCACATTAACCACTCAAAGACATTACATAATTTCCTGTGAAACTTTCCTTTCCTCGAATCATTTGTCTTGCTGCAATCTGACTAAAAACGCCATGTTTGCAAAGAAGGTGGCTCTAGCAGTGGAGAATAAATTTTAAAAATGAGAAATTAAACTAACACCATTTATTCCGGATTTTAAGCAATGCTGTGTAATGAAATGAACCTATCTGCAGATTTCCACTATAGAATTACAGCAGTTTTGTAGCAATTAAATGTGACGAAAAGATTCAAAGAATCCCGCAACAAAAACTACATCAAAAGCTATATATTCTGTTACTGAATTTCACTTTCCCTGTAGAAGCTTCACTCGAATCAGAATTATTTATACTACACCAACAATCAATAGAACTTTCCTCAGGCAATACATTATTTTAAAAAAAGCATATGTGTATTCATCTCATGAAATGTGAATGGTTGAAATGAGAAAAGACACCTGCTACCTTTTGTAGGTGAAGACCGTAACGGCAGGAGGGCAGAAATTTTGGAAAACGATCACGCAACTGAAAACGCTAAAACAGAAGGAACAGATAATCATACGCAGATGAGCAGATCCGCAACGTTGCTTGCTTATCAGATAGCGAAAACTGAACTGCACTGTTTTTCTCGCTATCTAATACAAGCATTAAAATTGAGACGACTTACATTTGGTAGTGAATTAAGGATCATGGTATTCGATTTAACCATGTATAAGGAAAATTTATTACACTATTAACCTTTATTAATAACATGCAATAACCAGAAAACAATTATTTATTACTTCAGTGAGACACACGTCCGCAGCTTCACAAATGGAGGTTCTCTCGTTCATTCGATAAGCACAATTTAGCATCCAGCGTATTATTTATACAACCCAGTTAAATGAAGGGAACAGGTGCGTGAAAACGTTTTCACGGCCGGGAGATGAAACGAGATCCATACTCACTGAATACACAGTGAGATCTACAATCAACTACAAGGAAAGCGCCTCATCTTCAATACCTAAAAGAGTGTTCACTAATGAAACGACTCAGCGGAATGAATCTATCCTAACTGATGGCTTGTGACCTCGGTAGTCAGACCACGTGTTGAAAAACTAGAACAAAAATGGCGTAAAAGCAATAAGCTTCCATCAAATTGATGGACTGGATATGCTTACGGGATACGAGCAAATAAGAAATCGTGTTCTGGAGAGAACTATGCAAGTATTCGCTCAATATTCGGCGAGCAACGCACTTGCGCTTGCAATCCAAGCGCACGTGGACGGCAAGATTCTAGAACATTTACCACAGTAATCATAGTCTCGCAAATACCATCACAAACACTACTACAAGCGTGCAAGAGGGCACGAATTTCTGTAATGCAAGAGAACAGGAATAAAGTATCCTACATACAGGTGGAGGTAGATTACCAATCACTGGAGAGAAACTACCTTATTTTATGGAGGAATTCACAGAAGAACTTCGGGAGTAGACTTCAGGGATCAACTATACAGGGTGAGTCACCTAACGTTACCGCTGGATATATTTCGTAAACCACATCAAATACTGACGAACCGATTCCACAGACCGAACGTGAGGAGAGGGGCTAGTGTAATTGTTTAATACAAACCATACAAAAATGCACGGAGGTATGTTTTTAACACAAACCTACGTTTTTTAAATGTTTTTTAGCTTTTTAGTTTTGTTTTTTAGTTTTGTTAGCACATCTGAACATATAAACAAATACGTAATCAGTGCCGTTTGTTGCATTGTAAAATGTTAAATACATCCGGAGATACTGTAACCTAAAGTTGATCCTTCAGTACCACTCCGCTGTTCGATCGTGTGTATCGGAGAGCACTGCCACATACATCGCGTTTCTACAGAATGATCTGCCAACGTTGCTCGAAAATGTCCCACTGAAAACGCGTCGACGTACGTGGTATCAGCATGAGGGTGCACCTGCACTTTCCGCAATTAATACTAGGCTGACCCTTGACAGGATGTTCGACGGGCGTTGCATAGGACGTGGAGGGCGCATAAATTGGCCAGCCCGTTCTCCTGATCTTACACCTCTGGACTTCTTTCTGTGGGGTACGTTAAAGAAAAATGTGTACCGTGATGTGCCTACAACCCCAGAGGATATGAAACAACGTATTGTGGCAGCCTGTGGCGACATTACACCAGATGTACTGCGGCGTGTAGGACATTCATTACGCCATTGCAATTGTGTGCAGCAAATGATGGCCACCACATTGAACATCTATTGGCCTGACATGTCGGGACACACTCTATTCCACTCCGTAATTGAAAACGGAAACCACGTGTGTACGTGTACCTCACCCCTCATGGTAATGTACATGTGCGTCAGTGAAAAAGACCAATAAAAAGGTGTTAGCATGTGGACGTAATGTGCTGTTCCAGTCTCTTCTGTACCTAAGGTCCATCACCGTTCCCTTTGGATCCCTACGTAATTCGGTGCTCTGCGATACACACGATCGAACAGCGGGGGAGTGGTACTCAAGGGTCAACTTTAGGTTACAATATCTCCGGATGTATTTAACATTTTACAATGCAACAAACGGCACTGATTACGTATTTCTCTATTTGTTCAGATGTGCTAACAAAACTAACGGGGTTCCACTTAAAAAAACGTAGGTTTGTGTTAAAAAACATACTTCCGTCCATTTTTGTATGGTTTGTATTAAACAATTACACTAGCCCCTCTCCTCACGTTCGGTCTGTGGAATCGGTTGGTCAGTATTTGATGTGGTTTACGAAATATATCCAGCGGTAACGTTAGGTGACTCACCCTGTATGTCAGGTACTGAATTAAACGGGTCAGCAGTACTTGCAGAATCCTACTCTTCATGTATGATTATCAACAAGTGATGGAGCACGAATTATTACACACCAGAAAAACCCAAACGCAATGAGATGCGACTCTTATTGATTGGAATCGACACATCAAGAAGCAGTTCTACAAATGAACTGAAACAACGAAATAGGGAAACATAATCCTAAAATGAACTCCATAAGCCAAACTAAATATTTCATTGCCTGATACTTAAGGGGCTCCGGAACGCTCTATACTTGCAATGTTAAAATAACGCTTATAAATTACATCTTTCCTCACAAAGTATTTGAGGTAGGAAGTTGAACTTTTTGCAGATTATTTATTGGAATATGGGCTACAACTGAACACAGGGATTTTACAAAATTTTAGTTCAGTTATTAATGATGATTTTTTTTCAATTGTAATGAAAATTCACAACATTTTTTTGCAATTTTTTATTTATATATTCAAAAATATACAGTTTTTTGGAAAAAGGCTGTGTTAAATTATGCAGAAGGTACTGTGTAACATTTACTGAAAGTTTGAAACAAATATGTTTGGAAGATCCTTAGAAAACATGTAATTAGTATGAGAAAATAAAAGTTTTGGGAATCGAACGACAAAGATTGGATTAACTTTTTAGTGCATTCCAGGTCCATAGGATGGATTATCTTCATCCTCTGCAAACTCCTCCTCCAGCTTCCTCTTGTTCTTCCTCCTGTTTACTCTTGCTTGTATTTCTAGACTCTTTACAGCCCTGTCTGCAGCCCGAAGGCGTTCCTTGTCTAAAGCAAGCATCGCTCGTTGTGGTGTTCGTAGATTTTGCTACCATTTTCTTCAGTTGCAGTTACTGCAACACTGTTCCAAAAGGTGGTCATGTATGAACACTTATCACTTTTCAGTTGTATTTCACTAGCAAGTCCTACGTGCTTTATTATGGAGAGTTCCAGACCAACTTCACTACAATGAATACATCTTACACAGTTTGAAAAAATTCCTTTGAGAACCGACATATCAAATATTTCATTCACATCCGATTCGCCCATAAAACATTCATAGTTTTCACTCATTGAACCCAGCTTCTTCTGTGAAGTATTTTCTTTCCCACTTTGAGTGCTATGGGCAGGTGTACTTGAGAGGTTAGGTTCACTCACTTGGTTATCGTCTTTATTGTTTACAGTAATAACACATACCTTTGGCTTTCCAACATTTCTCCTTTTCTTAAAAGCCTTCAGAGGATTTCTAATAACTTTACTTTTACTCATTATTATACTTCAACAAAACAGAGACTCAAGAAACAGAATTAATTACGAATATTTTCGAGATAACGACAGAGTAAATAAACATGAAACAATCGACACTCACATCAGCGATATATATTGAACCATCACAGGTTAGCCACAACACATACTTTATCTCACATCACTAAAATGTACCTGATGAACACGGACGTTAATAATAACACCATTTGACAGCAGTTTAACAGCGCCACAGTGGGTCACGCCCATGTAGAACACATTTCAAAAAAAATTTAAAAATAGTTGTAGTCTTCGGAATTGAATAAATTATATATCTATTCGAAGGTAATAGTCTGCAGATTCAGAAAACGCAAAAAAGTAAAAATTGAACATTTCATGATTTTGAACCATTCCGGAGCCCCTTAAGACTAATGGAGGGAGAGGTTCTTACCCACGAAGGGAGTGCTTACGACCCAGGTGTAATGAGCAACGAGACACGTGACGCTTGCAGAGAGGTCACATTTCTAAAGCTGCAAAAGGGGATAACGGCTCTCGTCATTGTCAACACTGCAGTCTGTCTCACATTTGGCAGTATATTGTCTTTGATTGGAGGGTTGATTCCACCAACGCGCCTTGCCAGTAGCGTACCCTCGTCAGCGCAACCAACCCGTGGGACTAGAACCTGACCGAGGAGCACGTGGAAGGAATGTGCTGACCACGGTCTTCCGGCCAGCACCAAGCCGGCTACGGTCGTACATTATGAATGGATAGAATTATTTAGTAAAATTTTATTGGCAGTGAACGCTCTTGGGGGGGGGGGGGGGGAGGGGTCTCCTCCCTGCACAATGTTTATTGAGAATCGTAGTCTCTCAAGCTACCTAAACCAGAACTTTAGAAGAGGGGTAAACATGAGATTATTTTGCCTCATTGTTTGTAAAATCTCTGACATTCACGCTGAGCAAGTGCGATATTGGGATGACTTTCTCATACAAACAAAATCGTGGGATGCCAAGGATTTATATTATTTTTTTAAGTAATACACCAAGTCTTTTGGAAATGACATTTCTTGTGACGAGGTTTTCGGGGCTATACGTAGCATATCATTAATGAAACACAAACACAGCTGTGTTACTAAATATATGAGCATATCCACAAGGAATCACAAGCTCGTTGGTTGTTTGTGGCATTAGAATCTTCCTATAAGAATGGTCATGTAGTAATTAACGTTATTTTTGTATTTTTATTGCTTAACAGACTTTTAACGAAAAGATAGGCTTTTAGTTGGATTAGACTGGATACGTCGCGACAATTTTACATCATGCGTCGTCCTCAATAACATAACTGCGATGTGATGGGACCCAATGTAATCAAAATTATCAACAGAACCTACAGAAACCGCAATATATCAGGTGTGATGGATCACATTAATGAAGCAGTCTTTTTCATAACATGTTATGTTACTATGAACTACATGTGCTTCTGTCATCCTATGAAGCTTCGTGTTGTTTGGCATGTAAGAAAAGTTGATGAGCGGCACTATGCATACGTGCAAATACATTTAGTGAGCCTGGCTTCACAGGAAATATTGTAACGAGTCTGTGTTGTAAGGGATCAGACTTAGCTACAACTTTACGTAAATTCACAAACTGCTGACGGATCACGGCGGTGCTCGTGTTTCGCGCGACACCCGTCAAGGACGGATCTCGAGATAATTCGAGTTATTTTTGTGGTAAGTTCCTCTGGGACCAAACTGCTGAGGTCATAGACCCCTAGGCCTACACGCTACTTAATCTAACTTAAACTAACTTACGCTAAGGACAACACACTCACCCATGCCCGAGGGAGAACTCTAACCTCCAACCTCTAACCGTGGCAAGGCGCCCAAGGCCGCGCGGCTGCCCCGCGCGGCATTTCAAATTAACGAAATGCTGTTTTTTAGATGGTATCTGCTGTGATATATCAAATTTGATTGCTTTGACATACTTTTTATGTACATATGTAGCTTTTTGATTGTATATTGACATTATAAATATTTACTATTTTCGTCTAGAAGATCCTCCAGCTTTAGAGATAGCCCTGTTCAGGAAACGGAAGGAAATGCACGAACCTGAAATACTTTCGGGGTTTTTGAGAATAACTGTTCGGATGATTCTAGCGGGTGGATGCCTTTATGATTCTGAGGACGATTCCAGTGCAGGTGACATAATTGGATGTGTAAAGAAACGTAAGATCGCAATGTTTTCAAGTGATTCTGGCAATAATGATGGACGTGGTTCCGTTCTCGTGAATGATTCGTTTTGTCATTATATTAGCCATTTCATGATGGCGCCCTAATGTCACCCGGGCACCCATGCCGGTGCGTGAATGATCCTAGAAGGCCGTCTTGAATGTCTTATGGTTAAACGCCGATGACGTAACACATTTCAGGATTAGGTCACTTATAGCTTTAGTACACGCAGCCGAACTCCGAAGCATGAAAATCAACAAATAATTGGACTTATATCACAGGCAGTGTTTCACAGTTTGAAAACCAATACAAATTACTTACGCACAGGTGCACTGTTAGCCATTTTATTTTTAAGTGAAAATTTTAGTAGAGCGCTGAAACAAACAAGATGTTCTCTACCCCCTTAAACGTTTTTGTTCCCTCTGCTTAATATTAAAAAAAATACATCGCTTTAAATAAGTATGCTGGCTTTCGTGACCATTGCCTTTCAACGCAAAATCTTGTAGTTCGCGAGGCCACGTCACAATTCCTCTACACGATGCTCCATGCTGGAATCTTTTTCAGATCTTTGTAGCGTCCACCGCTAGAAGCACACTATCACAGAGCAGTGTCGCAGTCTTTACAAAAGGGAATTTCAGCGCTTATGCTGAGGCTCTGGAGTTACTGGGTAAAATTCCAGCAGTGCCCATCGGTGGGCCGTCGTTTGAGAGTAGAAAACTAAAAAAGACTTACTCGTTAAAATACGCCCTACTATTGGTGGGTCATCGTCTTTGGTCTGATTGCAAACGGGAACAATAAGAGAGGTTGAATGTTTATTAAAAATATGCACTGACGGTAAAAATATCGCAACACTGAAAAAATAATTAATGCAGGGTAATGCAATTTCGGGAATACGGTTGATTGGGTAACGTATTTAAGTGATTACCGTCGTAAGACAACAAGTTATTATAAGCACTAGATAAACCATTACGAATGTGAAATGCTGGTACATTAATAAAGGCTGTAACCGCCAGAAAGTTGACTGCAAGCATGCAGACGTGCATGCATTGTGTTGTACAGTTATAGTACGTCAGTATGTGTGATAGAGTTCCATGCCTGTTTGCATTTGGTCGGTCAACATACGGACCGTTATTGCTCTTTGTGTATGGAGCTTCCTTGGCGTCGTTTTTTGTTTCCCTTCCTCGTGCAACAAAGTCATGTGTTTATTTGCTTCATGTCGGGAAGCCACGAACGCGCAGGGCTATAACCGTCTTCTTTACTGAAATTACATTAGTTCTTGGAAAACAAAATCGCTTCTCGAACTTTGATCTATAACTGTTGCTCTCCCTGGCCTGCTCACGTATGTTGTTAAAATTAATGTCTTGGTCTCAGCTCTCCTAATGTTCCACTGTACCTGATTTCACTCTTCATGTTAAAAGCGTGACGCGTTTGTCTTCCTCGACACGTTCTTTACAATCCTTTCCATTTCTTCTATATGCACTTTTCCTTAACCACTCAACATTTCATACACTCCCGTAGAGTACAGGTAATCAGATACGCCCCGTTTTGCATTGGAAAATTTCTTATATTTGACTATGACTTAAAAATATGGTGTTTACACCATTTTTCCTTAGAATTCTCATGGTGCGGTAAGTATCACCAGAAATTACCGTTAATCTAACACTGTGAGAAGGCGTTCCGTCGTTCTTCAATTCACATAATTAATATTTAATTCAAAAGGCCTGTATATGGACAAACCATCGTGACCCATGACCTTCATTTACTTATTTAAGAAATCCAACTCTGATTCGAAGTTTTTACTGTCGATGATACGTAAAGCACACGAAGGTGCAACGTTGAATACTGCCAGTTTCTGGACTGGATGGTGGTGCAAAGTGTGATCTAACTATCTAATTGACTTAGTAGGCTTTCTATACACTGTGTGTCCTCGAGTGTTGTCAGATCTTCCGTACACCAACACATCTACGGACGGGGGACCAATCTTACTGTCTACCTCCAAAGTGAAGCTGATTTTGGACTGAATCTTGTTTAAGAAATTGATGGATCTGTGTCGCTCTTCTTTTCTGAGTAGACAAATATCAACTGTGGCATCTACATAGCGGAACCAAAAAGTAGGCTTTAATGAAATATTAACTAACTCCTGTTGTTCACAAAGTTCTATAAGAATGTCAGCTGCTACTGGCAACAAGGATGAACCCGTACTAACACTGTCAGATTCTTCATAAAATTCTCCTTTGTACTTAAAACAGCTCGTTATAGACATAATTTGAACAGGTTCAAAAATGGTTCAAATGGCTCTGAGCACTATGGGACTTAACTTCTGAGGCCATCAGTCCCCTAATTTAGAACTACTTAAACCTATCCAACCAAAGGACATCACACACGTCCATGCCCGAGGCAGGATTCGAACCTGCGACCGTAGCGATCGCGCAGATCCAGACTGTAGCGCCTAGAACCGCTCGGCCACTTGGCCAGTATAATTCGAACAGGTCAGATACATTCTGGCCAAATGTCTTCCCTTCTATTCGTCAAAAAAATCAAAAATGGCTTTAAGCACTATGGGACTTAACATCTGAGGTCATCAGTCCCCTGAACTTAGAACTACTAACCTAAGTACATCACACACATCCATACCCGAGGCAGGATTCGAACCTGCGACCGTAGCAGCAGCGCGGTTCCGGACTGAAGCGCCGAGAATCACTCGGCCACAGCGGCCGGCTTGATGATTGGTACTTGGGTGTTAGTAAATGATGAATTCACGTCAAAGCTTACTGGATATCTTCCCAATCTGTAAAATTTTAAAAAAAGAAAACTTTCAAGTAATTGACAGAAGTATTTGGTTTTTTAACTTGACAAAAAATGAGTAGGAGAGTTAATTTTTTATCTGTAATAGTTCTCAGCAGGCACCCTTCTTTTGGTGTCTTTGGTACAATATACATTCTGAGTGAGACAGCTATTTTAGATTCTTCGTAACAGAGCTATAATTCTCAAGTCTGATAACAATTTTTTCACTTTAATAACGATTCTATTCATCGGGTCACTTATTAACTTTTGTTTTAAATGTAGTGCTCACTCCCTTCATGCCCACACTAGCAAGGTGACCACGATAAAAATTGCTACTGTCAACTCGGCAAAGGGTTAATTTTAATATCGAAGAGTACATAGGATGTGGGTCTGTGATGTTGTCTGATTTATTCCGCCCCGTCAGGAGCTAGTAGCGGACTGAAATGTATGTATGAAGAAATATCGGGTTAAGAGAAGAAGGAAAAAAGTGCCATGGTCGGCGCCAAGAGAAAGAAACTTCAGGCCGGTTATGGACAGTAGGAGAGTTTAACCTGTGACAGATCTTGGCAAGAGGAAATTACGTCAGCAGCAGGTACCATGCAGCTTCATATCCGTGTGGTTTCCTTATGTTCGTCAGAAAGAGGTCCGAATAAATGCGGCAGAGCCATGCGCTGCTATGGTCCCTCTCTGCTGCGCTGTATCTTTGATAACTGGATGCGTCAGCAAGTCCAGTCCCATTGCAGCTTTACTCCTTCCCGCATTTGGTCTTTTGCGCATAGCGGTCAGGCACTGTCGGCGGCTGCGGAAGCGCTGCAGGCGACTGTGCGGGCGCCGCAAGTGTCACTGAGAAGTCTGAGACAGCTAGTCCTGTTTCCTTGAAGCAGGCTCTTGCCCTTTGTGCTGTAAATTGGGTTGTTATTCGTCCGGTGGTGCTACTGTCCCCCTCTGGCAGACTGGCAGCAGTGGCAGGTGTCCTCTTCTCTGACGTCACCGCAGTGACTTCTCACATGTCTGCACTTATAAAAAATGTAGCAACCAGTTGCGGAAACATAATTTATATATCTTGTTGCAAATAGATTTCGACTGATATCGGTCATCATCGGTGCTAAAACAAATACAAGAGACAGTGCATAGGAACAACTACTTTAACAAACGAAAATATGACCATAAAACATACTTACATCAATTACAACATATGTAGATGTCTGAAATTAAAATTCAAAATCATAACATACCATTTTCCTAACCGATACATGCCATAAGTAGAAGTACTGTCCTTGGCAGATTTCTATTACGATGTGACACAACATAGGTCAAATACTACAACAAGACAATATGAGGTGCCGCCACGTTGCAATAAGCACCCTCTATGTAAAATACCAAAGTAAAGTAAAATACAAGCAATAAGGAATATATCACGTTACAAAAGATTAGATAGCAATGGCAATTGATAATACCAATTTAAATAATTACAACAAGTGAAAAATGTCTGAAAATTGTTTGTCAGATAATAATAAGAAATTAAATAAATACGTCAAAACCACAATCGTCAAAATTGTAAGAAGATATAAAGTCGCTATAAATACAATTCCATTCACACAAATTTAGGAATGAAATTTGTAATAATGACGAAACCAAACAGTGGTATCAATGAACATCGGCCGTTCTACATACGAACTACAAGTGCATCAAGAGGCACATTTGTATTACTTACAATAGATGACGCTATGTTACTGAATGCACAAATCCAAAGTTGACGGAGTTCAGGTGAAAGTTACAGTACGAGATAAACAATCGTATTACTTAGATAATGCGATTAATAAAGTGTTACACATATAAAGAGCCATATATGTGGATAACGACTTTAGATCTACTATGCGAGCTATAGCCTCATGAACAAATGTACCCTGTGCCCTTATATTTCTCATGAGTATGGTGGTAACCGGACCTGTGGAAGACTTTCCACATCCTCTTATTCCTCAAACCCAATAAACCCCCTTCCATCGCGTATTCCTATCGTCCCATCTGCCTCACCTCTGTCTTCAGTAAGGTCTTCGAATCCTTCCACAGCTGTCGTATCCATCAGCACCTTACTCAACACCACTTCCTCCCTCTCACCCAGTGTGGCTTCCGACCCCCCTTCAAGCTGAAGACCAACTCCTTAACCTCGTTCACCTTCTCTCCCTCCAGCTAAACTCCCGTCGCTCCACCATTTTTGTTTCCCTCGACCTCCAAAGTGCCTATGACCATGTATGGCATCTGTCTCCTCTTTAAGTTCCAAACCTACGCACTGCCTATCAATTTTGTCCATCTGGTCGCTTTCTTCCTCTCACACCATCCTTCCTATGTCACCCTCCACAACACCAACTCCCATATCTTTTATGCCACTGCTGGCGTCCCCCAGGACTCCGTCCTCTCCCCTCTCCTTTCCCTCTTGTAGACAGCTGATATGCCCAAGCCACCCCACCTGTCCACCTTCTCCAATATGCTGATAACACCGCCTTCCTGGCTCTCTATCCTACCCTACAGTCTCAAATCACCCTCCAAACCCATCTTGACCAACTCACGACTTGTTGTAAATAGTGGTTCTATCATCTCAATCCCTCCAAAACCCAGACAAATACCACAAGCCACACCAACTGCTCCTTCTGTCTCCATGATTTCTACATCACCCTTTATGGTCGTTCTATCCAGCTCACCACCACCCTGAGATACCTCGGCTTCACCCTCGACTGTCACCTCACCTGGACCCCACATCTCCTGATGATCCAGCAGAAAACCCACTCCCGCCTCTGCCTCGTTAAAGTCCTGTCTGGCCAGACATGGGGATTGCATCCTTATACCTCCCTCCACACCTACAAAATCCTCATCTGTCCTATCCTCTGTTATTCCAGCATTCCCTGTGAAACGTCCCCTTTGAAAAATTATATACAACTGTGCTTAAACTGACACACAATATTTTTAGCGCAACGCAACCTGACTTTCAATAATCCCTACAAAAGAGTGGCCCTGACTAACATTAACCTATACCTTTCACAAATCACTTACCTCACAAAAATCTTCATTACTCGAACTACTGCAATACAGCGAGCGCCACTACTGCCAGCTAAATAAAAGATTCTAACTACTGAAGGCACTAACTACTAATAGGCATAGTTAGCAAATGAAAGATTTTGATAGAGAACAAACAGAGTATTTACCTCAATAGTGTTCAAAAGTCATAATGTATATAGCAGTTCATGACATCCAGTCTTACAAATTTCAAAACTCCGCCATCTCTCTCCCCACATCCACCACTGCTGGCGGCTCACCTCCAACTGCCCAACACTACAACGGCAGACAACAATGCAAACCAACCACAGACTGCACACAGAACAGCCAGTGATTTTCATACAGAGCGCTACGTGGCGTTACCAATAAGAAAACCTAAACAGCCTACTTACACCTGGATCACCACATGCACCCACTTTTACAGGCCCTCCAAATCCTCGAACAACATGCACTCCACCTCGCCTTCCATATCCGCCTTCCTTCCCCGACACGGTTCCTGTACGCCTTCATCCCCTTGCCCCACCTCTGCCTTTTCCTCCAACATCTCCACATCCTTTACATTGTCTGCAGGCTTGATCCCTCCCAACCCCTGGTTTCCTCCTTCCTCTCCACCCTCCGCCTGCTGCCGCACCTCTATTGCTGTATCCCTTTCTCTCTCCACCCCCACACCCTCCATCTCCTTCCTCAGGTTAATTTCCAGCACCTACCCCTCCTGGATGTTGAATTTCGCCATGATATCTACCCTCCCTTCTAACTGTAATCTGACCTTGTTCACCCCCTCTCCAGGGCCACCCTTTTCCTCTCCCCTCCTCCTCCCAGATAGGAATTCCCTGCTTTCCTCCCCCTTGAGTCCCTGCACCCCATTCTTGCTTCTTTCACTCCCACGTCCTTTCCTCCCTGGCCCTCTTTGGCGCGCCCCCCACCCATATCCCCCACTCTCTTCCCCTCCCTCCCTTCTTCCCTTCTCCCTCATCTCCTTGCGCCTGGCAGATCCTTCGCTTTTTTCATCACCATCAGTGTGCTACGTCAGTGTTGTGTTTAGTGCTGATCTGTGCATCTAGAGCTGTGCTGGTATTCTACATAGTGTTACTCTCACTGTTCGTTATGTGCTACGCTGTCCATCAGTACTTTTATGCTGAAGCCATACTCTGGCTTGTGTTCTACTATTGGCCAGTGTGTGGCTTTCTTTGTGATTTTTAAGGTTTTTGTCTCCGTTTTACAGTCACCCCCTTTTTGTCTGTTCTCGTCCATTATGTTACCCCTTTTTATATTTTTGTCCATCATATTTCCTCCATTGTAATTTTAAATATCTTCTGTTGTATCATTATTGTCTGTTGCCTGAAGAGCAGCGTGTATGCTGCTGCCAGCGCACCCTGATGGCGAATTGAAATTCAGTAAAGAAAAAAAAGAAAGTGGTAACCGATGTAAGGATTGCCATATCACTGCCAACCACTGGCGATAAAATAGGTGCTCAAAAGTGGCTCACAACACAACAAGAGCAGCCCGCTCAAAATATGTAAAACGAACTCTAAGCATCAAAACCATTTACCATCTAGCAACCACGTTTTTGAATAAAAATGGCTCAGTTTGGATGCGAAAATAGGCAATTGCATCAGATTTCACAAAATACGTATTTTCGTTAAAAGTTAATACATATAAGGAGATACAAAACCATTTATAAAACCAGAAGTTAAAATTATAAAATGAATAGACGTCACTCGAAGTAAGGTGACATAAATAACCATCAGGAAGAAAACAACACAACATACGATACTATATCGTTCTAATGTGAACAAATATGAACAATCTTGTGATCACAGATCATCTACTCAGTACAGCAAACTTATATTCTGATGGCCTAAAATATTCGTTGAAACAAAGATTATCTACGTACGTTTGCCCGAAAAACATAAAGGTAGCCATATATCGTGTAAGGTGATACTGATAACGTCATGTCAACCACAAGAAACAGGAAGAACAGTAACAACATAATGTGTTAATCTACTCCTTCAGCGAACTAGATCGAACCACTGAGGCCATCTACAGGGAAAAATCATGGTTACTGATGAGCACACATCATTTATGTAACGGTTGATGGCGCTGCAAGGAAACAGGACTATCAAGTATGGTGTGCTTTTTTTACCTAGCTAAATGGATGAAAAGTTATTACTTTTCATTGCTGGTAGAATGTGTAAAATCATGCTCGATAAGCGGAGAAACGCCACTACTTATGAAGAGACAGCGAAAAGCAACCTGGGATGTACGAAGTAAATGTCAAGGTTAAATGGTAGGAGGCTGTCATAAATGTTATTCATGTTATTCGTATCGCAAACCCGCAGCGCCCCCCCCCCCCCACCTCCCACCCCGTACATCCCCCAAAACCAAGCAGATGTCCGGAAAACAGCTCCCAGAAATGAACGCCCCTCAGTGTCACCCGCTAGTTGAGAAGGCAAACATCAGGCGATCTGTGATGGCAAAATATCTCCGTATCCTCAAGAAGATCAAGAAACCCTCCCTTTTCGGCTTTATGCAACAACTTCACGTGTGTTCTAATTACAGGAAACTGATGTCCACTATAAGTAATGTGAGCAGCAAAATTCGATCTTTTCGCCGCGTCTTTCCTATCGACAGCGACGTGTTCGGCAAATCTTGTTTCAATTTTACGTCCCGTTTGACATTCATACCACGCTTTACAGCTGGGGCAAAATATTTTATAAACCCCCGAATGGTGTAAATGACTGACTTTATCTGCCTCGTGATTTAATATGTGTCCCAAATTATAAGTAGTAGAAAAAGATATCTGCACGTTGAGTTTCCTAAAAACGGACGCTATTTTTAGGCTAACTGTCCCATAGTATGGTAGTGAAATTTATTTCATTGTCCTATTTTTGTTACTCACTACACTAGGTTCATTCAACTCCATATCTCTATACTTTTTAGCAATTTTCTCATAAATTTTTTGAATATAAGTCAAAGGATACTTATTTGTTTTAGCCATGAAGCTAATAATTTACAATTCGGTTTTAAAGTCTTCTTCAGAAAGCGGGACACTAAACACACGATTAAAAGCAGACCTAAAAAATGCTGCTTTATGCTGATTAGGGTGGGCCGATCTATAATTAATAATGCAGTCAGTGTATGTCTTTTTTTGAGATATGCTGAAGTGATGTCTTCCTTCGATATTCCTTATCTATAAATCAAGAAAATTAATGACCCCATTCGTTTCGAGTTCATATGTGAATTTTATAGTTACGTGTAAAGCATTGAACGTAGCCACAATTTCATTATCTTATTATTATTAACAGTGTGTCATCTACATATCTAACCTAAAAATGCAATTTTCTTTGCCAATTCTACATTTTCTGCAAATCATCTAACTTCCCGATGATTGATAAACGCATGACAGTGATCTGTATATGTTTTAATTGATGTAACTATGTTTTATTGTCATTTTTTCGTGGTCTCGTGTATTTGTTTTAGCACCGATGATGACTGATATCAGTGGAAATCGATTTGAACAAGATGAATGAATTATGTTTCCGCGACTGGTTGCTACATTCTTTATAATTTTATATTCCATGGTCGCTGCACAGTGAGGGAACCTTACAGTGCCCAACATTCAAAAATTTCTGCAGTTGTCAAAGGGCTGATAATCCGCTCGATGATGCGTTCCTTCGCCATCCACTCTGCAGTCTGGGCGGTGGTGTCGGGTGACGCTCCTCCTTCTGTTGCAGCATGAAGGTCCGACACCAGTGTTGGTCGCACTTGCCTCCCATGTCACCGCAGCCAGGGCGTCCCAGAACGGACCTCTCTGTCACCCTGATGGCCTTGAACGCCACAGTCGGTTCGGCAGTTAGGCGTGGTTGTCTTCTGTCTGTCGCTGCGACTACATTAAGGTTGGGCAGCGTTTGCCTCCCCCTCATCTGTGTGCGGTCCGCCCCACTAACGCTTCGACATTTCCGTCCTTTCACTGGCAGGTGGGCCGCCGACGATTCCTCATCCTGCTGCGGCGGCTTCGTGTTAGTCGGTCGGTGTCGTGTTCTTCGCCGTTGTGATTTTCGTCTAGCATCTCAGTTCCGCTGTTGGTCTGGTTGTGGCTTGTTAGAAAGCTGGGCAGACTCGTCGATACCAACATGACTGCAATGGGTCATTTATGAGAAAATTGCTAAAAAATATAGAGATATGGGTGTGAACGAACCGAGTGTAGTGAATAACAAAAATAAGACAGTGAAATACATTTCACTACCATACTATGGACAGTTAGCATAAAAATTGCGTCCGTTTTTAGGAAACTAAACGTGCAGATATCTTTTTCTACTACTTATAATTTGGGACATATTTTAAAACACAGGGTACATAAAGTCAGTCATTTACACTATTCGGGGGTTTATAAAATGTTTTGCCCCAGCTGTAAAGCGTGTTGTGTGTGTCAAATGGGACAGGAAATTGAAGCAAGATTCCATGTCCCTCCCTACCTGGCCCTCTCCTCCTAACCCCCCCCCTCCCCCCCCCCCCCTGAGACCCAGCACCCCATCCTTGCCTCTTTCCCACCATTTTTCCGTTCTCCGTCATCTCCTTGCACCTGGCAGGTCCTCCATTTTGATCATCGTCAGTGTTGTATTTAGTGTTGTTTCTCCTGTGCGTCAACTTTAATTGTGTGCTGGCCTTGTACTTATTGCTACTGTCCGTGTTTGTTATGTGCTATGCCATTCGTCGACACATTGATGCCCCGGTCATACTGTGCCTTGTGTTCTTTTAACCGTCCCAGTGTGTGGCTTTTTGTATGCGCTACTTTTTTACGGTTTTTATCTCCATTTTACAGTCGCCCCTTTTTTGTCTATTGTCTTCCATGATGTTCCCCCTTTTTTATATCTACGTTCTCCATGATATCTCCTTTGTTCTTTTCAAATGTCTTGTATTGTTTGTTCTCTGTCTTTTGGCTGAAGATCAGCGCATATGCTGCTGCCAGCCCGCCCCGATGAGGAACTGAAATACAATGAAGGAAAGAAAAAAAAGGAAAAGAAAATGTTATTCGTATTGCTAACCCGCAGCGCTTCTCTTCCCTTCGCCTGTTACAATTGCGACAATAGTACTCACCAGAGCACTTCACGTACGTTGCAGCGTTTTGGTATTGCTTAGCTACTGACTTTCTCCCTGACACCTGAAGCGCTGGGACCTTATAACCTGCGGACCACAGGAACAGCCAAAGTTGTCCTATACTGTTCTAGTCTTCCACATCGTCTATAATCACTATAGCATTTCTCTTACCTGGCTTGGTTACAACGATTATTTCGATTCTCTTGATATCATTACCAGCCTTCCTTCCTTTCGACAGTACGCTGTTTTTGGGCGGCTTCGTTTTGCCAAGAATTCTCACTACTTCTGCACCCTCTGAAACTCCGGAAGAGAAAACAAGGGCGCTTCGACGGCACTGGCGATTTACTGAAGGGGAACTGTCTTATTCGACAGTACGCTGTTTTTGGGCGGCTTCGTTTTGCCAAGAATTCTCACTACTTCTGCACCCTCTGAAACTCCGGAAGAGAAAACAAGGGCGCTTCGACGGCACTGGCGATTTACTGAAGGGGAACTGTCTTAGCTCTGTTGCGAAATTCAGCTTTGGCGCAGAACTGAGAAAGCTGCTTCATTGAGTACCTCTGATGATTGATTCACCTCTACTCATTCCGTATTCAGAATGGCGTCTTTCTTGAAGATTTTATTAATCAGTTTCAGAAACTTCTATTTTTCTTTCATTAAGTTCAATTTTATATCCTTGCACAGTGACGTGTAACATTGGTAATTTTTGCGTCACAAACATTAGTATACGCTCAACAGTAAACTCCTGATGGCCTGAAATTATCAAACAATTGTAATGTAAAAGAAATGAACCGCCACAAAGCAGCGACGGAATCTACGTATTATGGTTCAAATGGCTCTGAGCACTATGGGACTTAACTGCTGAGGTCATCAGTCCCCTAGAACTTAGAACTACTTAAACCTAACTAACCTAAGGACGTCACACACATCCACGCCCGAGGCAGGATTCAAACCTGCGG
This sequence comes from Schistocerca serialis cubense, assembly GCF_023864345.2. Lineage (NCBI taxonomy): Eukaryota > Metazoa > Arthropoda > Insecta > Orthoptera > Acrididae > Schistocerca > Schistocerca serialis. The sequence goes on from NC_064644.1 coordinate 450,922,260, forward strand.
CCGTAGCGGTCGCGCGGTTCCAGACTGTAGCGCCTAGAACCGCTCGCCCACCACGGCCGGCCTACGTATTATTCTCCATATCTGCCGCTCCGGCGCAGCTGCTGTAAATCTCTATGTACACGTATCGATCAATGATACAAAAGTAATTCTGTTTTTTCAAGACAACTGAGGTCTGGAGCGCTTTACCTTTTACTGTTTCTATTCCATGAAAGGCGGACGCGGACTTGCTGCCTTCCGCAATCTGTTTTTTATAATTTGTGCAAAATAGTGTGTAAATGTTCTAATAGTCTTCTCAATCAGAAAACATATAGTTTTATGTAATTAATTACGAGCAGTCACCATCAAGAGGATATTAATCTCAAGTATTGCCTGTGGTGTGCAAGCTTTTGTTAATACGCATGACCTATTGTAACTGTAATATAAAAACTACGTAGCACTAAAAACGTGTGTTATAAATGAAGTGTGCTTATTTACACAAATTATTCTTAAGTATATCCATCTCCTCATTACCTGAATGTTAATCATTTTGTATCAGTTTATCTCCAGAAATTACGATCACGCTGATGGACCGATCGCAGCTCTGGGGTGGGAGAAACATTATCGTTTTCCTATCATTTCTGAAACAATCCTTTTCAATTGTGTAGTGTTGACTTCTTTTAAAGTCAGTAAATCTTTTGCCGCGCGGGATTAGCCCAGTGGTCTTAGGCGCTGCAGTCATGGACTGTGCGGCTGGTCCCGGCGGAGGTTCGAGTCCTCTCTCGGGCATGGGTGTGTGTGTTTGTCCTTAGGATAATTTAGGTTAAGTAGTGTGTAAGCTTAGGGAATGATGACCGTAGCAGTTAAGTCCCATAAGATTTCACACACATTTTTGAGTAAATCTTTTGGTCCCTTATTGCCGATCCAGGTACGACTGCATCGCGGTCATGAAAACGCGCGGAAATGATAATATTGCTTCCTACTAATCTCAAATAAATTAATCTGCTGCTCCATGTGTAAAGAATGTCAGGTATTTAGTGACTTGTTAATATAAGGTAATTCAATCAATCTCTGATTCTGTCGCGAAGTTACACACAAAACATCATTATATCTTCACCACTATATACATATATATAACACTACACTTGGCGCCCGAACGGGGACTTGATCAAAAACCATTGTTTAAAAAATTTCAGTGCTTGCTCTATTAGCTGTTTCATTTTTCATGTGAATACAAAAAAAAACAAAAAAAAACGCTAGTATACAGCCGTACACGTGCGGAAAGGTGCCGTAATAAAGACCAGGTCCTTGCAGATATTAATGGAAAGATAAATTCAGCAAAAACAGTCATAAATTCAGTAAAAACAAACACAAATTCAGTAAAAACAGACCTGCAAAAAGAGTTAAATGACCTAAATACACGGTAAAACTCGGTAAAGACCGAACTAAAAGCAGACATAACAGCTGATTTAAAGACCTAGTTGGGTAATGCACAAAACCAAATCAGTAGTCAGATCAAGGCCATGAGGTTTGACATAGACACACGAGTAGAGTCGAAAATAGAGGACATATCCAAACGGTTCGATGTCAAAATCGAAGCAGCCAAGCGAGAGATAAATTCGAAAGTGATGGAATACCACCAACAAGCTGCGACATTAAAAGAAGATTTTAATGCAATCTCTGACGATGCAAAGTGAGTTAAAACCGCAGTAGACACGTTCGAGAATGTTGTTGATGATATTTCCAAACAGACTGAGACGCACAATATAGTGGATCAAGTAAAGAATACGCTCAAGGCACATGGCGGAGCATTGTCCGACCACTACCAGGCGTGGATTCATAGAAAAGGAGGTCCAGAACGAACTAGGGGAAACTATTAAAAATGTAACCTTTGAAATACTGGCAGCCCCTGGAAAAACTGGAGACACGGTCGTGTCAGAATTAGGCCCGATAAGACGAATGTTAGCTCAGGATATACCTGAATGTGGTCAACAGATAGTTGATGAAGTTCGTACACTTAAATGTCAAGCTCAGATTTCCCCACATCACGCGTCAGGAGAGTGGAATAATTCACCACCACGTGACCACGTGACGAACAACTGCAGATACATTACCGTTCACCACTTGATAACACTCAAACCCACGGTTCTATAGAAACACAATTCAGTCAGAGTACCAGCCCACCAACTTTACTCAGTTTGATGCAGGAGGATGGCGTGATCAAGCATAGTGTTTTTCCGACTTTTCACCAACAGAAAATGGAAATTCATCCTATAGTATTCCTCCGAAATTATTCAGGAATTTTTCCGAATAGCTGGAGTGAGCGCCAGCGAATTCAATTTGTTACTGGATTTATAGTAGGGGACTCTGCCTTATGGGGAAGCGAAATGGTCGACTCGTGTAAAAGTTACAAGGAGTTCGAACAGACGTCTTTAGCTAAATTCTGGAGTTCGGGTGTGCAGCACCGCCTGGACAACGCCGAAGTGTTTAACAGCCAGCGCGGTATCCTGAAGAGATATTTCGAGAAATATTTAGCGAAAATTAAGTTCTGTGATTCGCCAATCACCGCCAAAGACGTTATTATGATCCTAAAAACGAAGCTACCGATTGCGATCAGAGAAAAGTTAGTAAGCATCTCTGAGGAAGATAATGTTACCTTCCTATCCATGTTAGATTCCTTAGATTTGATTTACGAGGACGCTAGAGTTAATGTTGGCAACACCCTCCTCAGTGCAGGCAGCCAGCACAATATAGAGCACGCAGGCAACAATGGTAGCCGAGCGAAGGCACGCCACAGCGACAACCAGTGGCAACCACACAACGGTTTCAAAAATAAACACAGCACGTACTTCAACAGTAAATACAAATCTAAGAACAATAACGGGCAGAGATACAATCCAATATATATTTCGTCACCACTGCAGTAAGGAAACGCACATTTTAACACACAGCCCCAGCATTATGGAAACACGCAACCGACCAACAGCAATTATCAAAACATTGTTACAATTCAAATTGACAGTGGAAAGGAAATAAATAGCATAATCAAGGTGGAGGCCAACGTATATCTTTCAACAACGGATACACTCCACACAAGCCACTGCAAAACAATTTTCAGCCACAGAATGTACACTTCACGCAACAAGCGGATGGACCTCTCGGAAGTCTGCAGCCTCAACGCCAGAATAATACATAAATTTATTATGCGCAAGTGAATACCCCAGAGGAACAAGAACCATTTCCACCCGAGTTCGTGGCACAAAACCAACACCAATTTGAAACTGAAGAAACTTTGAGAAACATGAGCCAGCAGGAAAGTAAACGCCGAGCAGAAAATTAAATGCAGCTCCTTTGAGCCTTCTAGAGTAGTGTTCGTCAAACTGCGGCCCGCGGGCCGCATGCGGCCCACATCATGTTTTCATGCGGCCCGCGACCCTCCTCGGCTTCGCACGGGCAGCATTACTTATCCACTTGTCTGGCGTAGCGATTTTTTGTTTACGGAAACTGCGTAGAATTGTGATTGAAGTCGGGGAAGTAATTAGGTAACTGAAAACCATCCACCACTTTCATTTAACGCGCCACTTGCCGGTGTTCCGCAGCGCTAAAGACGTGAGAGGCCTGCTAGCCAACAACGTGAGCCTTTCTTCGGCTTGTCCCGCAGCCGCCTCATTCTTAACTTTGTAGTGTCAGTGTGTCAGTCGTGAAGTAAGTTTCGGTGCCGGTGAGCTTTCGTCGGGTATGGAGTGCATTTGTGCTCATATTTGGTGGTACAATTATTAGTGGAATAAATAATGTCTGATGTACTCTCAGGAACAGTGACTAAGGGGAAAATATGTGAAGAAAAAGGAAGTTTCCAACAAATTTGGGAAGATGAGTTTTGCTTTATAAGTGGACACAAGGAAGGCACTGCTACTTGCTTAATACGCCGGGATACGATTGTGGGACTGAAGAGATACAAATTATTTCGCCATCTCACAAGTAAGCACAATTTATTTACAGTAGCTTTTCCTTTGAATTCTAATGAAAGAAGGTAAAAATTGCTCATCTAACATCTACCAATGATGAGCTACATCTAACATCTACTCACCCCCCAGGAACCATGGACGTTGCCGTTGGTGGGAAGGCTAGCGTTCCCCAGCGATACAGATGGCCGTACCGTTGGTACAACCACAACGGAGGGGTATCTGTTGAGAGGCCAGACAAACGTGTGGTTCCTGAAAAGGGCTGCAGCATTTTCAGTAGTTGCAGGGGCAACAGTCTGGATGATTGACTGATCTGGCGCTGTAACAATAACCAAAACGGCCTTGCTGTTCTGGTAATGCGAACGGTTGAAAGCAAGGGGAAACTACAGCCGTAATTTTTCCCGAGGGCATGCAGCTTTACTGTATGGTTAAATGAGGATGGCGTCCTCCTGGGTAAAATATTCCGGAGGTAAAATAGTCTCCTATTCGGATCTCCGGGAGAGAACTACTCAGGAGGACGTCGTTATCAGAAGAAAGAAAACTGGCGTTTTACGGATCTGAGCGTGGAATGTCAGATCCCTTAATCGAGCAGGTAGGTTAGAAAATTTAAAAAGGGAAATGGATAGCTTAAAGTTAGATATAGTGGGAATTTACAAATCTTTAACATCTTGCAGCGCGTCAGCAACCGTATATGTATAGAAAATAAACAATTTTATATGTATATGTGCTCTAAATAATTTTGAGACAATTTGTCTCTCGCGCTTGCGCCTGCGCCTGCGCTCGCGCAAATGCTTGGCCGCGGCCGAGCCTCGCCGCGAAACTGCTCGCGACGCCTAGTTTTCCGCGCCGTTCACATGTGGTCCTTATTTCTGGCCGGCGTAGCTCCGTCTACGTTCGCCTTAATGGTTTTAAACTTGACAGACATAATCTTATGATTATGCGTCTTTATTGTTTTAATTTTTAATCTGTGACATGGCCAGTGTTTGGCTCTCAAAATAATTTAATTTTTTGTAAGTATCACGATTTCTCTATTATTCAATCATTAGACTGATGATGCATTTCAGTGAGTAATATATGACCGTATGTGGTTTAATTCATAGGTTCTGAAGAAGATTCCATTACTGGAATCGAAACCTAGGTAAACGAGTAAAAATTACCTTGCAACTGAATGCTGAAAAAAATTGTTTATAGAGGGAATTAGTGAAGTTCGGTGGCAGGAGGAACAAGACTTTTGGTCAGGTGAACACAGGGTTATAAATACAAAATGAAATAGGAGTAATGCAGGAGTAGGTTTAATAATGAATTAAAAAATAGGAGTGTCGGTAAGCTACTACAAACAGCATAGTGGCCAAGATAGACACGAAGCCCACGCCTACTGCAGTAGTACAAGTATATATGCCAAGTAGCTCTGCAGATGACAAAGAAATTGATGAAATGTATGATGAGATAAAAGAAATTATTCAGGTACTGAAGGGAGACGAAAATTTAATAGTCATGGGTGACTGGAATTCAAGAGTAGGAAAAGGGAGAGAAGGAAACATAGTAGGTGAGTATGGATTAAGGCTAAGAAATGAAAGAGGAAGCCGCTTGGTAGAATTTTTCGCAGAGCATAACTTAATCATAGCTAACACTTGGTTTAAGATTCATGAAAGAAGGTTGTATACATGGAAGAAGCCTGGAGATACTAAAAGGTATCAGATAGATTAAAAGACAGAGATTTTGGAACCAGGTTTTAAATTGTAAGACATTTCCAGGGGCAGATGTGGACTCTGACCACAATCTATTGGTTATGAACTGTAGATTAAAACTGAAGAAACTGCAAAAAGGTGGGAATTTAAGGAGATGGGACCTGGATAAACTGACTAAACCAGAGGTTGTACAGAGTTTCAGGGAGAGCATAAGGGAACAATTGACAGGACTGGGGGAAAGAAATACAGTAGAAGAAGAATGGGTAGCTGTGAGGGATGAAGTAGTGAAGGCAGCAGAGGATCAAGTAGGTAAAAAGACGAGGGCTAATAGAAATCCTTGGGTAACAGAAGAAATATTGAATTTAATTGATGAAAGGAGAAAATATAAAAATGCAGTAAATGAAGCAGGCAAAATGGAATACAATCGTCTCAAAAATGAGATCGACAGGAAGTGGAAAATGGCTAAGCAGGGATGGCTAGAGGACAAATGTAAGAATGTAGAGGCTTATCTCACTAGGGGTAAGATAGATACTTCCTACAGGAAAATTAAAGAGACCTTTGGAGAAAAGAGAGCCACTTGTATGAATATCAAGAGCTGAGATGGAAACCCAGTTCTAAGCAAAGAAGGGATAGCAGAAAGGTGGAAGGAGTATATAACGGCCATGTACTTGAGGACAATATTATGGAAATGGAAGAGGGTGTAGATGAAGATGAAATGGGAGATACGATAGTGCGTCACAAGTTTGACAGGGCACTGAAAGACCTAAGTCGAAACAAGGCCCCGGGAGTAGATAACATTCCATTAGAGCCACTGACAGCCTTGGGAGAGCCAGTCCTGACAAAACTCTACCATCTGGTGAGCAAGGTGTATGAGACAGGCGAAATACCCTCAGACTTCAAGAAGAATATAATAATCCCAATTCCAATGAAAGCAGGTGTTGACAGATGTGAAAATTACCGAACTATCAGTTTAATAAGTGACAACTGCAAAATACTAACGCGAATTCTTTATAGACGAATGGAAAAAATGGTAGATGCCGACCTCGGGGAAGATCAGTTTGGATTCCGTATAAATGTTGGAACACGTGAGGCAATACTGACCCTACGACTCATCTTAGAAGAAAGATTAAGGAAAGGCAAATCTACGTTTCTAACATTTGTAGACTTAGAGAAAGCTTTTGACAATGTTGACTGGAATACTCTCTTTCAAATTCTGCAGGTGGCAGGGGTAAAACACTGGAAGCGAAAGGCTATTTACAATTTGCACAGAAACCAGATGGCAGTTATAAATGTTGAGGGGCATAAAAGGGAAGCAGTGGTTGGGAATGGAATGAGACAGGGTTGTAGCCTCTCCCCAACGTTATTCAATCTGTATATTGAGCAAGCATTAAAGGAAACAAAAGAAAAATTCGGAGTAGGTATTAAAATGAATTGAGAAGAAACAAAAAAGGTTCACCGATGACATTGTAATTCTGTCAGAGACAGCAAAGGATTTGGAAGACCAGCTGAACGGAATGGACAGTGTCTTGAAAGGGGGATATAAGATGAACATCAATAAATGCAAAACGAAGATAATTGAAAGTAGTCGAATTAAGTCGGGTGATGCTGAGGGAATTAGATTAGGAAATGAGACTCTGAAAGAAGTTAATGAGTTTTGCTATTTGCGGAGTAAAATAACTGATGATGGTCGAAGTAGAGAGGTATAAAATGTAGACTGGCAATGGCAAGGAAAGCGTTTCTGAAGAAGAGAAATTTGTTAACATCGAATATAGATTTAAGTGTCAGGAAGTCGTTTCTGAAAATATTTGTATGGAATGTAGCCAAGTATGGAAGTGAAACATGGACGATAAATAGTTTAGACAAGAAGAGAATAGAAGCTTTAGAAATGTGGTACTACAGAAGAATGCTGAAGATCAGATGGGTAGATCACGTCGCTAATGAGGAGGTATTGAATAGAATTGGGGAGGAGTTAGTGGCACAACGTGACGAGAAGAAGGGACCGGTTGGTAGAACATGTTGTGAGGCATCAGGGGATCAAAAATTTAGCATTGGAGGGCAGCGTGGAGGGTGAAAATCGTAGAGGGAGACCAAGAGATGAATACACTAAGCAGATTCAGAAGGATGTGGGTTGCAGTAGGTACTGGGAGATGCAGAAACTTGCACAGGATAGGGAAGCATGGAGAACTGGATTAAATCAGTCTCAGGACCGATGACCACAACAACAACAACAACATCGACCATTCGTCGTCAACAAAACTTTATGTTAGCAGCAGTTGCTCAAAGTGAGGCTTTCTCAAGATCATCATACGAACTATGTAATATTCTGACAGAAAATATGAAAGCTTTCACTGATGCTGAATTAGTGAAGCAATGTATGATGACCTTTTCTGAAGCTTTGTTTCAAAATTTCTCAGTAAACAAATATCACCTGAAATAAATAAGCTAACACTTTCAGAATCTTCCTGTCGTCGTCGTATTGAAAATATTTCAAAATATATGTTTGAGGCAATAATGAACAAGGTCAAACTATGCAAATACATCAGTCTTGCACGTGATTCCAGTACATATTTAGCTTCGATGGCTCAGTTTTCATTGTTTGTGCGTTACTGCACAACTGACGGAGTAACAGAGAATGATATTTTTGGCAATTATATTCATGAAAGGTCACACAAAAGAATGTGATTTTGTGGATGCAATTAAAGAATTTGTTTTTACACATCTATGAGCAAATTAATATCAGTATGCACAGATGGTTTTCTGTCAATTACGGTCGTCAACAATTGTTTGATAGCACTGATTAAGAAGAAATGGAATTTTCCAGATTTACTCTCCATTCACTGCTTACTGCATCAAGAAAGTTTGGCATGTCAAATTTCAAATACCAAATTGAAGAATGTAATGCAAACGGTTGTAAGAGTTATAAATTTCATTCGTACCTGTGAAATTAATCACTGAGAATTAAAAGAACTTCTGCAGGAATATCAAGCTTGTCACATTGATGTTCTGCTACATACTGCTGTCAGATGGCTAAGCAAAGGAAAAGTGCTGGAACTGTTTGTCAATTTCAAATCCGAAATTATTTTATTCTTACAACAAAGTGGCAAAAATTTTCCTGAACGTGATGATGATGAATGGTGAATACTTACTGCTTTTTGGACCTATATTACACAAAATTCAAAACACTTAACTTGGAAGGATCAAACAAGATAATTGGCAAATGACTAACTAAATATTTGCATTTGAAGCCAAACTGCCATTACATATAACTGAACTCTAAGTAAAAGATCTGTCTAATTTTCCAACTGTTGCTATGCTATCACCGAAACTATTTACCAAAACTTAAAAGAATATTTGGAATCCTGTTTGGAAGAAATAAAAAACAGATTTGCAGATGTTAAAAATATTCGAAGCTGTTTCATTCTCGTAGAGAACCCTTGACATTCTGGACATGATGACCTCAAATTATTCTGCCAATTTGGATTTCCTAAAACTAATTTGCTAAATGAAATAATCGAACTTCAGCATGGCACACAGCTTAAAGCTCTGTTTATAGAACATAATGAATCACAACAGTACATCGAAGTTTGGAAACGTGTGACTAACAATTATAAAAATGTACAAGACTGTGCACAGTTCAGTTTAACACTATTTCCTTCAACTTACCTTTGTTAAGCTTCATTTTCAAAAATGAACTACCTGAATAATAAATATCGTAATCGATTGTCCAGTCATTTAGAAGGCGCAATGAGCATTGCATGCCATTCAGCGCAAACGATGCAGATATAGAGGACATATCCAAAAAGGTTCAACATCACAAGTCACATTAATGAAAGTGTATATATTTGTATTTACGTTTGTTTTGCAATTATATTGAATAAAAACCATATCCAATAAGAGACATGTAGCTTTCTTATATAGCCTGTTGCATGCGCAGTGCAGCTGTCCTTTTCTTATTTTTTTAAATTTCTTATTTATTTCTACATTTTTAAAAGCTTGAGATTAATGCAATTATACTTAAGTTTTTTCTGGCCATTTTAATTGTGTAATATATTTTAATAATACATATATCTCATCTTGTATTAAAGTATGTTAAAATAAATTTCAGGAACAAGATACTCTGGTCCAATTTTTTTATTTTCTTATATATATATATTGGTAGTGCCTCAAAATTACTAATGATTCCCTTCCTTCCCTTCACTCTTCATGTGCTCCGACCTAGCTACATGAATATTGGAAGATTATGCAAGTCATGAAAATTTTATTTTCACAGAGATAATTAAACTGGAATGAATTAGTCAGATGCACTGTATACTTTTTCCAGTTTACTGAAATTTGATTAGCAGCATTTTATGCAGTTTTAAACACTCGTAAACATGGTGACAGTCATTCTGTGAATGGCACCTGTCATCATTGACTCGTGCTACCACAATTATTCCAGTCGGTCTCAACACTCGACTCGTGTGAAGACTGACTAAAAATGTAAATGTTGACAACGTGACACAACTACTCGTATGTCTCCTACGAATATATCCCTCATAACCTAATAGTTGTCAAACCAGCGAACGGGAATTTAAAAATCTTTTTCCCTGTATTGCAGAATTTCAGTGTCATAAACATGGCTTATTGTTGTCAGCAACTGCGCAGCAATGTTATTTGGCGAAGGAGTCACATACATCCAACAGCTGCGAGTGGTTTGTTTCCGAAAGCACTATTTCTTTTTAACAGGTGCTAATGTTTACAGTTTCTGAAATGGTTTTCAGCTGTCGGCGTACCTGTCTCCTTCGTCAAATGAAAGATGTGCTGGAAGAATTGTAAGTAGGAGATCATAAAGTTGTTCTATCGCCTTTGGAGGTGCCACTTGGTACAGGGGCAGATATATTTGTCGTTGCGGTGGGAGGGGCGCAATAATGGAAATGTTTTCTTGTTTGTTTCTCAGGGCTGACAACAAATGGGTGCATATGCCTCGTACCAATTATGTGCTATTGTATCAGTCTTAAATGAAAGTGTCTTGGATTCACGAATACGCATTATAGAGACGGTCAAATATGTAATTTGTTAAAAGAGATAATTAGTCGTTAGCTCTTAAAAATGTGTGTGTGTGTGTTTGTGTGTGTCTGCTTGTGTATGTGTGTGTGTGTGTGTCGGATCGATTTCAACCACACTGATAAACATATTATTTTCAGTCTGTAATGAAATATTGTGGGGTAAGCAAAGGCAACGTCTTATTGGGGCAGAGGATGGTAATGTGGAGAGAGAAGAGGGAGGAAGACATAGACACCTATAGGGGGAGCACGAAATGGACTGATAAAAGGATGAAGAGATGGTGAGTGAGGGTAAAATCGAGATGGACGACAGAGAGTGAAGGATGAAGAGACAGAATAACATAAGATTTGAATAAATACGTATCTAGCCAATGCCAGGTACCTCATGTAGTATGAAATAAAATTAAGGCTCTTATAGTTCAGTCAAGTGAGTTGAAGAAAAATTACTTTAAAAGCATGTAGAAAACAATTGTGATTGTGCCTCATGTTACACAATACATTTAAGTATAAGTCCATTTGCTGTAATTGACCATCTGTTCACAAAGACAACGCAGCGACATTTCGTTGGGCAATTACAGTGTTACAATTTACGGGTCATTTGGGGTGGCAACAATATGAAACAGAGAACATTTTACACCTAGTGGTCCGAATGGTATCGACTTTAACGATAAGTGCTAGAAAGTCAGTGGTAAACCTCTCGCTTAGTTACTATAGCTGGTCTATTGGAGGTTCATAACACACCATTTACGGGGATTTCAAGTTAATAAAAAGACCTGGCAACCTGTGGCCCTAGGTGCCACATCATATTGTTAGGTTTGGCCCTTGAGCAAAAAAGTTTGACGACCACTGTCCTAGAGGATGATGCACGTTTGAATGGGGGCACCATGTCCATTACTCCACCCAAAATTAATGCAATCAGTTATGATAAAGAGACAATTTTTCTAAGCACATAAGACTGTACGCAAGGAAATCTTCCAGTGCAGATCGAATAATTCGTCGCATTGAAAATGATTAGTTCCCACGATTCAGTGTTCCCGAGTCGTTCACGTCCGATAATGCTTCAAATTTTACACGACACCAATGGCGTGCATTCCTTGTTCGCCATGGTATCAAACAAATTTTGATATCCTGATTCCAGCCCCAATCGAATCCGACAGCAAGAGTCTTAGAGAATTTAACAGATTTATAAGGACGTTCATTTCGAAGAAGCAGTCTAAGTGGATATACTTCGTAACACCTTTCGAAGAAATCGTAAGCCACCTTCCCCATCTATCGACCGGATGCACGCCTCATGTCAAGATCAAAAGAAAGGGATGAGTTGAGAGACACTCTTCCAAAGTTACAAGACAACGAATCGAACCTCGATGCAAAAATCAGGCAAGCTTTATTATCATTCGAAAACGATTGCTAACCTCCGAAAAAAGGCAGTAGATAAGAAAGTAAACAGAGTTATCGAGTTCAAAGAAGAAGAAAAGGTATTAGTCAGGACTCACTTTCAACCATCCCTGTTGTTAAAGACGAATCGTAAGTGGCAACACGTTTATGAAGGTCCTTTCCAGGAAACCCCACATCGGTAGCTATTTGTTATCTGACCCTGCCACGAATAAAATCAAAGGATTGTTCCACCTTCATGATTTAAGAAAATTTTATAACGCCAGGAATGAAGTTAATTTAAGCTGTAAGAAAATTGTAAGGTGTTGGAGATCAGGATTAACCAATGAGTGACAAGAACTAAACTGAGCCGACTACGAACGTTAACTGGTGCTAAAAAGAAACATTTTGTATTAAAACAACATGTCTGGAAAATAAAATACAGAATAGGCTGTAGACAAGTAATTATTTTAATAAACTTTATACAAGCAGGATAACATGTCCCAGAGGCGATTTCCAATTTAGTTAAAAGTTACTATGTAAGGAAAATGGTGTACTCGAGAGATATTAGCTCCGAGATACTAAAATGAGGAAAGAGGAAGGAGCGAATAATACGTCTCTCGCCTAATAGTAAAATGAAAACGATTATATGCTCTTAGTATTGGTAAGTGAAATTTAATCGAGGACAAATCAGTGACCTGTTTTGAAAGAAAATAATTAACGTCCAGACAAAGAAGGAAAGTAGTGTGAAAAGATTTGATTCCATGAGGTTATTCCCTAATTTAAAACACGAAGTTAATAAGGCACCATCCGTTAGCACAAAGCAGTCGTTAAATTTAACTTGTCAGTTCCAGCACAGTGCTGCGCCAGCGAGAGAATAACATCTCTTTTGAAGTAAGCCGATACCTAAGATTAAGTATGAACAGATAGATAACGCAGAGCAATCATTTTTTTAAAAAAAATCTGACGCTAACCAAAAGTAAAAGAGTGATGGAATAAAAAGGAAGCTAATTATATAATACAAAATAAGATGAGGCCAAGCTATAAACAAACCGAGGAAAAGAACGCACGTGGAACATGGTTTATTATGGCAACTTCACGGTACTGTATAGCCTCATTGGTAACTGCAAACTCGCAAGCTAACAGCAAATAGAATAAGAATCTCGCCCAAGCTTTGCAGATCGCCACAGCAGCAGACAACAACGATCTATTAAGAGGCTTATAAAAATATACAAATGACAATTATTACCCAAATGCGTAATGCATGAACTTGACTTAGTCTAAGAAATGAACAAGAAGTAGTAAGAAAGCTGCAGCAAGTTGCATATTGAATAAATATACTTGAGGTGATAAATTTATTTTAAGTGCGCTCTGCAATGTTAATTGTTTTCTCTTTGATTATGTGAATCATGAATCCCATTCCTAAGTGCAAATCCTTTGACATCCTTGATTCTATACATTCCCCAGGTTCAACTCGTAGAGATGGACTTGTGCTTGGCAAGTGGGGCACTACTTACGAAAACGAGTAGGTTCGCGACTCGCAAATTGCTTTTGCATTGTGTAATGTAAATTAATCTTCGATCCCGGTTGAGGAGTAATTTAAATTTCGTCGACGATCGGCGAATAGGTCAGCTTTGCCCACTATTCTTTTTCGACTGTGTGTATTACTACACGAAAGCAAGAGGCGGATATATTGCTTCCAAGTCTGTCCTCGCGTTGGTTTTAAAGACAAGCATACACGAAAGAATCTTTGAAATAAACGAGGCACTACTCACAAGTCACTAAGTAAGATAAGCATTACAAACGTATTGGACCTTCAAACTGAATAAACAAGCACGATACAAATTACTATGAACGAAATTAATTTGTAAAGGAGATTAGAATGAAGTCAGTAAAAGAAAATGACTTTTGAATGTGACCATAGGCGCAAATGGTAAAAGTACGAATTAAGAAACAGTTGTTCTGATTCAAAGTGGCCAATTAAATTAATCCTAGATTTTAAGTGAACTCTTGTAAATATTAGTACGTAAGGCAACTTGTAGACACAGTGTAATGTTATGAAGTGAGAATGTCAACGAATACAACGTTCACGCAGATGCTCACCACAGTGCAAGTGAAGTTGTAAGTTCGACGATTTTCAGTGGCATTATTCTACTGCACAATACTTGTGAGAAAGTTCATCGATGTGTGCGACGAGTCACATTCCGTGTGATTCCACACATGCAGAAAAGAACCATAAAGCCATGATCCGACGAACAAAAGCGACGCACGGCATACCAAACGCGATATCAATGCACCGCAAATATAAGCTCTGGTAACGTGCCCGCGCAGACTGAATAATAAGACCGTTCGCTACACTGGAGGCCGAAAGCCACCGTGTAACGAAATAATTCAAACATTCCACCGCCAACAGTCGTTGCTGTGCGCTACGCCCTGTAGCAAAAACATTGTCAACCAGTACTGAAAACAATTTTTGTATATACCATGAACATTCTGAGAGACTCTAAGATAGAGAAATTAGCGTAATTAGTCCAGTGACTGATCATTTACAGAAATATGTCACAAGGTCACCACAGAACACTGTTGAAATGCAAACTTTAACGAAAGGTCACGATTCAAATGACAAAAAGCACACGACAAAACGTCAAAGAATCCCATCGTTTCTATATCCCATCCCTTATGTATGTAAAATTAGTTTTATACCCAATTCTAATATAAGACATTTATCTCTTTCATATGGGAAATAATTCGGAGAGCCACTCTCCAGCCCTGAAAGTGAAAGATACAAACTTGCTTGCCGAAGCCGTCAGCAGTGGCCGCTCTACAATCCAAGTCTATGATAAATAGTGTATGTGTGACAGAAGTAAATGCATAATTAAATGCGACCGACCTAATTATGCTCGACGAAACCACAAAGGAATAAATTGACGAGAGGACGAAAATATAATGAATACCATTAAAAACAAAGTTATGTAGCAGCTGTGATTGTCAAATTACTTTTGCAGTGACGAAAGATGAAGTATGATTTTTTTATTGTAACATTTGTAAATATGTATAGCTATAGCTTTAATTTTAAGAATCATCAAGAAAGACTGAAACCATGCAAGGAATGAAAGAAATACAGAACAAATTCACACTGATCAACGGTCAGTAATTGCAAATTGTAACATCAGTTCTTTTATTATAGAACGAATATGAAATGAAAACTTTTTTTAATTACCTGTATGTTACACCCGAAAATTACAAATATTTTAATGGGCATGAGGATGAAAGTAATACTTCCGGTATTCCTTCCCTCCTGATGGGAGGCAGTGTAATGTTGGTTATTTTCGCCTCATAAACAATTAGTATACGCTCAACAGTAAACTCCTGATGGACTGAAATTATCAAACAATAGTAGTGTAAAAGAAATGGACCGTCGCATAGCAGCGACAGAATCTGTTATTCTTTATCTTTGCCGCTCCGGCGTGGCGGCTGTAAATCTCTACGTACACGTATCGATCAATGATATAAAAAGAACTATGTTTTTTCAAGACATGTGAGGCCCTGAGCGCTTCACCTTTTACTGTTTCTATTCCTTGAAAGGCGGACGCGGACTTGCTGCGTTCCGCAATGTATTTTACAATTTGTGTAGAATAGTCTGTAAATGTGCTAATTGTCTTCTCAATCAGAAAACAAATAGTTTTATGAAATTAATTACGAGCAGTCACCATCAAGAGGACATAAATCTCAAGTATTGCCTGTGATGTGCAAGGCTTTTGTTAATACGCACCAGCTATTGTAACTGTAATATAAAAAGGCACGTAACACTAAAAACGTGTGTTATATATGAAGTGTGCCTATTTAGACACATTATCCTTAAGTACCTCCATCTCCTCATTACTTGAACCTTAATCATTTTGTTCCAGTTTATCTCCAGAAATTAAGGTCACGCTGATTGACCGAACGCAGCATTGAGGCATGAGGAACATTATCGTTCTCCTATCATTTCTGAAACAATCCTTTTCAATTGTGTAGTGTTGATTTCTTTTAAAGTCAGTAAATCTTTTGGTCCCATAGTGTCGATCCAAGTATGACTGCATCGCGGTCATGAAAACGGGTGGAAATGATAATGTTGCTTCCAACCAATCTCAAATAATTTAATCTGCTATATATATATATATATATATATATATATATATATATATATATATATATAAAAAACACTGCAGACTGAAGGTCATTCCTTCCACTTTATCCCAGTATACGGTGAGAAATTTGTCGATATCGAAAAATGGAAGGCAATGAAAATGGAGCTGACAAAGTTTAAGTCTGTCGTTATGTGATGGATTCAGTCAAGAATATACCTTCATGGAATTCATTATCTGCACGTGGTGACTAATACTGACGAAATTTGGGATAATATCATTATCACGACGTTGTGAAATAAAAACCTCGTCTTTTGCGCAAATTCTCTCACTGTTCTGAATGAGGTGTAAACACTTTATCCATCCATTCATTTTATGTAAGTTGGCAAGATTTGGTGACCACTGTCAAAGTAAATCTTCTGGGTTGTTTGGCCGTGGCATGTGTCTTCTATACAACTGACATTCAGACCATTCCCGCTGAGATCCTCTTCTGGATCTTGTGATGTTCATTGGAAGCAAAACACCTCATAGAATAGCGTGCCTTTCTATTATAAATCGGAGATATCTCGTATTTGTGCTGAATCACTGAGGGTTATTAGAGAAATTTGTGAGCTCCCTTTGGTCGTCACTGTGTAGAAAGCGAGTTATACCGAGCTTTTGCTGAGGATGAATTATTGGGTAAAAATTCTTCCGGTTAGCAAAAGTTGAGCGTCGTCATTAGATTCTTTGCTCTTCTCGCGCACCGTGGCTGCGTATTCACTTCCTTGTGGCGGGAAGTCACGAAGCCGGAAGCCTACTGAGGCTACATTCGGTCTTGGAAATCTCAATCGCTTCTCGGAAGCTTTTCCCACACATGACGGCTTTCTTGGCCACCAGCCATACGTTGTTGAAATCAATGTATTGGTTCTGGTTCTCCTGATGTTCCGCCACAGTGTAGCGTTTGTTTTCTTTCTTAATATATTTTTTTCCCGTCCGTACCGTATCTCATGTGTACATTCTGCCACAGGCACACACCATTTCATAGACTTCTTGGAGCACGAATTTTATCTCAGATCCCCACTTCCTCAGCACAAGCGCGAGAAACTGCATTTTATAAGAGAACGTGACACTAGTGTTTGACAGTGTTCAGCTAACCATACACCACAAGATCCAGAGGATGATCCCAGCAGACGCGTCGAATCGTCGATTTTGTAGAAGAAATGTGATGCAGCCTACAAAACACAGAAGTTTACGGTTTTTTTTTTTTTACAGCGTTCTTCAACACAATGGATGTGAAAGTCTTACGTAGCAACTGTGGGAATATTTCTGCAAACGTAATTTTTATAACCTCTCTACACGCTTATAATTTTTGTATCGTCATCACCAATCGGGAATAGAGTGTAGCCGTGTAGAAACTTTTTCGCCTTGCAAAAGAATCACCTGTTATTTTAAGAGTATTCGTTTAGAAACAAAACTCTCGTTAATTTGATCGGCGCCTGAGTATTTTCATCAATAACGAACGCTACCATTTTGCATATTTCAGTAGTCAACAAGTTTAACGATGTGTGAACAGCTCCTCTCCATTATTCATAGAGTACTGATGTTACACCATATTATTATAGGCTGAATTGGAATCGCTATCGCTAATTGGAGGACTCCATTTCCCGTAATGCGCTCCATCTACATAATGCGGTAACAGGCAGCTTCACACCAATATTTTGAATTTTCGTTCGTAATCGCTCCGGGATGCGGAATGTAAATATACGTTCGTCTCTCTCTGTCTCTCTCTCTTACACACAGATAAATGCACACACACATACACAGAGTTTTTCCTTAACAAGAATACATTCGCAGAGAGTGAGAGCACATGCAGCTCATGCACATTCTGAGCGTGCTCTAATAGTCCCGAGGTTGAGAACCGTAAACCCAAACAATAGCTCCAGTACTATCAGCATTGTACCTCAGCTATACAGGAATTACTTCCTCCCTTTTCAATTCGTCTTCAAGTTTGACTTTAGGCATCTGCACATGAACTAAGTTCTGTACTCATATTTGATGGACTAGAATATTCCCGACAAGTTGAAATTTGGTTGTTGCGAAAAGTATTTAAAGTGAAATGGACTTACAGAATGAGGACGGTGTAGTAATTGTAAAAGACTGGTGGAAATGGTAAGAATGATGGACAGGTTGTAAACGCATTCCATGTGTATTAGTATTCCTTTATTAGAATGTTCCGTCGCATTGTCTACACCAGCATATGACGTATTACTACGAAGCGCGTTGTGCGTGGTGCAATTCTATGTTCGTTACTGTCCAACCTGAGCACGACATAGTTTATATCAGCCACTCACCTGTCGACGGTACATGGGTTGCAATCACTCAGTGTTCACACTGCAACAAGTCGTAGCTGCAAGTGTTACCTACGCAGGTAGTAAGGCGAGTTTCGAATATCATTCCCCAATCTCAGAAATTAATTCACGAAATTGTTTCAGTGAAAAATCAACTGGATTGTGCATTTGGAAAACGGTTAATCAGGCGTGTGTGGCCAAAACTAATACTTGACTGTTTTTTATTGGGCCAGGAAATTCGGAATTTGTTGCAACACAGAACCACAATATAGGTGACAAATACTTTTGACCTAATGTCCGTTTACCCGTTTCTACACAAGAGGCACTGTTTAGTATGGTGGTGTTATCGTATTTCCTCAGTTGCGCCCAGAAATACTGCAGGTGACTGCATTTTTCACTCATTAGTGGATACAGCACACCTGTCTAAAAGTATTTCCGTTCGATATTTCACGACGCTGAAGCCACATGTAAATTACATTAGCTGAAGCCTTACAACGTTCGCCATAACACGAATTTGTTCCGATACGGCACTGTCCCTCTAACGTGCGGGACTCGACCAAGAATTCTCTATCCTGTAAGTGGTCTACTGCATGCAGCTGACAACTTTAAAGACGCTTCGGCTGTAATTGTGGAGGTAGCCTTAAGCGCCTATGTAACACATCTTCGTTTGAATTATGTCACCAACATATAACATCTCGTTTGACAAATTTATAAGGTCACAGAAATTCGAAATTTGGCTCAAATCTGCCTACAACCTTCCTCTGTAATGCATCAAACAACAAGGTGTCAAAAAGCGAAAATTAAAAAAAAATCACCACAATTCTGTCCTGTATCATTGTGGACGTGCCGGCCTGCAGGAAGGTCACCACAACTCCTCTTAGCCGCATCTAAGCCCTTCTGTTGGCGCCTTTGCAACGGAGATCAGAACTGGGACGTCCAGTATTGAAACCATGTGGTTTTCTTATGCGTGGCCGAGGATATCATTTCGGACACACTGCTGCTCGAATCGACACGAAAATGGTTCAGGAGGTGTCATAAAGGACACATTTCACGATCGAAAGCGATAGTTTGCAGCGTGATGTGTAACAACACAATGTACTTAACAATCTTCGATACTGCTGAAAGCCCCAGAACCTTCTCAAAGGACTTCGTGGGACGACAGTCCCACTGAACACGATCTCACTCATTTGAAAGTAGCGTGAGCGAAATTTTTGTTCTGGTATTCTGGGTGGAAAAACTGGGAATCATTCACAACATTTCGACAATATTTAAATGTGATCCGAAACACCAAAGGGCGTTTAGGGCTTTTCATCCCTTCTTTCTCGCGCCCTCCTGTGGAGTGTACAGGGGAGGTTTCAAAATTGATTCATGTGTGAATAAAATTGTTTCTTTATAAGATCCCAGATCCGGTAACACCATTGGTGACGCCGCGTACTTTGAAAATTTTCCTGCACGCAGTCACCTACTCAACGATCCGTCGGCGCCGGCGCTAAAGACAACCCTTCCCTCTCTCGTCGCCCTTTAGCAGAGAGGCACTACACCGCTGCACGAACGCCTGTTGGGGCGCATGCGAAAGGTAAGAGGCGCCGAAAGGACTGCCTACCGCGCCAGCTCCTGATTATCAGCGAATGGTCGTCTCAGCAAAGACATATTATTAAAGTATTCAACAAAAATGTGTGTGTGCCAAACTGTCGGGGGAAGGGGGGGGGGGAGTCTTTTACAGATTCTTTACGGTTTTATTCACATGTTTATCAATGTAGCAGCATTTTCCCCCTCCCCCCCCCCCTTTCGTCTCCTGCCCAACACTTGTGCACATGTCACTGTAGGAAGTGAACGAGGTGGGGATGAGGAAGCGTAAGCAATTTTCTCCGTTTTAGTTCACATTAAAATTTCATTGAACTGTTTTCAGCTATCTCTATGGATTTCACCCCATACAATTCAGGAAAAAATTCTGTCATCCTTCACACCAAACTCAGTGCTTTGGTAGTCTTAGGTCGTGGCGGTATAGGCTGTGGAATAGAATCAAATTCAAACTTCCAGCGGCGCCCGGTCTGTACAGGCAATAGGTTCTCAACATCGCGACCTGAAGGAACCTGGTATTCATGTTTTTTTTTTTTTTTTATTTTTTTTTTTTTTAACTATGGGACTTAACATCTGTGGTCATCAGTCCCCTAGAACTTAGAACTACTTAAACCTAACTAACCTAAGGACATCACACACATCCATGCCCGAGGCAGGATTCGAACCTGCGACCGTAGCAGTCGCGCGGCTCCGGACTGCGCGCCTTGAACCGCTAGACCACCGCGGCCGGCTGGTATTCATCGCTTAGCATTTTCGAGGAATGTGGAACTGGTTACGACGAAGGTATCGGGCTGTCATAGGCGGGCTCACCATGACGTATGGGTGCTTTTCTGGTCTGTTCGATTAGTAGCTATTCTCATCTGCATGGTGGTAGACTGCTGTGACATTCCTGTGGATAAGAGATCGAGTTGACATTAAGGACTGTAAAATTTTATTTCAGCGAGATTTTCAGGTTGTGTACTGGAAATTTTGCTCTGATACGCCTTGTGTATGAATTTTTATTACCTTAGTGGTTTATTGTATTGGCCTATAATTGGAACGAGGTGGCCACTTTGCCAATGCTAAGCATCCCTGGCTGTTGGCGTATTCTTACACGTGTTATCTTTTTCCCTCACAGCATTTTCGTACCTCAACTTGGTCCTTAAAGGAATTTCAAATTGTAATTCAGGTGCATGTCTGAACCACGAGTTGCGGATTAACGTCGTAAATTCCAGCTTGTACCCGATTATTTTATGGGATGAATTTTTGTATTTGGGTTGGCTTTGGTTTGCCATGTTGGCAATAAATTATGTAACCCCACTAATGTGACCTTATTCATTAATACATGTCTACTGGGTGACTAATGACGGCATACTCCTCGTATTTGTCTTAAATATCAGCCTTAAAATTGTTGTAGGTTGGGTTTTTGCTGCAGTGTCTGAATATGTGCTTATTGTAATACAGTGGCTCACGCAGCAAGCAGTCTGTTTCAGTGCGTACTGGATAACGCTGTCTCAAGGTTTCGCCGCAGGGTTGACTAGATCATGAGCAGCAGAGCTGATTGTAGCAGTTGAAAGGTGGCTACATTGAGCCACAGCGCCAGAGATTGCGCCAAAGAGTATTATTCAGCCGCCTCCACGGAGTGCCTGTCGAGGTCTCGTAGTAGTCAGTGCTTGTTAAGAACTCGTAGCAGGGAGTGCTTGTTGAGATGTGCTGGTGAAAAGTGCTTGTTGAGAACTCGTGGTAGTAAGTGCTTGCTGAGATGTCGTAGTGGTGAGTGGGTGTGGAGAGATTGTAATGTTTAGAGTGCTTTTCATCAATATAAACGAAGGTAAAAAAAAAAAATTTCTTTTCTCTCTCATTATTTCAGTGTCCTGAATAATGCGTCATTACAGGTTCAGTCAACAAAAGCATCTGGCGTGTGTTCTTGTATTAGAGTGTAATTCTGGTTTTCTTATGCAATTATAGTATTTCTATTTTTTAATTACTTCAGTATAAATGACGAGTTTTGTATATTTTGTAAATGATTACGCAATCAATGAAAAAGGCAAAAATGATGAATAGTGAGAATGACGAAATTGTTAACATGGCGAACTCGCCAACACAGGAGAACAGTGTGTTGAATAATGAAGTGGAAAACAATTTAATAAGTCGGGAAAATAGTCCGGAACCATTTCAAAATTTTTCTCAATCAGAAAATTCACAGAATACGAGGTTAACGACAGAAGAAATGGAGCAGTGAATGAGTGCAATATTAAATTTGGGATCACAAATAGGAACAATCAAAACTGAGATGGGAACTTTGAGATCTGAATTAAAAACTGATATGGGAACAATGTAAACACGGATGGGAACAATGGAAACTCGGTTAGGATCTGAATTTAAAACAGAGATTGGAACAATTAAAACAGAGATGGGAACTTTGGGATCTGAATTAAAAACAGTGGCAATACGTTTAGAAACAGAGATGTAAACAATGGAAACACGGTTAGACTCACGAATAGGGACAAGTTTAAAAAACATGAAAGATGAATTAAAAAAAGAAATCAGAGAAGAAGTACAACCGATTTTGAATTCTCACAATAATAGATTAATTGCTGTAGAGATTAGAGAACAGGAAGAAAGAGTTCGCGTGATAGTACAGAAATTTTCAGAGTTAAATTTACAACGTGCAAAAGATAAGGAAGAAATATTTGAGAGAATCGAGGAATCCATACCAAATGACAGATTAAATAATCTAACACAACAATATGAACAGTTAACTACCAAATGTGTCAATACTGAAACCCGAGTCGCGACACTTACGGAAGATATAAATAAACAGAAAGAACAAATAGGTGATTTATCGGAAAGAGTTGAGGAGATTTCAGATAAACTGACAAGTCTTAGTTTAAGGGGGGACAGAGATTCAGATGATACAGCACCATTGCCATTAGCAGAAACCAAAGAGTATCAGAACATAAATAAACATGTTCAAAATCAGGGAAAATTTAATGAACGCGTTAAAAGGGAAGTTGAGGCTTTACGAAAGCAAGTCAAACAAATCGAAGGCGAAATTGTAGGAAAAGACTGGAGAAGAAATTTAGAATCACAGATAGCAGAGGGCTTTGAAGAAAGTAATTTGTTTCATGTACGGGATGCAACAAGAGAGCGCCAGGCGCGTGAATTTAACAATAATCGTCATTGTGACTGGGACAGACGCGGTAGGTCTTTGTCGCCACGAGGCGAAAACTTTGACTATAAACACTTTTTGACTGTTCGGAAATTTAAGATCTTTCGTAATTCTAAGAATGACATACATCCATGTTCATGGCTATATCAATTTATGTGCGCACTTCCACCAAATTTGCCACTAAGTCACAAACTAGAAATTATGTGCAGCTATTAAAGTCCTCAGGGGATTCACTACTCTAAGTGAATATGTGCCATAGCGTGCATAGGGCCCCGAGCTGTAGTGGTGCTATTTCCCTTTTAGTTTCCTGCACCGCTGCCTACTCTTTTACTATTCTTTGCATCTGTCAAAACAACTCTTCGACTTTCAGTCTATCTAGAGAGTAAGTAAACAATAACCGGATATGACTATTTTACCTAAAAGTGATTTCGGAAATTACTGTTTGGACTTACTGTATCTTCAGCAGCATTCATTCGAAGCTTAAACGAAATTTTACCTGTTTATCTTCGTGACAATATTAATTCATATGTTGACGATATTCTTATTGCTAAACGTTCTTGGAGTGACCACAACAAAATTTTGGATTCATTATTACGTATTTTTGCAAGAGTTTGAATTACAGTGAACTTAGAAAAATCTGAATTTGGTCGTTCTCAGGTGAAATTTCTCGGTCACATTATTTCTACAGAAGGTATTCTTTCTGATCCAGAAAAATTAGACGCTATTCGTAACTATGCTGTTCCTACCACAAAACGTGATGTTCGTAGTTTCCTTGGTGTCTGTAATTTTCTTAGACGCTTTGTTAGATTGGACGATTTGGCCACACCTCGTTTTTGCGATCTATCTGGAAAGTTCTTTTTAAACGAAAATCGGTCGACAACTCTGTTCGGTTAGTTTGTATTCCTGATGAGTGGGTTAATAAGCTTATTTGGTATACACATTTCAGTTATGCACACTTTGGTCCCAGAAAATGCTTTCATAAATTACGGGAAAATTGCTACTTCAGTAATATGGAAAAACGTATTCGATCTGTTCTGGCCAAATGCAAATTATGTCAAAAGGCTAAGCCGCCAACAATTTCTCACAGAGCACCGTTGTTTCCTATCATTCCAGCGAAATTAAAGGACATGGCTGCAGTCGATTTGTTCAGTCCAGTGGTTCGTTCTACTAATGGTTTTGCGTACATTTTCGTAGCAGTGGAGTTGACATCAAAATATGTGTGTTTTACACCGTTACGCAAAGCAACAGCTCGTTCAGTACCTAATGCTCTCATTAACTATTTTCTTAAAGAAGTTGGTCATGTTGATAAGTTTATATCAGATAATGGATCACAGTTTCGCTCTAAAATTTGGCTTCGTACTCTATGGCGTCGTAAAATTAAACCAATTTTCATTTCACTTTTTCACCCTCAATCTAACGCTTCAGAGAGATGGATGAAGGAAATCAATAAATTGTGTCGTCTTTATTGTCATCAGAATCACAGAAATTGGGATCAGTATCTTCATATTTTTCAAAACATTCTGAATGAACTCCCTAATGATTCAACTTCTTTACCGCCTGTACTGATATTAAAAAACAAAGCACCGACAAATCGCATATCTAAAATCGTTCCTTTTCCACCTACACGGAAACTGCGGCATTCTGAAGTTGTGAACATAGCTCTGCAAAATATTGCATCTGCGGCCGCTAGAAGAGAGAAATCAGCTAAACATCCTGGTCGTTTAAAAATCTTGTCAGTTGGTCAGAAGGTGTTAATTAAGTCTCATCGTTTGTCTCACAAAGGAAAAGGCTTGTGTCGCAAATTTTTTCTGCTTTATAATGGTCCATATAGAATTCGCAAAATTATTCATGATAACACTGTCGAAGTAGAAACTCTTAAATCACGACGCTCTAAGGGAATACATCATATATCTAACGTTAAAATTTTTGTGGAATGATATACTTTTGAAAAATTTTTGTGGAATGATATACTTTTGAAAAATTTTTGTGGAATGACATACTTGTGAGAAACTAACTGCTACATGTAAACATGCAGAGAATACAAGGATACCGCGCTGTGTTTTGGCGGCGGCATATACTCAAAGCAACAGTCAAGTCTGCGCGCCGCACAAGGCAGTCGTTGACCGCAAACAATTACTTCCTACATCACGCGCCTACAGCTGATCGAGCGCTCAGTGCGAATGCACTGACAGCCGTAAACAAATACACAGTCTAATTCCTCCGACTAAATTCAGTATAAAGCTATAGTGACTTGATGAATTATGTTATTAACGTTCAGTATTTTTCAGGATACGGTTGTATAAAATATTTGAGAACTTCAGGTAAATTCTGTGTGTCTCCGACGTTAAGAGGACTTGCTATAGAGAAAATTTCATAGAACATAAAATTTAGCAAAAGTATGAATCACGTAATTGCGAGCAGCAATTACGTCTAAAGTACGTACTTAAGTGGAAATATGTTACCTGAAAAATGAACTCAATTAATAGTTACCTTTTTAGTTTATTAGTTTCTTCTTGGAAATTACATTTCTGAAGCATCTGGCGTGTGTTCTTGTATTAGAGTGTAATTCTGGTTTTCTTACGCAATTATAGTATTTCTATTTTTTAATTACTTCAGTATAAATGATATTTAAAATTTATTGTCTTGTTGAAGAAGAACCGTGCCAGATGTGTACGTTGAGTCACACTCCCACACATAGAACAGTTACACTTG
This sequence comes from Schistocerca serialis cubense, assembly GCF_023864345.2. NCBI lineage: Eukaryota > Metazoa > Arthropoda > Insecta > Orthoptera > Acrididae > Schistocerca > Schistocerca serialis. The sequence goes on from NC_064644.1 coordinate 450,948,197, forward strand.
TGTCCAGAATGAGATTTTCACTCTGCAGCGGAGTGTGCGCTGATATGAAACTTCCTGGCAGATTAAAACTGTGTGCCCGGCCGAGACTCGAACTCGGCACCTTTGCCTTTCGCGGGCAAGTGCTCTAACAACTGAGCTACCGAAGCACGACTCACGCCCGGTACTCACAGCTTTGCTTCTGCCAGTACCTCGTCTCCTACCTTCCAAACTTTACAGAAGCTCTCCTGCGAACCTTGCAGAACTAGCACTCCTGAAAGAAAGGGTACTGCGGAGACATGGCTTAGCCACAGCCTGGGGGATGTTTCCAGAATGAGATTTTCACTCTGCAGCGGAGTGTGCGCTGATATGAAACTTCCTGGCAGATTAAAACTGTGTGCCCGGCCGAGACTCGAACTCGGCACCTTTGCCTTTCGCAGGCAAGTGCTCTAACAACTGAGCTACCGAAGCACGACTCACGCCCGGTACTCACAGCTTTGCTTCTGCCAGTACCTCGTCTCCTACCTTCCAAACTTTACAGAAGCTCTCCTGCGAACCTTGCAGAACTAGCACTCCTGAAAGAAAGGATACTGCGGAGACATGGCTTAGCCACAGCCTGGGGGATGTTTCCAGAATGAGATTTTCACTCTGCAGCGGAGTGTGCGCTGATATGAAACTTCCTGGCAGATTAAAACTGTGTCCCCGACCGAGACTCCAACTCGAGACCTTTGCCTTTCGCGGGCAAGTGCTCTAACAACTGAGCTACCGAAGCACGACTCACGCCCGGTACTCAGTTTGGAAGGTAGGAGACGAGGTACTGGCAGAAGCAAAGCTGTGAGTACCGGGCGTGAGTCGTGCTTCGGTAGCTCAGTTGTTAGGAAGTTTCAGTTACACTTGTGCTTTGGTTTCGTAGGTTTAATAGTTGCTGGGGGCTTAATTAATTAATTGTGTTAACAAGAAATTTTCATTTCATTCTTGTTGTTGTTCCATGCAGTCAGATTGCGTAATAATACTAGTCAGGGCCAACTGTTTACGAAAAAGCGTAATCGGACTTACAGCTACTAAAAATATTTGCATTTTATTTAATTAAGCCCCCAAGCACAGTGCATCAACGCCTCCACCAAATACATCTTTAGTTGAAAATTCACAATTTTAGTTATAATTTTGTTTTAAGGCTTCAAGTTTAAGAAAAAATTTAAGATTCGTTAGTGTTTTCGAGCCCTGCTGAAAACGTTAGATTGTTATTTTATCCTTAAAGGAGACCATTCTCGATCTCTTGGAGTGCTTGGCGTTGAAATATATATTTCGGATGAGGTCATTTGGTAATCTCTTTATAGCAGTCCGTATCTTAGGTTAACTGTTATGTACTTCAGAAGCTTTTCATTGAGATTTCTCCAAGAGTGTCATCGGTGATGGGTCCCAGTAAACCTGAGGCTGTCGGCCAAGCATGTTTCACTAGCGTGCTGTCCTGGCGCTCATGTGCGGCCACGTTCTCTGCTCTCTTGTCGCTACACGTCCGCGGCGATCTGCGTTGACCGAGGAGGAGCGCCAGCCACAGTTACGAGTATTTGCTTGAAAGTATGTCTGAGTATTTTCCCTAAGGTAGAGGAATTTAACCTTATTCGTGGTTGATTTTAAACTGCAATGTAAGTTACTATTTATTTAAATCAAATCTAAAGTTTTTACACTCACTCTCATAAATTAAGGATAATTGCAGAATGTGGTGCCACACAATGTGGCACTACACAAAACTGGCGCTAATAGCGTAGGCACATAGCGAACACATACGACACAGATCTGTAAGTCCACGGAATCGGTGATAATTTGAGAAAACCGTCCCGAAACACATGTGCTACGAAGCGTCACTGTTTCCTGCGCATTTACCGCGACATCAATATGGGATATATCACCATGCACACGTACACAGGCCACACAATGTGTTTGGTCGAGCAGCTGCTGGGGTGCAGCCTCCCATTCTTGCACCAGTGCCTGCCAGAGCTCCTGAAGTGTCGCAGGGGTTCGAAGAGGTCCAGCGAACTTCGAGTGAGAGCATTCCAGTCGTGCTCAATGGGGTTTAGGTCTGGAGAACAGGCAGGCCACCCCATTCGCCCATTCTTCTGTTTCAAGGCACTCCTCCACGATGGCAGCTCGGTGGGGCCGTCGGTTGCCATCCATCAGGAGGAAGGTGGGACTCACTGCACCCCTAAAAAGGCGGACATAGCGCAAAATGACGTCCCGATATACCTGACCTCTTACAGTTCCTCTGTCAAAGACATGCAGGGGTGCACGTGCACCAATCGTAATTCCACCCCACACCATCAAACCACGACCTCCATACAGATCCCTTCCAAGGACATTAAGGGGTTTTTACCAGCTTCCTGGTTCACGCCAGATGAAAACCCGGCGAGAAACAGTGTTCAGACTATACCTGGTCTCGTCCATGAACATAACCTGGGACCATGGTTCCAATCACCATCTACTGTGTTCTTGACAGGAACTTTAAGGGCTCGCCTGTGACCAGGGGCCAGTGGAATGCACCTTGCAGGTCTCTGGGCAAATAAACCATGTCTGTTCAGTCGTCTGTAGACTGTGTGTCTGGAGACAACTGTTCCAATGTCTGTGGTAAGGTCCCGAGCAAGGCTACCTGCAGTACTCCGTGGCCGGCTGTGGGCACTGATGGTGAGATATCTTGTTGTGATGTTGTACACTTTGGGCGTCCCGTACTGTAGCGCCTGGACACGTTTCCTGTCTGCTGGAATCGTTGCCATGATCTTGAGATCACACTTTGTGGCACACGGAGGGCCCTTGCTACGACCTGCTGTGTTGGACCAGCTTCCAGTCGCCCTACTATTATACCCCTCATAGCGTCATCAATATGTGTTCTATGAGCCATTTTCGACACACAGTCACATTTGCAGGTCTGAAAACGTCTGCACACTTACTCGCTGCACCGTACTCTAACATGCACCAACATACTTCTGCGTATGCCAGTGCTACCGTGCGACGACCGCAGGTCAAATGCACCGGATGGTCATACCCCAGGGTGATTTAAACCCGCAAACCGCCCACCAGAGCATTGTTTTACCATGTATCAACATTACCCACATACCAACCGCCCGTAAATTACGTGAAGTGTGTGACTTGTGCGTAGACATGTAGTACCAGAAATCTACGGAAAACTATCAAGTACTTGTCGAATCCATGTCACGCACAGTCACTGTTGAAATCCGTTCCGGAAATTGAACTACACGCTTTTAAGCAGGCGTTCATAATGTTTTGGCTCATCAGTGTAATTTCAATCTTCTATTAAATTTTATGACACATCTTTTGTAATTCGTAACGAAGATTGGTTCACAAAATTGTTTGTATTTATTAAACAAGTGAATGAAGCATTTAAAATCCTTGAGGCCCAGTTCTTCCCGTAAAGTCTTGTGGCCACTTAGGATGTCATGATTTCACTTTTCAGATGGCACCCAGGCAACGCCACCCGAAGGTCCAGATATTTTTTCGGGGTCCTTGGGCCCGACAAGCACTGCTCAACCTTCGTCAATACTGACGACAAGGCCCAGCTCCAGCGGCACTGCTTCGCATCAGATTACTGTTGCTACTGAGAGAGGTAGGATGACAGTACAAAGGCAGCGTCGTGGATCGGATGAACTGCAAGGAAACTAAGTGAAAGGAAGGCGTTTATAAGGAAAAACTGCAGGGAACGGAGCGAGAGACAGAATATGGCTTGAAATACGAGACGATCTTGAATGTAATCACCAGCAGAATAAGGAAATGCCACAGAGCACAAGAAATTGGAGAACACCCAGTACATTCCTGCCGTTAGGTGGACATACGAAAAAATAAGAAATTAGGTCTACATAATCAATGTAAACCATTAATCATCAATAGAGTGAGAAGCCTCAGTGGTTAAACCACAGCACACGAATTGCAGAGAGCAGCAGTAAAATTTCTTCCCCGTCACATTTCTTTACTTTTCTGTGACTCTTTCAAATCAATTAATTTGAATATGTAGGGATTTACTTGAACAATGCCACTACTTTGGTTCTCTTTCATCTTTCTTCTTTTTATTATTTTATTTGATTCACAGAGCTAAGGACATTATTCAGCTTTTTTCTTGTAGATACATGTTAATGGAGGGTAACTGTACACACCTCATTTGTTTATAATACTTATACCATTGCCTATTTTCGTAAAATTGAAGTGTAGATTTTATTTGTTTATAACAGCTATACCGTTGATTATTTTCGTAAAACTAAGGAGCAATTTGATAAATGGGAATTTGAAGAATGTATATCAACAGTAGAAGCAAACTTTTCATAATAACAACTTATATGCCACAGAAGTTTATTCAAGTTATGGAATGCGAACACTTAGATGACACATGCGGGTAAGTGTACACGTGTTGTCGCGTAGGTGTGGGCATTTCCACAATGGATTAATTTCTTTTAGTTTCATTTCAGCACTTATATTTTACAAATTGTTGTTTACAGTAATTACAAATAAACTTTCCGTCACATCCTGGGCAGACGTAAACAGTTTTCTTGCTGTTCCATCCCGTTATGATCTGCTGGGTCCAAATTGTTGCTGTTGTGAATTTTAAGGTCTCTTGGTTTATGCACACTTTTTCGCTATTCTTGTTGCCTTAATCTGTTGAGGATTCGCCTATCTGAGCAGTTATGCAGATTTTGCCTAAAACTCATCTTCTTTTTCCTTTTTCTCTTGCTCTTTTAACCTTTGTTTTACCTCAAGTATTTCCTTATTAGGGGGGAGAATTTAGAATCTCTGAGTTCTGATTATGTCGCTCCTGTTGTTAAGGTTTTGGGACATTTAGGGAGGGGCTGAATGTTGGTGGTAGGTTATCGAGGTGAAACGTGGAACTGGCGTGATGATTTCTTTGATCATTGGTAACTGATGATGACCCATTTCGACTTTCATAGCAATTTCTTCTGCTTCTTTCTCCTGTTGGTCACCTTCATCATCATACTCAAGGTTCCGGTGAGTGCTAGTTACTAACTCATCACGATCTTTCACCGCTGGCCAGTCGACTTTTATTGTTCCGGCTGATAAGATACCTTCTTCAGAGGACACATCCAGATTATAAGGATAAATCCCTGTGTCACGGAAAGAAACTCGGTCTCTGACACTCCACTCCTTTTCTCTATCTTCAGACATCGACAAAAACACTCTATGAGTGCGTTAGCGTCTATAGAATAAATGACTGGGGTAAGTAGTGAACCCTTATTCTATGACAGAGCACAATGGTGTTTAGCTATACACAAAATGTTTTTAATTCAGCATTATTGTCAAAGAAGTACACGAATTTACATAGGTTGTAACATGACAATGTTAGGACAGTTGTGAAGATAACGCATTTCGTCCTGTTTAATCGAAAGAACTCTGAACACAACAATATCAAATTTTGTCTAGAAGGTTCTCTACAAAATTATTCTTACTACTAGTTCGGGAAGTTGGCCAATATTACAACAAATCATCCGATTCCATTTCTAAGTTCGATAATATTTAGCATGACAATCACGTCTACGGAGGATGGTTAGTTTTTGTGACAAGCTGAGCAAAAGATTACTCCTGGCTATTCGAGTTCACAGTGAACGGCAGTTGGTGAACCAATATGTTTAAACCTCTGCTAGCAGTGTTTACCTTAGCTGCGACGAGCTGTCAGCTACGTGGCCGCTCTCGTCCTGTAAAAGTCCTATAAAAGCTAATCATAATCCTTGCTGATTTTATCAGCAGAAACTGTCCTAGGTTTCTCATTAGGTGAGAAAACATGCACTCATCCCTAGTCTTGAAACTTGCCGGTATGCACGTGCATGGATGAAGCAGCATGCATATTACAATCCCCTCTCAGTTCTCACAAGAACAATTAACCACGTGGCTGTGAAACGTCCCCTTTTTGAACAATTATACAAGACTGTGCTTAAACTGAGACACAATATTTTTAGCGCAACGCAATCTGACTTTCAATAATCCCTACAAAAGAGTGGCCCTGACTAACATTAACCTGTACCTTTCACAAATCACTTACCTCACAAAAATCTTCGTTACTCAAGCTACTGCAATACAGCGAGCGCCACTACTGCCAGCTAAATGAAAGATTCAAACTACGGAAGGCACTAACTACTGATAGGCATAGTTAGCAAATGAAAGATTTTAGTAGAGAACAAACAATGTATTTACCTTAATAGTCATCATATATATAGCAGTTCATGACATCGAGTCATACAAATTTCAAAACTCCGCCATCTCTCTCCCCACATCCACCACTGCTGGCGGCTCACCTCCAACTGCGCAACGCTATGCGCTGTTCACATCCACCTGCCCAACACTACAATGGCAGACAACAATGCAAACTAGCCACAGACTGCACACAGCACAGCCAGTGATTTTCATACAGAGCGCTACGTAACGTTGCCAGTAAGAAAACATGAACAGCCTACTTACAGCTGTTTCGTTTCTCAGCCTTTGGAGCTCAATGACGCTACAACTAATATCTAGCTGAATGTCAGCCGAAGTGAATACAGTGTTCACACAAAATTCCTCCTGTGCGCCATGCAAAGCGTGATGTGCACTGTTCTGCATTTGATTGTGGTTCAGAGGAGAGTCTCCTAAATTTTAGGTCTTGTGTCTCTCGTAGCAAAACTGTCCCCCACGTCGGCCCTTTCGTGCTGCACTTCATAGCTTTTTCCCACCAATAGGAGCATTCTTTTCATCTTGTGGAAACTATTTCTGTCAATCGGAAGGGGCCTACCAGCGAAATTCGGCACTTTACTCCTTCCTAGTCCATTTCAGCCAATCGGACATTTTGTGTCCGCTCCAGACGCCTAAAAGCTACACATGTACATCACCTTCATACTACGCACAGTTCACATGGTCAAGTGTGTCGCTAGTCTGTTTGTATCCATCTGGAAATTCCCCAACGCAGTTTTCTAAAGATTCTCTCCGTACCACGCCACTACCTGCCCTCTTTGATGAGTCACCCAGCGTATTCATTGTCCCTCGCCACGGGTCGCTTTAAGAGCATTCCGTTGTACTCGAGCCGTGATGTCGCAACTCGCATCTGCTCCCAAACTAAATGTTTCCTCCAGGAGCTTTTTTCTTCTCTTGCTCATTGACATGCAGGGTTCAGGTTTGGTGTGTTAATACTTTCGACTGAGTATCATCCCTTTGCACTCCATACTGTACATTTAATAGGCAAATCTGCTCATGTCACATATTCACCTTCCCATTACGATGTATAAAATCTCTTATGTAAGGTGCGAACTTGACTTTCATTTAATCTGCCACCTTACACATATTTCCTGGTCGTTGCCGCTCTTTCAACTGCTGTACAGAATAGAACGGACAATTACACCCGAGTAACAGCTCTCCCTGATTTCCTGCAAAGCTATTTCTCAATTTCATTAGCATAAAAGTTCTTGACTGGGCAACATGAGACATTATCAACACATGACTTGCATGACATGACAGACTCATCACTACAATATGATGTTGTATGCAAAATTCTATAGCTGAGACTGGAAATTGAGGGATATGGTTATCAAGAACCGGTAGGAAGGGATCATCTGCTGCAATCAAACTAGGAAAGTTCAGAATTCATGTAACTTGATTCATTCAGCACGCCAAGAAATCTTAGTGGAGCATTTTTGGATAGCTCTGGATTATTGTGCTTATGAGGAAAAATCAATACATGTGGTATGAAATTTCCAATGGGACTGAGGTCACATTCAGGTGTTACTCTTTGACCTCACTCTGCTGATTTAATTTTCTTTACAGATGCCTTCCGCTGTTTTGCGAACAGATGAAACTATATACATCAAGAAAATTTTCACACGACTTTGGTTTCAAGAGTTCTGGAACCTGTTCAGAAAATGGGAATAGAGATCAACATAAGCCTCATTTCCGCCTTTTTATTGCTCATGCTTGTTGTACTACCATACAGCGAGACCCTCAGAGGTGGTGGTCCAGATTGCTGTACACACTGGTACCTCTAATACCAAGTAGCACGTACTCTTGCATTGATGCCTGCCTGTATTCGACGTGGCATCCACAAGTTCATCAAGGCACTGTTGGCCCAGTCCTGCTCCTTAATGGCGATTTGGAGTAGATCCCTCAGAGTGGTCGGTGGGTCATGTCGTCCATAAACAGCCCTTTTCAAATGATCTGAGGCATGTTTGACAGGGTCATGTCCGGAGAACATATGGCCACTCTAGTCGGGCGATGTCGTTATCCTGAAGGCACACATTCGTTAGATGTGCAAGATGGAGGCGCTAATTGACGTCCATGAAGACAAATGCTTCGCCACTATGCTGCCGATATGGTTGTGCTATCAGTCGGAGTATGGCATTCACATATTGTACAGCCGTTACAGAGTCTTCCATGACTGCTAGCAGCGTACATCGGCCCCACATAATGCGACCCCAAAACATCATGGAACCCTCCACCTTGCTGCATGGGCGCTGATGACCCCACTGTTTAGCGCCCGTAAACCTCAAACACACACACACACACACACACACACACACACGCACACACACACACACACACACACACACACCTTGCTGCACTCGCTGGACAGTGTGTCTATGGCGTACATCCTGAGCAGGTGGCCTCCAAACGCGTATCCAACGATTGTCTGGTCGAAGGCATATGCGACCCTCTTCGGTGAAGAGAACGTGATGCCAATCCTAAGCAGTCCATTCGGTATGTCGTTGGGCCCATCTGTACTGCAATGCATGGTGTCATGCTTGCAAAGATGGACCTCGCCATGGATGTCGGGAGTGAAGTTGTGCATCATGCAGCCTATTGCACACAGTTTAAGTCGTAACGCAACATCCTGTAGCTGCATGAAAAGCATTATTCATTGCTGTCAGGGTTCCTCCGAGACATAATCCGTAGGTGGCGGTCATACACTACAGCAGTAGCCCTTAGGCGGCCTGAGTGAGGCGTATTAACGATAGTTCCGGTCTCTCTGTATCTCCTCCATGTCCACAAAAGATCGCTTTGGTTCACTCTGAGACGCCTGGACACTTCCTTTGTTGAGAGCCCTTCCTGGCACAATGTAACAATGCGGAAGCGATCGAACTGCGGTGTTGACCATCTAAGGATGGTTGATCTACAGACAACAAAAGTCATGTACCTCCTTTCTGGTGGAATGACTGGACCCCCTCCATCTAATAGGTGCTGCTCATGCATGGTTGTTTACATCTTTGGGTGGGTTTAGTGACATGTCTGAACAGTCAAAGGGACTGTGTGTGTGATACAATATACACAGTGAACGTCTATCTTCAGGAGTTCAGGGTACCAGGGTGATTGAAAACTTTTTTTGATGTGTGTACTTTAATCCGCCGTAACTGCAAGTTCCTCGATTGTTCTGGGAGAAGCATCATCATACTAGAACACATTACATGACACTAAGGAACAGAAGTTTTTGTTTAATATTCAAACACCTCTTTGTCCCTGGAGCAATGGATAACTTAAAACTGTCACTGTCTAGCAAAGCATCACTTGATTCAATAATTAAAAAACCATTCTCTTGAGGTATGAGGTTCAGCCTCCGCTAAAGTATAATTCCATCATAAAGTAGAACAACTCGTTACTCCAACACTACGATGCTGACTCCTTCAGATGAGGTGACGAACTGGGTATGCTCGACATGTTATAGACGTCAGTGTGAGGGCACCGCTGTGCTGAGAGGGAGGGTGTATTTTCTGATGTGTCTCCCACTGGTGGTTGCAGGTGCGGCGATCCCTAGCTAGTGTCCATGGTATCAATTCGTGTTGCCGACTTTGATGTGACATCGTTATCTCTAGACGATATGACACCCGCTGTTGCCACTACTTGTGGAGTCTTATATATAGTCTTATAGTCTTATATATAGTCTGCATAGTCTTATATATCAGGACGGTAGACACGCCAGTCTCGTCGACAGTGTACAGCCTGGGAAGAGGGAGTTTGTACTTTCTTATACATTATTTTTGATTCAGAGAATATCTTGCTACTTGTAACTTGTTTAATTCCATAGTTCTTCCTAAGTTGCAGTGGTCTGGTATGCGTTCAGAGACACTAATTTTGAATCAAACTGTACGTCCAGTCTTTTCCTGCAACCTCTAGTTAACTGTGAAAGCGACTCTGTAAGCCATTCCGGCCAGAAAATTTACACATCACTTTCATGTGTTTTTTTGCAGGTCATTCAGCAAAATCTAGTATCGAGAATTCTAATACACATGTGTTTGGCTAGTTATGGTTTCCTTTGCTCATTGAACACTTTACTGTGTCTGCCCATGGAATTAGCTACACAAAACTAAATAAAAGAATAATTAACACCAATTAAAAGAAAGTAATTATATGAACTGTTACATGTAAATTTAAACAAAGTGAAAGACCCCAGTCAACTGAAATACTACTCACCAACTCTTTCCAAGTGTTGCTTCACTTCAGTTAACCTTCACAGAGTCCACAGCTCGTGGTCTCGCTGTCGCGTTTTCGCTTCGCGAGCAAGAGGTCTGGGGGGCAGGGATTTTCACCTTCCTCGAGATTACTGGGTGTTTGTATTGTCCTCATCATCTCATCATCATTCATGAAAGTGGTGAATTTGGACTGTGCAAAGGTTGGGAATTTGTACGGGCGCTGCTTACCCCACAGTTGAGAGCCCCACAAAACAAACATCAACCTTCATTACAGCAGCCATCTGACATTAATACATTTTGTCCTTCATCGTATTATCCTTGTCTGAGACGTCATTCATCTGCCGTTCTTTTGTATACTCCCATTTTACTTAAAATGCTTCAACATAAACAGTTACTCTCACTGTACATGAACAATGTTGTTTCCACATACATGCGGTGAGACGCTACTACCCCAGTTTACAAAGTGCACTGCCATCTTGGAGGTTATGTGCACGCAGCCTGAATATGGCACGCACACTTCACAGACCGTGCCAGTGTTAGATTAGATTTCACATAAATGGAACTGGTTACACTTCTGTCGGGTTGCAAATATCAACATTCTGATCAACAAAAATGGCCTTCTCCTTCGTGTTAACATCTGTCACGTTTATTTATTCTGGCGATTTTGAGATACTATCTAATTTGACCGTAAAATTACAGTCAAGATAGTGAAAAATGATGTCTTACCTGATTCGCTGCAGTAATTGCGTAATTAGTTATACGATTACATTTACTCTTCAGACCACGCACTACTGCTCTAGATAATTAGCAGTTACTCAGTGTTGCCAACAGCTGAAAAAAAAGAACTACATACACTTATGTGCATGCACACGTTTACGTTGTAGCAACATTATAATTAGGACGAAAATATAGAAAATGTGATTACCACGAAATTCTTATATTAAAATAATTGCTTCTGCTGCAGCCGGACTTTTCAGGTAGGCCTTTGATACTAGCCAAGACATATGGCTCACCCTCTGAGGTAATTCTGCAGCTGCACGCTGCTATAGTATTGGCACAGCACCTTGCGATGTGTCACTCTACCACCAGCAGCTGACTGTGTTGCTCTATGGTGCCACACAACACGACATGTCTATAGCTGAGTATGTGATGAGAGCTCCCTACGAGTCATAAAGAAAATTGCCAGATATAGTAGAAGTGTTTGCAGCTCATCTGTTAGCATCATACCTTCAGTGCCACGAATTCAACTGGTGCTGTCTCCTTGTCAGTCATTGGTCGAATGCACTGATCAGTGAAAGCAGCTTCTTCAAGCATTGTCACCAACAAGACAAAGCTGCTGATGTATCGGCTATCTGTTAATCCTGAGGTTCCAGCATTGAAATTGGATCCAACAAGGTGAGGATCCAACAAGGTGAGGCCTCTCATTTGCCATAAACACCCAACACGCCAGTCAGCCCGCGGGGGCCAACATGTTTCTGCTAGGCACCGCAGGTGGTATATGCCAGCTGTTGGCCCTGCGCCATAGCAGCTGACATGCTAACTGATAAGCAAGGCCGTGACGTCACCAACCACTGCTGTGCTGCCTTAGCATTCTGCCACTGGTGACGCCACCCACTGTCTACTAGTCATGACCAGCTCCTCAATCGCTGTCGTCCAAGTACTGTGTACAAAGCATCAAATAATAAAGAATTTCCCTGTTGAGTTATCAGTCTCGATGCTTGATGCAGTACTAGAGAACCCATACCACAACTTCCCACAGACACAGCTCTGCAGCAAGAATCAGACAGCCCACGGCATCTCATATTTCATGAACGTTTCTTACACACAAAGTTTTACTTCGATTATGAAGGCAAAAAATGTAAGTTCATTAACCCTCACAACATCAAGCCATCTTCAGTAACGTGTATCAGTGTATTACCGACGGGAGGGAGGGGGAGGGGGGGGGGAGGGGGGACACCTTATGCCCATCACAAAAAATTCCAAAAACAGATAACATTCATTAATTGTTCTTGAATTAGGTTAATAATATACTTCTGAAAGCTCTGTTGATGGATAATCAGGATCCAGAACCTTAATATTTCTTTATTTTCAAAAATTAATTTTCTACTTTTCTCTTACTTCATCATTTGAGTTTAATAAGTCTATTTATCTTAAGAAAAATAGTTATAGTGCTAATGAAGTACACTTTACTATAATTAACAAATGCTACAAAAACTTGAGGTAATATACAAATTGCTCAGATATGTAACTTTATTTTGTAATTTTTGTTTTTCACCACTTTCTTCAGAATCTACCTCACATTGGAACATACGAAGGCTCTTTTGCTGTGTTTACCACATGTGTATCTCTTAGTAATGCTGCAGGTTATTGTTGTTTTGTTCACTTTGTGGCACTTTTCTGCTTTTGGACGACTTTCACTAACACACAAATGATATCTACCTTTACCTCCATGAGCTACCTCTGCACCAAAGTTCTTGATTTTCCGTCCGAGAATACCCTCCATACTTGAAACTACAGACTTTGGCAGTCCTGCGATGTTTGTCGCCCTTTCTTCAGTGTATGGTTTCGTGAGCTATAGTCCCACTTATTGAAGAAAAAGTAGTCACTCATTAGGTTTTTTCTTATTCCAGTCTGGGAAGTTCAACAAAAATAGTGTATAACTATTTACCGCTGCTATGTCCACAAGAGTATAGAAAACAGACAGCCCTCTTAGCTGAATATGTCCTCATCATTTGATGTATCATGTCAACGCCTCTTCAGTCTCATTATAATATAAATTTATAACTGTTTTCTTCTTAGTGTCAGTTGGTAAACCAATTGCCGAGTCATAATGTTGAGATGATAGAAAGAGCAGATTTATTTAGGGTTTTTCATGGGGGATATAAGAAGAATTGTGGGTAGAATATTTCCAGTACTGGTATCACTGAAAGCAAATTTACTAGTAAATAATTCTCGTCTTGAAACATTTTTCAGTTCTTGAGGTATATGTTTCCTATTAGCTTGTAATGTTCCCACGAGAGTTAGCTTGTCATTCCTTCATAGATATTCGGCCAAATCAATCGAAGTGTAATATCTGTCTGTGGTGATATTTCGCCCTGAGTTATGTACAGGTACCATCAGGCATTTGACCACAGTTGTGTACCAAGATTTCTTTTCCCAGCATAAGCCTCCATGCTGATAAAATATCTGGTTTTAGCGTCTGTGAGCATGCATATAGGTGTACTGTATTTACCAGATTTTTGCTTCATGACGACCTTGAAGGGACACCTGCCGTGGAACAATTACAACTTTTCAATTATAACAGTGTGCATCAGGACAGAATAATATTTTGGCAGTAATTCATTCATTTCATCACAAACTTCTCGCATTGCAGCAAACTTATCACGTTCCCTGCCATCGCTTCGCGACTCTCTGTCATCAAATCTTACTACGTTAGTAAGCTGCTGAAATTTGATTCAGTGCATGGCAGCAGTATAAACAAAGCTTCCGGAAGCGTAGGAGCATACATCTGTGATAGATGACTTACTGTCGTTTCCCTTCCCCATAATAACAAGTAGCCCTATGTATGCCATGAATTCAAGTCTGTCTGTCTGTCTGGGGTATTTTCTGTCTCAATGCTTCATCATTGGTGTACTTTATTGTGATGTTGAGAATTTCTGGAGTCAAAAACTTTTCAAGTGATTCTCTTATTGTTTCAATTTTAACTTCGCTTCTTACGCCGTCTCTTCCTGTCACTTTGCTTTGTGCTACTAGTCTTCTACGGTGAGGAGGTTAGGAACTATAAATATTTCCAGTGTTTCTAATACACTCGGCGCTTACCTCGCAAGCTGCGCCGTCATCAGCTCAGGTGCCCAGAGTTCATCTTCAGCCTCTGTAGGTCTGTCCACGTTCCCGCGCACGTCACATTCCTCTTCAGGTTCACTCACTACATCACCAGTTTCATCAAAATCAATTTGAGAATCTGTAGATTCCTCCAAAAGCTGTGATATTTCTCTATCAATAAGTGACTGTCGATGCATTTTCAATCACAGTTGTATCGAAGACTGGACTAAGTGAAACTGAAAAGAAAATAATAAAAAACAAAAGGGAAATGAATCATTGTTGAGACCATTGTTGCTGTCAACCCAGAGAAATATAATGTCCATGTTTTCCAAGGTCTTGCAAAGCTATTATTTGTGGAGGAAGACGATCGTTGTGGGAAGTCGCATCTACTATCAAGGGTGATGGGGAGGGGGGGGGGGGGGAGGAGAGACTTTATGACCAGCACCTTTAAACTTACATTTTCATATTAAGTTTAAACGAAAAATGTAAAACAATCCTAGAAACTGAAAGAAGACTTCATTAAAGACAATAAACATTTTTTACAAAATTTAAAAAAAATTGAAATATCCATCCAGTACATTCATACGATAGAAAGTAAATTTAAATCTTCCTCTTGACCACAGTCGCACAGAGGCAATTGTTTGAGTCAACTACCATTAAACACTATACACCAAATAATGTCTGAGAAGCCCTGTCTGCAGCTGAGTCCACGATATTAAAGTCTCATTGGTAATTTCGGCGCTATAACGGCGTAAACTCTTTTCCTCACACACTTTTTTTCGCATCCCCTCATGATAACATTCCTTATCTTGTGGATAAAGCCTCCAAATATTACCAACTTCTGTTTCTCTTTGCCGTCGTAAATGCCTTTTTTCCCAAGAACGTCAGCTATTTCATTTCCTGGTATCCTGAGAGGTGGTTTCCCAGCAATAAATTATGCTGTGTGGGCTGTTTCCAATCATAAAATTAATGCTGTTCACTACTAAGCAAACTTCAACAGAGCGTTTGCTCCATCACTGTTACTGTTGCATCTACGGCTTCTTAAGACTCATCTTTCTTTCTAATTTCTTTTTCCTTACGTCATGTTCAGCAGATGAGTACATTATACTCATTTCTTAAATTAACGCATACCGAAAGTCTTACTGTGGAAGCTGACTTATCACTAATCATCAGTTTGAGGTTGTACGTGCTACGTCAGTGGACGGCGATGGAGTAGACTCGGGAGAAACTTGCAGCATTAGTATTTAAATAATCTATTCATACTGCAAACGCATTTTAAGGAAGTGAATTCCTATTCTGTGCTGAATGGGTTGTCAGATTACTGTGCAAAGTTAGTTACATTACGTAACTTAGCTTCAAGTGTAATTCAGAAGCCTGAAAGAAAACAGTGGGGCTGATTAATAACAAACCACAAAAATTTTAAGGAATGTTTAGAATACGTTGTCTGTGGGAAAGTTTATACTGCATCTAATGGTACCCATGAATGTAACATATTGCTTGATGAATTTCTATCCAATTTTGAAAATAATTTCTCTAAAATGACAAGAAAATTCAATACCGGACAGTCATTAAAGAAAGCTTGGAACACTAATGGTATCAGAGTATATTCACAATGAAAAAAGGGCATTTGCAAAATAATCAGAACAAGTAAAGATCCAGAAATAATTTCATATTACAAACAGTACAGTAACAATAACAAATTTATAAGTAATCCTGGAGTACGCACATCTCTTCTGAAATTGACGTATCTGACAATAAAATAAAATCAAAGTGGAATATTTAGGATATGCACAAGGAAACTAGCTACGAAAGGTGACATTATGTCTACCAAGGAGAAAGGGATTATTGCAGAAGGCAATTAAGGCGTGGCTGATATTTTTATTAATTACTTTTTAAAAATAGGTGAGCAAAGAATTCGTAAGAGAAATCAAAACAGTTCACCAAACAGGACATTAGTGAAAAAAGAATTAATTTAACTTTGCCACCAGAAGTGTGAAAGATCATTATGACTCTAAAAAGCAAAAGTTTCTATAGGTGGATAATATCTACAATAACATACTATAATAATTTGGCACTGTAATATGTAATGTTCTCAGTCACTTACGTCAAGTTTCATCAGTTCAAGAAATTTACCCTAATGGATTAAATTATGTAATTGTTAGATCACCCTATAAAAAGGATAGCTCCAAGTTGCGAATAACTTCCACCCTGTGTCACTCCTTAAATTATTTTCTAAAATTTCAGGGAAGGTAAAATTTCAGAGAAGGAGGTGACTGACCACCGCAATAATGAGATACTTATCCCACCACAGTCTGGATTTCGGATTGCTGCTCTGCTGAGACAGTTATTTTTACAATTACTTACATCTTTGCCGGCCGGTGTGGCCGAGTGGTTCTAGGCGCGTCCGTCTGGAACCGCGCGACCTCTACGGTCACAAGTTCGAATCCTGCCTCGGGCATGGATGTGTGTGATGTCCTTAGGTTAGTTAGGTTTAAGTAGTTCTAAGTTCTAGGGGACTGATGACCTCAGATGTTAAGTACCATAGGGCTCAGAGCCATTTGAACCATTTGAACTTACATCTTTAAATGATAAAATGTCGCCAGTTAGGAACTTCTTCGGCTTACCGAAGGTATTTTATTGTGTAAGACATTAATTCTAATAGTGAAGTTCAGTTTTTATGGAGTTCATCGTTCAGCACATGCCTGGATAGCCTCATTTTTAAGCAACAGACCACAGAACGTTACACTACGCTGTTAGACTTATACAAGAGGGATTTCACATCATCTGGATAGGGAGAAATTTAAATTGGAGTCCTACTATGTTCGGTCAAACGTCTGTTACTTTTCTGTTAATGATCTACCATTTTATTTTAATCAGGTGGCAGATGTAGTCGTGTTTGCAGATGATGGATGCGTTGTTGTGCAGTTGACCAACGAAGGATCAAGGGAGATAATAGTAAAACGACTTTTATGTGGAAGTCAGTGACTGGTTTTTCACAAATGGCCAAGATTTAAATTTTGAAAGACAGTTAATCCAGTTTAGTACTGTCAGAAATATACACCAACAAGAAATACGAAACATGGTAGAAAGTTCCTAGGAGTGCATATTTGGTACGTTTTAAACTCGGATAGCCATGTAGTGATCTGCTAAAACGTTTAAGTTCAGCTAGTTTTTCCGTAAGGATAACTGCCGAATTTGGGTGTATTGAAGTCAGCAACTTAACAGACTTTCATTCGTTGATATCTCAGGCGACAATATTCTGGGGTAACGGCCCATTTAAGTAAAAAGTATCCATTACATAACAGAAAGTGATTAGAGTTAGAGTTGACATACATACATACATCTTGCAGGTATTTCTTTAACGAGATACTAGTCGCCATCCAAAGAATAGGAGAATGGGTTAAGTAGTGTAGCCAAGTAACAATGAGCCACACATCATGGAGCCCACAAAAGCTGTGCCATGCAAAAACAGGATTTGATTTGAATTAGATAAAAATCTGTCTTTGTTCTGTATTCATTCCTGATGTAAGCAATTCATCTATGGGGCTGTGGTCCGCCTTCCACTTAAGTGCGTTATTGAATCCTGCGATACTACAGACTTTAGGTGCAAGGTATGGAGTAGTTGCCTACAGGCATGGTCAGTGACTTCAAAATCCAACACCACTTCCTCCTCCCCCCCCCCCACCTATCCTCCCACTTTCCTCTCCCAGCCAATATTAGAGTAGTATTAGAACGAAACAACCAATAACAGTATAATATTTTCGTGGGCATTGAAATGAAATCACACTGTAGCCCTAGAGCAGCCATCTTGACTGTGCTCAAAGGTACCTGAACGATACGATTTTTTTGTACCACTTTATAAAACAAGTTATGGAAGAGATACATCTTGTAGCATTTGTATGTCTAAAAAACGTAAACAGAATACACACACACACACACACACACACACACACACACACACACACACATATATATATATATATATATATATATATATATATATATATATATATATATATATATATAATTTTCATTTTGGATGGAACCACAGTCTTGGTAAATTTTTCAATGGTGCTCTTAGGCCATTTAAAACAACAAAATCTTATATATCAAAACTCTGACGTCTTTTGAGATATAAATAAGTTTCAGTACTTGAAAATGGCCCAAGGCTGATATGTGGATTTCCAATAAAAAATAAAAATTATTAATGTTAAATGGAGGCAGTACAATTCAAAACAGCATAAACACAATATTTATGCCAGAAACTTGTTTTGGCACTAGGCAGTAGGACGGAAGGCCAGGACCAATACACTTAGTTGGGTTACAGACTGTAACAAATGTACATTTAGCTAAATAACAACTTTGAAAACACATAGAAAAATCACCTAAATACATCGTACCTTAGAGATTTTCAGTAAAACAGCTTTTAGTCACAAAACCTAACTTTAGCTGAAATATTTAAATGTTTACAGCTATAATTATGCTACAAAAAAAATTCGTAAGGACATGCAAGATGATTCGTCTCAATAACTGTAAAAACAAGACTCACAATCAATTTAAGTCATCATCTTACGAATTTAATAACAGCCGAACAACTGTTAAAACACCATGCTGACAAACCAGAGTATTTTTAAAATACAGCTCAATGTTAGTAAAACCAATATGTTGAACAGAACTTCAGAATGATTACAGAAGATAACAATTACGTAACACAATCTTGAAAGTCATACTTTTAAGACTGGTTACTCCCCGTTAATAATGATTTTGGATTTAGATCCCAGACAGTCTTAATCAGTATCGCTGGCTGCTAGACATCCACCTGGACCCACGGCACATGCAAACAGGTACATCACAATTTTGGCTAAACTGTCAGTCATCAACCATATATCAAAATTAGCCGTTACTCAGAGGTTTACTGAAAGAGCTCAGTATTAGACACAAAACACAACAACAGACAACAGCATCAATTTAACATACAGAGCTTACATATTTCAAAAACCTCTTTCAGAGCCGTAAAGCTCACAACAGCAAGTAATAAATTCAAATCACTACTTACTAATCACTGCGAACACATTCATAAATGAATTTAAAAAGTGTAAACAATAACTGTTTCAGAATAATAAATGAAAAGCACGGGTTTGCTTTTGTTCTACAATATTACTTTTATTGTTAATCGGTTTTCGGCTTACAAGGCCATCTTCAGACATTTACTGAGTAGGCCTATTATCACCAAAGAAGTTAAATGTTAGCAGACAACATTGGAAGAGAAGTAACACTTCTCTTCCAATGTTGTCTGCTAACATTTAACTTCTTGTGTGTGTTACTTCTCTTCCGATGTTTTCTGCTAAACATTTAACTTCTTTGGTGATAATACGCCTAATCAGTAAATGTCTGAAGATGGCCTTGTAAGCCGAAAACTGGTTAACAATAAAAGTAATATTGTAGAACAAAAGCAAACTTGTGCTTTTCATTTATTATATTGTTGTTCTACCAAGAACCGACGGAAGATTCTGTTAATATGTTTCAGAATAGTTGCCCATTGAAATACAACGAAAGCTCCATTCACAGCGGCTTGTAAACCGATTACTAACGGCCAGCTCATTTAACAAGCAAGTTACAAAGGATTACAGCGGACTAAGTTCAGTCACTCTGGCCAGTCTGGCCAAACGATGTCAGAATTAGGAAAAATCCCAGTTTACAGTTCCTGATCGAAATTCAGTCTTTCTGACACATGCTCATCACATTTACTTGCAAATCCGTGCTAATACACCGTGTCCAAAATTTCAGAATACTCAGTCACATCTGCGAACTCAACACCAGTGAAGGACGTTCCAGCCTGCACTCTGTGTAGCCTGTCAGACAGGAAACGGGGCTCCCTCCTCTGCTGGCGCCCATCGCCTCGTGCTTCCACTGTCAACAAGCCCAACTTGGCTCACATCCAACCTCTCCGACACCGCTCAGAACCGTGATATATTACTCTCTCTCCATGGAGAGCGGACTTACTCTGCCTGGCGACTCATCGACCCAGAGCCCCAGCTTCAAATTAATCTAAACTGTTCACTGATGCTTATCAAGAGTCACTATGTGCTTTCCAAATCAGAAATATCTGCAAGAAGATATCAGCAATGTAAATAAAAAATGTAATGTTTGTATCAAATCTTATTTCCTTCAGATGTAATATTACTGAGATATAAATTGCTCTATAATATTTGATACGTCGAAAATAATGTCCTTGCACCCAAATTAAAATATCCATTATAATAATTAACGATTTAAAATACAAAACACATGTAGACTGCTTATTATAATGAGAGTATAATTATAAGTCTCTGATTATAAGCGAAAAGCCGGACTTGGCAACAATATAAAATTGTGTTGTTTCTCAAAATATTAAAACTTTTTCCGACTGAACAGGCATGACATTACTGTTGTCAATTGATTGTTCTATTACATTAAAAAAAATACGTGGGCTGCATATTGGCACTAGTGACAGAGCTTACATATTAAGCAGCACTTGTCGAGGACAGAAATTTGATTCCTGTACCACAATTAGCAAGCACAAACTCCTTTGAATCAAATATTTGTACATCTAAAAAGTAGGTATGTAACTTGTCTTGAAATAAATGGTTGTAGCTCTATCATAAGCCACATTGAGAAGTATTAATACAATTTTAATACAGTAATGTACATGTAAGTTATGCAGATGTGTCATGGTTCTGTTTTACAAGTTGCCTTAATAAGTGCATATCATACCGCAAATGTGACAATTACAGGAGATAGGTCAGGTACAAAAACTGCCCCTGCTGTGATTCAAATGGCACTGTGGCCGACTCAACAACAGTATGACACACCACACAGGACGGAAATGAGAGAACTGGTGTACAGGGACGCCAATGGTTACCAGGTAAACCTCTGAAGGGCGCCGACAGCGGCACGAGTCTAAGAAAAAAGTTTACTCATTAAATGATACATTCCTTTCCTTTTCATTAACTTATTATATATCTAAAACATATTACAATCCTAAAATATTCTTTTGATGTGAGCAGTCACTGGCGACTACGTCGAATTGCACCTCCAGGACACGTTGCAGGTGCATGAGCTGTTCCCAGTAGTTATACGGCTATGCGTTACATATAATTTGTGTCCGGACACTAAAAGGTTACATGTCTTTACTTTACTTAAACCAAAACGTGCGGCAGGTCCCGCTCCAAAAACAAATCAACCTGCAAATTTACAAGAAGACTGTCGCCTGTGCAGATCACCTCCACAGTAATTCATTGGTATATGTACAGTCATATTTTCATATAAAACACAGTAATACCGTTTTACATACAATGAACCAAAATTGCATTAGGTTGAATAACGAAAAACCACAATGTGCGGCATTGTGCTCAAAGATAAAAAATGTGGAAGCAAATGGGGAGCATACCATAAATCACACTTAGCCAAGCCATTTACAATAGATTTACATAGTTTTACATACTGTGCTCTAATGAGCAAAATTGGATTAATTTTTTTACATATTAAACCCATAGCGCTACTATTGCGACAACACGTTTAACATTGAAACGGTTAGTCACTTACAACATATTTTCGTAATTTCACATACTGTGCTCCAATAAGCAAACATTACATTTATTTTTTACACACGTGCCTCGTTTGTATATAATTGTCATGTCACCTATAATTTTGTTTGTAGGATGGCTTGAAAAGGGACACTGGTCTCCGAAACTAGTAGCTATTAAGAAATAAAAAAAAAGATACTTTTCAGTGCAGCTTACGGCGGAGCTACAACCATTTATGTCTTTTATAATGTTCTGTTTTCTAACCGAATGAGAACTTGGCATGAGGTCCAACTTAACCAAGCAAGTTTCATAGTGAAAAGATTTATAGGACCTGAAGACGACAGTAAAGTCTGCTGAAACCGGATGTTTTAAATAAGGAAATACTTATGCAGTCTTTCCTTTAGAATGTTTTTAGCAATAAAACAGATCGATCATTCTGTCTTTTCAAAATAAGACAATTCAGTCGATATGTGTCAAACGCATACGTGCTAGGGAAAGGCTAGTTGTAAATAATTTGCTGTGATTGAATTTATTAAGCACGAACGGGCTCGGAACTAACGTTTATAATACAGCTTTAATGCTGAGTCAGCAGCAGTAATAACAGAGTTGTGAGATATCACGGTGTGCCAAGAGCAGTGGCCACACAATGTTAGGAAGCGCTAGGGTAGTAAATTACCGGGCGGCGATTCCGTGGTGCTTCCTGAGGAAGCTCTAAGAGTTGTGATATATGGCGTCCAAATCCGTAGCGTTTCACTGCTCTCACATCTGAGCTCGAAAATAATCTCCGTGGTATGGCTCCACTACCTTCAGGCTGAGTATCTATACAGCCCGTAAAAGGTACTGTAAATACCATCAACACGTGACAGTTCCATATCTAGAGGACAGATTTCCTTTAAGTGTAAATTCACAAACGGATGAATATGCTTCCGTTGTTGGTGATGTGATATTCTGTCTGAAAACTCGTTTGATGTAACACTCCAAGCTAGCTTATCCAGTCCAACTTTCATCACCTCTACATAACTCCTTGTTCTGCCTGTCAGCTCTTACCCCCAGCCCCTCTCCACGACACTTCCCTCCATCACCAAATCGGCCATTTCTTGATATGTCCGGCTGTGTCCTGTCAACCGATGTCTTTTTTTGGACAGAGTTTGCCATAAATGTTCTTTTTTCCTCAGTTCGATTTAGTACCTCCTCATTAATTATGCGATATACCGTCTAATATTCAGTACTCGTCTGCAGCGTCCAATCTGAAAATCTTAGAGTCCCTTTTTGTCTGACCTCTTGATCGTCCGCGTGCCACTTCCACACTTGACTACGTTTCAGACACTTCCTTACATAGAAACTTTTATTCCTCGTTTATAAATTTATCTTTTTCAAAACTGTACCGTTTTTGTTGCTATAGTCAGTTTGAGGTTTATCTCCTGTCTACTTTGCACATCATCAGTTGTTTTGCAGAATTCATCTACTACTTCTAGTGTATCATTTCCTAGTATAGTTTTCCGGCATTGTTTGATTTAATTCGACTACTCGACTATCAAAGATACGTTACCTCCCCTCTCACAATTGTCTCTGGTTCACAACTGCTTCTCTTTCATGTGGTTCGACACTTACAACTGTGACTTTGTTACTGACAAAGTTGTAAATAACCTTTCGCTCCCTGTATATTATTCCAACTACCTCCAGATTTTCAGAGAATGTAGTCCAGCCAACATCGTAAGAATATTTACCTACAGCTGCTATAAACATTAGTTTGTCTTCCTCTAACCTATTTTCTAAGTTACGTTTTAGGATCAGCGTTGCCTCCTACGTTTCTGCATTCCTCTTGAACTCCTAACCGATCTTCCCCAAGGTCAGCCTCTACCGCTTTTTCCATTATTCTGTAAATAATCCGTTATTTGTTAATATGCAGACCTCTCAGCATACGCCTATTTTGAAACTGGAACTATTACATTTTTAAGGAAGTATAAGGAAACCTTACTTTTCACATACTCTTTACACACCAGGTAGAACTGTTTCGCCGTGGTTGGCTCTCGGAAGGTCTCAGTAATTCTGTGGGGATGTCATCTACTTGTTTCGACTTGGGTATTACAGTGCAATGCTCTGTTGGATTATTTTCGCAACGTCCTATCTCCATTTCGTCTTCGGTTCCTATAATATTGCCTTGAAGTTCACTTCCCTCGTACAGCCTCTCTATACATTCCTTCTGCCTATCAGTATTTTCTTCATTACTGGCTTCCGTGAGAGCTCTACATCTTTATGCAGCTGTTTCTCCTCCTGAAAGGTCTCTTTTCTTCCCATACTCACTCATCCTTCTACAGTCTCGCAGTTGTCCCCTACGAATGCCTGATTACTCATTATGTGCTTTTGCTATATTATTAATACATAAAATCTTTTGTGTAACGTGAGATGCTGGAACAGTTATTATTATTATTATTACTATTATTCATGTTTATGCCTTACTGGGGAAAGTCGATGTACTAAAAAGAAGTTTCAGAGCTTTTTGGGTTTCCTTCGTACCCACATCACTTTCATTCGTTCAGAATTGACTCTTTGCTGCTCGTCACATCACATCTTCCGGTGGTCTTGTGTTTTTGGTCTACTAAAACTCTTTCTGTTTGGCATTTCAGGTTGTGTCATTCTTGATTCCTTCATAACGGCCCCGAACCATTATATCGTTTCAATTTTAGGTTTAATGCCACTTTCGTAGAATAACACAACCTCTGTAGTTAATCTGGTAGGTTTCATTCTTTTAATATGCCCACACAATTTTGGCTTTCGGGCACACTTCCATTTCTTTCTTTGCCTTTAGTCTCTATTTACCTTCTGGACCGAAACTTGTCGTATTTAGTTCCTGTTCTCAGTTTTCGATTCCTTCATAATAACACTTTCTGTTTAAAGTGAGAGTTTTAGATCCCAGTTTGTGTCAACTAATTTCGTAACCAGTTTTCTTTTTTTCAGGTCAACCTCCTGAATGGTTTTGCCTGTATATTTTAACTGAGCTCTCTCCCAGGTTCCCATATCCAGTTTTTAACAGCCTGGCGGATGGTTGTTGCAAGACACATGTTTTGCTTCACCAAATGATATTCGGACACCCACTCTTCCTGCTGCTTCATTAAGAATTTATATTTGTCATTGCACAATTTGAATGTCTCAACATAGATCCCTAGGTCACCTCCAAAAACTAAGCAGTCTGTCCTAGTATTTGTTGTTCCAAATTTGATTAGTACGATAATTTTAACCTCGCAATGTGATTTTGGGCACTATTTTAGTACTTCTTATCAGAGGCAGCTGAAAAATAAAGAGGTGACTCTATTACCTTCTTCCACTCCTGTTTTTATTTCAACATGTTTCGAAATTTCTCCCTTCAACTGCCCTTGAATTCTGTAGCATTCAGTATTTCACTAATAATCCCAGTTGTTTTTGTGTTCCAGGCCTTGTTCTTTGTGACACTGGGAGAGAGACTAATATTCCACTGACTCATAAGACTTTTAAAATATACAAAGGTACGAACTTCCTTCTTATGTTACATTTCTTCAAGTTTGAAAATTAGTTTCTGAACTGAAATTTGTTCTGGGAAAAAGTATTTGGTCTAAAACCCACTCAGGCAGCAGATACCGCTTGTGACACATTAGTAGAGTATCACGACACGTAGTTAGGTTTTTCTGCATGCTTTTACAGTCTAACTCCTGAACTCCTTTCGTGTTTGTGTATTAAGGAAGTGAAGTTTCACGATTCAGTTAACAGTGAAACGTAAATTCACGTAGTCTGTAGCGCAGCTGTAAGTTGTTTTGAAAGCCTAGCGACAGTTGAAGATAGCTCAGTCTGGTTCCACGTGCCGTTTGTGATACGTCGGGAGAGAAAGTATCGCATAATGAACTTAACACGTCTTGCAGCCAAGGTGCTGACGAGATTATATGAAGAAGAATGGAAAAGAAAATTGAGGGCCTGTTAGGTGACGATCGGTTTAGCTTTAGGAAAGGTGAAGGCACCAAAGAGGCAGTTCTTTCGTTGAAGTTGACACTGGAAGGACGACTGAAGAAGAATGAAGACTCATTCATAGTATTTGTCGACCTATAAAAAGCGTTCAACAGTGTAAAAACCTCTGGAAATTTTTTTGAAATTGAAATTCTGAAAAACTTTTTCGAAAATTTGAAATTTTGAAAAAAAGTAGGGTACAGCTATATGTACAAAAAGTAAATGGGACAGGAAGAGTGGAAGACCAAGAAGGTAGAGCTCAGATTAAAAAGGCTGAAAGACAGGGATGTAGTCTTTCGCCCCTACTCTTTAATTTCTACATCGAAGAAGCAATGACTTAATTTAAAGAAAGATTCAAGACTGATATTAATATTCAAGGCGATAAGATATCAATGATAAGATACGCTGACTATAATGCTGTCCTCAGTGAAAGTGAAGACGAATTACAGGATGAGTTGAATGGAAGGAAGAGTCTACTGTGTATAGAATACTGAGAATAAATCGAAAAAGGGTGAAAGTAATGAGAAGTAGCAGAAGTGAGAACAGCGAGAAACTGGACGTCAAAACTGGTTACCATGAAACACAGTAAGTTAAGGGATTCTGTTTCAATGGCATCAATATAACCTATGATCAACGGAGCAAGGAGGCTATAAAAAGCGGCCTGGCATGGGAATAAAGGCCATTCCTGGCTAAGAGAAGTCTGCTAGTAACATACATTGGCCTCAAATCGAGGAAAAAAGTTTCTTGGCATGTACATTAGGAGTGCAACGTCTTATGATAGTGAAACATGCACTGTGGGAAAAGTGGAACAGAGGAGAGTCGAACTCTTTGAGATGTGGTGCTACAGAATAATGTTGAGAACTGGGTGGACTGATAAGCTAAGAAACGAGGAGGTTCTCCATACTCGGAGTGAAATGGAATACAGGGAAAACACTGACAAGAAGAAAGGACAGGGTAAGAGGACATGTGTTAAGACATCAAGGACTAACTTTTATGGTACTAGTGGGTCTTGTAGCTGGGAAAAACGGTAGATGGAGACAGAGATTGAAATACATCCATGAAATATTTGAAAATGTAGGTTGGAACTGCTGCTGTGAGATTAAAAGTCGCACAGGACAGGAATAAGTGGCGGGTCGAATCAAACCAGTCATGAGACAGAAAATAGCAGTAGTGGAATGAAGGACAGAGTGTATGCATGCTGTGTGTGTACGTAAGAGGAGCATCCCGCAGCTCTGTAACAGCTGAAGACATTGCAGGCCGTAATCAGCTGTCTGCAGGCCGCTACCTAGGAGTGTAGCGGCAGTGCAAAATATGGCGCGTCGCAGTGGACACCTCAGGTGTGCCGGTTTCGTCCACAGGAACTACTACCCCTCAAATACAATAAATTTCCTTGAGACGAAAAAGCTGTCCACGTATCAGCAAGGATTTAGAAAGCACAGCTCTTGCCAACTCTGCTCTTCTCTTCGGCGGCGAGTGTTCGTCGGAAACAAGGGCAACGTCAGATATGGCCCAGGTGATAGGACAGCTTTTATTCTCTATTTATAGAAACGATCTGATGGATAGGGACAACAGAAATCTGCGGCTGTTTGGTGGTGATGCTGTGGTGTATAGAAAGGTGTCGTCGTTGATTGACTGAGGGCGTATACAAGATGAATTCGACAAAATTTGTAGTTGTGTGATGAAGGGCAGTTAGTTACAATGAAGAAAAATGTAAGTTGATGTAGGTGAGTAAGAGAAACGATCTCGTAATGTTCGAATACACTATTAGTAACGTGCAGCTTGACACAGTCACATCAATAAAATATGCAGGTGTGACGTTGTAAAGTGATATGAAATGAAACGAGCATTTGAGGAATGTAGCAATGAAGGCGAATGATCGATTTCGGCGTATAGGGAGGATTTTAGAGGAGTGCGGGTCATCTCTAAAGGACACCCTGTATAGAACACTAGTGCGATACATTTTTGAGTACTGCTTGAGTGTTTGGGATTCCTGCCAGATTCGATTAAAGAAAGACATTGAAACAATTCGAGACGGGCTACTAGATTTGTTACCGGTAGGTCCAACTAGCACGTAATTATTATGGACATGTCTTGGGGCTTAACTGGGAATCACTGGAGGGAGCGCAATGTTCTTTTCGAGCAACGTTGTCGGGAAAGTTTAGAGAACCGGCCTTTGAATCTGACTACAGGACGATTTTACCGCTGACAACGTACATTTCCGGTAACGACCACAAAGATAAGAGACATCAGGGCTTATACGGATGCATAGAGAAAGTCGGTTTTCCCTCGCTCTGTTTGTAAGTGGAACAACGGAGAATATGACCAGTACTGATACAAGTTACCTTCATACATTGGCTTGCGGAGTGCGTAGATTTAGTTGTAGATGTTGGGGGCTGTACTAGTTACCGGGAACTCCAGTTCTGGACACATTATGGAGCTCCTGAGGAAAGTAACGTCCAGGGATGGAAAGAAATTCAATGTGCGCTTGTATGTCTGTTGGGGACTCTCATCCGAAATGTGGAGAAGGACTTGCCTGCGGCTATCAATGATGCAGGAAGCAGTCGTCTGCAGGTGTTTGCTCGTGTCGGCCACAACGAGGCCTATTTTGCGTTCTAAGGATATCCTCACTTCGTACGGGATACTGGTGCAAGTGGTGAAGGATGGCTTCAATCGTTGGGTGCTAGCAGACCACACGGTAGCAATTTCGGGCCTAGAATTGATCAGAGTCCTTTGGTTATGAGCTGAGTGGAGGGTGTCAGCCAGATCCTCCGTCAGTACTGTGTCGGTCTCGGCCGCACATTTCTGGATCTCCGATATGAGGTGGAGGATTCATCTTGACGGGTCTGTGGTGCACTACACCCAGTGAGCTACTCGGGCAGCGGAATATTTGTGGTCATGGGGGTGCCTTAGGGTAGGCGATAGTTTGATGAACGCTCACCATTCGAAATGATCAAAGCTACACTAGATAGCGTACAATGTAAACCCACTTCAGTCGTCAAAGTTTTAATAGTAAACTGACGAAGCATTCGCGACAGAGTTCTTCAATTTTCTGCGCTACATGAAAGTTATCGCGCTCAACTTATTCTCGGAACCGAGAACTGTATGAAACTAGAAGTTGGAAGCTCCCAAACACGTAACTAGGCATGGAACGTAAATCAGAAGAACAGGTTAGACATCGTAATTG
The DNA here is from genome assembly GCF_023864345.2 of Schistocerca serialis cubense. Lineage (NCBI taxonomy): Eukaryota > Metazoa > Arthropoda > Insecta > Orthoptera > Acrididae > Schistocerca > Schistocerca serialis. The sequence continues at coordinate 450,977,152 of NC_064644.1, forward strand.
GGTGAGTGTTCCTTGCATTGCATTCCCTATTGAAAATGAAATCGAGTGAAATTGTAAGGTTATCTACACACCAGTCACCAGCATGGGTGAATTCAGTAATCGAATCTTTTTAACACCATAGCAGTTGTATATTCATTCGAAGAAAATCTTTGCTCAATTGCGTGGAAAAACCCTGACCCTGTAATATTAATCGGAGTCGACTTTAACCTACCGAGAATCGACTGGGATGTCAATGGATCTACTGTATATGTTACGGACAAGCAGTCTTAAGAAGTAGCTGTGAATTGAGGGAGCTCGTCATTAGGCAGAGATTGACCACAGCAGTTCGGAAACAGCTTGAGTGTCGTTACATTTGGAAGATGCAGCAGGATAAAGAGCAGTTACATCAGTATATCCACAGAGTTCAGACGTCCTGCTTGGCCTTGTTGATCGATTTGCCAGAACGAGAATTTGTGTCTATTATTCGTAGGCGAATACGGGCGGCGGAAAAGTCGCACTTTGTTTTTCGTGATCGTCCTTCAACCTGGGAAGAGCTCCGTGCCACTGTTGTAGAGATATCTGCGTTGCCGCTTGCAGACAGTCTATGTCGTGAAGTTGAGGGTCAGGCCACGGGGATTGTCAAGGGAGATTCCAAATTGATTACATCGGCTGAGGTCGTTCAGAGGGAACCCCGGCGTTGCTTCAGGTGCGGTAACACGGCTCATTTGGTGCGCTCTTGCGTTAAACCGCACATTCCAAGAGTCAATAAATGGCGCCGGGCTGGACATCGACCTCGGGATCGAGCCTTTAAACCTTGGTGTAACCGTGTTGTCGCTCCCTCATCACCACCCTTTCCTTATATTTGTTCTCGAGTAGGTGAGGAACCCACTTGCGCTCTTTTGGATTCTGGTAGCTCCCTTTCAGTATTAAGCTTCGAATGTTTTTTTTTTAAATTTGGGCATCTTACGAAACTTCGGTCCGTCCCTTCTCCGGTGCAGAGATGTTGGGTGGCCAGTGGCCAGGTGTTGCCTCTGCATGGTTGGGTCCTGGGGAGTGTATCGGTTGGGGATTTTTCCTGGCCTTTATCATTAGCCTTGTCAAGAAGTTGCCGGTAGATTTAATTTTAGGTTATGATTTCATCGATAAAACTGGGTTAGTCTTGGATTATTCTGGGCACACCATCTTTTTTAAGTTTGCTCCTGCGGAGCAGTTTGGTTTTTGTGAATGTGCTAAACGTTCTGTGCATTTTGATGCCGGCATCCTGGTGGTTGAGGCTTTGCCTAATGAGTTAGATCTCGCCCATCTCTCCCCACATCAGAGCTCTCAGTTACAGAACTTGCTACAGAGGTCCCGCGAGCTTCTTCGTGATAGGCTGGGGGTTACTAATGTTCTTAATACACCATATCCATCTATCTGACGAAATTCCTGTTAGGCAGTCCACATATCGCCTCTCACCCCCTAAGGTTAAGATACTGAGAGGTAAAATATCCAAAATGCTTGATCAAGGTGTTATCAGGCCTTCAACATCTGCCAATGCTTCTCCCGTATGCCTTGCCCCTAAGGATCAGGGGCGGGATTCAGGCCTGTTGTTGACTACCGGCGCCTGAATGCTAAGGTTGTCCTAAAGTCTGTTCCTCTTCCTGAACTTCATAACTCCATTACTTGGTTTGCCGGTGCTAATTGGTTTACTGTTCTTGATTTGAACCAAGCCTATTATCAGAGTCCATTAGGCTAAGAATGTAAACATGTTACTACATTTTGTACTGATTGGAATCAGTTTGAGTTTAACATGGTTCCCTTTGGTTTGGCCCCTGGTGCTGCAGTTCTTACTCTTTTGCTGGATAATATTCTTGGGGACTTGAAATTAGTGTGTGTATAATTATTTGGACTACTTGGTTATTTATAGCCGTTCGTTTCAGTGCCATCTGGAGAATATCCAGCAAGTTTTTTTGAGACTGCAGGAAGCTGGATTAACTGTTAAACCCAGTAAATTGACGTTAGCCAGGCAGCATGTGTCCTTCTTCGGTCATCTAGTGTCAGGTCAGAGTATTCGCATCTACCAGGATGCGAACTAAAGCATTGGAGCTCTGTCTCCACCCACTGATAAACGTGCAATTTCTAGGTTCACAGGCATGGACATCTATTTTAGACGTTTTGTCTCTAATGTAGCTGGCGGCCCCCTTAAACGGATTGCGCCGGAAAGGAATGTGTTTTCAATGGGGACCTGACCAGGAGGCCGCGTTTGAGCACATTAAGGTAGCTATTGCCGACCCTCCCGTTCTCGGAGAGGGGACTTTCATAAAAAATTTATTGTCCAAACTGACGCATCTAATGCCGGTATTTCGCCTGTCCTCCTCCAGGGGTTCGAGTGACAGAGGCAGGCATTAGCCTATGCGTCTCGTCGGTTAAGTGGTGTCGAAGTTAAATATCCGGTCTACGAGTGCGAGGCGTTGCCCATTTTGTTCGCACTGGAGAAGTACCGCTTCTACCTTGAGCATCGGGTATTTCAGCTAGAAACCGACAATCAGGCATTGAGCTGGGTGTTATCCAGGCCACGTAAAACTGGCCGTATTGCTAGGTGGGCAGTACTCATTTCTGCATTTCAATTTGAAGCTAAACACGTGAAGAGCACTGATAATGTGCTTGCGGATGTCCACATCTAGTGGGCACACCCGGGAGACAGAACGAGGCAGCCTTAGTTATAGAATGTTAGGTGAGATTTCCCTTCTGTTTGATGATGTTGCTCAGCATTAGGATCAGGACCCTACTTGGGCACCCATTAAGCAACGCCTCTTGGCTGGGGAACTGTCGGATGATTATGTTATCAAGAAGGGCATTTTGTGTAGAAGGGTGGGACGTGATAAGCAATTAAAGAGCTGTTTGCCAGTAGCCATGGTGCGCCCGGTTTTCCGTTATTTTCATGATTCATTGGTGAGTTGGCACTTAGGAACTTATAAGACCGCGAAAAAAATTAAAGAGGATCTGACTTGGCCCTCCAGTGGAAGCGTACTGGACCCATAATCCAGAGGTCCGTGGATCGTAACCACACTCTACTACCAGTTGAGATCTGGTTTCCCAGGAGAGAGTGGATCAGGTTGTGGAAAGGGGCCCAAATTAGTTGCCGCTAGTTGCACAAACATGCAAACTTTATTTGCTGAAAACACTCAATCACACATGCCCTTAAAAGTATTCAGAAACAATACGGCTAAAGGGCAGAACACAAGTTATTAAAATTGCGTTAAGGAATACACACGACTGAAGGCCTTAGTTACAAAATAGAAGAATTGAGGGCTTAAGGTCTGGATAACAAGAACTCCAATAAGGAAATGTTAAAAGCTTTTAGACCAAAACCTTATAATTTTACTTTAAGTTGGCTGAAGGCCTAATGTTAAAATATTTCACGTAAGGTTCGGCTGAAGGCCATATTCAGACGGCTGAAGGCCCTATCTTAAAATATTTCACATAAGCTTCGGCTGAAAGCCACATACTGAATATTAAAACAAACTAAATTAATACGTGGCTGAAGGCCTCGCACAGTACTTGAGACAAAAGAAAATCACAATCCCAAACAACAGAAAAGTGGTGCTCAGAAGTGTTCCATGGGTTAGCCTGGGGAGGGAACTCCAACAACAGGTTAGGTGAGGCAGTCAGCCAAGCGTACCACTAAATAATCGGGTGGGAGCACGACCTAGGGGCGGCTGAAGAACCAACCAACAACCTAAACAATTCCATTCCATCCAACCAAGGGCACGACAACTGAAAGTATCAGCGAGGATGAAGATCGCAGCAGCACTATGTCTTGATAATTGGCACGTAAACACAGTCAAGGCACAATAAGCATTCAAAGAAAGAAAAAGGAGAACAACATGAAGCTGTCGAAAGACACCCCATGCCAGACAGCATCAACCCGGTGAGGAAAACACACTGCCAGAAAACTACGCTAACTACCAAGGCAGGCAACTGGAAAGTTAACGACCACAAGGCAGTAGATACCACTAGTGCTCTTCACTAATGCAGTTACAATTATTTCAATAGTTAAACACCATACAGGAAAATGGCTGCAAAATTTTCTTACTCCAGCACGCCTTATGTTCTGCTTGCAGGAACAGCTGAGGAAGCAACAACTGCCAATGAACGAAGAGATGTCACAGCAGTTCAGGTTTCGTAACAGGTTAACTGATTACTCAACTCCAGTATCCAGGTTCGGTGGGCGACGAAGTTTGCAGCTCTCGTAGCTAGTGCCTCACAACTCCAACTGCGCATGCACGCTGCCAGCGGCCCCGGCCTGACCATACACAGCGGAGACTTCCTCGCTTACCTCTTGCAACCAACCAACTACCCACACACACCACTACATGGAAAATATAGCGGTCACACCAAAGGTGGCACAGTAGTACTAGTATCGATAAACGCTGCTGCTGCCACTGATGGAGGTAAGTGAGCTATTCGTTCAGGTGGAGCAATAAGGTGCCACTCGATGGTGAGAATACGCCAAAAAGTAAAAAAAAAAGTCATCATTGCAAGCCGGCCACGGGTCAATGTTTTCTGAAAACTATGTTGAGTAGCTAGTTTGAAAACTCACATGCAATGGGATTGTTTTAGACCTTGTAGGTACAAACACATCTGATCTCATCGGTACAGTAAGAGAAGAGATTAGTGATTATGACGTCATCATTGCAACGATGGTTACTAAAGTTCATTAATCCATTGGAAATGATAGGAGAATATTTAGCTGGAAAGTGAAGGTCAGCAGTTACTAACATTCTACTCAGACAGTAAATGAACATCATTTACTTCCAGTATAGTAGACACTGAGAAGTTATGGAAACTTTGAACTGACTGTGATTAGCGCTTTGGAAAAGTATTTGGCAAATAAGTGGATTAAGGACCTCACCGTAAGTTAATAACAAAATTAAGAAAAAGCTGAGGAAGCGGAGATTGTCGCACTCCCAGGTCAAAAAAGGACGTGGAAATGACGACAGACAAAAGCTAGATGAAAATCGTGCGTCCACACCAAGACTGATGCATGAAGCATAAAATTTCCATAGACAATATCTTAGCGAAGGACTTTACTGAGAAACCACAGGAAAATCTGTAATTACTAGGCTGGTCGATGGTTTCTCTCCAGTAACTCGTCGACTAATCTGGCGTGACAATAGAAGACAGCAAAACCAAGGCTGGAGTTTCAAATTTCGCGTTTCAATTTAATTCGCGTAGTGAAATCATATGGACATCATTTGGCCGACGCACAGTAGCAAAGGAAAACGTTGAAAACGAATAAGACGCAAGGTCCGAGTGGAATCATGTTTCGGTTTTATAGAGAGTGCGCTTACTTAGGATGCATTTATCGTGAATCAGTAGCCCAGTGCAAAGTACCAAGCGACTAGAAATAAGGGTTACTGGCTCCTGAATATAAGATGGATAAAAGAACCGACCCACAAATTTAAAGACCCATGCCCTTAACAATGGCATGCTACAGAATTCTTGAAAATGTTCTAACTTCGGATACATTAAATTACACAAAACAGCGTCTGTCCACATTTCAACACGGATTTACAAATTATCGCTTGTGCTAAATTCACCTGCCGTTTTTTCGCTTGCTCGACATTTTGCGAGCCATGGATGATGAGTAACACGCAGATACTCCAGATTCCTGGGAAACACGAGGCCCGCTGCAGGCCGTTAACGAAGATCCGAGCAACCGGAATAGGTTTCCAGATGTGTTAGTGGCTCAAAAACTTCTCAGATATTAGAAAGCAGTACGTTGTAGTCGACGCTGAGGGTTCATCAGAAGCAAGGGTATCGTCATGAGAGCCCCATGGAACTATGGTTGGACCGTGACGGAAATTGGTACATGTGATTTACTTCTATACACAAACAAATGATTACAGTTTCAGAAAAACTGGATGATTTACTCAACAAAAAGAACTTGAGAAATTGGGCAAGTCAGTAACACGATGGCCTACGTCTAGCCCTTATGCAAGCAATTACTCGGCTTGGTATTGATTGACAGAGTCCTTGAAGTTCCTGAAGGATGATATTCTGCCCAAATGGCGTGTTAGGTCGTCAAAATTGTGAGCTGTTGGAGGGCCCTACCCATAATGCTCCAAACGTGGTCAATGGGTGAGAGATACGAAGACCTTGCTGCCCAAGGTGTGGATGGGCAGTAGGAGAACAAGTGGCAGAAACTTCCGCCGTTTGCTGGTGGGCGTTACCTTTCTGAAATGTAAGCTCAGGATGGCTTGCTATGAAGGGCAATAAAACGGCCATAGAAAATCTACGATGTACCGCTGTGCTGTAAAGATGCCGTGGATGACCACCAAAGGCGTTCTGGTATGAAAAGAAATCGCGCCCCGGACCGTAACTCCTGGTTGTCCCGGCATAGGGCGAGCGACAGTCAACTTATTACCCCTCCGGTTTCTGAGGAGTCTCCAGACACGTCTTCATCCTGTAATCTGACTGAATGGAGTAGAATTGTCTTCAGCTATGAATCTCGCTTGTAAATGACCCCGATGACCACGGGCGACGTCCCTCAAGAGGTGACTCACGGAGAGTCGTCCGTCTTCGTAGCGCAGCGGTAGCGTTACTGCCTGCTACGCAAGAGGTCCGTGTTCGATTCCCCGCAGGGGGATGGGTGTAGTATCTCCTTCATCATCACTGACATGCAAGTCACCGAAGTGGCGTCAATTGAAAAGAGTGGCAGTACGGCGGCCAAACCCTGAAGTGGAAATCCCGGCCAATAAATGCCATACGATCATTTCATTTTTTCATTTTTGCATTGCGTCGACCAAATTATGGTAACGATGAGAGATGTGACATATCCAGAGACAATGTCAGAGTCGAAAACTCGGAAATAAATGAAATGGCGTACCATTTATTGTGAGACATGTCACACACTGCAGGCAGAGTGAAGCTACACATTAAATACTATTGAATCTAAATTGTCTTTATAATACATTAAAATACGTGCTTATCATAATATACAAGATCTCAGCGAAAATTTGAGCGAAAATAAAGTTCTATTATTTATAAGATTTCGTACGTATTACCAGCATAATGATGCATCAAATAGATATAGTGCATAATGCCTAACACCAGACACAAGACATTTTCTTCAAGCACAATACTGCATGGTATTTGCGAAAATGTCAAAAACCATGTCAAAAATGTGCGAACGAGCAGTTACAGCGCACACTTTGAGGCTGGGAACCATTTTAATTCATGTGAAAAATGTGCAAACGACATTTTTGACATGGTTTTTGCATCTGCGGATGAACAGTTTTTACTATGTCAACGAGTGAAACAAGTAAGTGAAATTTGCAACTCCGGCTGGTTTTTCATTGTACTGATTAATAGAAGTTGTTGACCCACAGGTATCCAGCATGATGGAAGTTCGTGTAGAAAGAGGATTGATAACCACAACTTTCCAGTTTTCTGTGGTAGTGAAAGTGTCAATAATGATTCTTCCGAAATGGTAAACTTTCATCTGCTATTAGGGAGGTAGGGGAAGCCAACTGACGAATGTTTTGGTTTGGAGAACGTGAAAAATCGTCTGGCAACATGAGTTACACCGGTGTGCTCCTTGGCAAGAAGAATTTAAATGTCCTTGCAGCCATTAGAGTTAAAATCTGTGAACCAATGGACTGTCAGTGAAGGTTAATGATGTTAAAGAAGGAGACTTTTGGTCATTTTTATATTACTTACGTAGTAATATTTCCAAGTTCGACAACGTTAGACACAGTGACAGGGAAAAGCTACCATTTCTCCTAAATGGGAATGACAATGTTGTGGCAAGGGGAGTATTAGGAAATATCGGCAAGAAAGTACTGGCTCTGAGCACTAAGGGACTTAATATCTGAGGTCATCGGTCCCTTAAAATTTAGAACTACTTAAACCTAACTAACCTAAGAACATCACACACATCCATGCCAGAGGCAGGATTCGAATCTGCGACCGTAGCAGTCGCTCGGTTCCAGACTGTAGCGCCTAGAACCGCTCGGTCACTACGGCCGGCTAAGAAGAAAGTGCTGGAAATCATGTCAGAGAAATATAGAAATCCTGTGGCTATACGATATCAAGTAGAATTAGCCGACGTTAAAATGGACTTTCTAATGAATGAGCTGCCTGAAATAGTAGAACATATGAATGTAGACGAGTATTACCTGTTGAATTTAGACACAATGCAACCACGGCTTCTACTTAGGAGGCTACCAGAGAAATATCTGCGTGATTGTAGACAACGATAAGACAGCTGGGATTGGCTGTTTAACGTGGTTGAGCTCCGAATTAGAGAAAAGATACATAAAAAACTTGTATGTCCAACGACGAGCCCAGGAGTGAACAAATGTGTTGGTAACTACCTTATCGATCTTATGAATTGTCCAGACATTACAGTATGAGATTTTTTTACATCTTCCTTGGCTAAAGAACATGGTATTTGTAGGCTGGAGATCAGCTACAGAACAGGTCGTGTGCTTCATCTTGTGCAAAGCTGTTAGAGAACATTAAGCACCAACAAACAGTATTTAAAATGTGTTCCACTTTATTCTGTGCCAATGCTTCCATACAGTGTCAGTTAACGAATAATTTACAGAACAGCTGCTGTGTAGTGTTTAACAACTTTCTGCAGTTTATCTACTGGGGTAATAAGAAAACACGAAAATTAGCTGGTGTATAAGTAAGTCTTTCAGAAACTCAAACTCAAGAAAAGCTTATAACCTATATTCTGTCTGTATACAGCTAACATTGTCTACCTATAAACTACGTTTGGATTCTTAATATAACTTCTTCAAAGATGATGTACGGAAGTGCCACATTATAGCAAGGGAGCCATACTTCTCTCAACCTAGGACATTGTTCTCAGCAATGCCAACATGTATAGATAATGTCAGAGTAGGACAGATTGCTGCCAGCACTGCTATTCCACAGGTCTTAAGAAAAAGGCTGCATGTATTGATCAGACTTAACTCACTCCGCATTACAATGCAGGAAGTGTGTAACGTGCACGAAAACCAAAAGTGGAAATGGAGGTGATCGAAGCAAAAAAACGAAAACAGGAGCATGTGACTAATCAACAGCCACAAAGGCGGAATGTAAACTGTAGTAGGAAAAAGAAGAAGCTATTGCAGATGTGCAAGGAAGGCCTACACGTGGCTTTCAACACAGAGTATGGAGAACATGGTCAAATGTGGGAAGTGCATGGTATCAGCATTTACTGTAAACAGCGATAGATTTACTATATTAAAGACATAAAAGTCTATCTACAAATCTCCATTTCCACCTTGATCTGCTTAAAAGGAATAGTTACTTTATATTGAATTGCAGTGCACTGGATGTTGTACACCTACCATCAGAACAACGGTTTTCAGAGATTAAAACCAGAAGAACATAAACCTTTCTACATCTAGATATACATGCATACTCCGCAATCCACCATACGGTGCGTGGCGGAGGGTACCTCGTACCACAACTAGCATCTTCTCTCCTTGTTACACTCCCAAACAGAACGAGGGAAAAATTACTGCCTATATGCCTCTGTACGAGTCCTACTCTCTTTTACCTTATCTTTGTGGTCTTTCCGCGAAATATAAGTTCGCGGCAGTAAAATTGTACTGCAATCAGCCTCAAATGCTGGTTCTCTAAATTTCCTCAGTAGCGATTCACGAAAACAACGCCTCCTTTCCTCTAGAGACTCCAACCCGAGTTCCTGAAGCATTTCCGTAACACTCGCGTGATGATCAAACCTACCAGTAACAAATCTAGCAGCCCGCCTCTGAATTGCTTCTATGTCCTCCCTCAGTCCGACCTGATTGGGATCCCAAACGCTCAAGCAGTACTCAAGAATAGGTCGTATTAGTGTTTTATAAGCGGTCTCCTTTACAGATGAACCACATCTCCCCAAAATTCTACCAATGAACCGAAAGCGACTATCCGCCTTCCCCACAACTGCCATTACATGTTTGTCCCACTTCATATCGCTCTGCAATGTTACACCCAAATATTTAATGGACGTTACTGTGTCAAGCGCTACACTACTAATGGAGTATTCAAACATTATGGGATCCTTTTTCCTATTCATCTGCATTAATTTACATTTATCTATATTTATATTTAGCTGCCATTCTTTACACCAGTCACAAATCCTGTCCAAGTCATCTTGTATCCTCCTACAGTCACTCAACGACGACACCTTCCCGTACACCACAGCATCATCAGCAAACTGCCACACATTGCTATCCACACTATCCAAAAGATCATTTATGTAGATGGAAAACAGCAGTGGACCCACCACACTTCCCTGGGGCACTCCAGATGATACCCTCACCTCCGGTGAACACTCGCCATCGAGGACAACGTACTGGGTTCTATTACTTAAGAAGTCTTCGAGCTAGTCACATATTTGGGAACCAATCCCATATGCTCGTACCTCAGTTAGGAGTCTGCAGTGGGGCTCCGAGTCAAACGCTTTCCGGAAGTCAAGAAATATGGCATCCATCTGATACCCGTCATCCATGTTTCGCAAGATATCATGTGAAAAAAGGGCGAGTTTCGTTTCGCAGGAGCGATGCTTTCTAAAGCCGTGCTGATGCATAGACAGCAACTTCTCTGTCTCAAGGAAATTCATTATATTCGAACTGAGAATATGTTCGAGAATCCGGCAACAAACCGATGTTGAGGATATTGGTCTGTAATTTTGAGGATCCGTCCTTCTACCCTTCTTATACCAGGCGTCACCTGCGCTTTTTTCCTGTCGCTCGGGACTTCACGTTGGGCAAGAGATTCACGATAAATGCAAGCTAAGTAAGGAGCCAATGCAGTAGAGTACTCTCTGTAAAACCGAATTGTAATCCCATCAGGACCTAGCGATTTATTTATTTTCAACCCATTCAGCTGCTTTACAACCCAGGGATGTCTATCACTATGTCCTCCATACGGGAATCTGTACGAGACTCAAACGGCGGTATGTTTGTACGATCCTCCTACGTGAAAGATTTCTCAAATGCTAAATTTAAAGTTTCAGCTTTCCTTTTGCTGTCTTCCGTTGCCAGGCCAGACTGAACAATGAGTGACCGGATGGAAGCCTTCGACCCGCTTACTGACTTTACGTAAGACCAGAATTTCCTTGGGTTTTCAGCAAGATCTTTTGCTAAGGTATGACGGTGGTAGTGGTTGTATGCATCGCGCATCGCTCTTTTTACAGCAGCACGAGTCTCTACTAACTTTTGCCTGTTCTCATTCTTCCGATCTTTCTTGTACCGCGAGTGCAACTGTCTTTGCTTCCTGAGCATTCTCCGAATTGCGCTGTTAAACCACGGTGGGTCTTTTCCGTCCGTAACCCACTTTTTCGGCAGATACTTCTCAAATGCGTGATTTACAATGTGTTTAAAATTTTCCCATAATTCTTCCACGTCTACGGTACCAGAAGTAAATGAAGTCGATTCATTTACTAAGTGGGGTGCTAACAACTGCTTAACTGCTATTTCTAGTAAGAATAATCTCCTAGCCTTCTTGACCGACTTTTTAACTTTCGTAACCTTAGTCGTAATGACAACATCATGATCACTAATCCCTGTCTCAACACTGACACCGTCGATGAGGTCTGGTCTGTTCGAGGCTACCAGATCTAAAATATTTCCATTACGCGTTGGCTGTCGATTTAGCTGCTCGATACAGTTTTCGGATAATGTGTTCAAAAGTAATTCACACGACGGCTTTTGTGTACCACCTGTAATGAATCCATAGACATCCCAGTCTATTCTAGGTAGGTTGAAGTCGCCTCCGACTAATACAGCATGATCCGGGTACTTCTGCGATACCGAGTGTAGACTCCCTTTGAATGATTCTGTAACTGTCACGGTGGAACCTGGTGGCCGGTAATAACACCCAACAATTAACTTTATCTCTCCTAGCCCTGTTAAACGTGTCCAGAATACTTCACTATCACACTCTACTTCGACCTCAGTAGACACAATATTTTTGTCAACTGTAATGAAGACACCATCTCCTACGGTGTCTAATCTGTCTTTCCGATACACGTTCCAACCCTCACTAAATATTTCAGAACCGCAAGTCAAGAAATATGCAGCCAAGACCGTCACAGAGTTGACGAAGCCTCTGGTTGAGACCCTCCACTCGGCGCCAAACCTAAGGACCCCGATCCACTCTGAGTCCTTTGATGGTAAGTCGTTTGGAAAAGCCGTAAACGTAAAGTTCTGTACGCAAATTCCGCAAGACTGTGCAACACAGAAGCTGATATTCTACACTCAGGAGCTTGTTGCATGGGGGTGGTGGCGTTGTGCACTTCTTCTTCTTCTTCTTCAGTAGCTCTACAGCCCTTGGTGAGCCTTGGCTTCTTCAACAATCTTCCTCCACACTTCTCGGTTATTTGCTGCTCTTTTCCACCCCCGGACTCCCATATTGCTGATATCCATTATTACCTCATCGATCCATCTTCTTCTAGGTCTCCCTTTTCGCCTAACTGAATGGATCATACCTTTCATCATTTTCTTTGGCATTCTATCCTCTGCCATTCTCTCCAAGTGTCCTAGCCATCGTATTCGCTGTGATTTAACAAATTTTACTATGTCCCTGCCTTGTATTAACTCCTGTAATTCAGCATTGTAGCGTATTCTCCAGCCTTCTTCCTCCCTTATTGGCCCATAGATTTTGCGTAGTATTTTCCGCTCAACGCTTCTTAGAGCATTTTTATCGTGTTCTGTCAATGTCCATACCTCTGAGCCGTATCTGATAACTGGGCGGACTAGGGAATTATATATTAGCAATTTAGTTTTTCTTGTAACAAGGCTACTTTTGAAAAGCTGCATATTTGCAAAGTAAGCTCTGTTTCCTGCTTGTATTCTTTCCCTTATAGCCTTTCCAATACTGTTATCATTTGTTATTAGGGCTCCCAAATAGTTAAAAGAGGACACTCCATTGAAGCATTTCCCATTGATGTTTAGGTTTTTAGGGGTTCTTCTGGCCTCAGATTGTGACATTACCATATATTTTGTTTTGTTTACATTTACTATGAGGCCAATTTTTAAGGCTTCTGTTTCCATTGCCCGGTATGTTTCTAGGAGTGTATTGGTATTTCTTCCTACTATAGCAATGTCATCAGCGTATGCACATATCTGGCTAGTTTTCATAAATATGGTGCCTCTTTTGTTGATTTTATTTACTGCACTATGCAGGGCAATGTTGAATAGGACAGTGGAGAGGCTATCCCCTTGCTTCACACCTTTATTAAAGTCAAAGCTCTCACTTGTTCTGCTAAGGACCTTTACTTTTGCTCTTGTCTCTGTCATTGTCATTCTGATTAGTCTTATTAATTTAGCACATATACCAACTTGTTTCAGTACTCTGTATAGTTTTTGCCGAATTATGCTGTCAAAGGCTTGTTTGAAATCGATGAATAAGAAATGCAGATCTATATCATATTCATAGAACTTTTCCATCATTTGCCTTATCACAAATATTTGATCAGTTGTTCCTCTGCCCGGTCGAAAGCCACACTGATATTCCCCTAGTATGCCTTCTGCACACTTCCGTATCCTTTCGTTTAATATACTTGTGAAGATCTTATAAGCTGTACTTAGGAGTGTTACACCTCTATAGTTTTCACATGCTGTTCTGTCCCCTTTCTTATAAATGGGGACTATTATTCCAATTTTCCAATTATCTGGCATAGTTTCTGTTTCCCATATATCTGATATTAATGTGTGCAGTTCCTTTATTACAGCCTCACCACCAGTTTTTATTAATTCAGCAATTATGCTGTCTTCCCCAGGGGCTCGATTGTTTTTTGACTTGTGCACAGCCTGGGAGACCTCTTGTAGTGTTGGTTTTCTTGCCTCATTGGTTTCATTGTCTACTTCCAGCTCCACTCTTCCCTCCTGTGCAGCTGTCTCTTCATCTTCTAGGCTGGTGCTTAGTGTATCTTTGAAATATTCTGCCCATCTTCCCACTATCTGTTCTTCCTCCCTTATCATTTTCCCATCTTTACTGGAACAGGCCATTGTTTTTGGTTGGAATCTATTCTTCATTTTGCCTATGGCATGATAGAACTTTCTTATTTCACTCTGTTCCTTTAGTTCTTCTAGTTCTTGAAATTTCTTCTTATTCCACTCTCTTTTCTTTCTCTTGCACAGTCTGTTAGCTCTTCTCCTTAATCCTCTATATTGTTCCACATTATTTCTGGTTTCTCTCTGTAGCATTTTTGTTCTTGCCCTGTTCTTTTCCTCTATTGCTGACCTGCAATCTTCATCAAACCACTCCTGGGTTCTTCTGTTCCTTCTTATGCCTATTATTTCCTCTGCAGCATCCTTAATGGCTTTTTCAAACCTGTTCCACCTTCCATCTACTCCTTCTGTGGTCTCTTCATTGCTCAACTTTCTGCTTAGTGTTGCTTGGTATTTTTTTACTTCATCGGGGATGTTCAGTTTGTCTGTATTCCATTTCATCATCTTTCCCATTCTGTTGCCATTTGTTGGTGACAGTTTCTCTCTCAAGACTGATTTTATCAGAAAGTGGTCTGAATCACAGTTTGGTCCTCTGCAGCTCCGTACATCCGTAACTGACGTGGAGTGGCGTGCAATCACTAAAATATGATCAATCTGATTGACTACTCCATTGGCTGCAGACGTCCAAGTTCCCAGATGGATCCTTTTATGTGGAAAGCAGGTACTTTTAATAATCATATTATTCCTTGCTGCGAATTGGCATAATAAGTCTCCATTCTCATTGTTTTCTTCATGTAGTGAATATTTTCCAGAAACTCCATACAGATGTTCATTCCTCCCTATTTTTGCATTAAAATCTCCTATTACTAGCATCAGGTCATATTTAGGTACTGCACCGTATACTTTTTCCAAGTCTTCGTAGAAATGTTCTTTAATTATATCCTCTTTTTCCTCTGTTGGTGCATGTGCATTAACTATTGATATATTCCTAAATTTACCTTTTAGTCTGAGTCTGCACATCCTTTGATTTATGGGTTCAAATTCTAGAAGGCTTTTCCTAACTTCCCTAGTTATTATAAACCCTGTTCCAAGTTGGCCTGTTCTTTCTTCTGGTCCACTATATACCAACGAGTACTCAGGTTTATCTATCTGCCCATTCCCCTGCCATCTTATTTCCTGTAGCCCTACAATATCGTATTTGAATTTTAAAATTTCATTAGCTATTTCTTTCATCTTTCCAGGCTGAAGCATTGTCCTCACATTCCATGATGCTACTGTTAGATCCTTTATCCGTTTCCTTTGCCGGGGTCGTGATACATGCTTTCCATCCAGTTTCCGAGGCTTCTGTTGAATTTCCGTAATATTCTTTTTTTTTACAGTATGGGGTTATTAGCCCCATGCCCAACCCCCAAACTGGAGGACCAGGATTTGTATGAGGTTTACTCCTCTAGGGAAGCTGGCTTCACTACGCCTCTAGAGCCCTCCCTGCCCTATGTTGTGGGACACACATTGTCTGGCTCCTCTGTCGGGACCAGTCCGGCTTGGGAGACCCTGCCAGTAGCTATGCTACCGCCGGCATAGCTCTCGACTTCACCGAAGCACGCAAACCCTCCCGCCCGGCACTGAAGGTGCCTACTATAAGGCGGTGTCCCCTGAGAGGGTGGCGTTGTGCACTTGACCAGATGCAACTCCTGGGATGACATTGGAGAAGTCCTGATGCTGATTTCAGCCAAATACGAAAAGTGCAATTGCATGAGCTTGGCAGGATTCATGGAAAGGCCTCGGTGCATACAGCTGGATGCAATGTTGGTAGAATTCTGAGAACATCATTGGTGATGAGAAAGTGATGATCGATGCTACATCAGCATATTCTGCCTGTACTGGCAGTGCCCCACTGCTGACGTGCAGTTCGAAAGTCACCATCTATCATAACACCAAGTCACTTTAAAAATTTAAGTTATTCGTAAGCTGCTAGTTGTGCATGTGTTTGAAATATAAACGACGTGACGAACTGCTCAGTCATGGACCTGCATTGAAATGCAGCGCCTGTACGTAATGCAACTACGGAAAGCTATTTTACGTGACCTGGAGCGAACGTAAAACTGATTTTAATTGCTGACTAGGCATAAAGAGAAGGGTAGTATCCCGTTTTATCTGGCATCAGTAAATGTGAACTTGAAATTACGTGGCTAAAATCTGTGTACTGTTCTAGGACTCCTATACATGAACTTTTATCCCATTTAACTAACCAAGAAATTTGTTGAACGTGATTTTATTTACAATTAGCAAACACTGAAAACGTAAAAAGTTGTGTGCCGGATGCTGATATGAAAGTAGCACTTCATCGCATTGTTAACAATCAAATATTAGTTATCAAATTTTCTCATCAGAAGCGAGCTAAAACTGAAATGATGAGACATCTGAATAATTTCTGTCTTCCTGTAACTTAGCACCGCTGTTTTCTCGCCACAAATGAACGTTACGTACAGGTTTCCTTCACCAGCACTGAAATGTGCACATGTTCGAACTACAATTGTCATGACGAATAGTTCAGTGCTGAATGTAAATCGAATCTTGCACCGATCGTTGTTTGACTCCACACGAAGAGAGACGTCATCTATCGAAATGTACTTCATCATCCCCTAGGAGTGGCATTTTCGAACTTTGAAATAATGTGACGACAAGTCTTGTGACTCACTGGAAGTCGAAACTGTCGCATACTTTTATTGTTGTCAATGGAGAGGCGTTACACAATTTGAATTATATTCCACCGGTATTTGCGTGTGCTCATCGTTGGGCTTCAAAAGATGTGACGAAAATATTTATGCTGGACCATGATTCGAGCCCAACCACACAACTTCGTGGAAACCTTGAATAGTTCGGAATATTAAGCAAACAACGAATTGATGGAATTGGACCCTTACGAAGGCATCAGATCCCAGTAAGAATCCCAGTCCAGAACCAGCATATCCAACATCTGAAGCTCAAATAAAAGGATAAGTATGCTCTTCGCTATCTGAAATGGCCTTTTGTTTACTAACTGAAATAAATTTGCTAGTGTAAGATAAGTTACTCGTGAGAAACATTCTACTTGCCGCTACTTCTGCCTCTGTCATGGCACAATCTGACGTCTAGGCGTTACCAAAGCGACATCATGATTAATGTGCATTTGGAATCACGTTGCAGTTTTACGTTCTTCTCTTTACAGAACCACAGGTTAATTACATTTGTTAGTGACTATCACAAATTACCACCAGAGTTGGGAATCTAACCGGGACCTTACGTATCTCAACACAGCATTAATCTACCAGACCACCAAACCCGACAGGTGGGAGGGTCATGATTTTATCGTAACACAAGTGTGCTACACGTGATGAAAATTCTGACACCCTGACTGCCTGAAGTCGATTACAGTCTTTTCAATTCGTTGACTTCCTTGTTAGATCGTATCGTCATTAACCAACAGCCCTGCCTACCCAATGCCTACGTTAGACTGGGTATTTTGATCACCGAAATAAAATCATATAACTTTCGTCTACACAAACTGCCGGCGCTGTAGGATGCGAAGAGTTCCACAGGAAGTGTGGCCTACTATTGAACTGCACAACCTGTTCGCAGCAAGCGTCGTTAAAGGCAAAAGAAAAGCTTAACCATATTTTTTTCCGTAATTTAGTAAACCATATCTCGTCTGCCTCCTAACATAATCAATTAGCTGGAATCTCAGAGCTAATTTATTTTGTAACCTGCCAGTAATATCAAAACCTTGGAAAAATATTTATCTCGTGGCTGCTTGTCCTTCTGAAAACAATGTCTGCGCCACCAGCTTACGGCCGCCTGACGCACATTGGCATTCAGAATATCATTTAATACTGTGGTTTGCCTTTCAGCGCGAAAATTTTCGAAATACCGTGTGTACAGCATGCCCTAACAACAACGTTGTAATCAGTGTTCACATAGCACATGGCGTAGGGTGTACTAAATATGCAACTGCGGACAAAATTTGCCCAATGGTGCATAAATTAGTCGCGATTTTGTTTGGTTTTCGATACGCAGATTGCTTTAAATATATTTGTGAACTGGCAGTTTATATTTTCGGTTCTAGTACTAGCGATGACATCTTGAACTTTGCACATTTGAAGGTTATGATTAGTGCTGGTTGTGGGTTATAAAACTGAGTTTTAAAAGAACAGAGTTTAACATTGGTGATCCTTTTTTCCATTTGGATTTAATGAACGGGTGAAGGAAGTGGAGGAAGCTCTACGATATTGTCGAGTCCCTTTCATCCTCACATCCCTTGAAAGACTGATGTGTTCCTTGATTAGGACTAAAACTTGCACTTCAAAGATTTGGCGTAAATAGCCCGGAATTTTTCAGAAGATTAATATACACAATGTGTAAGCAAATGTTTATATACCAACCGAAACACCATGAATTAAGAGCATGGGAAATTAGTTGGATGGCCCAGGGCGTCATAGCTGTCGTAATTTTTTTTTGTCATAATCTCTGGGTTATCAGAATATTCATATGAGAGTTATCAAGAAGATTTGATTAGAATGTATTATTATGTTAGAAATAAATAAAAAAATAACCTAGCTCTCATTCTGACGAAGTGGATATGGTCCCACTGCAGCAGTTTGTGGAGATCATCCAGTTGCTGCCAATTATCGTTGCCCAACTTCCACAATGATTTGTACAGTGGTGCACATTGTTAGACCTTAGCAGCAGTTCAGTTTGAAAGAAGTAATTAATGTGAATAATACTAATCAACACAATATTTAACTCACAAGTATGGCTATTCCATATAAATAATTATTTATTTACGCACATTTTAGTAATGATGTTACATACTGAGTGGCACAATTAAATGGGTCTCACACTGGAGTTAAGCATTTTATAGATGAATCCAAAATACCAAACAAGGATAAATTCAAAAGACAAATTTTTAAAGTTAGCATCAGATTAGATAATGGGACTTGACGAACGCAACTCTGTATTGTTCTGCTGTAAATGCTATTAAAATGAGAAGAGTATTCATTACTGTGGTAAGTAAGTTAGATCAGTAGATATTTCCAAAACACATAGAATCGTCTCCTGACAAGTGAAATAAGGGTTTCTTTCAGGTTCTATGAGTAGGATTACTTTAAAAATCAATACAATGCAATAATTTTATTACTGTTCTGAATTGTCCTGAGTAGTGGGCATTTGAAAGAATGGGCACTCCACTATAGTACTTCTTTCACTGTTGTGAATTTTACTGATCTGTAGGTGTTGCACTTTGATTTAAGTTCACTTAACGCGGGGTAGCGCCGTCACAAAACAATGACCGAAGATAGGAAGACGTTAACGTCCTTTTACACACATATCAAAGCTTATGTTTACATATCAGTTATATTGTCTCAAAGGACTAATACACCGACGTGACAAAAGCCATGGGGTACCTCCAAGTTTCGTCACGGACCTTCTTTTGCTCCGCATAGTACTGGAGATCGACGTCGCCTAGACTGAACAAATCGTTGTAAGTACCCTGCACAAGTACTGAGCCGTGCTGTACCTACAGCCGTCCGTAACTACGAATGTGTTGCTGGTGCAGCATTTTAAACGCCAACTGATCTCTCGATTTTTTCCCATATATGTTCTATGGGAAACATGTCGGCCGAGCAGGGTGGCCGAATCATTCGCTCGAACTGTCCAGAATGTTCTTCAAACCAATCGCGAATAGTTGTGGACCGGTGACATCGCGCATTGTCATCAGTAAAAATTTCGTCGATGTTTTGGGGTATGAAATCCACGTCTTCAAGCACCCGAACATGACAGAGGATCCAGCCCATTCCCTGTGAACACAGCCCACACCATCATAGAGCTACCACTAGCTTGCACACTGCCTTCTTGACAACTTGTTTCCATGGCTTCGTGGGGTCTGTGCCACACTCGATGCCTACCATCAGCTCTTAACAACTGAAATCGGGGCTCATCTGACCAGCCGAAAGTTTTTCAGTCATCTATGATCCAACAGAAACTGTTCGCGAGTCCAGGTGAGGCACTTCAAACGATATTGTGCTGTTAGCAAAGTCACTAACGTCGGTCGTCTGCTGCCATAGCCCATTAACGCCGAATTTTGCTGCTCTGTCCTATGCTCGTTGCACGTTCCACATTGATCTCTGCGATTATTTCACGCAGTGTAGTTTGCCTGTTAGCACTGACTACTCTGCCCAAACGCCGCTGCTCTAGGTCGGACATTGTGTTGTCCTTCGTGGGACGTAATATCTGAGATTTGGTATTCTTGGCACACTCTTGACACTATCGATCTCAGAATATTGTATTCGCGAACGATTTCCGAAATGGACTGTCCCATGCACTAGTTACAACTACCATTCCTCGTTCAAAGTCTGTTAATTCACGTCGTGCGACCATAATCACTTTCGACAACTGCTCCCATGAATCACCTGAGTACAAATGACAACTCCGCCATTGCTCTGCTCTTTTATACCTTGTATAAACTATACTACCTCCATTTATATAGCCTCGTGATGACTGGGTGTTGTGTGATGTCCTTACGTTAGTTAGGTTTAAGTAGTTCTAAGTTCTAGGGGACTGGTGACCATAGATGTTAAGTCCCATAGTGCTCAGAGCCATTTGAACCATTTTTTTACATTTACATATGTGCTTATCACTGTCTCATCACTTTTATCATGTTAGTGTAAATGAGTAGCTGGGTGGACTACAGTTTATTTGTCTAAAAGGAGGCAACTTACATCTGCTGACTGTATCATCTCAAAAAGCAAAATAAATCATGCCATTTAGCGAATTATAATTCTCTCATTAAGTTTCCTTTAGTTTACGTCTATGGTTACAAACGTTTTGTTAACAGATTAACGGTTTCGGTCTATAATGACCATCATAAGATCTGTTTATAAAACAGATCTGATGATGGTCGTTTTAGACCGAAACCGGTAATCTGCTAACAAAAATTTTGTGACCGTAGACGTAAATTAAGGTAAACTTACTGCATATACGGGTCACTGTTTTACTCGCGACAATTTCGCAGCTTGTGTGACAATTCACTCAGTTCCACTAAGATGAGGAACTTTCATTTCCTGCACTTAGATGGTAGCTGACAAGTCTTGAGTACCAATGTGTCTACAGCAACACAAACGTTGATGTTTACTTTTTACTATTAGCTAACGCTCTATGAGTTTTCCCGATAATATACTGCTATTTTTCAGATTCCATTCTGTCTGCTGCTCACTTACGAAACACTGGCTGTATCTGAGATGATGTTTGTCGTAGCATAAAACTGCCGAAAGTTAAGAAGCTGGGTGCCATCTATAATTTACCGTCATAGAGATATGGATAAACTAGCCTTACCATAGGAATGGATGATTGTAAAACTTTTACGTAAGATCTTTCACCTTTGATAATTACCGTGACACAGTTATGTCTTGGAAACACAATTAAGCATTAAATACATAATAACGAAGTTAAATATAACTTAGGAAATTTTGCTTAGATTTACAGCATTTGGTACAGAATTTTAAATACTGAGGTAATTGTAATTATCAGGTGAAATCGATATAAAACTCAATGATGGATTCTGTAGATGAATTGAATTAAGCCTGCCCTCAAGTTGGTTTCCAACAATCCCCGTGGGCTAGCAAGATTTATGTAGCAGCACTGGTGTGATATTTTGAGAGCCATAGCAAAAATATGTTCCTACTGTGGGAAAAGCTGAGGCTTCGAAACTTCACAAGATTTGTATGCCAAGGCTTTTACCGTCGATTTACTCTCTGTAATGGAGATGAATTACCCTTCCAAATACATTTCAAATCTTCATTTACTTTTTATGAAATATTCTGAACAATAGTTATGTAAGAAGTAATAAGGAGAAAATTTAATTTTTTCTGTTGAAAAGGATGTCATTTTACTCGCAAATTACAATAATTTCTCTCATGTTCCGCCTTGTTAGCCAACTGCTGTTCTTTCCGACTTAGCTGCTACTTCCGCACTGGCAGAATGTTGCTGTCATCGGTGTCTCTCTAGCTCTGTGATAACGCGTTCGTTTACTAATGCGAATGCAACATTTGCCATAGGGACAAATATAGCTAGAAAAGTGGTAAATGAAAAGTCAGTTATTTTTCCTCCTACCCTGACGGAACTGAAAAACGCCAAAATGAAAAATCTGAGTTCGTGGTTTTCGTGTCGACTAATAGACAACATTTGATAATCATAAGCTGAATGATGGAATTACTACTACAATATTACTACAGTTTTATTTGTGATAGTCGTATTTATTCGTTTCTACGAAATTCTGGGTCTCATATTTCCACTATTTTTTCGATGATGATTTGGAAAGGTAGAAGCATTGTAGTTTCGCATGACGCAGTGCTCTCCTTTAGCTTTGCTTGTCACTTAATTTTTAGAGTAAAAGGTGAAGTGCCAGTCTGAAAAACTGATAAAAGGGATCCAGTAATGTATGTAAAATTCTACAGGTAAATCTGGTGATTTATCACTGTGACGATAAAGCAGATCACGTTGGAACATGTTACCTAACTGCAGAATGAGTATACACACTACAGCTACCATAAAGCCATGAATGTATTGTCTCGGTTAGCTTAGAATGGTATCCTGTTGTTTCATTTGTTGTCTCGATTCTCTTAACTGAAAATATCAGTAAGCGTTTCATAATACTGGGAATCTGATGCATTTGTAATGACGCATGAGAAGGTTGAAAAAGTGAGTACTTTTTGCTTTTGGGTTAAAGCCACAGAGCTGTTGGCTAATAGTTACTCGTTTAACGTATGATGCTAAAAGCTGTTGACAACTCCCCTGCAACTATGCTTCTTATTATTGTGTGAGTAGCCATAGTTCACTGCTTTGGGAATACCAAGTTACTTCGGAAAATATGATCTGTAAGTTCCTATAAACGAATTGGTGGAGAAGGAATACTTTTCGGTCAGCTTATTATTCATAGTAGAAAAGTGATATCTCTTTAAGAACGAAACCACCTGTGAGAGTTTTAGTGAACTAAACGAGCTAGGAGCTGGGGTACGCAAATAGGAAGCATCCATTTTTATAGATTCATTCATTACATATGCTACTTTTGTCGTCTGTCCTCTAGCTGCTGTTGAGGTTGCCCGTGACGTCAAGTGAATTAATATCCACAGTGAGGAAATTATTTGAACTTCATAGAGTAGTGGGTTTAGGGTGATACGAGATGCCAATGAAATAGCACTTGCTGCTCTGACTGTCAAAAATTCGTAGATAACAAAGAAATTCAGAGGCCGTTTTGAACACGCGGAGTCGTTATAACTCGTCAAGGATAAAAGAGAGGTCCCAACTCCCAGAGAGACCCGGGACTGAGTAATTACCTTCGGTAGTATGCCAGTCGCATAGGACGTAGTCTTGAGATCTGTAGGGAATCGAAGCTCATTTGAAGTGCACAAAGACTACAAAGGCTGTAAGTTATGTTTCTTTGTGTGGAATCATAATTTATGAGAAATGCACGCTGTGGAGGCTGGGTGTGGTCGGATTAGCGGTGGTGTATGTGGTTAATGACGGCGGATAGTGTGTCACTCTTGTTTATCGCCTCCACGACAAGGACACTGTCGGCTAAAAAGAAAATATCCACAAACATTTGTAACTGCAGGGAATATTGCTGTGATTAGTTTTAATTTGATAGTGTTCTGTGTGGCTTACAAAGATGTTGACGCATTTGCTACACTGACAAAAAATCTATTCAACGGAAGAAATTAAGTTTGTTATGAATTGTTAAAAAATCTGGGTGGTCTGAATCAATCCCAAGCATTTTTCGCCACTGTCTTTCCTTTTATACCATGGCATTCACAACAATGAGTGTTGCTGTGTGCAAACACCACTCCCGCTACGTTTTTGAGGAAATACTGTCATTGGATCCTTCATTACAATGAGCGATAAAATGCTATCTTACTTACTTTTACGTACCAGTCAAATGTAACAATTACTTCTAGATAATTCTGATATAAATATCCTGGTTACCTAGGGACTACTACAAAAATAGTGACAGCTATGTCATGGACTATCCAATTAATTACCCCTGCTCTTAATTCATGTCTTTCAGTTGGCTTATGCACATTGGCTTACAATTTGTCAGCTGTTTCCTCCACGTCTTTGAAGCGCAAACTTCGCTCCTGGATTGCTAGTCCGCTGAAGGTTCACATCGGCCACGCCGACGTATTCGTTTCCGTTGAGAGGATTAAGAGGACTTGGAGACATTGTAGAATTTGTCTGGGGACCTGTGATAAGTGAGTTATTTACTGGGGTGAAACAGAATCATCCAGATAAATTCAAAGTGTTTTTCCTAGGTATTTCAAATAAGCATTCTGAACGATTTTCACTTATGGTGCATCACTTGTCAAATGCATCTTTTTAGTCGAGGAAGATCATTTCACGCAGAAACTACAACTAACTGTGTCTCTTCTTTGCGAGTTATCTGACTTAATCAGCGTTACGACCACAGTTGCTCGCTGGGTCTGCCCTGTAGAGCCATTGTTGCAATGGTTCTAGGTTTCTGGCTTGCTTTACGTGATAAGAGGTACAGCCGTGAGACTTTCTTAATGTGGCAAATAATTCATGTCACGAAGCGAGAAAACAGGCTGACGTGGTTTCTGTTAAAAACTCCGTTTTCTGACCCATAATCAGAGCAACTCATAACTTTCAAATCTGTAACCTTCAAGATGTTATTGCAAGAATAACACTAGCGCCACAAACAAAAAATGACAATTGTTAAATACACTTACAACAATCTGCATACCAACACTTCAAATAAAATCGTCACGAATTTATGCATCAGTCCCCTTTCTTCGCGTTAATTAAGTCTACAGTGGTGAACTACCTTCTTAGTATTCCCTGTGTTCATATGCTACGTGAGCACTGGTTAGAATTTTGATGTTACTGCGTGTTGTACACACAGGCAGCCACGACCTCTTTCAGGGAAATGTTTTGACAAGATATTGATAATTGTTTAGCCAAGATTTTTGTATTACTGGCAGGTTACAATAATGTAAATTATCTCTGAGATATCTAGAAATCGATCGTTTTCGCAGAGAGAAAGGTTAGGATTTACTAAATTACGAAAAATAAGTCGGGTTCTGTAACATAGTTTTCTTTTGCACTGTGCGAAGTGTACCACGAACAGGCAATGGACTCATTTCGCATTCTACAGTTTTGGTAGTTTGCTTATATACGGTCGTTATACGATTTTGTTTCATCGATTATAAAATCAAGTCTAATTCACGCTCTTGGTACGGAATGAAGTTACTGAACAAGTTCTAACTGACTGCAGGCAGTTAGGGTGTCAGAATTTTCATTAGGTGTAACAAACATAAGTTACGACAAAATTATGACACTGCCACATGTCGAGTTTGATGGGCTGTTGTATTAATGGTAGGTTGTAAACGTGACGTCTGGGTTCATCTCTGGAGACGGTCTGTGGTGGTCACAAACAAATCCTCTTCATATTTGGTCCGGCAAGGAATAGAACACGCAATTCTAGCGACGTTCCGTATTCGTATTGGCGCGATGTCGCTTCGCTACCGAATAGACTTATGGTTGCGCGATATGCCGAACGTCCGTCACCAGCAATGTTTCTAACACTGGCAACTTCATTTCATTTAACGACCCAATTACCGCTTAATGAAACAGGGTGCTTGTTTCATATTTTATTTGAGCTTGATATGTTGAAAATAAAAATACTGCATTGGACTGGGATTCTAACTCACATCTTCTCGTTGGCAGCATCTGATCCCTTTATGACGATACAGTTCCATCAATTTGTTATTTGTTTAAGATTTCGTACTCCTGTAGGTTTCTACGAGAAATTAGTGTCTGGGTTCGAATCCAGGTCTGGGCCAACAGTTTCCGTTGTTTTTTCAAGCTCAAACATGAGCATACCTCACTGCTGGTGGAAAACAATTTTGATTTTTAACGTCTCTCTATTGACAACAATAACCATATGTGACGGCTTCGACTCTCGGTGAGACACAGGTCTTTTCTCCATATCTTTTGAAATTCAGATAAGCCTCTCCTAACTATTGATGAGAGAGAATTCTATAGTTGACGTTCATTTGCGTACTGTCAACGACGATATGTGCCGGATTCGGTTCTCAATCGTTACGATGTTTGTAACTGAGACATGCGCGCATCAGACTTTTGATGAAAGAAACTTGTTTCTAATTTCCATTTGTGGCTAGGAAACAACGGCGGTAGGTGCTGGGCTCGAATCCCGGGAAGGCAGAAATTATTCATGTGTCTTGTCATTCCTGTATCTGACATTTGACTGCTCTTTGTTCACAATGCGATTAGTTACTAGATTCGAAGCTCCGCCAAAACAAAATTTTATATCATGCCATTTCAGTTTTGATACTTGTGACTCGAAACCTCTTTAATATCTTACGTGCTTAGTTAAGAGGAACTATAGCTGCTGGATAGGAGTCCCAGTCAGTTAAAGAGTAAAGAGATTTCCATCATGTAATATCAAGATCATATTTGCTAAATGGTACTGGATAGCAATGCAACTCAGTCTGCATTCGAATTTAGGTCGGACATGAAAACTTTACTTAGACAAGACTGTCTATAGGTGCTGTGTTTTAATCCAAACCAGAACAAAACTGTACGCCATCGCAGTTATAGTTCATGCAGATGCAGAACTACTTTCTCCCAAATAATATAGCTCTTTAATGCCAGTTTGTATTAGAAAACAAGAGCGATAAGTCTCTTCGAACTGCACATACATCTACGTGCCATCAGGAATACCGTAAAATTACTAGTGGTGCATTGTAGATGGTGATGACGGACCGCTTCTTTCAGTTAAACGCGTTTTTTTCTGACAAGTTAGTTGATTAACCATCTTACAGAAAACCTGTCACCAAGGTAATGGCGGCTAAGAGATGTTCGATAAACCTTTTAGAAAGCACGAGTGATTAGAATTATCATTTAGTTTTTAATGAGGCATGCTTGAAAATTTCTTCTTCGCGAATGAATTTAGTTTTGAGTAAGGATTACGAAATGCTTTATGTCGTAGAATTAAGGGCACTAGTTGTTTCAGATACTAATAACAGTGGTAACATTTTAGATAAGTTATTTATTTTAAATTTAAAAAATCTGAATATACAAGAGTCTCACGTGTAGTAGAGTGTTTTCTGATATTTGTAGTATCATGGCATATGATAAAACCAACAGTTACTGACATACAGAGCATTGTTCTCTAGCGATCGCTTGTGGTAACCGTTTTGTATAGTGAAACTACTGTACCAAACTGTGATTACGGTACCTTCAAGATAGATGTGTTATATGTGCTGCACGCAAATCAAGGAAAACACTATTCAAGACATTCGGATACTTTTGAGTTTAATAGTATTTTATATTCACCTATTCAGCCTACAAGTTCTCCTTGTCATCAGTGCAGGAGAAACTGAGATATAATTTTGTGTGGGAGAAGCAGAAGAGAAGTTCCTCTATAACTGTAAAAATAAATTCTGTCTCCATCTTTTGTAGTGAGTGCATCAATACTATGTCTTAATCGGCTGAAATTTAATCCTTTCGCCAAATTATTGCCTAAAAAGTGTAATGTATTTCGAAGTTTTTGGACCAGCTGATTTCAGAACTTCTGCATTACTGCCGTGTTAGATGCTTTGTTATTTATTAGCCTTTTAACTAGCCTGGTAGTTTCATTTTCATTTAGTGCTCGTGAACCTGCATTGGTCTCTACGTTATTATAAAGTGGAAATCTTTCTTTGATCCCATAGCAACTCAATAGTTTTTAAAAGGTATTTGGAAAGTTCTCTGCAGTTTTCTGGTTGTTACGTTCCAAATGTCTATCTGTCTTCATCAAGAAGAGATTTTGGGACTGATAGATTTATAGCTTCGTTTTAGATGTTTTAGAAAAGCCTTCGTTACGGTCTTCCTCAGCTTCATGGAACTGACTATTTCCATATTGCCTGTTTGTATAATTAAGTCTGAAGCTTCTTTTCTAGTTTCCAGCAAGAATTCAATGTGCATGTTTTGATTTCTTACCATATGATCACAATCTTTATTCCAGCAAAGACGCTATTCCCCCTTTTGTAAAGAAATTTGATTTTCAGTTGATTTAATGAACATACGTTTGAATTTTTTCCCATTTTGTGTTTGCTTTTTTTGACATTTGTTACTAATAATATTAGCCGGATTTTACTGTATGGCGTTCTGGAACTGCTATTTTCACGATTCATGGATATTGCCATTATTATGTCGTTCAAGATACACCTCAATTATGCAACTAGGAATGTGTTCTGAACACTGCCACCTGGCTGCAAACCAGAGAAGATTTCATGAATAATATTTTCTTCAGTTGTGAACGAAATGCCCTGATGGAGTGTATTTTTAATAATTATTTTGTCTGTTTTACTTTTGATCGGCCTGTAAATACCCAAATCCATGGTGTTCTTGTTTGACAATTTTGTTTCTTGGTTGGCTTAAATTTCAGTATGTTGGTCTTTGAGTGTTTCTCCTAATTTGTTGCGCTTATCTGAATGTTCTGATTTTGGGCACCGGATGGCTATAAATCAACTGTTCCCTCTGATTTGTGACCTTGATACAATTATGTCTTCGTGAACTTCATGAAAACTAATAATCACAGTTGCCGTCTCTATAACTACACTCAAAGCTAAGAATTTACAAAACAACTCAAATATTGCAAGAGGCATTGTACTATTGCAAATTGTTTAACTGTTTGCGAAGAGATCATTCAGTTATTTTTGCTCCTGCAGATGTAAGTAGTTGAGCTTTAGTTAATGTAACTTACACTTCTGGTAAATTTTGAGGGCGGTGGTATTTGAACTCAGCTACCAAGTTAATGTAAGGTAGCGGTTTTTCTGCGGTAGTGGACTCCTGCTCCATATTTAGTAGATACTTGCGCTACTTTTAAATTCTCGTTACCGCACTTCACATTTTTTTGTGTGACTCAACTCATCTCTTTATGGATTATTGAGTGCAGAAAGATAGAACAGTACAGGCCTATTCTCGACTTCATATCTCAGCAAATAAAACATTTCATATGGAAACTCTTCAGCGAAAGGCGAGATTTAAAACAGATGATTATACGAATGTGGTAGAACATCCCTCATCAAACAAAACTATTTGAAAGTGTCGTTAACAACGTGTGAGGGAGTATAAAAAAGTTTGATTAATGGAACGATCGAGAAAAACAGGAGTGTAAAGAAGACAAAACAGACACATACATCGGTACTCACTCCACCCCTTCCGTCAACATTAACGAAGGAATCAACAACAAAGACCAAACTTCACATGTAACCAAAGAATTCCTTAAATATTACTGTCGTACAAGAGATGAATCAGGGATGCGGAGAGTTAACAATGTAAATAATGGCATTATAGGTTCCAAAGGGATTATGATATAAAAGTGAGTTGCAAAATCTTTTACAGAATAACTTCAGAGTAAGAAAGTTCTTGACAACTGTAGCAATGCTGTAACTGTTCATGTTCATGTACACGTCTGTAAACTTTCAATCTTTTCGTCAAGCACAGATGTTGCAACCTGTTGTGCTTCATTATAAAAACGTCACATGTGAAGAAAGCAAAGCACAGCCGCTTGTCATCGTCAGGATACACGTAAGCGGCTGGTTAGCTATACTTCAGTGAATAATTCAACATTGTTGAATAACTGAACGCTGTTGTTGTTATTATTATGCGTGGTAACTATTGAATGATCAATTTATTTGTTACGACAGCGAATATTTTAAAATTAATTAGTTTAGTCCATAAAAAGAATACATGTCTACAAAGTATATTTGGAAATTGGGTATATATGCTCCCGTTAATGTTGCTTCTGGAATCGTTAAAAAAAACCATGACCCTTATAACAAACAAAAATTCCTCCCACAAGGAAAATTTGAGGTCTGGAGGGTTGAAAAACTGTAAACCTACCTGTCTCCTCTCTGTAATTTCCAAGTTATTCCCTAACATAATTGTCAACTGTGACGGAAATAGAGCAATGAATTTTTGACCACCAAAGAAACAAGCAGGATCTGGAAGACGATTACCAAAATTAACTTCTTAACTGGGGGTGGAAAATGTATGCAGCAGAAAGCTATAAATACTTAAATTCAAAGTACCTGAAAAAACTTGTGACACAAGTGTGACAAAATAGGCACCACCGCCATTGAGAAGGGAAACATTCAACCTAAAAAGTAATTAATACTTTGATTATATATCCCTACTATTTTAGTTCACTAAATTTAAACATGTAGTTCTTCGCAACAGATTTTGAGTAAACGTAGCAAGGGATATATATCCCGATGATGCTAAACAAGACCTAACACTGTAATCATGATTTCATTGGAATCACTGTCCTAGCGCTACGTACAACATTGAAGAAAAGTACGAGTAATTGTAAGCAATACTCAGAATAATATGAATACTTTGCATATGGTCGTTGCCTGTATTCCGTTCTAGATTCTGCTCAAATAATAAACTAGAGCGAAGTCTCGTTCCTAATTTCCTTAAAATTCTGCCGAAAAATTCTGTAATTACTGCTATTGGCTTCTACCAGTTATTCACAAGATCAGCAATATACGCGGCGGTATTTTTAATTCCCTCAGCATGTAGAATATTTAGTCGGCACACACAGTCGCTGTTTTATTTTAACTGTATTATTTTAATGTCGTACTTTTGGCTACCCAAATAACGTTACATTCCAATATATCGCTGTGGTTTCCTCTCACCGGCAAAAACACTGTGTTTTATTTTCGTCCTCTGTTTTTTGCAGTCGGAATGCTGTTCTGAATACGGACGGAGAAACATTTTCATGCAATTTAGTACAATTCCCACGATCAAGGGCGCCCATACTCGAGGGCAAGGGGGGGGGGGGGGTGGATGAGTACCTACCCCTTTTATCTCTCACAGAAAGGAAAGAAATTAAATGATCGTGTGCCATTATAGTGTGACCAGGTTTCTTTCATTCAAGAGAATGATTTAAAAATCGGTATTACACAGGTTTTTAACAGGGTTGTAACTAGTCCAGCCCCGCACCCCTACAAACTATCATGTGGGCGCCCTTGACGCTGTCATCTTAATTTCTTTCCAAAGACATTACGTTAGTTTAAAAGTCAGAGATTTTTACACCTTTAACGTGAAATTACCCCCTTCCCCCCATGAACCAGGGACCTTGCCGTTGGTGGGGAGGCTTGCTTGCCTCAGCGATACAGATGGCAGTACCGTAGGTGCAACCACAACGGAGGGGTATCTGTTGAGAGGCCAGACAAACGCGTGGTTCCTGAAGAGGGGCAGCAGCCTTTTCAGTAGTTGCAGGGGCAACAGTCTGGATGATTGACTGATCTGGCCTTGTAACACTAACCAAAACGGCCTTGCTGTGCTGGTACTGCGAACGGCTGAAAGCAAGGGGAAACTACAGTCGTAATTTTTCCCGAGGGCATTCAGCTTTACTGTATGGTTAAATGGTGATGGCGTGCTCTTTGGTAAAATATCTCCGGGCGGGGACTACTCAAGAGGAAGAAGAAGGGAACGGTTGGCAGGACATGTTCTGAGGCATCAAGGGATCACAAATTTAGCATTGGAGGGCAGCGTGGAGGGTAAAAATCGTAGAGGGAGACATGAATACACTAAGTAGATTCAGAAGGATGTAGGTTGCAGTAAGTACTGGAAGATGAAGAAGCTTGCACAGGATAGAGTAGTATGGAGAGCTGCATCAAACCAGTCTCAGGACTGAAGACCGCAACAACAACAACAACAACAACGTGAAATTACAAATGAAAATGAAGAAACTAGAGAAATAAATTAAAGATGTAAAAGAAATTTCTAAAGTTATTCTCGGTGCTCTTTGACTGTTAGTTACATTAAAACCATACTATTGATTCCAAAGAATCGCACTCACTTTTATGTTTGAAGTGAGTATTGTGGGAAATTACTGTGATATGCGATAGGATATTATACTTTTCGTATGCATCCTCATCGGTGATCAAGATATCTTCTTAAAAGACATTATTTGATTGCAAAGCCCATACGTACGAGTAGTGGAGTTTTGGAGAAGAAATATGCCCGCTTAAAGACTGATCGTATTAGATACCAGGGTAACCATGAGCTCTTTCGCACCAACCCTCTTTTCTAAGAAGCTGTCGTTGTTCTGGTCGTACCGGTGATTTATTATGCAACATATCAAGTTTACTCTTATTCTCTTGGAAGAAAAGTAACACATATGGACACATATTTGATAAAAACTCCAATACACAGACATACAGAGAGCAGAGCAAACGCATTCCGAATGTGGAGGTCGAGTGCAGTGCTATACTACACGTTCAAATCAATGCATTTGGGCTAGGTGGTGGCAGCTGTGCTACATTTACAATCTATTTTAGAACACAAAATGAAATGTTATGTCATGATCGCATATATACCGGGTGATGAAAAAGTTAGTATAAATTTGAAAACCTAATAAACAACAGAATAATGTAGATTAAGAGGTAAAAATTGACACACATGCTTGGAATGACATGGGGTTTTATTAGAGCCAAAAAAAAGTTCACAAAATATCCTATAGATGCGCGTTGTTTGATGATGATCGTGTGCTCAGGCTCCACTTCCGTCATGCTTGGCCTCCAAGGTCCCCAGACCTCATTCCGTGCGATTATTGGCTTTGGGGTTACCTGAAGTCGCAAGTGTATCGTGTTCGACCGACATCTCTGGGGATGCTGAAAGACAACATCCGACGCCAATGCCTCACCATAACTCCGGACATGCTTTACAGTGCTGTTTGCAACATTATTCCGCGACTACAGCTATTGTTGAGTAATGATGGTAGACATATTGAGTATTTCCTGTAAAGAACATCATCTTTGCTTTGTCTTACTTTGTTACGCTAATTATTGCTATTGTGATCAGATGAAGCGCCATCTGTCGAACATTTTTTGAACTTTTGTATTTTGTTGGTTCTAATAAAGCCCCATGTCATTCCAAGCGTGTGTGTCAATTTGTACCTCTTTATCTACATTATTCCGTGATTTATTCAGTTTTCAAATTTATACTGACTTTTTGATCACCTGGCAGATCTGACATCACATCGATAGAATTCCGAAAAATGACGAGGGAATAGGTAGAAATTGACCAAATATAGAGCCTAATGCGGCGAACTTGAGGAAGTACTTTGCTATCTTCTCGTTTGCGCCGAACAATTTGTATATGGGAACAAGTATGCTGCAACAGGAGGAATCCAGGAAAACGTGAATATTGAAACGAAAGGAATAAGGGAGGCAGTCAATTTTTTCCCATTGAGGCAGCATTCTACCGTATGTCTACTGAGGTTCTAGTGATTCCGGATGCATCAGTCACGTGACATAGCCTGCGTTCTACTTGTATACAGCTACTTTTCGGTATGTGTTTTAAAGCACTGTGTACTTGCGATTGTTAACTGGAAACCTGTCGGTCATCAGAGGAATTCCATCTCATGTGTGAAGAAACTTGACACATTCCTCTGAAGGAGCTTCGATTTTAAGCGATCGCCCCTGTCTCATCTTGCGTGTAAAGTCTAGACTTCAGGGTCATAACTAACTTAGCGATAAGAACTTGTGATGCGCTGCAATTACTGTGTACACATTTGCCTGACTGATGTGCTGTTTACAGAGTTAGTGACGGAATGACATGTAATTTTCACATGTCGGACGCTGTTGCTATGCGTTTATCTGTTTCCTTGTAGGATGTAACCCCCGCTACTAACTATCATTTTATGTAGGCCTGATGCAGACGTAGTATAATTTCTGAATCGTGATCAGATGTGAACAGTGGACACTATACGTCTCCGCAAAGCTATATTGCGCTCGTATCATGCAAAGCAAATGAATTACGGTTCGATAAGATAGTTCAGCGTATAGAAGCTGAAAAGAAGAATGTATGTCTGATAGGCCGGAAAGGTATACGATCTAACATCATAGCCCGTTTTGAAGTGCAGAACGTTCTAGTCCTAGGAGTGTATGTTCTGTATCTTACCAATACCTTCTGGGTACAGATTCTAGACTCTAGAACAATAATTTAGAGTTGATAGCTTCGTTGATTTAGGTAAAAATGTGTCCAACTCAATTCGTCTCGAACTCCATCGCATATAAAAATAAGTCTTTTCTTATTCTTCTTAACTGTATGCTATTACATTACGAACTTAGAAATCTGTTATTATACATCAATAAGGAGTGCTAAGCTCCTGGACATGGTCACATCTCAAAAAATCTCGTGCAATTGGATGGGTTGGGACTTGGAAAGCTATATTCATTCACGAGACGTGGAGTGTAGCGCTCTTCTTCTGATCGGCTGGAGATTAATTCTCTAACGATGCTGCAGGGTGGGTTGGTCAATGACTGTGTGAGGTTGGTCTTTTACCCTAAGACGGGGAGTATGCTCTGTGATTCCCATACACTGAGACATGGCTCGTAAATTAAGTACTATGCTCGAGGTATTAGAAATGTGTAGAGTGCTGTCTGGTATACGTTGATGATTTAAGTGTTCGAGAATTAACTGTGAATGGGCGTACTGAGTAGTCATCTATCCATGTTCGCAATGATACTCGCAAAGTAGAGAAGGGGTGGTTTACCTATGATACTGAAATTATAAATTCTGGATATCATGACAACACACTATTCGAAGAACAAGGCCACTAATATTTTTCTTTTCACTATCTTTTTACTGCGATAAATTCTATTATGATTCAAAGATAACCTAAACACACAATTACATTTTATACAACAATTACACATGAGAAACTCGACCCAGTGGGCATGGCTTTACATTGGTGATTCTCTATCTTATGGTCTCGTAATTTTCTAACGCTATAGTGCACTTTCTGGATTGGATGATGGATATTTTGCTATAACCCACACTTCGACTCTCACACCCATCATCAGAAAATTTACTCCAAACCGAGCGGTACAAAAAGGAACATGCATAACCCACTGCCTCTGAATCTATCTTGCTACTCTCCCATGCAAACCACACATAATTAAATTACATGGAATACATCACACTGGCAACATAGAATACATCACAAAGAATAGTCACAACGTTAGAATCACTTCACTTTCAACTTCCCCACTTCAATTAGTATTCATCCCAGTTTCACACGATACTGCGCCACTTCGTAACTTTTCTTTCCTACTACTAACTCTGGAGTATATATGCACGTCTTCCTGCGCAATGCAAGCCAAGTGGCGTTGCTGGATAGACGGCTGACTCACCTTGCTTCTCTCTCAGAGTATTAGAGTTTGGATCTAGCGTCACACGGAAACATAACACGCAAAGGTAATATTAAGATCATATTCACCTTTCCTACCACGAACTCCGGAGGATATATGCACGTCTTCCTGTGCAACGCAAGCCAAGTGGCGTTGCTGGGTAGACGGCTGACTCGACTTGCTTCTCTCTCAGAGTATTAGAGTTTGAATCTAGCGTCACACGGAAACATAACACGCAAAGTAATATTAAGATAATATTCGTCACACACGTGAGTCCTCAACTGATACCTTGGACGAGTACTTCCCTTTATCCTTTGTCTCATACACAGATTGAGACCCACACAGTACTCACCACGTGGAAGTGCTCGTCTCTAATTTCAAGTCCTGCGTACGCCATTTCTTAAATATTTCCAACTTATAGGACAGACGCCAGTAATTCCGCTTAACTTTAGCACTCGGAAGTATTTCAACTTAGTACTAGCACTCGCAAGTATTTCAACTTATTGCTACACGTGGTTTCATTGTGACCGATTCGTCACTTCTGAAGATTACTACGAACCCCTTGATATTACGTGCCTGTCATTTAATTCTGCCCCAAAAAGTTCCTGAAATAAATGATTATTCCAAACTACTCTTAAGTATTTCACATGCATACCATTCTCTCCACTCTTTTGTCTTTACGGAGGACACCTAAGACAGGTCATACCAACACGCAATCCAGCGCAAGAGTGCTGAAACATGGCCGTTCTTCAGGTCATCTCGCACCTCCGCCGAGGTGGGGGAGCACCATGCTACCGTATTGGTCAGCCACATTTCAGGCGCTCAAAGCTCAGGTAAATTTCACCTATTTGGTTCCACAGAAGGTGACCAAAGGACCGTCTGAAAGATGATCATAAATTGCACATTCACTATCTGTGGTTTAGCAGACGACCATACATTCACTCATTTCACAGATCTCACCAAATTGGATGTAGGGATTTATTTTGTGGGAGTGCACATGTGATCAATTAAATAAATAAATTGTCCTTCGTTCTTACACTGGTATCCGGCTTCAGTGTATTAAGTGAAATTGAGTTATTATTACAAAAAGTAACAAAGAATGTTGTACCTATTTTCAATGTTGGGAGGTACTGTACCCTTTCAAACAATATCAAAGAATCGTAGTTGGAATCGGACACCCACACTCAGATATCTAGCTGTAACAGTTTGAAGGTATGTAAAATGGAAGAAACACATAGATCAATCGTTGGTAAGATATGTGGCACATTTGGGGTCATTGGTAGAATACTAGGGAAATGCTATCAGTCTAGAAAAGAGATTGATTACGAAATATCCGTGCGCCCTACTCCAGATTACTGCTCAATTGTATGGGACACATACCAAACAGGACTAATAGAGAATACTGAACGTAGACAGAGAAGGGAAGCTCGGAGGGTCACAGGTTTCTCAGACCCGTGGCAGATTGTCACTGAGATGTTGAAAGAACAGAACTGGATGACGCTTGAAGGTAGACGCAAACTATCAAGAGAAAGACTAATTTAAGTTTCAAGATCCAGTGTTAAATTATGAAATTAGTAATATACAACAACAACCAATGTCTCGCTCCCGTAGATGTCTCAAGGAAGGAACTGGGCTATTTACAGCACTCACAGAGGCGTTCAAACGTTCTCCTTGGGTTCCGGACGCGACTCCATCGCGAAAAGGTGTTAATAACGGGAAAGTACGACCTGCCACGCTTTCATTTGCGGAGTATGGATGTGCAAGGCTAGGGCAAACGTCTTGCGATTACCCATGAGATGTTTCTCTAACCTTAAATATTTTTTAAATATTGTTTATTGTGCAGAAGTGGTACAAAGCTGTATCACTTTTCAACATGATCTCCCCCACGCTCAATGCAAGTCCTCCAGCGCTTACAAAGTGCATAAATTCCTTTAGAAAAAAATTCTTTTGGTAGTCCGCGCAACCACCCATGCACCGCGTGGCGTACCTCTTCATCAGAACGGAACTTCTTTCCTCCCATTGCGTCTTTGAGTGGCTCAAACATATGGAAATCACGTGGGGCAAGGTCTGGTGAGTATGATGAATGAGGAAGACACTCAAAATGCAGGTCTGTGATTGTTGCAAATGTTGTACGGGTAGCGTGGGGCCTTGCATTGTCATGTTGCAAAAGGACACCTGCTGACAGCAATCCACGTTGCTTTGATTTGATTGCAGACCGCAGATGATTTTTTTAGGAGATCTGTGTATGATACACTGGTGACAGTGGTCCCACATACAATGCTCCATAGTGACGCCCTTTTTTGGCCCCAAAAGAGAGTCAGCATAACCTTCCCTGCTGACGGTTCTGTTCGAAACTTCTTCGGTTCTGGTGATGAGAAATGGCGCCATTCCTTGCTCGCTCTCTTCGTTTCCGGTTGGTGGAAGTGAAATCAGGTTTCGTCTCCAGTAACGATTCTTGCAAGGAAGCCATCACCTTCTCGTTCAAAGCGCCGAAGAAGTTCTTCACAAGCATCAACACGTCGTTCTCTCATTTCAGGAGTCAGCTGCCGTGGCATCCATCTTGCAGACACTTTGTGAAACTGGAGCACATCATGCCCAATATGGTGTTCTGACCCATGACTAATCTATAAACATGCTGCAATGTCATTCAGTGTCACTCTGAGGTTTTCCTTCACTATGGCTTCAACTGCTGCAATGTTCTGTGGAGTCACAACTCTTTGTGCCTGGCCTGGACGAGGAGCATCTTCCACTGAAGTCACTCCGTTTGTGAAGTTCCTACTCCATTCATAGACTTGCTGCTGTGACAAACATGCATCACCGTACTGAACTTTCATTCATCGATCAATTTCAACAAGTATCACACCTTCACTACGCACAAACCGAATAACAGAACACTGTTCTTCCCTGGTGCAAGTCGCAAGTGTGGCGGCCATCTTTATACTGATACTACGACGGTATGCGTGCATCTGCACTGTGCTGCCACCTACAGGCAATTCTGCACGTTGTTTGTAGCACGGTTACCAACTTACAGAATAACGGCGCAAAATTTCGATTTGTTATTAGAAATTTAAGGTTTTCATTAGACTCACCCTCGTATATTTAGGAAACCTAAAATAATTTTTGCCGACCATAGTGAAGAGGTGTACCCAGCGATGTCTGCCTCTTAGACTCTAGGCAGATCAGGACTAAGCAGGCCACTGAATTCCTGCTCATCACGCGTTCTCCGGCAGAGTGAACGGAGCCGGCTGCGTCCACACTGCCGCCTGACCGGCCGTTGCTATGAGCTGGCCCGAGGCGTCGCACATGGCACTGCAGTAGCCGCCACAGCAGAGAGCGGTTCTGGGCCCTGTCTGCACACCCATTACTTCCTCCAACAGCATAATCTTGTCTCAGGAATACTTGGCGGACCTGCATGCGCTCAACTCAATAGAGCCATATACACTCCTGGAAATTGAAATAAGAACACCGTGAATTCATTGTCCCAGGAAGGGGAAACTTTATTGACACATTCCTGGGGTCAGATACATCACATGATCACACTGACAGAACCACAGCCACATAGACACAGGCAACAGAGCATGCACAATGTCGGCACTAGTACAGTGTATATCCACCTTTCGCAGCAATGCAGGCTGCTATTCTCCCATGGAGACGATCGTAGAGATGCTGGATGTAGTCCTGTGGAACGGCTTGCCATGCCATTTCCACCTGGCGCCTCAGTTGGACCAGCGTTCGTGCTGGACGTGCAGACCACGTGAGACGACGCTTCATCCAGTCCCAAACATGCTCAATGCGGGACAGATCCGGAGATCTTGCTGGCCAGGGTAGTTGACTTACACCTTCTAGAGCACGTTGGGTGGCACGGGATACATGCGGACGTGCATTGTCCTGTTGGAACAGCAAGTTCCCTTGCCGGTCTAGGAATGGTAGAACGATGGGTTCGATGACGGTTTGGATGTACCGTGCACTATTCAGTGTCCCCTCGACGATCACCAGTGGTGTACGGCCAGTGTAGGAGATCGCTCCCCACACCATGATGCCGGGTGTTGGCCCTGTGTGCCTCGGTCGTATGCAGTCCTGATTGTGGCGCTCACCTGCACGGCGCCAAACACGCATACAACCATCATTGGCACCAAGGCAGAAGCGACTCTCATCGCTGAAGACGTCACGTCTCCATTCGTCCCTCCATTCACGCCTGTCGTGACAGCACTGGAGGCGGGCTGCACGATGTTGGGGCGTGAGCGGAAGACGGCCTAACGGTGTGCGGGACCGTAGCCCAGCTTCATGGAGACGGTTGCGAATGGTCCTCGCCGATACCCCAGGAGCAACAGTGTCCCTAATTTGCAGGGAAGTGGCGGTGCGGTCCCCTACGGCACTGCGTAGGATCCTGCGGTCTTGGCGTGCATCCGTGCGTCGCTGCGGTCCGGTCCCAGGTCGACGGGCACGTGCACCTTCCGCCGACCACTGGCGACAACATCGATGTACTGTGGACACCTCACGCCCCACGTGTTGAGCAATTCGGCGGTACGTCCACCCGGCCTCCCGCATGCCCACTATACGCCCTCGCTCAAAGTCCGTCAACCGCACATACGGTTCACGTCCACGCTGTCGCGGCATGCTACCAGTGTTAAAGACTGCGATGGAGCTCCGTATGCCACGGCAAACTGGCTGACACTGACGGCGGCGGTGCACAAATGCTGCGCAGCTAGCGCCATTCGACGGCCAACACCGCGGTTCCTGGTGTGTCCGCTGTGCCGTGCGTGTGATCATTGCTTGTACAGCCCTCTCGCAGTGTCCGGAGCAAGTATGGTGGGTCTGACACACCGGTGTCAATGTGTTCTTTTTTCCATTTCCAGGAGTGTATATTATCAACATTGTCCTTACGTCGCTAGAGTTTAACTACAGAGCTTTACATTTTCATGAGTTTGACCGAAGTTGAAAGCCCGTTATGTCTTCCTTAGTACGTAGATATTAGCAATCAGAGTGCTGTCCTCCAGAATGAAAGAAACGGGGAACAACTTTATATGTGTCTTCACCCGCAAATGTCTCCTTATGTCAATGTTAAAAAATATATCGGCTCAACCATCTGTTTATAGTGTAAAACACTAAGATTGACGCGTTTCGGAAGTCAACTTCCATCATCAGAATAACAAAAAGTGAAAGAACCTGTCAAAACTCGCTACAATGGAACATGCACCAGGCACAATAAAATTGATAGTAAAATTAAAACATCGTGGCTACTTCCCTTGTTGCAGCCGTGTCTTCCAAGGTGCATATCCACATAGTCGTCAGAATATAAAAAAGCCTAAAATGGTGTCGCCTATGGTGTTCAACATCTAACCACATGGCTCTCTACTCTATCGTCGTAAACCGCTCGTGCGTCTTCGTTGATACCACACACCACGTAGTCAAACACGACACTGAAACGCGACTGAGCTCACGCGCAAGTAAACAAGGAAGTCACAGAGATGTCTATACAAACAGATAACGTATACGTGTTCCAAGAACCTCATGAAATGATGGTATCCTACTAATTGCTAAAAATGTAGTTACAAAAAGAAACCAGTGAAATGTTTTAAAAAGTTATTTGTATCACCAGTTAGTTGTTCATTCAGTATTTCTGATTGTCCACGCTACGTATCGTAATTTCCAGCTGTTCTAGTAGATCCAGCTTTTTGCCTTTTTCCTGTCTACGCAAGATAACGAGATCCTGATCTATTCACAACATGGGGTGTCCCGTTTCGCAAATTTGCGTGGCTATAGCTGACTTTTTGAAACTATTAAGCCGGAAAATATCGCTATGTTCTTTGTAACGTACTTTAAAGGACCTACCAGTTTGGCCTACATAGCTTGCCCTGCACGTGTTACACTGAATTTTATAGACCCCATCTCTCTCATATTTATCGCTTTCCTGCTGCAAATTATTTCTTAGTTTAAACTGCAGCGTATTGTTGGTCTGAAAAGCGGTATCAACTTTAAAAGGTTTGAAAATGTTAGCCACTTTTTGCGAAATATCACCGAAGTATGGTATTGTGACTCTCGTAATATAATTTGCGGTGTTCTTCCTTGCATTCGCGCGCTGTTTCTGTCGTATTAATTTATTGACAACGTTTTGGTGATATACGTTAGCTCTGGCTAGTTATTTCACGATGCTCAGCACAGTCATTCTGTCTTCTTCATTCATAGGGACTCTAAAGGCTCTATCTATCAAAGATCTAAAACCAGAAAGTTTCTGGCTATTAGGATGGCAGGAATTATTTTATATCAGCACATCAGTTGTGGCTGGTTTCCTAAATATTTTAAAAACATGCCTACCATTTTTTTCCTAATACTTAGGTCGAGAAATTGTGGAAGAAGAGAAAAATTGTGACCTGTAATTTCTGGACCTAGGTATTAGGAAACAAAATGGTAGGCATGTTTTTAAAATTGATATTGACATTCACAACCACGACCTCTCATCCAGTATGGATGAAATCAAAGTCTTCTTATGTTTCAGATATATTGCCTAGTTGAAAAGCCGGCCGGAGTGGCCGTGCGGTTCTAGACGCTACAGTCTGGAGCCGAGCGACCGCTACGGTCGCAGGTTCGAATCCTGCCTCGGGCATGGGTGTGTGTGATGTCCTTAGGTTAGTTAGGTTTAATTAGTTCTAAGTTCTAGGCGACTGATGACCTCAGAAGTTAAGTCGCATAGTGCTGCGAGCCATTTGAACCATTTGAACCTAGTTGAAAAAATTATCACTACGATTTCCGTCTCAACCTTATATGACAACTATTGGAATCAAGGCCAGTGAACAATCCTGACAATAAATGCGGCTCAGCGATCGTAGAGGTGACAGTGACCCACCCTCTGCAGTGCTTCTAAATAATAACTGTCCCACCTGTCTCTAAAATCGTTCTCTTAGGCAGGCACTGACTGTACACGGGAAATGCAGCCTAAATGGATGTAATAAACAAACAATTAAATAGTGAGAAGAGTAATGGAACTAAAATACTAAGAAGTCAACACAGTGACGCCAACAGCTTGGAGTCACTGAATACATAGCTCCCCGTCAGATTATAGAAGTTAAGCAACGTTCGGCGTGGCCGGTATTTAGATGGCTAACCGCCTGGGTTCGCCACGCATTGTTGGCAGATTACCCTCTGCCTTTCCGGGAAACGGAAGGAGGAGAGGTTGCGTGAAAATCCTGAACAACAGACTTTGTGCTAATGTCCTAGTTTAAATCTCACTTTATACAAAGTGTGTCATGGAGTGAGGGCATGTGACAATGTTGAACAGGTATTCCGTCGAATGTGGATGTTATGCTCATCGGCGTCTTTGGTGCTATTCGAGACGAATAGTCTGTGTCCCTTCTCTCTTCATCAAACAACGCAAAGTTGACTCAACACTGGACGCATACAGACAGACTCTGTACCCGCATATTACAGTCATCTACACGTATCAGATGCACTTACAACAGGCCTCTCACACTTCACGAAGGAAAGGATTCAGTGCGCGCGAGGGATAGCAAATTCCTTTCCGATTAGGTGGCTGTGGCTCCCCCTCCGGGTCTACTAGCCAACCATGCCATTCCACTTTACTGTCAACACAGTTAAGTAGCTAAGTTGAAACTGTTCGTTGTATTTTAAATTAAAACACAAAGAAAGATGATGGCCTTACATAAAAATTATGCAATACTTATGGATTTCCACATAAAGTTTAAGTAATTAACGCTTCTATGCTTGATCTATATCATTCACACATTCACATACCCTGAGTCTGTTGCACTTATTATGTCTAAAATGAGATTTTAAATAAAAACAAGTGCTTACTAGATATTATTGTGCACAAATGTCTCGTTTTTGTGTTTATCAGTTGTAACTTCCCCACAAAAAAGTAATAAATAATACGAATAATATTCACGTATAGTGTAACCTCCCAAAGAATAAATTGCGTAACCTATTAATAATAAAATGTGACTAATCTCTCACTAAAAAAAATTGTCGCTCACTTATAACCTTTCAATAATGACTGTGAATTTAAACTGGTGAATTTTGGACGTCAGCAGTGCTGCGTCATGGCCCTGAAAGATCATTCTGAATAAAAGAAGAGAAAATTCTTACCTCAATGAAGTCGCCGGATAACGCATATATATCTGCTCTTACAATAGATTTTTGTGGTAGACCCAGTGCAATGCTGGCCGATAGATTTGTCGTTTATGAAAGGAACAACTGGTTTTTCCTTGCAATATTCGGGATGACCAAGGATTGGAGAATTTAGTAAATTCTTTAAATTGAAATGAATGATTGTCAAAAATTACTTTTTATGAGAAAGATTATTATGAATAGATTTTTTTTTAACATTTACATGGGACTTGAGATAACAATACTACATATGCGCGAGGCTGCTTTTACCTTATACTACAACGCTGAGGCTCCGCCATCGCTGCACACGACCGGCCCAGCCAACTCCATTCACACGACTGCTCGGTAGCAACTACTTACTCCTACTGCTACACAGTTCCTACTGCACTCAACACTGCTCTCTGGTCTGAGATTCTCTTATACCTTACATATCGCAGGCAGCGCATGAGCAATCCATCGAGATTACATCTGCTCGAATGCGCTAACAACAAATTCCTTAATGATGGACCTCTTACACAGTAAAAGGCAGATGAGATCATGTTTATTAACTTTATTAAGTTTAAAAGTGTATATTTTTGAACCCTGAGTAGTTTTCGTTGAGTAAAGTACATTATGAAAGCAAAGCTGAAACGTAAGCTACCACTATCATTTGTCACTAATTGTTCACAGATTGATTATTAGGGTACTGACAAGGAACCAAATCATTAGCATAAAAAGCTTCACAGTTTCTGCAGTAGTTGCACACCACACTGCCATGGTTCTGGCACACATGTCTTGTACACTTGTAGCACACTGTCCGTTTCCCTGTCCTTTGAAGCAGGACGCAGTGAACAGTTTCCTCTATGATGACTCATCATACTGTGGCTGTTGCCATTCCTGTTTTGTGTTTGAGGAATAGTTATGAGCTTCTCCATTTACAGGTTTCCAGATTTCTGTAGACAACGATTACAAGACGTGCTGATCATAAACGGTTGGTTCAAGTCCAACAGAGAAAGTTCCCTGACTAGGATATCCCAGCCTTTATCTACTTAAATATGGAGCAAAATTCCCCAGAAGGCGAAGACTTCTTCTACAGTTGCGAGTTCATTTTTCGTGGTACACAAACTGTCCTTGCCTCTAGGTTTGTGCACCTCACAATTTTATCCACAATGGGTAAAGGAATAAATAAATCCCTAGCAATTTTGGGGTGTAAGTGATTATGCTCCTTGCTGTTCCTGGTATAAATCTTGCCAATTAATGTGGAGAGGTTTTATTCGCACATATGGGGTGAGG
Source organism: Schistocerca serialis cubense (assembly GCF_023864345.2). Taxonomy (NCBI): domain Eukaryota; kingdom Metazoa; phylum Arthropoda; class Insecta; order Orthoptera; family Acrididae; genus Schistocerca; species Schistocerca serialis. The sequence continues at coordinate 451,021,739 of NC_064644.1, forward strand.
GTGTGGGTGGGGATGGGGAGGGGCTGTGCAAAATGGTTCAAATGGCTCTGAGCACTATGCGACTTAACTTCTGAGGTCATCAGTCGCCAAGAACATAGAACTAATTAAACCTAACTAACCTAAGGACGTCACACACATCCATGCCCGAGGCAGGATTCGAACCTGTGACCGTAGCGGTCGCTCGGTTCCAGACTGTAGTGCCTAGAACCGCACAGCAAAACGGCCGGCAAGGGGGGTGCAGATGGGCGCATTTATTCCCTAGAATACTATACGGGGCAACACATACGTTAGCAGATTCACTGATTTCTGTCTAGATGCATTATTACCTACATATGCATCATCATCAGCATCACCATCATCACCACTACTTCTTCGTGCAAAGAGTTGTAAGCTGCTGCCTGAGGAACACCTGCATGGTTTTCATGTAAAGCATTACTTATATCTGACAGGATATCGCCATCCTCAGGTACCCTTTGTGTAGCAACTGAATCAAAATTTGGGCTTGAAAAATGTGCGTTGTCACCTTTCCTGCCCCTTTTTCTAGATATAGATTCCCACGCTGTATCTGAAAAAGAATAATATGAAGAAATAACCTAATTACACTCTTCTCGTTTGAACTGTTGTTCATGATATTGTTTAGTGTTACAAATGACATGTACCTTTCTTCCAAATGAGTGTCGAAAGTCAAACACAACGCTGCTCTATAGCAAAGTCCTGTCGTGTTCCGAGAGGGACTGGAAGGACACTTAGCTACTGTAATAGGGGTCTTACCTCAGTAGGCTCTCTGTTGAGAGGAAGATAGCGTATTCTGCCTATAGAATTTCAGCTACTACTGGCCTACAAGCTGTAAGTGGTATGGAGTACGGAACTCGATGACGATAAGTAAGGAATCAGAGTAGAAATTTTTAGAAGTCCCCTCTACCGTATAACTTCAAAGGCTCCTCTGCCACTGGCTCTCAACCCAACTACTCATTACTGGCCCATCGGCAGCTGTACGAAGACATCTCAGCAACAGCTGATACCTAGGCAGTCGAAAAGTCCAGCTTCTAGTGACCTCCGGTGTAGAGAAAGTGTCTACTGGTGGCTGTGGTGCTCTACTCTACCTCACTTCCCGAACTTTCGGAGCCACTAGTCACCTACAAAGTGCTCTTCCAACCATATTACGTTCGCTCTTGTAGCTCCGTCCTGCTGCAGTCACATAGTCAAGAGTCTACTCTCCCCTGTTTGTCAGCAGGCGTTGCGAGGCCCACTTGTGTTGCTATCTCGTTCAAACACTGTGGCAATGTTGGCCAATCACAGTGGAGCAGTACCTACCTTTTCATTTAAGTGTATGGTGCATGAAAAGGTGTCCTGCAAAAGTACTACAACATTTCTATGCTGTTTCACACACTTATAACCATCTCCTGCCATCTTTCTCTCTCTTACACAACACAGGCGTGCGCTATGTGACAACTGAACAGAGTTGTAAGCTGTAATAATGCATGTTATGCTATCAGAAGAACGCATATGTGTGACAGTAATGTATTCTCTGAATTCCAACAAAAAGTAACTGATTACAACTTAATCTAATTTAATGATGTGCTGGCGTAAGCTGTTGCCAGCACACCGGTCAGCAAAGATGTAGTGCGAAGATCGATAGTAGGCTCTCGATCAAGTGCGCCTATCACTAGAGGCCAGAGACACACTGAGAAGCAACACGCCGCCAACGCCGTCTGGACAGCATGTATTTAGGCCACTGCGGCTGACCGGAGGGCCTCAGTCATTGAGCTGATTCCTGTTTGGCGTCTCTCATTCATTCGCAGATGACTCACTCAGGATACGACAGTGCATAGAGACCATGCCGAGACTAGCAGCGAGACTAAAGCTTGTAATAGCTAGACTACCGATGCTGTCTGCAAGAGGGCTATTAATGATGAACTTGTACCACTATCATGGACTCTATTCAAGATCAGTAGGAGCTTCTTTTAAATAAAGAACCGTATAAATCCACTTGTGCAATTGTGTGCCACTCATAACAGCATCCTCTTCCTTCCCTACGGCACGAGAGTCTACAGTGGTGATGAGGATTCCACAATGGCGATGAGGATATTACAAATGACACTGCAACATAAACCACAGCGTCCAGCGGACCAGGTTATGTAAATGTGCGGTGTAAACAACAAAATGTAGGTGACACTTTTAAGAAAATGACACAAACTGCTAATAATACACTTAATATCTTATTAAATATTGGAAGAGAGCGTATCTGATGAGTGGGTGGATCAATTTTAAGTCTCTGAAGGAGCAACTATAAATCTGTCCCTGTCCATTGGACCCATGGTATGCATACTAGGCATAATATTGTAGCTAATTGTAGTTAAGATGATGTGAATATTTGACAGAGTACACTTTAAGTCACCTAACTTCATAACAAAACCAATGTCCAAGTCCCTACTCTGGGTAACAGAAAACGATCGTAAGTGATGCTAAATCACTGTCCATTAAAGTTCATAGTGAAGTAACTTAACATTCGTGCCAAGTTAAAGCTATCCAGTTGCAAAAGCATGAAACCGTCTATGTCCTCTCATGCTGCTCAAACACCATCACTTGTAAAATTACTAAATACATAAATAGATCGACTGAGCTGCCACACAGAAACTAGATTCAACTCCCAGTAGATGCCTTCCCAGTTTCATTATCTACTGTCCACACGAATAGACGTTGTGTTATTACTGTGGAGGACTCAGAGATGCTACATACTCATGTCAGTCGGCGTTCTCAGCACGCGACAGAAGTTGATAGCTGTCTCATTGCGGGACTTTATTCGTCCAGCGGGGCGAGTTGCGAGGCATTTGGATGTGACAGTGAACCGATGTTGATCTTCTTGGGAACTTGAGGACACGCATACTTGTCCGCAAGGTTCCGGTCCACCATATATAACCACCATGTGGGGCCGCCATAGCATGTACCAAGCACGTCGCAATCCCAACACATCTGCTCCTGCCTTCTGAGAATGAGTAACGGACTTCCTGAAACATTCCGTATCATCCCGCACCTGTGGTCAGAGATGAGCAGCAGCCACATTAGGGAGTTACCGTCCTGTGCGTAGGCGTTATCCCAGATGACGCTCATCAGCGAGTATGGCAGCGACCTCGGAAGAGTTCTAATTCTTCGAATGTTTCGGTGTGGCACAGCTGTGTCACTCCTGATACGTTAATTGGAGAGCCACTGGACTTGACTTCAGGCTATAACACTACAGGGTAACAGGCTAGTTATTCATAAACTTTCAGGCTGCTTCCACACTTTTCTTTTCACTCCAAAGACATTACTATTAGCTTTCCTTTGCTTGTAATTTTCAGGGAGCGTAAAATCAGTGATTTCACTGATAACAGTTACTGGTCGAACACGGACTGTAAGATCTATTGTAAAACCTGTGTAACTATACTTAGTATTAGCACCGTCCCATGCACCAAAATACAATACTGCTCAATTCACGCTGAAATTTTAAGACTATTAGAATATGGTACGAAGAATTACAAGTGATAACACTGAAAAATCCCTGAAATATGTTGTTCAAGAAAAGTTAAGGGAAGAAAGTGAAAAAAATCAATTACTTAGAGAATCTGCCCTTCCATATAGAACTGTAGCTGTTATTGTGAAGCTAATCCTTAAACCTCGAAATACAAAAATTAGGTGGTGAGGGTGGTAGTTAACGTCTACTTTTTTAAAATATTTTAGTCTGTTCAGACACTTCATATTTTAAAATTATGAAAAATTATTGTTTTTAATAAATTATTCTACCAGATTCCATATACAGTATGTCTTAAATTTTTAGGTTAAATTTAACGGAAAAGTTTGTCACAGCAGTGGAAGTCACTTCCCCAGTGAATGTCGTATTCAGTATTTCAAGGTGGACTTCGTTAATTACACATTAACATGTCTTTAGAAAGTAAGTGTGAAACGTCCCCTTAGAAAAATTATACATGACTGTGCTTAAACTGACACACAATATTTTTTTAGAGCAACGCAATCTGACTTTCAGTAATCCCTAGAGGAGAATGGCCCTGACTAAATTAACCTATACGTTTCACAAATCACTTACCTCACAAAAATCTTCGTTACTCGAACTACTGCAATACAGCGAGCGCCACTACTTCCAGCTAAATAAAAGATTCAAACTACGGAAGGCACTAACTACTGATAGGCATAGTTAGCAAATGAAAGATTTTAATAGAGAACAAACAATGTATTTACCTTAATAGTGTTCAAAAGTCATAATATATACAGCAGTTCATGACATCCAGTCTTACAAATGTAATGTCTCTGGCGGACACACGTCCAGATCGTCCGCTCTTGAAATTCTGCCATCTCTCTCCCCACATCCACCACTGCTGGCGGCTCACCTCCAACTGCACAACGCTACGCGCTGTTAACAGCCAACAGCCCAACACTACAATGGCAGACAACAATGCAAACTAGCCACAGACTGCACACAGCACAGCCAGGGATTTTCATACAGAGCGCTACGTGGCTTTACCAATATAAAAACCTAACCAGCCTACTTACAAGTAGAGTGTAAAAGTCGCCGACAGTGAAATAAATTAGCATTTTGTATATTTTTGTGGTGGTCATAAAGCCGATAGAACACATTATTTGAAGAATACTGATATTGCTAACAGTATGCTAAGAGTTATTTTCAGGTCCTACTTACACATCAGTACCTCTTTAAAAAGTATGTTGTTAACATAATTCGACATCAATTAAGTAATATTTTTACATATTCTAGGGTGATGATAAAGTTCCCCCACCTCGCCTCTGACAATGTACGTTGTGGCCAATGTCTTGGAATTGCTAGAGTGAATCAATAGGCACGTTTTAATGTAAAAATACTTAACCACCTCTTCGTAAACACAAATGAATGTACACAATGAAAATATTAAGAAATTTTATTATTTGCGTAACTTCTGGTCAACCAGTAATTTTTAAAAAAGTACCCAGGTCTTTATTTATTACAATCTTGTATTAGCACATCTCGTCCTTCCATCTGTCTCTGTCCATTTCCACCATCCCCTCTCTCAATCCACCTGCTCCAACTGCCTACCCTCTGTCAATCTTCTCCATCTCATTTCCTGTCTATCTCCTCCTCCCCTATCTCTGACCAGCTCCTTCTTCCCATTTATCTGTCCTTCTCCTGCTTTCTCCTCCCCCTGTCAGTCTTCTCCTCCAGCCTATTGCTGTTCGTCTCGTCCTCCCTGCTCTCTCTGGCCATTCCCTCCTCCTTCCTCTGAATGTACATCTCCTCCTTTCCCCTCTCCCTGTCTGTCTTTTCCTTTTCTCCTTTGTCTGTCCATTTCCTCCTCTCCCTCTCTCTGTCCATTTCATCGTACCACATTCTCTGTCCATCTCCTCCTCCTCTCATATCTGTGTCCATCTTTTTCTTCCTCGTTTCTTCCATCTCCTCCTTCTCTCTTTCAGTGTATCCACCTCCTGCTTCCCCCTTTGTATGTATCCATCTCCTCGTCCCCCTTACTCTTTTCATGTTATCATCCCCGCCTCGGTAGGAGGCTATTGGTTCTCACTTTTTCTGACCTCTCGTCTACCAAAGGTGATGGTCTCATGGAACATGTTCGCTCCTTCTTCACAGTGCTGAAAGACCATGGCCCCTAAGCTGGTACATGCGCCATCAGTGACCAAGCAAAACACATGCTCTAAGCTAGGGTAAGATAGTGTGGGCGCCTCCAACAACGCTGTTTTTAAAGACTGAAATTCATTTTCTGCAGAGGCAGCCCAGAGCCACGGTGTCTTCTTGCTAATCAGGTGACACAGCCAATGTGCGTACAGTAATAAACCGTTTGTATAAATTTACTACATCGAGAACTCAGTACAATTTGTCCTTGTGGTTGGTGCAGCCAACTTCTCGATGGTCCCAATTTTCTTAGGGTTTGGCTGTATTCCGTCGGCCGAAATTATTTACCCAAGAAACTTGACTTGTGAGAACTAAAACAAGGTTTGGTGGTATTAGCTGTCGCTTCATATTCTTTAAAGACACGGAGAACCTCCGACAAGATGTGATTACACCCCTTCCATGTTGATTCTGTTATAAACAGATCCCCTACATCGCTCAAGACCCGTTCTTTGAGTGAAGTACTCAGAATACTACTAAAATCCCAAACAAATACTGCCAGAGATACGTTGAGCCCGAAACGGGTGTCTCGAAACTGATAGCACCGTCAAAATACAGGGAAGGCGGTGCACTTCCTGCCATCTGAGTGTCAGATGATTTGCCAGAAATTCGACCTCAGGTCGATGGAGGAAAAGACCTTAACACCGCGGAAATTCCTCGGTTTTTCTATGGCGAACAGTCTCGGGCTCAATAATTGTATTTATTTGATGTGAATCGAGAACTAATCGGAAGGATTGTCCGATTTTCTATGATGCGTAACGAGATGTTATAAGTAGACATGGCAGGCTGAGCCATCACATCACTTAACATTCTGTTGATTTCAAGTACCAACCTGTAATGGAGTACTCGTACGTGCGGAATCGGATAGGGAGGCCTGAAGAATTTTGTGTGCTCCTTGATTTTAAACTGATACATGAATCTATTTACCGCACTTGTCTATGGTGAAAATATTTTCGAACTGTCTATATATATCTCGTGTAGCTGCTTTCTTTCATTCTCTCCAATACTATCAAAACTGTGGTACTTTTCTTCAGTTACATTCAAATATTTACATCCACTTGTTTTTCGTCAAGTGCGTGCAATGCACGATAGTACCAAAGTGGAATTACTTCGTCTTCCTGTTGGTGATAATCGTAGCTAAGTTTCAGACAGCCTGAATCGCGTGTCCTTCAAACTTGATGACACGTGGACCACCCTGCCTAAGTGTGACCCCACCTCTCTCCAGATCAATATTGGCTTCACATTGATTAAGAAAATCTCTGCAAAAATATCAAACCGACACTGAGGTGGGGCAACACGAGATTTCCATCCTTGTTTGTAGGTGCATATCAGTGTGCTATCCTATTAACACCCCCATAATTCAGATTTTGCTTAGACTCATTACTGACCAAGACTAGTCTGTCAGGCATAGTTTGCAAGCATTCTCAGATATGGCCGATACTTTACCACTGTCAAAAATGCTTGACAGCGAGTGTTTTCCCACGATGACATTTATAGTGGGTGTACGTCTTTCCTAACAGGCTGACTGCTCTCATCGAAAATATTTGTCATATGTCTTCATACTCCAATACGTTTATTCGGTTCAATCCGATCAGTCGGGTGGTTGAATTTCGAGTCGTATCCTTGCCAGCGTACCGTTACTATTGCTGTGCAATTCCACATCTCTGCTCTGTCGTGAGGTTTCCTCCATTAACCCCTACTATTTCCACCTGACAACCGCGTTCTCTCCAATTGCTGTAGAACTACTAGCGTTCGTCGCAACACTTATTCCTACTGTCATTCCTAAAACTGTTATGCCTTTCATACTGTGCACTAGTCAATTAGGGCTGGTTCTTTCCAAAGCCACTGCCTCAGTTATTACGTCCGTTATTTCAACGTCTGTCAAAACTTCTGTGTACGTGGGTACGCATTAGTCGATTGTATTCGTCTCGATTTTGTACCGTGCGCTACATGGGGAAAATATAAATCTCTCAGCAGGCTTTTAAAAGCTTCGATAACGTTGCCAAAGCGCCCATCCAAGACTTGTTGGTAATGAAATGGGAGTTCCACGTACAAAAACTCGGATCATTTCCGACACGCTACATGCTGTGTCCAGAAATATTTTTAATAAATATTGAAATAGTTTCTGTGGGGTTTTTAAACCAAATGTTTTTAAATTCAGACGCAGCATGGTTTTCCCTATGGTCAGGTCATGCGTCCAGCACGACCGATAGCTGCTGAAACCCGCGTCCCTTAATCGTTTGTAGGTACGGCAGGAAGGTGCTGTGCGCCCTATCTTTTCCGTCGCCGAATCTTCGATGTGCCCGCATATAAATTCAAGTTTGTACGCTGGTTGCCAATCTGGATGCAGTGTCCTGTCGAATTGGACGCTGAAACTTTTGGGATAATTCTGAAGATTCTCAAGTGAAAAGATGCGCTTTTGATCAAAGGATGGCATAGACCTCACCGCACACATCCTCTTTAGTCAAGATTGCGCACGTATTTCCTTATCTTGAGATCCGCACTGCACCGTTTACTAGTGCTCACTGTACAGTTATCCTCATATCCAATCAAGGATTCTGTACAACGCCTAACGCGTTCTGCACCTTGAGAGCACGCTGTCTGGCTAGTACTGACTCATCGGTTCTGCTGCCAGACACATTAGTGACAATCACAGTGTCGGTCATCGCTACAGATGGTGCAACGTCGTCCACTGAAACCTCTGGCACACGTCTACGATCACACTGCACGTTATCATAATCTCTTCGTTCAGTAACGGGAAATTTTTCCATTTATCTTCTGCCCATCTCCTTCTCTAAACGTCTTCCCTGTTCTTTTCCCTCCTCTTCCTGTTGCCTACCCTGTTTTTTCTCCCATCTCGTATTTCTTTTGTCCTCCCCTTGCCTGGCCTTTTTCACGCCTCTCCGTTCGTCGCCACTGATTCTCTGTTTCTTTTCCTTATTTCGAGTCTCCTATGAGGTGCTAAACTTTTTAAAAGCATGTCTATTGTTGACTGTGGTTCTGTGTTGTGTGTCGGTGACGCCCCTCATGAGCTACACTCGTTACGACCAGGTAGTGGTGAGACCCATCACTTATACCAAGTGAAAAAATTTGTATATACTACCTCGTTAACTTTTCTGTGAACAATGATATCATCGTCAAAACTATTATCCACAGAACCAACTTGCACATTGATGAGTGGAACTTTTCCACTGGGGCTGCTCGCAGGACTGCTGTGTCGCTCCCCACAAGAATTATCTCGTCCTGTGACGTGTCCAATCTGCTTTCCCCCGTGATTCCATCTTTCCTACAGAATTCCGGACGCACCTTTCCCCCGCTTCTCGTTGACATACAAAAATCATACACACAAAGTTCTTGAGGTAATCATAACCCTTGCAACCTGTCTAACTTGAATGAACACGTACACAAAAAAGATATCAGTGTAACCCTCTGAAATAAACACAACGCCGTAGACAATGCTCAAATGGTTCAAATTGGTCTGAGCATTATGAGACTTAACATTTGAGGTCATCAGTCCCCTAGTCTTAGAACTACTTGAACCTAACTAACCTAAGAACATCACACACATCAATGCCCGAGGCAGGATTCGAACCTGCGACCGAAGCAGCAGCGCGGTTATGGACTGAAGCGCCTAGAACCTCTCGGCCACAGCGGCCGTCGTAAACAATGCAACTGCATGAATCACACAGTGCTGCAGAAACCGCAAACCACATAAAATAACGAGAAATAAATCACATTTTTAGTATATTCAAGCCAGCGATACACACTAACTATTCTACGTTACTATTGACACAATTGACATTAATTGAAATCAGAACGTGCCTATAATAATAAAGACTTTGTGCACAATTCCTATATTATTGTCACTGACTTTGCATCAGTAATGAATACAGTGTAAATTGTTTCACTGGAGATCGGACAATAGAAATTCCGAGGAAAATCTATGTCGATATTTACGTAGCTTTCAGCACAATGTTTTGTGACTATATCACGGAGGATCTGACTTTACGAGATCCTGGTTAAGGGTCACCAAGAGCTGAAAGAAGTGGCTGGTTAGTCGAATAGGACATCCCAGCAGCAGCACGAGTTGTGTTAGAAGTGGTAGTAGTAGCAATAGCAGTAAAATTAAACATAGCTCGGGTATCAAACGAACAAATTGACCGGCTCAAGATCGACATCCTTCGGCTATTTCGGCAAAGCAAGGTGCGATCTTGCTGACAACTCGAATTACAGACTGAGATAAAGGGTGACACCTGACAGAAATGTACCACGAAAAAAAAAAGAAAACGCATCTACAAGTTGGCCCTACCAGGTAAGTGCCTGTGCACTTTCTCACAAATGATATATATTAGAATTAACTGAACTACCTCTCCAAAATAGTGGCACAGAGAATATTTTAGTGATAATATACGTACCTGGAGTGTAAAGAATTCACATTTATTTTCCTTTATTTTCCTTAACTGTTAAAAATCACATAAAAATCTGAGTAAAAAAATGAATAATTCTGTCTGACAAATTTGTCTTATATATATGTATATTAATATGGTGAACATCAATAACAGAAAAAACTGCGAGGATGGATTATTGACGGGAAATGGAGGAAAAAAGGTCTTATGAAGTGGTGTCCGGGAAAGCATCGTTGCCACGGTAGATAGCGCTGACGAACGAATGAGACTTCCTCTGGCCATGTACCGTGAGTTCCTTATGTGTTGCAGGCTGTGTGACTGACACAACTTACTGTAAGCAGCAGTATGGCCCTGTATACATGTGTACGACCATGCAGTAGGAAACGGTCGAGAGGTAGAACAACTATACCAGAACAACTATCCTCGCAGACAAAAAACCGCATCAGGCCTTATTTGGGCGTTCGTGTCGTTATAGATTCTCTCAGACAGACGAACGTGCAGGGAGAAGACGGAATGTGTGTATGCAAGATTCGGAGGACCGAGTTCTACACGGCATTGACACGAACCATAGTTCAAGCTCCCGGCGAGTGGACCGCGAACATGGCGTAGGCCAAAGTACGATTATGTGTATCCTCTATGGCAACCGTTCCTATCCACATCTCCTGCAGTGCCATGGAGGCCACATTGAACATCAGCTGTGATGTGGATCTGCTCCTACCTCCATCTCATGCAATACCATGGAGAACACATTGAACATCAGTTGTGACGTGGATGTGATGCAGCTCTGTACTGTCTATCGGGACGATTTTTTGTCGTTTACACGTAGCGCGGCCATGTTTAGGTTTTTATGTTGGTAATGTCACGTAGCGCTCTGTATGAAAATCACTGACTGTGCTGTGTCCAGTCTGTGGCTGGATTGCATTGTTCGAATATTTGCCATTGTAGTGTTGGGCAGTTGGATGTGAACAGCGCGTTGCGCTGCGCAGTTGGATGTGAGCCGCCAGCACTGTTGAATGTGGGGAGAGAGATGGCGGAGTTTTGAGAGCGGATGATCTGGACGTGTGTCCATCAGGAAGAGTAAATTTGTAAGGCTTATGCTTGTCAAAATGTGAATGTTGCCTGTGCAAATGCACTGCCGAAAAGCATAGAGGAACAGTTCCAGACACTAATACATTATTATAGCAATTAATGCAACAAATGAAACAAAATCAGAGACAAACACAGCAACAGTTACACACAATGGAACAAAATCTTCAAAAGTTAGACACAATGGAACAACACCAGAGACAAACACAACAACAGCTTCAAATGTTAGACACCACGCCTGAACAAACACGTGAAGGTTTAACTGCTGAGATACTTAAAATCTAATCGAAATGTCAAAAAGTCTGTAATGACGTAAAAACACAAATTTGTGAGCATTTTCAACCTATTTTTTTGGCGAAATGAAAATGCATTACAGAATCACGAAGCAGCCATAAAAGAACTGCAAACTAATGATCATGAAAATCACTAGACCTTCCGACTAAAATTGACTCAGTTGCATCTACCGATTCGGTTACGCAACTTATAAAAACTCAAGGAAACTTAAAGGACATAGTAGACAAGTTTTCAACACAAAGGGACACTCTGAAACTTGGTTCAGAAAAACACACTGAGGAAATCAGTTCATTATCGGAAAAAGTAGCCTAACTTTCGGATCAGTTCACTAAATTATCTACAAAGGTAGCTGATGATCTGAATGACACAAGACCCATAGCCTTCACTGACACAGAAGAGTATGAACAAATTAGAAAGTTCAAACAGAATCAGAATCAAATCAATCCACAGTTCAAAAGAGAAATCAGGGAAGTCCAAGATCAATTGACACAGGTAATACAAGAATTACATATTTCAGAGGAGACTCGCGCTCCAACACGGGAAGAGGGACTTAGAAATAATAACACAGGGCATTTCGGAAATTATGAAAGAAATTGACAAGGTGCATCGAATTTTGAGATGGAACCGCCGAAACGACGTAACAATGACCGACATGCGACTCACCGACATGACGATTTTGACTATAAGCTGTTTATTACTACATGTAAATTCAAAACATTTAAGAATTCCGGCAACGACATCCATCCACAAGCGTGGCTTCATCAACTCTCTCATTGTTTTCCTCCCAACTGGCCATTAGAGCACAGATTAGAATTTATGTGTGGCTATTTAGAGAATGAATCAGCTGTAAGAATGCGATCGGTCATTCACGACGGTCACAGTGAAGGAGAATTTCATCATGCCTTTCTCTCAGCATATTGGTCTCAAGCTACACAAGACCGAGTAAAACTTAGCATCATAATGATGAAACATTTCGAACAATCTGAATTTTCCAGTCTTGTGAAATATTTTAAAGACATGTTGCTCAAGAATCAGTACCTGTCAAACCCATACAGACCCTCAGAACTCATCCGCATTTGCTTAATCAAATTGCCTGAACATTTACGACATATTATTTTGGCAGGTCGTTGCAAAGACGACATTGAAGCTTTTTGGGGACTCTAACAAGAATTGGAAATTGAAACTGACAATCGCAGGACGTGAAAACAGGAACACAACAATTACAGGTCATGTCCGTTCCAATTTCGCGATGAAAGAAAGAATAACTGGACACGACAAGGATATTCCTACAACGCAAATCGTGACCAAAACAGACACCACCAGAATGACAACCGTTGGCAGAGTAAAAATAATTACAGAGAAAGATCGCATTTCCATAGTAATAAATGTGGTAGAGACAACCATAGAAACAGACAATATGGGAACCAAAACAATTATTATCAAGGGAGACAGAATAACTTCAGACGCAACGGTCCACAGCGCAGTTATACGACTCAATGAGAAATTCTCCACGACGTGACCCACAAGAAAAAAATTACAGAAACTACCAACATGACGACAGACGATATAATCTTAACAACAGACCACAATTTAATCAGAACTGGCGGGATTCAAACAGTGCAGGGCCCTCTCGTCAAGTCCTCCAAATCCCAGTAACGACGTGTGACAACAAAGGTAAGGTACTGCTAATGAGTTTTTAATGCAACATTTTGGTTTACTTGAATATACATTATGGATTTAAAGTGCATTCTGAGAGATACCAGATGACACAGTGGTTAGTTTATTTGACTGCTACACGATTATATCACGACGCTACTAATGAGTGACACAATTTATACTACTGCTTTTGCGCTGTATCTGTCTTATATCTGCAAAGTTTTTCTGAATTCTTCTGGAAAGTAAAACATGTTTTAGTAGTAACTTTTGTGGTATAGCTACAATGAGACATCCTTTTTCGTAGCACAACAATAGGTTACAGTATAGTACTTTCTTGATCACGGTAATGTACGTAATAACTACGATATCTATACGCATAGCATTTCACTTTGTTTATTACGAGGTAAGTGCTTTGACTTTTGCAGAACTTTGCTTACGGAGGACGGTGACTACGACACTGCGACAGAATTATCTGACAACAAGACGCACAGTTTAGCGCTACAGTACACATATCTGAGTGATTAATTTAGTACTTGAAACATTTAATTTTAAAAATTTTTGAATTACAAAGATACAAAGGTTTTCCGTGATATATTTCATTCCATTGCTGTAATGTGTAACACCTGAGGGTATAATTACATTAATCCTCAAGGGGTGCACGCCTACTTTCTGTACTAAGTGTGTAGCGAGCGCTAGGAGCCCTAGTTAATATGGTATTTGCTTATACAACTTTACAAATCTGTACCATATTTCTCTAACAGATAACTTACACAGCTATCTGATCGTTTAACTGAGAGAAAGAAACATTTTTTTACTGTGCCAGTGACAGATGTTTACGTAATTACACAGTTGGATAACTTCACACTAACGAAATGCCAAATGGCTATTAAATGATGTTTTTATGCTTTGCTTTGTATATATGTTTGCCTGTTTTGTTTAATATCTAGTTTCTAGATGCACTGCAGCATTGGTTAAAATAAAGTTTAATAGATATTTTCTGTCTACAGATCGATTAAACAATAATTTTATGATCTACTTTCTTAAAAAAGGGAACACAAATAGACATTTACCTTCACAGGAATTGCATAAATAATTTTTTAACGATTTGGTAACTAGGGTGCTAGAGTAAGTTATCATGATGCATCATTTTAGTGTTAAGATGTGAAATATGTATTAGACATGGCCATCTTTACTGTAATATTTTTTTTGCTTGCGTTTTGTCATGTTTAGGTATAAGTTGTAGCATTTGCTGCTGCTGTTTGCCAGGCATAGTGCTACTAAATTTCACTTTGTAATACTCCGTTAAGCCAGTTTTACTACTGATTTATTTTTCTTGTTGCTGCACATTGGCTCATATTATTTGCAATGTTGCATTTGTATTGCTAATTTAGATATCTGCTGCTTGCTTTGGCAATTTGCATTTTGTGTCATTGCTGTTTGTGTTAATTTTTTGTGCGTTGCTGCATTGCCTCGTCCCTTAGTATATATATCTGAGCTCAGTATATTTAAGTTAGCTTGAGAGGGGGTAGACTATATAAGAAACTAACTATGAAGAATAGGGAAAGAATGCATTGAAAAGTTATATGAAAAAGACTTGGGCAACAATGAGTATTGTACAATGAGAAATATTTATTTTGAAAGAGGATAAGGACAAAACAGTAGGATTTGAGGACAATAAGCTTAGATAGGATTTTTTTTTGGCAGGAGCAAATTTTGAAATAAGAGGGAAGATCTATGGAATAAAGTTTTTGGTTGGACTGCAGTACCAGATGTCTCACTGAAAACAAACATTGTCCTTTCCTTTGGTGTTATTCCGCCATGTGTTTGTGTACCCTTGTGTATTAGTGTTCTTCCTGTCTTTATATGTTTATCTGATAAGAGATATGTTGCAGAATGTTTCTAATACTTTGTTATTTAGTTGGTAAAGATGTTTAGATATTATTAATTCTGTTCTGTTTCAATGCTCATGTGTGAAATTAATGTTTCGAAAAATATTCTCATTATTTTATTTATTTACTTATGTCATAATTCTGTAACACTGATGTACATGTTTATTTCTATTCTTTTGTAAAGCCTGTATTACTACCAACGTTATCTGTATTATTATGTTTTCTGTACCTTCGTAATTGTAATATCATGTTATAAAATTGTAATTGACACCAGTTCATCAAATTAAGTAATTTTTAAGCATTCATTTCAGTGCACACATTTCTGTAGCTCATAGTATATGCACAATATGTGAGAAGTTGGGACTGTAAGTGTTTGCAGGGACTGGTTAACAGCATTGCTGGTTCTAAGGACAATTCCAAAACCTTTGTGAGTGGACAAGTGGTGATTTATGGACTTGCTATATTGTCTGCAATACTCTTTAATGGTGATTGTGCATCAGCACAGTCGCAACAGATGGCTGCTGTCCATCTATACAAGGACTACAGTGGGTCTACACCTTTTATGACTCACCAATACCATTATTTCTACAAGGACTGCAGTGGGTCTGCACCTTTGATGACCCACCAATGCCATAATCTCTACCAGGACTACAGTGGGTCTGCTCTGTGATGACCTACCTACCAATATTCCTCAACTTCGACTGACTCTGCTGTGGGTTTGCTCTGTTGTGGCCCATTAACTGTCTGCATGTCAAGAGTCAGCATTGCCTTTCCATTTGAAGGACAACACTACTTCTTCAAGATTGCATGGAAATCCATTACTTCCATGTGCATTTTTTTTACTGCTCAGACTTTGAGAAAAAAATACACTGTAATTTTATTGTGATAAATAATCAGGACTGTCTTTATGGACTCTGAGAAAATTTTAGCGTTTGACCAACATTGTATCAATAAGTGTGTGTATTTGATTTCTTTGTTATTGTAATTAAGAAAATTTTTTTTCAAATCTGTATTGGCCACTGCGCAAAACAATTTGTAAATTTTTTTTGTGGGAAGCATGGGGGCTATGCAAGTAGGCTATTTAGGTTTTTATGTTGGTAACATCACGTAGCGCTCTGTATGAAAATCACTGACTGTGCTGTGTGCAGTCTGTGGCTTGTTTGCATTGTTGGGATATTTGCCATTGCAGTGTTGAGCAGCTGGATGTGAACAGCGCGTAGCGTTGCGCAGGTGGAGGTGTGCCGCGAGCAGTGGTGGATGTGGGGGGAGAGATGGTGGAGTTTTGAGAGCCGATGATCTAGATGTGTGTCCGTCAGAAAGAGTAAATTTGAAAGACTGCATCTTATGAACTATATATATATGAACACTATTAAGGTAAATACGTTGTTTGTTCTCTACCAAAATCTTCCATTTGCTAACTACGCCTATCAGTAGTTAGTGCCTCCAGTAGTTAGAATCTTTTATTTAGCTGGCAGTATTGGCGCTCGCTGTATTGCAGTAGTTCGAGCAACGAAGGTTTTTGTGAGGTAAGTGATTCATGAAGGGTATAGGTTATTGTTAGTCAGGACCATTCTTTTGTAGGGATTATTGAAAGTCAGATTGCGTTGGGCTAAAAATATTGTGTCAGTTTAGTGAATGTCTGAGTACATTCAGTTTGGCTTAGCTGTTTGAAAATCAAATAACGTAGAGGTTTTCCAGCACTGTCATTAATTCATTAATTTTTCTAAGGGGACGTTTCAACATATTCAAAAGACCTTTTTTCCGCCATTTACAATCAGGGATCTGTCCCTGCAGTTGGACGATGTCATTGATGTTCACCAGCCAGAATATTATGGCAATCTTCCTAATAGTCGGAATGTCCACCTTTGGCACGGATAACAATGGCGACGCGTTAACATTGGTACATGCATGGATCGTTGGCTGCGGAGACCCGTCGTTAGGGGTCTTCGGTGCACTGTGTGTCCAGACACACCTGAACTCTGCCCAGCTTTAAGGTCTGATGTTAGTTCCGCCGCAGTTCGCCGCCTGTCCTGTTTTACCAGTCTGCATAGCCTGCGACGATCGACACCTATAATGAGGGCTGCAGGTCCAACTCCAAGACATCTGGAAGTGCTTTCGGTTTGGTTTCACAACGTGCAGTTGTCGAACACCCGACAAGTCGTGCAGTTTCCGACATGCTCGTACCGAGCCTCCGGGCCATCACGGCCTGCCCCCCAGTCAAACTCAGATGGATCGCGTGCCTTCCCTATCCTACACACGGACAGCACGCTCACTGGTACTACCTGCACCGTGCGTGTGTCTGACCAGCAGTCATTCCTCGCCAGTTGTGACGGGTTTATATCGATAGCAGGTCGGTGGTTATGATGTTCTGACTGATCAGTGTATCACATTGGCTAAACCGACCAACCTGAATGAAAAGGAATCCTACAGTAACCCTGCAGCAAATCAGCACACTTTAGTTTCTAACCCCAAAAGCGTCAAGTTATCTGACCAAAAACTACACTCTGGAGCAGGCAGGCAATAGCAGCTCGGGCGCGTCGAAGTACTGTGTGAGCGCAGCGAGAGGTATCTGCAACGACAGGCCAGGCTGCCATATATAGCAAGACGGCCCTTGGCCGAATCCCCCAAGTCGGATCTCTTATTACGGAAGACGCCTCTTGATTCTAACGGCGGAAGCCTCTTGAGTCTCACTATCGGAACGGCGACTGCCGTCCGAAATTAGAACGTCGCTCGCTGACCGAATCGAAATCCTCGCTACAGTGGTCGCCAGCCGAACGTTCTGCTCTGAGCACAGTGCGCCTCTCTCCGGCAGGGACACTTCAGGGCTCGCGCCACAGTCAAAAAATATCCAATGCTCGAAAGCGCACTAAGGCGTCACGAATGGCAAAATTTAACCTCAAGAAACTTCTACCGCATGTCCCTAATACGATGGAGCCAATAAGATCGCTATCCGTTCCAGCAGCGGTAAAACGTACTTAGTAACGCTGACGTCACAGGACGTGCGTCCAGTCGAAAACTACACTCCACCAAAACTAGGCTGAATCCTCATATGACAAAATGAAGATGTCCACGCGGCGCCACAGACTCGTGAGCCGGTCAACATCAAGAAATTCAAGCACAGTCGTTCCCACGCCTAAAATCGCTGCCATTTAGCAAGTGGGTTCCATTACGGATATCGAAGTACACAAATCTAAGTGACACAAAAATAATATCACATTCTTAATAAAATTAATCTGAGGGAATGGAGGACTGTTAAATAAAACAGACCCTTTCCATGGTTTACTGACAAACTGTGCGATGAGGTAGCATGTTTTGTGAACGTAAACCTAGTTTGTTTTTTAGAAACGTTACAACAACCTTGTAATTTTGAAAATGCACACACACACGCAGACACACACACACACACACACACACACACACACACACACACTACATATACACATGTGCGAGATGCCGAGAGAATTAATGCTTCCTTGTTTTTAGGATGAACATTATCAACTGTGAAATGAAGTACCTAATTTTATTTGCGAAGTACTCGTGTACGCCTTATAGTCGCACTCTAGAAATTTATTTGCAATCCCTAATTTTCGTTTTCGTTTCCTAATTCATGCCTTTTATGAAAACATGAAAAAACACCATACTCAGAATTATTTGGGTGTATGGCAGTGTGGCATAAAATCTGATTATAAAAAAAGACGTTTACGCAATAGAACGCGACCCAACGACCATTGTATTACTTTTCTGTAGTCTTCCCACTGCGCCAGCCGTTGTCTGAAATCTACGGTAGTTCAAAGGGCTCAAACCTAGCCCGACGCGAGCGAGAAATCCAATTTTTTTCTAAACCCTTGGCCATCTGTAGCTTCCATTTCTGTCACTTTCATTTCTGGCCAAATCCTGCATACACCATAAGTCTGGACGAAATCGGTGACAGTAGGCGTAGTACCCTGCTAAGACTAAAAAAAGAAAACGTAATGCATTTTTGACAGTCTTAAGATCTATTTTGAAATGGAGGAGACAGGCAGTTCGTCATTGACTTATAGTATGAATCCTTCCGACATTTTTTTGAAGGAGTTTAAGAGATTCATAGGAAACCTAAATTTAGGTGACAGACTGCAAGTAGGCAAGTTGGAGCCTTCTTCCTTCCGAACAGAAGTCCATTCTGTGTAAAGCTGTGCAATCTTATTAGGCTTATCCTCTGTACAGTACTGATTCAAAAGTAAGTTATTTTATAACGTAGACAACTAGTGCTACTACCGCTCGTTGTGCACGCTATATACACATTATTTCGCAATAAAACACTACACAGACTGTAAGATGACTTCAGAATACTGACACCAATACCATGACGACAACCTTTGGTTTCCTTTAGCGTTCCACAGCTTCCAATTTGTTTGCGTGAAAAATTGATACACCGTCCACCCATAATGAATGAGTTGTTTAGCTTATGAAAGAGGTTAACATAGTTTTATCCATCACAAAGGTAAGGACAAATATTTTCCGAAAGAAATTAGTAGTGCGACAGTGTGGCGTAAAATGACAAACATATTTTGTTATTACAATAATTTATTAATATGATAATTTATGTATCTCCTTCAGTAAGTTAATTTTAACGATCTCTTTTGTTTCCTTTGGCAGTTTGTTGTACAAATTTAATCCTCAATAAAAATAGTGTTCTATATTTTATGTTTATTCTTTACTGGTAAATGTTAGTTCAGCATCGAAGTCGTTTCATGGTCACGGAAACAATCGTTTACATAGCGATTTTGCAGGTTATGTTGAAAGATGACGATCTAAAACGTTAATGAGTATTGTAATATAAATTGCACATGAATATGTCCTGAGCGTAAATATCTCGTGAGTACAATTCGCAGTGTACGTGTGTGAATTTTGTTTGATGTTTCGACCAGCTTTCGATTTTGCACGTTCTGTAAACTTCCACAGATAATCTTTAGTTAGGTAATATCTGTGAGTTTTTGTGTGTGTATCTATTGGTGAACGAAGCAGTGATTATCTTGTGTAATCTTTACCATAACATCGATTCTCTTAGTCACTTCCAGAGGAGCCTGCTCGTTTTCTTTTCGACGTATTAAAGCATTTCCGTCCTGATGGCACCGATAACACTGTCCAGAAGTATCGGCCTAGTTTTGTCTACGCCAGTCGGAACGGTTCCTATTTTCTAGTAATAGGCATTTTGAGATGCCCACCTCCCACACCACTAAAAAAGCTTTCCGTAGCCTAAGGCCGACTTTCGCCTCCATGAATCTCCGAACTGTCACATGCAGCGAGATGCTGTATCTGGAGACCTACGGTTCCTCAAGAACGTAATCTAAGATGTACTTATTTCGCTTAGCGCGGCCAAATGATATATCTGGAGGTGCAATGTGTTGCAGTTGGTTTCAGGAGTGACCGGGAGTGTTACTTCAATTTTGGTCACCTGATTTAGTTAATATTTGCGAGTAAACGGTGTGGACAAGTGGTCCATTTCGTCTGACATGCATACGATAACGTGCACTCAGCAATAGTCTCATATTTAAATAATGACATGATGCGTTTCCTTAAGTGACAGCGTATTGAATTATTTCTGGGAAAAAATACGTCTCGTTAGTGATTTGTTTTTCCGTTTCGTGTGCAATGTATAGTTGGTCCGCGCATTGCGTGTGAAGTATTGCGATCTAAACATGACAGCCCTTCTGAAATCACTGGCATCAGAAATCAGTCGAGAAAAAGTGGTGAGCGGATATCTTTGTGTAGTACGGGGATGTATTTTGACTTGCAGTACGATCGCGTGTACAGTTCCTTGCCATGCGTCACTAGTAAGTTTTGCCTAGAAACCTGTAGACTCCTCCGCCCTTTGAGTAGTCGTTGGTGGAAGAATACAAGACACCATGCATGTTAAGAGAAACCTGATTCATTGGGTTCTGGAATACAGGATAGTCTTCCGTTTCCCCGCTTTTTCAGGCATCCCTTCCATTCCCCTTTTTACTTAATCCCAGATTCATGAGCTCGTTTCAATTACGAGTCAGTTCCACCACAATAAAAAGGCTACAGCAAGAGTCTGTCGTTCTGTTTCATCTGTTCCATTTAAATACAGGCTGTAGCCCCGACAGTATATATGTTAATGTATGGTATTCGGCTACAGAAAGTCTTTTTCTCCCTGCAGGAAGCATTTCTTTAAGCAAAGAATAATGGAATGGGCAGTGAGACGCAGTAATGCGCCGTATAATGAGAGACGATCGATTTCTTGCCGATTCGATGCAAGGGATCGTTGTCACTGGGCATAATTCTAAAAGAGGGATTCATTTTTAGTCACTCATCCCTATCGACTCCAGAGACAGGAAAAGAACAGACAGCTGTCATTGTACATTACTGCTTGGGAAATTTAGTGCTGTGGTTTAGTTAAAATCCATAATGGTCTGAACATGAGTTTACGAAGGGACCGATTACTGTTGTTGTTGTTGTTGTTGTTGTGGTCTTCAGTCCTGAGACTGGTTTGATGCAGCTCTCCATGCTACTCTATCCTGTGCAAGCTTCTTCATCTCCCAGTACCTACCGCAACCTACATCCTTCTCAGTCTACTTAGTGTATTCATCTCTTGGTCTCCCTCTACGATTTTTACCCTCCACGCTGCCCTCCAATACTAAATTGGTGATCCCTTGATGCCTCAGAACATGTCCTACCAACCGTTCCCTTCTTCTGGTCAAGTTGTGCCACAAACTTCTCTTCTCCCCAATCCTATTCAATACTTCCTCATTAGTTATGTGATCTACCCATCTGATCTTCAGCATTCTTCTGTAGCACCACATTTCGAAAGCTTCTATTCTCTTCTTGTCCAAACTATTTATCGTCCATGTTTCACTTCCATACATGGCTACAATCCATACAAATACTTTCAGAAATGACTTCCTGACACTTAAATCTATACTCGATGTTAACAAATTTCTCTTCTTCAGAAACGCTTTCCTTGCCATTGCCAGCCTACGTTTTATATCCTCTCTACTTCGACCGTCATCAGTTATTTTGCTCCCCAAATAGCAAAGCTCCTTTACTACTTTAAGTGTCTCATTTCCTAATCTAATTCCCTCAGCATCACCTGACTTAATTCGACTACATTCCATTATCCTCGTTTTGCTTTTGTTGACGTTCATCTTATATCCTCCTTTCAAGACATTATCCATTACATTCAACTGCTCTTCCAAGTCGTTTGCTGTCTCTGACAGAATTACGATGTCATCGGCGAACCTCAAAGTTTTTATTTCTTCTCCATGGATTTTAATACCTGCTCCGAATTTTTCTTTTGTTTCCTTCACTGCTTGCTCAATATACAGATTGAATAACATCGGGGAGAGACTGCAACCCTGTCTCAGTCCCTTCCCAATCACTGCTTCCCTTTCATGTCCCTCGACTCTTATAACTGCCATCTGGTTTCTGTACAAATTGTAAATAGCCTTTCTCTCCCTGTATTTTACCCCTGCCACCTTCAGAATTTGAAAGAGAGTATTCCAGTCAACATTGTCAAAAGCTTTCTCTAAGTCTACAAATGCTAGAAACGTAGGTTTACCCTTCCGTAATCTAGCTTCTAAGTTAAGTCGTAGGGTCAGTATTGCCTCACGTGTTCCAACATTTCTACGGAATCCAAACTGATCTTCCCCGAGGTCCGCTTCTACTAGATTTTCCATTCGTCTGTAAAGAATTCGCGTTAGTATTTTGCAGCTGTGACTTATTAAACTGATAGTTCGGTAATTTTCACATTTTTCAACACCTGCTTTCTTTGGGATTGGAATTATTATATTCTTCTTGAAGCCTGAAGGTATTTCACCTGTTTCATACATCTTGCTCACCAGATGGTAGAGTTGTGTCAGGACTGGCTCTCCCAAGGCCGTCAGTAGTTCCAATGGAATGTTGTCTACTCCGGGGGCCTTGTTTCGACTCAGGTCTTTCACTGCTCTGTCAAACTCTTCACGCAGTATCGTATCTCCCATTCCATCTTCATCTACATCCTCTTCCATTTCCATAATATTGTCCTCAAGTACATCGCTCTTGTATAGACCCTGTATATACTCCTTCCACCTTTCTGCTTTCCCTTCTTTGCTTAGAACTGGGTTTCCATCTGAGCTCTTGATGTTCATACGAGTGGTTCTCTTATCTCCAAAGGTCTCTTTAATTTTCCTGTAGGCGGTATCTATCTTACCCCTAGTGAGGTAAGCCTCTACATACTTACATTTGTCCTCTTGCCATCCCTGCTTAGCCATTTTGCACTTCCTGTCGATCTCATTTTTGAGACGTTTATATTCCTTTTTGCCTGCTTCATTTATTGCATTTTTATATTTTCTCCTTTCATCAATTAAATTCAATATTTCTTCTGTTACCCAAGGATTTCTACTAGCCCTCGTCTTTTTACGTACTCGATCCTCTGCTGCCTTCACTACTTCATCCCTCAAAGCTACCCATTCTTCTTCTACCGTATTTCTTTCCCCCATTCCTGTCAATTGTTCCCTTATGCTCTCCCTGAAACTCTGTACAACCTCTGGTTTTTTCAGTTTATCCAGGTCCCATCTGCTTAAATTCCCACCTTTTTGCAGTTTCTTCAGTTTTAATCAACAGTTCATAACCATTACTAAGATAGTGAATTAGGTTATAATGTGTGTGTGTGTGTGTGTGTGTGTGTGTGTGTGTGTGAGTGTGAGTGTGTGTGTGTGAATGAATGATACGTGCTGATGTCCTGATAATACTCGTATCATAGCGCGGACCGTTAGTCGAACCTCTGCAGAGCCACGGCCACCGCGTGTGTGCGAATCGCAGCGGCAGACACACACGCGCGCTCGCCGCCAGGAGATACGCCCCTGCCCGTCCTCATAAGCATGTCCTCCTGCCACGGATGCAAATCATCTCTCGCTGCCTCTGGCGCGTCCCCGCTACTGTGGACACAGTGCGGTCGGCGGGAAATGGACTTCCTGCGTGTGCAAACAGGGTCGCAAAGGAGTCCGCCACCGGACTGTCCTCCCACGATCGACCACTCTCAGCGCACGTCCACTCACACACCCTGTTATACACACACCACGTACGATTTTGGAGCAAACATCATGCAGATTACTGTAAGTTGCTGCTATAACGTGTTTCTCTACACGCATTACTCAATTAAAGACCGCCGCCCCGTTTTCTGTCATTATATGAAAACTAATACAACGAACTACATTACAAAGAGATATTAACTAGTACCCACGACGTTCACCTCCCCGCCCCAGACACCCCCCCCCCCCATGACATCTGTTGCCCGCCACTCCCCCAAATTATCGCCAACTTTAGAACTTTAGCACCTAGCTCAACTGTAGACTTTTCCTGGAACACTTTGTAACACTTTTATCTATAAGACGATGAAGGATTAATCATATTTGTCAGTGTGTGTCCGTGTGTGTGTGTGTGTGTGTGTGTGTGTGTGTGTGTGTGTATGTCAGAATAAATGACGACGGAATTCGTGGTTCATCGCAAGTGCTACCCACAACTTCTTCTCAGAAAAGAAAGCTAACTATCCACAGTGAGGCTATACACTTGTCACAAAACATTCTTCCCCTGCATTACTCCTCTCCATTGCGCCACTTGCTTGACCTGAACACTGCAACCCCATTTAAAATCAAACAGTTTCGGATGTCTGAACCGTACTTATTGTTCGTAAATCACTTCATTACTGTACTCCTCACCTCTGAGATGGCAGAAATTAGATGACTTCAGGCTGTTAATGCTTTGTGTCTGTCTAACCAGTCTAATAATAATAATAAAACTGTGTACAGCACTGTAGTAGCCCTTATGTAGTTACTGCAGTGTCATGCTGAGAATTAATTATCTCTTTCGAAGTTAGTAATGAAGCAATTTCTGGACCACTGAAGGTACTATCTACATCTTGGAGAAATTATCTCGAGAAATTTAGCATTTGTTACTTATATGTCTCACTTTTATCAGCAGAAATATAGGGGACAAAGTACAATATACGTCTTTAGCGGTTGGACTATGTGAGGAACCTGTAACTCCACCAACTATGCTACTGATTGAGAAAAAGTAAATATTGGTAACTTATGTAATCAGTATTGTAGTTGGGGTGTGGATCTTAAGGACGCACCGAAATCACAATAGTAATCCGCTGTAGTTGCCACACAATTCTTTATTCCGTCACAAAGCACTATCAAATCAGGATCACAATAATAAAGGCGATTACCTTGTAAAGCCAGATCACTTGTGTAAATGACGAACAAATTTCTTTAAGTAGAACAAGACCCATAAAAACACGAAATTGAATATAAGTAGTTAAACTAACTCAGATCAACTTCATTACTTAGATGGAACTAATATCCACACGATACCTATCAGAACTCTAATTACTTCTAATCAGCTAAAGAATACATTAAGTGCCAGAACATAGATCTTGTAAGATTTGACTAGCCAACTTTCCTAAATAAAACACTAATCCTAAAGGCTTTACTACAGTAAAGATCACTTCCACGACTGAGGAGGTGTTTTAATTTGATCAAACAAATTTTCAAGTTTATTTAACTCATTTGATTAATGAACAATGTTGTTAAAGTCATTACTACTAGAACATGACTATATGACATCAGTCCCTAAAATGAGGTCGCTTCAATACTGCGTGTGAATTAGTGATAGACGCGAACACACCAAAGGATTTTAATCAATACAAGATATCCACGAGACAGCAAATGAAATAGAAATGTACTCAACTTTGCTCTACAATTGAACTTCAGATACCATAACTCTCACGGGAAGGATGGAATCACACGACAGTAACAACATAACCCGAGATGTAAAGGGGGAGGGGGGCAGGGCCTTTAATATCACTCTGCCACCGTGGTACTCAGCTCCCAATTTGCTCTCGTCGTCCACTGCCAATTATCTGCGACACAAAACACATCAGCGGCAGACAATATTCTGAGGCATGAGATACATAATCTTGTCTAGAGAACAGGCGATCAATACTTTCAATGAAATCAGCCCCCGTGAGTTACTTGTCTAGTCACGGCCCTTAAAATTTGATTCACCAATTCGCAAAAGGACCACTAAAATAATGTCCTACGGTTAAAATGACAAGAATTATCTCGGCATACATTTAAATAGTCTTACAAAATTGTGATAATAATAACGATCTTTTGAAAATAATTTAGTTTCGTGACTGAAATAGAAACGAATCATTTTGTTTTCACCACTCAGAAAATTTCATTTTACCACTCAAGGGGTAATTAACACCAGGTTGGAAACCACTGAGACAGAATGATTCACAGGGAAGATCTTTGTAGGTCTCCCAAAAATGAACACCGACAACGCTTAGTGTGTAGTGCGGAAAGCCAAATTGATCAGTTTTCAAGAAGGAAGCCATATCCGGAGGGAGCATCAAACTCTAGGAACTAATGGTTTTGACGTTTTGTTCGTTTTGGTGTCTGAATACGGAAAATATGAAACCTGTTAGCCACATGTGTACTTAGGATGAACGAACAGACTGTAATGATATTCGTGCGCATGAGTTACATTACTCCACACAGTCTTTGTGCGCATCTTGACAGCAGTGCGACATGTTCAGCTTACAGCTGAAGATATCACCGACATGGTTCTTGCGTGCTGCAAAGCGGATTGCAATGGGAGGTTGCTGCAAGACTGAAAGAGGAATGTTTTCTAAACAGGCGCACCCCACGTCATTCCACGTTCGCAGTCTTCGAGAGACGCCTCAGGAAAGCCGGAAAGCTGCACGTAGGTGTTTTCCAGCTGAGGTGTGTCCATTGTACAGTAGAGTAGTAGCATTTTTCCCTTGGTACTTGCGAAATATTACTCCCGCTTTGCTAGGTCAATCGCCCGGCCGCAGATCCTTAGTAGTAGTTGTGTGGAGCTCGGGCAGGTCGCTAGTTATCACACTAACTATTAGTCAACTAAGAACAATGAGCAGACAATCACAATCACAATCAAAAGTTAAGACAAAACTGGATGAAAGTCAGTTCATCTTCAGAAGTGCCAAAAGTGAAAGAAATGCAACTGTACTGTTACCAATGACTGAAGAAAGACAGCCGCAAAAATGTAGAGAAGTTTGTACAGGTTTTGTGGATTTGGAAAAAGCTTTTATAAGGTTTTTTCGATTAAACTTTTGGATGTCCTGAAGAAGACTGCAGTTAACTGACAAGAAAGATTAATAAGCAATTTGCATATCTCAGAAAAAAGAAGAAGAAGATTAGGAAATGAGAAACAGGGGGTTTAAAACTGGGTGGTTCGACGAGGCTTTTGATTTTCATTTCCTCAGTCTGATATTTATTTGTATGGATTAATTAAAAACTGCTACCAACAATACAGTGATTGAACAGTAAAACTAATAATCAAACGTAATGTATATGCTCACGACGATTCTAACGGTCCATTTACATACGCTTTTTTCCACCATTAAACAATACTAATTTCGATCATAAAGCTAGGAAAATGAATAGCAAACTGTTGCTTAGTAATAGGAGAAGGGTGACAAGTAGCGAAAAAAATTTTATTAATGATTTTGAAAAAAAAAAAAATACTGCCATCTAATCTTAAAAGGATTTTTGAAGAGCAAAAAATCACCTGATGCTAAGTCAGAGTTATATGAAGAATGATGAAGTTGTTCTCAGCCACACGGGATATTGTGTTCCTTGAAACTTATGTGGACAAGCATTCCCATCGAGCAAAACAGTTCGTTCACGGAGATTCTCACGGATAGTGTTTTGAATTGCTCAACGCCCTTTACTTAACACCTCGGAATATGCAGTGCTAGCACATACTCTGGCTGTTTGCATGCAGTGTGAAAACTTCATACTTTGAAACTCGAGGAAGCGTTCCGTAGACAGAATTCGTAAAGCGTCCGTTTTCTTTAATATTTTCAGCTCTCAACACACAATCTTTAATGCTTACAGATAGCCACTTCGCACTTCATCAAGAACATTAGTACAGCTACCTCTAAACACCTTAACTGATTTTTGCTGCAACCTGCAGGAAATAAAGAAACTCTTTTACAGGTATGTTATTTACGGACCATCAAACATCAAAATAACTTTAATCGCCAGATACATGTACCTGGACAAAATTCAGGTCAGAATAAATAAGCGCATTAGAAGAGCATCTACGAAGCTTTCTACACGATACCGACTCCACACCTCTCTTCTCTATTCGCTAATATAGCGTACCCCTATCGTCTTTCGCCCGCGTGCATGTGCGTGCGCAAAGAACACTGGATAAATCTAAACCAGTTGCACACAGAGTCCAGAGAAGCATATTATTGAGATTTACAGGTGCCTAAGGACGTCCTGTAAACAGGCAAAAGTAGAAAAATTAACTTTCGGATAATGTGCCAGACCCAGATAACATACATCGAAGAAATTTAAAGCATACATAGGAAGAATTGCTACGGTACAGATCCAAGTTAGCTGAAAGAAATACCCATTGAGACGAACAGAAGTGACACTTGTATTCGAAGAGAATAATTTATACTGAAGTTACTGCAATTTGTGATGCTTATGATTCCCTGATGAGAATAGGGTGTGCAATGACCTTGAACAGCAATGCATGTTCTGCAACGTGCTCCCATGCTGGTAAGGAGTTCTCGTGGTAGGGCGTTCCATTCCAGCTCCAGTGGGTCACAGCTGATGGATTAGTGTTTTAGTAAATTTCTGCCATTTGAATATAAAACAGTAACAGGCAGTGAGAACCATGACGGCTGAAAGTGCAGACAAGAGTTTTATTAAAAATTGATGTTTATGTACAAATAACATTTATGGGCAGGTCACCGGTCTCATAGGTTTCATTCGTTTCTTAACGCAGTCTAAACAACCTGTACTTCGTATACCAAAAATTACGAACAGACTTTATGTTATGAAGAAATTAATATTTAAGATTACGGTCTTTAATGTCAGTTTACATGCTCCATTTAGACGCTAGTGACATTACGATCGTTTTGACAGTTTTGAAATGTGTAAGCGCAATCCTAATGAGAACGTAAAGTACAGATACTAAATGGACCAGGCACCGAAATTATGACCTATCCAACACTTAAAAGTCCTCGTTATCATAACTTTCATTAAATACATTCTGTGTCTTAAGGTTCAGATCAAACTGTCTGTCCACTTCAGGCATGGAGTCTAGTAGTTTCGAATCTAGTAGTTTTGTTAAATCTTTGTGTTTCGAGGTTAATGTTTTCCTTCCACATATGTCTTTGGGCACTAGTGTTTGACAGGAACCTACAAATGCAATGCACCTACAATCGAAAAATGCCAAATTGTGATTTTCCTTGACGTGACTTACACAAGCAAGAAAATACGCTTCGTGCTTTTGTTCCATATGGAAGTCAATGTCAGAGATCAATCATATTAAAGCACAAATAAAACTGGTTCAGCATAAGCTCAACAGATGTCAGGTGCAGGGATACATGCTACAAACTCAAAATCGGTCATATTGAGTTTTAGGCCCCTAAGGTTCTCGGCGCTTCTATTTATTTATTTCCTACTCTCATGAATTCGGATATATAGCCATTTTAAAGTGCAAGTTGAATATCCTTCTCTAGATTCTCGCACAGATGACAATATGGTAGAAATCGGAATAAATGACAGAGGGATAGAAAAACAATTAAAATCACTCAAAAGAGGAAAGGCCGCTGAACCTGATGGGATATCAGTTCGATTTTACACAGAGTACGCGAAGGAACTTGCCCCCTTGTTGCAGCGGTGTACCGTAGGTCTCTAGAAGAGCGTAGCGTTCCAAATGATTGGAAAAGGGCGAAGGCCATCCCCGTTTCCGAGAAGAGAAGTCGAACAGATGTGCAGATCAATAGACCTATATCTCTAACGTCGATCAGTTGTAGAATTTTGGAATGCGTATTATGGTCGAATATAATGATTTTTCTGGAGACTAGAAATCTACTCTGTAAGAATCAGCACGGGTTTCGAAAAAGACGGTCGTGTGAAACCCAGCTCGCTTTATTCGTCCACGAGACTGAGAGGGCCATAGACACGGGTTCCCAGGTACATGCCGTGTTTCTTGACTTCCGCAAGGCGTTTGATACAGTTCCCCACTGTTGTTTAATGAACAAAGTAAGAGCATATGCCAGAATGAGATTTTCACTCTTCAGCGGAGTGTGCGCTGATATGAAACATCCTGGGAGATAAAAACTGAGTGCCCGACCGAGATTCGAACTCGGGACCTTTGCCTTTCGCGGGCAAGTGCTCTACCATCTGAGCTACCGAAGCACGACTCACGCCCGGTCCTCACAGCTTTACTTCTGCCAGTATCTCGTCTCCTACGTTCCAAACTTTACAGAAACTCTCCTGCGAACCTTGCAGAACTAGCACTCCTGAAAGAGAGGATACTGCGGAGACATGGCTTAGCCGCAGCCTGGGGGATGTTTCCAGACTGGGCGTGGGTCGTGCTTCGGTAGCTCAGATGGTAGAGCACTTGCCCGCGAAAGGCAAAGGTCCTGAGTTCGCGTCTCGGTCGGGCACACAGTTTTAATCTGCCAGGAAGTTTCATAAGAGTATATGGACTATCAGACCAATTGTGTGATTGGATTGAAGAGTTCCTAGGTAACAGAACGCAGAATGTCATTCTCAACGGAGAGAAGTCTTCCGAAGTAAGAGTGATTTCAGGTGTGCCGGTGGGGAGTGTCGTAGGACCGTTGCTACTCGCAATATACATAAATGACCTTGTGGATAACATCGGAAATTCACTGAGGCTATTTGCGGATGATTCTGTATTATATCGAGAGGTTGTAACAATGGAAAATTGTACTGAAATGCAGGAGGATCTGCAACGAATTGACACATGTTGCAGGGAATGGCAATTGAATCTCAATGTATACAAGTGTAATGTGCTGCGAATACATAGAAAGAAAGATCCGTTATCATTTAGTTACAATATAGCAGGTCAGCAACTGGATGCAGTTAATTCCATAAATTATCTGGGAGTAGGCATTTGGAGTGATTTAAAATGAGATGATCATATAAAATTAATCGTCGGTAAAGCAGATGCCAGACTGAGATTCATTGGAAGAATCCGAAAGAAATGCAATCCGAAAACAAAGGAAGTAGGTTACAGTATACTTGTTCGCCCACTGCTTGAAGACTGCTCATCGGTGTGGGATCCGTACCGGATAGGATTGATAGAAGAGATAGAGAAGATACAACAGGGAGCAGCGCGCTTCGTTACAGGATCATTTAGCAATCACGAAAGTGGTACGGAGATGATAGATAAACTCCAGTGGAAGGCTCTGCAAGAGAGACGCTCAGTAGCTCGGTACGGGATTTTTTTCAAGTCTCGTGAACATACCTTCACCGAGGGGTCAATCAGTATATTGCTCCCTCCTACGTATATGATGGATAAAGTCAGAGAGATTAGAGCCCACACAGAGGCATACCGACAATCTTTCTTTCCAAGAACAATACGAGACTGGAATAGGAGGGAGAACCAATAGAGGTACTCAAAGTAACCTCCGCCACACACCATCAAGTGGCTTGCGGAGTATGGATGTAGATGTAGATGTAGATGCCTAAATAGCCTGTCACCGACGACATTATGTGACATTTTAACTTGCTCTTTAGAAGGGCTGTAAAGTAGAAGTCACGACTGCGTGAAATAAATGAATAGGAATTTACTGTGACAAGAGGAAATTTCTTTCAAAAAGATCATCGTGACTACGGTCCTTGACGAAGAAAAATTCATGAACAGCTGGGCGGTCGTTGGTGCTTGAGCACGTTCTGCTTGCTGTACGTCTCCCTGACCCACCGCACACGTGCTGGACGGGATCCAAAAGACGGGAATGGACACACCAGTCCATTCGTTGAACAGCTTCTCTTTCAACAACTCCTTCACTTCAGCTGTTCGATAGGATCGCCGACTGTCACCCATAAAAACGAAGTCAGAGCCGAAAGCGCCTAAAAAAAATCTCGTATGTGAATGGAGTACAGCGTCACAACAACGTTACCATGTGAGTGCACCGCGACCAAAGATTTGAATGCCCAGGCAATATTATGCTTCTCTATAGTATCTACACCACCAATAGGATGAAGTTCGACAATGTTTCTGGGTGTGTTACGTGTTCCCAGCTGTCGTCATATGAGGGTACTTCCTGAATCACTGCTCAGAACGAATCTGCTCTCATCCGAAAATAACACTAAACTCCACCCCTCCCTGGTCGAACCACAGTTTTCTTGGAACCGTCTCAAACTGTGCCACCGATAAGATAGTGCCACCGCCAAGCAGTTGCCGTGCCACTGTGGAGCGTGACTGCGTGCCTTGCAGACCTGTTAAATGTTGTTTAAACTGCACCCGCTGTTGTTTGACGTGGGTCCCTTTTTGCCTGTTGCAAATTGCAGGAGGTATCTGCTGTTGTAGTCGACCACTTACTATTTTTCCGGCAACAGTGTCTGTGACTCGCGACGCACCCCATGCTGTGAAATAGTGCTGTAAACTACGCCAAACTCCTGAGCTACACTCGTCACACTTCTTCCAGTTTCCCGAAGATCGTCTCCATGTGAAATCGTTCAAATGTTGTCTCTGGGCCATGTTGTAATGAAGAACACCACCACAGTGCACAGACGTTGCTTCTCCCTGTGCATTTAGCTACATCGCGTTGTGCGGTCAGACCCATTTGGCGCTATAGTCACGCTAACCTCTCACCATGTAAGGTCCAGCTTTCCGTGCACAAAAGGGAAGGGAAATCTCTGACAGCATGCCCCTACTTTCATTCATTTCCACCGACTTGATAATACGTATATTATGTTACGCTATATATATCGTCCTTAAGTTTTGAAGAGCAATGTGATCAAGTCTAAGGAACAAATCTCACGGTGCATAAGGCGAGAATTGCAGAATGGGATGCAGTTACTATAGGACAACGCATATGCGAATTTCTTGCCATTGTGAGGGATGTATGTTCTATCAGCGAGGAGTACTACAATTATTCCTCTGGACATAAGCTTTACCCTATACAAGTGAACCGAATACGACCTCAAGATAACTGTAACTGAGGATAAATTGTAACATTGGGCCATACTCACTGAAGAGCCGAAGAAACTGGTATACCTGCTTAATATCGTGTAGGGCCCCCGCGAACACGCAGAAGTGCCGCAACACGTGGCATAGACTCGACTAACGTCTGAAGTAGCGCTGGAAGGAGCTGATACCATGAATCCTGCAGGGCTATTCATAAATCCGTAAGAGTAAAAGGGGATGGAGATCTCTTCTAAACAGCACGTAGCAAGGCATCCCAGATACACTCAATAATGTTCATGTCTTGGGAGTATGGTGGCCAGCGGAAGTGTTTAAACTCAGAAGAGTGTTTCTGGAGCCATACTGTAGCCATTCTGGATGTAAGGGGTGTCGCATTGTATGTCGGAATCCACAATGGGCATGAATGGATGCAGGTTATCAGACAGGATGCTTACGTACGTGTTCCGTATCAACTGTCAGAGTCGTATCTAAACGTGTCAGGGGTTCCATATCACTCTAACTCTAAACGCCCCACACCATTACACAGCCTCCACCAGGCTAAACAGTCCCCTGCTGATATGCATAGTATGCGGCTTCATGAGGTTGTCTCCATTCCGTAAACGTCCATTCGCTCGATACAATTTGAAATGAGACTCGTTCGACCAGGCAAGATGTGGGGTTTGACGGGCCCAGGTGAGGCGTAAAGTGTCGTGCAGTCATCTAAGTGTACACGAGTGGGCCTTCCGCTCCGAAAGTCCATGTCGATGATGTTTTGTTGAATGGTTCTCACGCTGACATTTGTTGATGGCCCAGCACTGA
Source organism: Schistocerca serialis cubense (assembly GCF_023864345.2). Taxonomy (NCBI): domain Eukaryota; kingdom Metazoa; phylum Arthropoda; class Insecta; order Orthoptera; family Acrididae; genus Schistocerca; species Schistocerca serialis. Next base: position 451,055,536 of record NC_064644.1, read on the forward strand.
AGTCGGCAGCAATCTGCGAAAGGGTTGCACCTCTGACTTGGTGGACGATTCTCGCCAGTCGTTGTTCGTCCCGTCCTTGCACGATCTTTTTTCAGCCGCAGCGCTGTCTGAGAGTCGATGCTTTACCGGATTCCTGATATTCACCGTACACTCAAACGGTCGCACGGGAAAATCCCCAGCTAATCGCTACCTCGGAGATACTGTGTCCCATCGCTCGTGGGCCACTATAACACCACGTTCATACTCGCTTAAATCTTGATAACCTGTCATTGTAGCAGCAGTAACCGATCGAACAACTGCATCAGGCAATTGTCTAATACAGGCGTTGCTGGTCGCAGCCCCGTATTCTGCCTGTTTACATATCTCTGTATTCGAATACGCAAGCCTATATCAGTTTCCTTGGCTCTTCAGGGTACTTCGGCACTGTATTCAGTTCTGAGAGACGACACAAAATGCGAAAGTACTGTAACAGGGTCTCTGAACGGTTGTGTTGTTTTATTTCTGATTTTAATTACTGACTCATCTGTCATCGTTAAGAGAAAGAATTTAATCTCTTTACACGATAAGTTCATACTTTATCTTTTAAATACTCTCGTCGTTTTTAATTGGTGCTCCATTCAAAAGTTGCCATATCAGATCTTCTCAAATATATATCGAAAAATTTTAATTCACCATTACCAATTTCCTGTTAACTTTACGTGAATATCTCCCCTAATCTACAATAGTTGACTTATTCCATTTGACTTACACTTGGTATTGTCTTCTTCATACTTGCACTGTCTTTTGCTGTTTGCGTATATTCTCTTTATAAATAATTGCCGCTTTCATATATGTCGCTATAATGCCAAACTTAACGCGTAACTCATTTTGTTTCTATCTATCCTTAAATATATTCTGATGAGTATGTATATTTCCAGCTTCACATTAATTTTTTTTACACCTCCTCCTGGTACAAGATTATTTGTTATTATTACGACGTACGAGAGGATGCAGCCGTGGTCTAGGAGTAGCGTCTTTGATTCATAATCAAAACGTGTTCGGTCCAGGGCTCGATCCCCGCCACTGGGTATATTTTGATAAATAATCAGCATTGGCGGCCGAAGACTTCCAGCATAAGAAGTCAGCCTCATTCTGCCAACGGCCTTGTCAAAGACGGCGGAGGAGCGGATAGAGGTTCAGGGCACTCTCTGGTCCTAGGCGGAAGAATCAGCAATGATCAGCGACATGAGGATGCAGAAGGCAATGAAAACCACTGCATTAAGGAGACGTAACGTGTATCCACAGGACATATGGCCTGTAATTGAAGAAGTGTCATGATGATCTCTCCATTGGCAAAAGATTCCGGAATAGTCCCCTTTTCGGATCTCCGGGAGGGGACTGCCAAGGGGGAGGTTACCATGAGAAAAAGATTGAATAATCAACGAAAGGATAACGTTCTACGAGTCGGGGCGTGGAATGTCAGAAGCTTGAAAGTGGCAGGGAAACTAGAAAATTTGAAAAGGGAAATGGAAAGGCTCAATCTAGATATAGTAGGGGTCAGTGAAGTGAAGTGGAAGGAAGACAAGGATTTCTGGTCAGATGAGTATCGGGTAATATCACCAGCAGCAGAAAATGGTATAACAGGTGTAGGATTCGTTATGAATAGGAAGGTAGGGCAGAAGGTGTGTTACTGTGAACAGTTCAGTGACCGGGTTGTTCTAATCAGAATCGACAGCAGACCAACACCGACAACGATAGTTCAGGTATACATGCCGACGTCGCAAGCTGAAGATGAACAGATAGAGAAAGTGTGTGAGGATATTGAAAGGGTAATGCAGTATGTAAAGGGGGACGAAAATCTAACAGTCATGGGAGACTGGAATGCAGTTGTAGGGGAAGGAGTAGAAGAAAAGGTTACAGGAGAATATGGTCTTGGGACAAGGAATGAAAGAGGAGAAAGACTAATTGAGTTCTATAACAAGTTTCAGCTAGTAATAGCGAATGCCCTGTTCAAGAATCACAAGAGGAGGAGGTATACTTGGAAAAGGCCGGGAGATACGGAAAGATTTCAATTAGATTACATCATGGTCAGACAGAGATTCCGAAATTAGATACTGGATTGTAAGGCGTACGCAGGAGCAGATATAGACTCAGATCACAATATAGTAGTGATGAAGAGTAGGCTGAAGTTCAAGACATTAGTCAGGAAGAATCAATACGCAAAGAAGTGGGATACGGAAGTACTAAGAAATGACGAGATACATTTGAAGTTCTCTAACGCTGTACATACAGCAATAAGGAATAGCGCAGTAGGCAGTACAGTTGAAGAGGAATGGACATCTCAAAAAAGGGCCATCACAGAAGTTGGGAAGAAAAACATAGGTACAAAGAAGGTAGCTGCGAAGAAACCATGGGTAACAGAAGAAATACTTCAGTTGATTGATGAAACGAGGAAGTACAAACATGTTCCGGGAAAATCAGGAATACAGAAATACAAGTCGCTGAGGAATGAAATAAATAGGAAGTGCAGCGAAGCTAAGACGAAATGGCTGCAGGAAAAATGTGAAGACATTGAAAAAGATACGATTGTCGGAAGGACAGACTCAGCATACTGGAAAGTCAAAACAACCTTTGGTGACATTAAGAGCAACGGTGGTAACATTAAGAGTGCAACGGGAATTCCACTGTTAAATGCAGAGGAGAGAGCAGATAGGTGGAAAGAATACATTGAAAGCCTCTATGAGGGCGAAGATTTGTCTGATGTGATAGAAGAAGAAACAGGAGTCGATTTAGAAGAGATAGGGGATCCAGTATTAGAATCGGAATTTAAAAGAGCTTTGGAGGACTTACGGTCAAATAAGGCTGAAGGGATAGATAACATTCCATCAGAATTTCTAAAATCATTGGGGGAAGTGCCAACAAAATGACCATTCACGTTGGTGTGTAGCATATATGAGTCTGGCGATATACCATCTGACTTTCGGAAAAGCATCATCCACACAATTCCGAAGACGGCAAGAGCTGACAAGTGCGAGAATTATCGCACAATCAGCTTAACAGCTCATGCGTCGAAGCTGCTTACAAGAATAATATACAGAAGAATGGAAAAGAAAATTGAGAATGCGTTAGGTGAAGATCAGTTTGGCTTTAGGAAAAGTAAAGGGACGAGAGAGGCAATTCTGACGTTACGGCTAATAATGGAAGCAAGGCTAAAGAAAAATCAAGACACTTTCATAGGATTTGTCGACCTGGAAAAAGCGTACGACAATATAAAATGGTGCAAGCTGTTCGAGATTCTGAAAAAAGTAGGGATAAGCTATAGGGAGAGACGGGTCATATACAATATGTACAACAACCAAGAGGGAATAATAAGAGTGGACGATCAAGAACGAAGTGCTCGTATTAAGAAGGGTGTAAGACAAGGCTGTAGCCTTTCGCCCCTACTCTTCAATCTGTACATCGAGAAAGCAATGATGGAAATGAAAGAAAGCTTCAGGAGTGAAATTAAAATACAAGGTGAAAGGATATCAATGATACGATTCGCTGCTGACATTGCTCTCCTGAGTGAAAGTGAAGAAGAATTAAATTATCCGCTGTACGGAATGAACAGTCTAATGAGTACACAGTATGGTTTGAGAGTAAATCGGAGAGAGACGAAGGTAATGAGAAGTAGTAGAAATGAGAACAGCAAGAAACTTAACATCAGGATTGATGGTCACGAAGTCAATGAAGTTAAGGAATTCTGATACCTAGGCAGTAAAATAACCAATGACGGACGGAGCAAGGAGGACATTAAAAGCAGACTCGCTATGGCAAAAAAGGCATTTCTGGCCAAGAGAAGTCTACTAATATCAAATACCGGCCTTAATTTGAGGAAGAAATTTCTGAGAATGTACGTCTGGAGTACAGCATTGTACGGTAGTGAAACATGGACTGTGGGAAACCGAAACAGAAGAGAATCGAAGCATTTGAGATGTGGTGCTATAGACGAATGTTGAAAGTTAGGTGGACTGGTAAGGTAAGGAATGAGGAGGTTCTACGCAGAATCGGAGAGGAAAGGTATATGTGGAAAATACTGATAAGGAGAAGGGACAGGATGATAGGACATCTGCTAAGACATGAGGGAATGACTTGCATGGTACTAGAGGGAGCTGTAGAGGGCAAAAACTGTAGAGGAAGACAGAGATTGGAATACGTCAAGCAAATAATTGAGGACGTAGGTTGCAAGTGCTACACTGAGATGAAGAGGTTAGCACAGGAAAGGAATTCGTGGCGGGCCGCATCAAACCAGTCAGTAGACTGATGCAAAAAAAAAAAAAAAAAAAAAAAAAAAAAAAAAAAAAAAAAAAAAAAGAAGAAGAAGACTGAAATCCTTACAAAAAGAGACAACATTACCGTTCCTTTGCGCAAAAGTCATTCGCTCCACTTTGACAACCCCTTTCCCCATTTGGATGCAACTCAGCCTTAAATACGTGCGACGGGGAAGATCAAACCCTGTAACCTTCTTCGTTGGTTTTTAATAAGTTGGACGCTCCGGAGAGAATGTTTATTCCAGCGAACTTCCCAGTTACCAGTAACATCGAATGCGTATGTGAAATGAAGTTCGACAGAGGGTGGTTTGCGTGACTTCTGGGATATATCCAGTTGACAGTGTGAAAGAGGTAATTAGGACTCAGTTTCAATGAAACTCTGTGTATTTTAGAATTTGTATCTCAGCAGTTGAACAGGTCTTATTTGAAGGTGAGTTCATCTGGCGGTACAGAATAAATACCGACTAGTTCTTTCGCACAGGTGCTGCTACATTGTGTAACAGGATTCTTGAACCAACATAAATTTATCTACGTAGGCTTTCACTCAAAAACAATGGATATCTTTCGGTGTTTACATTAAGCTCTGCATTAAGGATATAATGTTTGAGAGGAATAGTGAAACATTTATAGACGCATTTTGTGGGTTAAGGTTTTCTCACGCAATTCGTTAGTAATCAATGGCACCTGTAGGTGATGTATATGAGCCGTTACTTTCAGTTGAACATTTTTTGGGTTTAAACTTTTTTCCCAAATTTAAATAGATATACTGCAGTTGGTTGTGTAACTTTTGCAGGTCTATTTCATTCACCTATCCTACAGTTATCAGTATCCACTACTGTTTCATTGAAATGGAAAGAAAGAAAATACCCCTTGAATAATCTTTGAAGAAAATATTGTTGAATACTCTATATTTTAAACTTTGCTGACGCGTATGCCTTTTCTTACCACAAGCCATCTGCAAGTCAGTAGGTCGACCACAGTAGCCGAGCTCTGTCAAGATGCATGAGATGTGGGTTTCCAGTTTCGATACAGATGGGACATACTTCTACAACGCAGATGTCCACTGTACTATTGACTCGACCAGTGCATGGTGGTAGACTAATACACAGAAAACTCGAATCGCTCCGTACTACATCGTACTTGACAGTGCGGGGTGCTGCTTAATTTTAGGGTATGTGATGGTCATCAACTGATAGTAATTTTTTCAGGCGCAGCTGACTTGCTTCGGGAAAACGAGTGAGTTTGCGAGTATCAAACTATGTGACCCAAATGGCCCTATGCTTTATTGCATTCTCTTAGAAACTTAAATATTTTTACACTGCCAAAGGTGCGTACACCCAAGTATACTCGATACCTCCACCCAATTTCTGAGAAAAAGTGGCCGTATAATTACGGACAGACAGGCAGACGGACAACGAAATGCCCATACATGGGTTCCGTTTTTACCGATTGAGGTACGGAGTCCTAATGGTACAGAAAATTAGAAAACTGACAAAGCTGGGAATCAAACCTAGGACCATGGGAGATAATCGCTAGAGCAAGTACGTATAGCAAGGAGGGGCAAGTAGTTTTACGGTATGACGTGCTTAAAAAAAGAGGACTTCCGACAGAGCCGGGATACTAGTGAAAATTTGCACTACTACACACAATACCCCACTATTGATCAGATCTCTATGTTGTATAGTTAGTACACTAGAGTGCTTCATAGAAGAACTCTGTTCAGGCTTCGGATCGGACTTTATCATTCTTTGGTCCACTCAGCATCGCACGAGAAAGATCTCTTTTTCTCTTCTCTTTTTTCTAAGCAGAATATAGGGATACAAACGCAGAGGACGTTGCTTTTAGGAAATAGCATTATCTAAAGACTGATTTGAAAAATCTCAGGATGTCCAGGTAATGGTGTCGCTGCTTAACTTTATAATCAGTTTCAGAAAGGTAAATTTCTTAGCACAATTTTTATTCATTGGTTCGTTTTAGGTCGTTTGATTGTCGAGAGGGAGCTTAAAGTAAATTATGAAAAGGTGTCTGTAATTGTTAGGGAACGAGCCTCGTTATTCAAAATACAGTTTTTTAATGCTGACCTCTTCTATGTCACTGAGTAAAATCAGGTGCCACCACTGTCCCCTCACGGAAGTCTTGTCTTCCAATATTTTGTCTTGCCCTATTGCGCTTAGCGGACCACATTTGCTCGAAATATAAAGCATGATTTGCATAGCATAGTTGCATTTTCCTTGGACTGCATTTGGCAAGCGGTTTCTTTAGCTGGTTTGCTGCGGCGCTGTGTTTTAATATTCATCACTTTCGAGCAGTACTGAGGTTCCGATGCCACAAGCTAAGTCATGAAAAAATTTTAGGGCCAGTTTAACATCAGTCAAGGAACAATAAGATAGTAGTGTTACATATTTACCTGTTAGTCATTTAGGATTCGGTATTTTATACAGTCAGTCTGCGTACTTCAAATTTATAGGGAATTTTGAGAGAAGCCTTTTGGTCAGTTATTATTCCAAATTTCAGCTTGTAATTTTATTTATGTTAGTTTTGTGTTGGAATTGCAAAACACGTAGTGTGACGTCATGCATTGAAGTACTGTTCACTGTACCGTACAGCGCAGAATTTTGCTGGACAGCTTATTTAGTATACAGTTTTAGATTTTCTAATTATTCCGAATAAAAGTTAATTAGAATACGGTTACATGATTTCAGTTGGATTTTGTGACTCCTTTAACAATATAGCGTATTCGTAAGTACACCACGTCATGTTTTCAGGTACAGCTACGGTCGCAGGTTCGAATCCTGCCTCGGGCATGGGTGTATGTGATGTCCTTAGGTTAGTTAGGTTTAAGTAGTTCTAAGTTCTAGGGGACTTATGACCTAAGATGTTGAGTCCCATAGTGCTCAGAGCCATTTGAACCATTTTTGCTCAGGTACACATTACAACACAGACATATGCCAAAGTTTAAGAGCAGGAAGCCAGTTTACAGTTTACATACACAACAAAAATCAAACAACAAATAATAAAAATAAAAGATAACAGTTGCACAGTGTACGAACTCAACACTTTTTTCTAATGACATCATAATTTGCAGGGCGAGAAGCCATCGGTACACACTGGTCCATGTATCACATGGCCGTACAGTCGTGCAAAGTGTACTGATCCAAACAATGAACGAGCGATACCGCACTGTATTTGGCACTAAAACCGTATGAGAGGAAGAGAAGCTCAAACTCTGTTCGGCCATTCTAGTTGAAATTTCCCGTGTTTTCCCTAAATCACTGACGGCCGGTGACGTCAGGGTATCTTTGAGAAAGATATGCCCATTTCTTTCCCAAAACCTTCTCCATTTCGAGGTTATGCTCCCTCTCTGAAGTTTACACCGATGTTCGTACTGTATATCCTCGTTTTCTATCCCCGAAATATCATCGGCACTCTTAACGTCAGGCCATTAATTATTTGCTTCCAGCATGCGGAATGCAAATAAGGCAGCGATTTCGAATCATTCAACAAAGTTTTAAAAAGTTATTTCGTTGTATGCAGCACAATACCGTCGTTTTGTAGATAACGTATTGCACTCAGCCACGTGCACGCGCTAAGTAGCCAGCCTCCACACGTAATGGCAGTTGCTGTAAGACTTACGAGGGTGATTTAAAAACTGGCTAGAAAATCCGAGAGCAGTCTTCAGTTAATAAAGTCTATCTTCTGTACAACTTTGCCTTTTGACATTACATTGAAGTCATTGACATGAGAAATCTTAAAAATCTTGTCTGGATAACTTCTAATTTTCTGTTGATTGGTGCGTTTTATGTCCACTTGTCTCTGCCTTGTGTGAAAATTTAGCTAATGACTGAGGTTTATCTTCATGTGTAACAAGGCGTTCATTCACTTTTGTCTGCTCAGTACAGCCTATCCAGAAATCCTATTTGTGGTTGTACGATGAGTGATGTTATGCAGCAGGGGGGCTTATTGCAGAGTGAAATTCGTCACTCCAGAAAAGGAGCAGCTATCTTTCAGTATCTCAGAAGAAAAAGATAGCTCAACTTCTGCGTGACGCTTAACAGTGGTTAAGTTCACCATAGCCTGAACACTACCTTCAGATTGAAACATAGCGAACTGGCTGAATGGCGTTCAGTTGATTTTGCTGAGAATCCACATTGGCTGTACATTTTTCTAGAACTAACCTCTTTGGTAAACGCATCCAGACAGGAAATGCTGTGCACTACAGTGTCAGCAAGAATGAGAAAAGAAAAGAACAGTCCGATTACAGTGATAGTGTTACAGTATTTAAGCGTCTAGTGAATCCTATGTACAGCATGCACAAGTCCTCTGTATTAAGGAATTCGGATGTTATTGTTCTACCTGTGGGACAGATGCAAACAGAAGTCCTTAGAGCCTTAAGGATGTTAGGACCAACAGTGGTAATCGTTCAGGGGTTTAACGGTTTTCTTCAGTCAAGTATCAGCATCCAAACCATAATAATAATCAGCACCAGCATAATCGTATTACAAACTTTTACCTTTGCTGCCTAATTTTTTTAAATTATAACCCACAATCTCCTATAATTCCGTGTAAATTACTCTCCTGATGAAAATAAAAGCATATTTTCGAAAAGAGATGAGAGTTACCAATTGATGAATTGAAATTAACAACTCAATGAACGTGTGACTGGCGATATGATTGAGGAACTGAGGGTAGTCTGTATACACATTCTCGGAACAGATCCGTAACAGTGCTAGACTGGGGAAAAGTGCCAAGCGTACGTAGTCCGGAGGCCATGAATTATCGTGAACTGGCCGAAGGGAAACTCTGTGAGTGGGTAGCATTCATCGCCTGTTGAAAAGATAATGGAACGTCCGCACCGTCAGGATTCATTATTCATTGAGAGTGGTTGTCAATCAACCGGCCCGCAGTACAGCGACTGCAGGGCGTCGTTTGGGCAGCATAATTAAGATAGACGTGGACGCTTTTAGATTGGCAGAGGAGGCGTGAAACGTGTTTGCTCGCTCCGTGACTAATGACACACAGCCGCAAACAGCTTCGGTAATGTGGCCACTTAGTGACCAATACCAGCATCGAGCGAACGATGCTGAAAACAGGACCCTTTTGTTAAAACCTGGCAATACCCGTACGGGACATAATATTTTGGCAAAAACGTACTACAGTCAAGGTAAAAGATTTGGTCATATAGGGATACTACCGAAACAGTAATTTAATCTTCTAGGTGAACGAAAACTCCACTGACAAACTTTCGGAGGTGGCAGTATGGACCAAAACGGGAAAGAAGTAGAGTGAGCTTGGGATTTTTACGTATCTTTAGAGATTTGAGCACTTTTTCGTCTTCGCTAGTGTAAGATACGTGTCTTACTGAAAGCTCTTTGCTTCCCACGTTTTGAAAGGTGATAGTAAGGACAACAGTAAGAAATAATTCCAGCAAACATGGGTTCTAAACTGTATACCTTAAGAGCACCTGTGAAACATCTCTTATACTGAACAATTGCTCTTAGCTCTTAAGGTATGAATTTTGGAGCCCTTGTTTACGGGACATGTTTGTCTAATTTTGGTCCATACTATCACCAACCAAAACACGGAAAGCAAAGGGCTTGCAGTGAAAGAGATGTTTCACAGCATAGGAGATGAAAAAGTACTCATAGCTCTTAACATACGCATTGTAAGATACATTATAAGACCCACGTTTACCAGATATTTTTATCCTGTTTTACTCATCTATGAAAGTGTGCGTGGAGTTCTGATTCACCCTGTGTAGACTATATCCCTCCCACTATTCTTACGTCGTTGTATCCTATGGTCAAAACCAATAGGGTGATAGGTGCCTGAAACGCATTTTCATTTGATTTGTTTAAATTCTTCTGAGGTAGATAAGCGAGGATATTTAATTTATCAACATGACATCGGCGCAGTACCTTCTAAAATCATTCCTTTAAATCATAATTGCATGGCGATGTATATTTCTTCTTGTGTGCTAAAAACCAGTACCAAGCGTCAAAAGGATAGAGCTGACATATATCCTGAACGATGAAACGGTTGAAAATGCATTTGGAAGGTCAGAATAATGCTAATTATCTGGTGGTGGACATAGCACGTTGAGCACGGCCAAGTCAAACAGCAATGGCCAAACTTAACATGTTGTAAGCTGTACTACTATCGACAATGGTATGACGTAATCAGCCCTACTCCTTTCGCCACGCTGGTTCTCTGGAACATTCGGAACTGAGTCCGTCTGTTCCGTCAGGAGTCACTGGGCCGTATGAATAAAGTGAAGCAGACGCTTTTCCTTCGCATTTCGGAGCTTAAGCTTCGGAACTGATGAATAAAACATGATGTAAGAGCTCTGGCTTGTGGAGACAAAATGCGGAAAGAAGCTTTTCTTTCTCTTTTAGCTCTGGTTTTGGAATTACATAAACTGCATGTACAATGAGAAGCTCTGACTTCCTTCTGAAAGCAATTGCTTCCAAAACGTGAAAGATGGCCAATAGCACACTTACGTTTGCGAAGTGTAGATATGGGTCAATTAGCAGCATTTGTAAGCTCTGAAATATTCTACAGACCACGCCGTGATCCATCTGGAGAATATTATAAGACGCTAAATTGTCTCAAGGAAAAAATTTTTGAGTGGATTGCAAATCATTTTCTTCCGCACACGGGGATTGAAGAGGCGGAACACTAAGGTCAGAACAAGGATGAAGATTTTCCTTCGGTGCGTAGCTGATCCAGGATTCCAATACGCATAGCAGAATAAATGGGGACTTGTCAAACAACAATTAATAAAACACAGAAGAGTGTTTCCGGGAAAATAATGGAAAAAAAGACTTTTGGATCAAATTTCCGTCGTCACCATACGACGTGATTGGGCAAGAAACGAGTGACGAGTAAAACATAAATTTCCAAGTGCTATTGGTGCGACTGACCGTACGTACGTGCAAATTCCGAAACCCATGCAGCATGGCGACGAATATATCAATAGAAAGGTTTGCACTAATATAAATGTGCAGGCTATGTGCAATGTAAAGTAACAGTTCACTATTGTTGACGCTAGCTGGCCAGAGTTCGTACATGGCAATCGAATGTGTATAAAATGTCCGGTAAGTGCTACGTGAATTTGAGAACAGTCTTCTTTTCGGTGATGAAGGCTATGGTCTACAGCGCTGTTTGATTATCCCCTAACGTAGTCCAACAGAGGAGACCCACAAATCATTCAACAAGCTATTAAAAAATGAGAGGTTGCGATAGAGCGTTGTTTGGTCAGCTGAAGGGGCGTTTTCCTATTTTGTAATATCAATGTACATTTGCCTTATCAAATGTCCCAATAACTGTAACTTGCTTCTGGGGAACACCTACAGGATAAAGGTTTTGAAGACACTGCACAGGATTTGTATGACGATGCTGATAATGATGAAGAGCCTGTAAGTGAGAGGGAAATTCTTAGGTGAGGAGATGAAAAATGACAACAAATTGCAACTGTAATACAAAATACGTAGAAATCTGGTAACCGTTTACTACAAGCTATTGGTAACACAGCCAAAGAACAGTATGTATGTTAAAACTATTTTCATTTTCCCTCTCTTACGCATTGTGGCCATTTTTCGTCTTTGCATTAAGGAAGCTCATTGTCATGGTTTGCTCTTCCATTTCCACCCATGTCAGTTTAAATTGCTCCAGTAGTACCAGCCTATGTTGTTCTGTGGTACTGAGAATCTTTGCTTCGTCTGTGTATGGCACCATTTTGCTTTTTGCAAGGTGACGGTTTGTCATATGAACTTCCTCTAGACGAAGGGGATGCTCGGCAGGACTAGATGTAATATCTGTTCATAGAGATACACGTACGCCAAAGATAGAACATAACACGCGTTTGCAATTTTATAAAGAAGTTTTTTACAATGGCAATAGCGGAAGGTTCCCCTCTCATAAAACTACAAAATGTTTGTTGCCAAAGCTAATTCTTAGCTATGGCACTGGCGGATAGTAAGTAAAAAACACGGCTCTTAGATATCAGACTAATCTCATACGGCTATCATAGACAGGAACCAAACTGGAATTTCTCTCAACGAATGAAGCATTATAAGTAGCTCAATATAGCATGTATAGAAAGCAGTTGTGTGTGGCTTCTAAACTTGTTATACTGCAATATTTCTCAATTAAAGCATGATTAATGCAATAAATAACAGAACGTTTGTCAACGTTTAGTGTTGGATACTATTTCTAATAATAATAATAATAGTGTTTACAATACAGTACAGTACAAACACCGTTCCCCTCTATCGTTCAACAATTCCCAAGCGCTAACGGTCACGCCTCTTCATGCGAGGCCAGGACATACGCTGTTGAGGTCATATCCCCTATAATCACACCACAAATGTGTGAGCAGTTTGCAGATGTTTACCAAATATGAATTAGGAAACTTTCCGTCGAATGATAGGGCAACAGTGAGTGATCAAACAATTTATTAGCGGAAGGTGCGCGTAATAACACGTGAAATCAACGAAAAAAATCGGTATCGTCATTCTTAGTCATCAGAAACCGTTGACATGTTATTTCATTATTTTAACAATTATGACGTAAAGCTTGAATTTTTGTAGCGTGACCGTTTAATCTGAAAAAGCAGTGCAGCAATAGCAAATTTCAGCGTGAAACCTGAAGTAACTTTTACTGCTGATAAGAGCGTGGTTGATTCTGGCAATGGTTAGGAAGTGTGTTGCTTACGAACTCTATAAACGAAATAAATTGCAAGTATTATCCTCCAAAGTATTGTTTTTCACTTAAAATTGAAGAACTTGAATATTCGTAAGGAAAAGACACATTTTCGCTTGAAGCAACGCGGTCAGGTATCGCATAAAGTGTGATCTCCGTGTCAACGTCCCTTACCTACCGCCGCGAAGAAAACTGTTTCAAATAAGAATAAGCAAAGTTTAGCACGAGGGAGGTTACGAAGTGATGCGTCGCACAACCCTGAGAGAAACGATTAATCCTTCTACATTTTATGTTTCTGGAGGAGTTGGCAGTCCCAAAGGCTGAATATTGTGCTCACTACCCTCAGGTAATGTTCAGTAAGACATACGGGTTAATTACATTGTTAGTTTTCGTTGTCGAATGATGCGTAATCTGGTGAACAGGTCATATTTTCTTCTAAGAGAAGGCAATCGCAACACAACAACGATCGAATACGCCTTGCGCCTTTTCACAACTTCAAAATGTCGAACCGCACGGTGGCATTCAGCAGGACAGTGTACCAATGTGCCAGACGCTGCCAAAATTAAACTTTGTCAGCGAAGTGTGCTGGCAGGGATGGACACCAGATGCAGCGAACAGTACAGACTGCTACCTTACAATGAGATTGGAACAATAGTAGCATCACTGTGCGGAAGAAGCTTCAATAAGCTAAAAATTGTCAGGAATCGATCTCAGTTACCACTACAGTTTCTTTACATTGACCATTTTAAACATGATACCTGACTGTTGTGTATAGCTTAATATGAACTATTGTTTTCAAATCAGCTAGTTCACAGATGGCCAAGATTCATCACACTGCTCTTGCACGCATACATAGTTCGCTGTCGGAACCTGAGAAGGGGGAAGAGAGGATAAACTGTGAATATGCAGTACTGAAATGCCCTGCAGTAGCGCTACATACGACTTGGTTTCATATTTCGTGTTTCCCAACAGTGCACACTGAAAGGAAACAAGTTTTCAGTATTATTTGATTAGTTTTGGAGCGCTGAAGACATAATATAGCTTTTAACCAGTGCAAACTGTCTCATACGGACGGCATAGACGATTTAATTCATTTTCGTCTTCAGATTGTCACACAATCATGACTTACTTAGTTTCATAATAGAAAAAAGCATTTTAAACAAATATGTTAACCGCAATATTTTATCACGTTGGCAACCTGATTATGCGTGGAAACTTTTACCAAGGGGAACAAGGTAGACCTACCGTACAACTTTAAAGTGGAAGAATTTTTCTTTTAAGCTGGAATTACACTGCAAATCAGTCAGTTCCATCCGTATATGTATAGCTGTGCTTTCGAATGAAACATCAAACTGTCTCAAAAACTAATCGAAAACAGATGGGAGACTATAGTGTCTCCAATACGTTTAGAAAACAATTCTTGCAATTCTTCTAGGGCCACAATGAGGTCTTCAGATCTCGAGTTTTCTTTAACGTCAGCGTTCTCAGGATAGTGGGCGGTGCTTTTTGTTAGATTTTTTCTCTTCCACAAAGCGACTTCCTTTTTAAATGCATATTTCTCACCTTGCAAAGTCTTACTGTGGGCAGTATGCAGTCAAGTCCAACGGAAACGCGAGGTCAGAAATCCATTCCAAATGTTGCAGTTTTCATTCCTGCTTTCCTTTTTCGTTCATAAATTCAGCAATAGTGGTCTTAAATCAAAACTTCGCGTCAGGTATATCCCTCGACTCAACCAATGAACTACATTGTAATAGACAACGTCTCCATGCTCTTCGTTCAAGCCATCGAAAACTGTTGCAACTGACAGTTTAACGACAGCGAAAATTAGCTATTCGTATCACCAACGTCATCGCGCGCTCCATGACTGTAAATTTAGCATGAAGTGCTTTTCAGTGTGCAAAACAATGAATGCCACCTGTTGGTCGTCGTATTGTTTGCTCCTTCAGTGACAAATAAATCTTTAGTCTCGTTGTGTATGGTGCTCTAATGTCATTCTATAGAACATTTGCGGATCTTCTCAGTTATGCGACTACATAACAGATATCGAAAATTTTGATCCTTCTCTGTCATTCCCATTCAATTTTAGAAGCAATTGACTATAGATAACTAGATCGTTGTTTAAATGGCAACAGCCACTGAACCTGTCAACTTCATTTACATCACGAGCAAATAGCGAAGAGCAAACAGCGCCAACACCATGATTCTACCGAACTGAAAAATGTCTTGCCGAGTGAAAAATGCCCCACCACAGTAGTGCCAACTGAAATGTCGCGCTGTATCGAGTACTTGCGAGAATGACCGAGCAAAGCTCAGGAAGACCAAGCCTCGGCCGACACATGTGCAGCACATCGTGCTGGAGTGCAGCTTCGGTTTTGGTTACAAGCTAGTTGGTTAAAACTGTAGTGCGTTACAGACCAATACTTTTAATCTGCATATTTGGTTCTGTGTGTGGCCGGCCGCGGTGGTCTAGCGGTTCTAGGCGCTCAGTCCGGAACCGCGGGACTGCTATGGTCGCAGGTTCGAATCCTGCCTCGGGCATGGATGTGTGTGATGTCCTTAGGTTAGTTAGGTTTAAGTAGTTCTAAGTTCTAGGGGACTGATGACCACAGATGTTAAGTCCCATAGTGCTCAGAGCCATTTTTTCTGTGTGTGTGTGTGGGGGGGGGGGGGGGGGGGGGTAGGGGATGGCGGTGGGAGGGAATGGGGGACTCTACATGTTTACTCTATCAACACAAACACTGTTAGACTCTGAACGCTTTGCACTGAGGTCAATGCTTCCACATTAACTTCCTTCTCGTCTATCAATTAATTCTACCACAGTGCATTTAATTAATTTCATACTTGTCCTTTGCTGCAAGATAAACAACGGCTCTCCACCAGTTGAGTTCCCCAGGAAGCCTACTTCCACATCACTGTGGAAAAACCTCTGGTGGAAATGCCCATAAATCTTTTATGGAGACATCAATGACAGTAACAGTTTGAATCAGACCTTGAGATATTCTCAGGTACCCTGATGCTTAATGGAGTCACTCCCTGTCAGCAGTAAATCCAAGTTTGACTACCAGTCTCACACAGACTTTTAACTGTCGCTGCATATGCAGTAAAAGTGTACAGCTACCGGCGTAACAACAGTGCACTCGTTATTCTCGTTAACATACTTAAGGACTGCTGCACTTGTTACAGTCGATTACTTTCAGTGTCTGCTGACATTTTTCTTTCTATGCTCTATTTGTTCATTACACGCGTTTGGTGGCTGTGTATTTACAATGAATATCCACTTCTATTTTCTCTAGTATATTCTTAACTTTGTCTTCACTTCTTCTGTGTAACATCTGTAGAAACTTTTCAGTACTGAATCCATTCGATTTGTCTCTTTTAGATGCTGTCCCCCGGCAGAATTATTATCTTGTTATTTTAAACTTCCTGTCAAAGATAAACATGTAAAACAGCGTGTGCTAGTCTGCCGATTAGTGTGCACTAGTTTCCACTGTTTCCAGTAATTACTATTTTGATAAGCAACTAAGTAATGCGCTAACACTGCCGAAAGCCAGCTGCTAACGTTGTGAAACGTGACACTGATGATGAATGGGAGAGGGCGCTCTGACTTTTTATGTAATGCATGAATACTGCATGTTCCTTAGTATGGGATATGTTACCTCATTAGTTTGTTGTTACGCGTAAAATGATGCAAGATATTCGAAACACTGTGAAAAATGGGGGTAAGCAATAGGGAAAGATGGATAACATACTATGCGTACAAGAACCAAGAGTGAACTTTAAGAGTGGAAGAAAAAGAACAAAGTGGACGGATTAAAAAGGGTTTAAGACAGGGATGTATTTTTTATCCCTACTGTACAACCCATACATCGAAGAACCTATGACTGAATTAAAATAAAGGTACAAGAGTGAAATAAAAATTCAAGGTAAAAGTGATGAAGACTTACACGATCTGTTAAATGAAACGAACGGTCTAATGAGAACAGAAAACAGAGAGTAAACCGAACGAAGACGAAAGTAATGGGAACTAGCGGAAATGAGAATAGCGAGAAACTTAAACTAATAATTGACGATCATGAAGTGGATGAAGTTGAGGAGTTCTGCTACCAGGGAAGGAAAATAACCTATGACGGACGGAGCACAGAGGACATCAAAAGCAAACTAGCACTGGCAAAATGCCATTACTGACCAAGAGAAGTCTACTAGTATCAAGCAGAAGTTTTAATTTGAGGAAGAATTTTCTGAAAATATACGGTTGGAACACAGACTTGTATGGCAATGAGACATGCACTATAGGAAAACCGGAAGTGCAGAGAATAGAAGCATCCGAGATGTGGTGCTAAAATAGAACGTTGAAAAATCAGGTGGAGTGATAAGGTAACGATTGAGGAGGCTCTTCGCACAATCGACGAAGAAAGAAATGTACAGAAACCAGACAACAAAAAGCCACAAGATGACAGGACATCTGTTAACACTTCAGGGAGTAACTTCCATGGTACGAGAGGGAGATGTTGTGGGTAAAGGCTGTAGAGGAACACAGAGATTGAGATACGTCCAGGAAATAACTGAGGACGTAGGTTGCGAGTGCTACTCTGAGATGAAAAGATTGACACGGGAGAGGAATTCGATGCTTGCCCCATTAAATCACTCAAAAGACTGATTCCTCAAAAAAAGAGACAGAAAAAGAAAAAAGAGAATGGATAAAAGTAATTTCCAAACTCGTAGTATCACTCTTTTATTCGACTGAACTGTTTGGGAAAAATTATGGGTAGAATGGGGCTGTACGGAAGGGAAAGGGGGAACACATGGTTTCACAAATTTCTGATTTTCGTCTAGTAAACGTAAAATTATTCTTGTCTGGAAATGAATTGCTAATCGTATTATTGTGAACCAAACTAGTTCTCCCTATCCGGAGAGTTTGGTAGAGAAATTGAAATATACGCTGTTTGTGCGAAGTAAAGAATTTCCTTTGCCGTTTTATGCGCAGTGGATATATGTGGAAGGTCTCTATGGAACTTTTTCCGTCACGATACCTGTGTTCTGAAGGAGTAGCTTTTACCTTGCTCATATCTATTACTCATTCATTGTGTGACGATACTTACTCGTCTATCCATCTGTTAGTGGAAATAATCAGAAATTGTCACATTCATTAGATTTCTCGCCTTTTACCTGTCGTTATTATTAATAATCTGCGTCGTTTCCAAAGGAGGCGAAATGCGCTTCGGAGAAAGAATTTAAGACTAAAATAAACTGCAATAGAAGATGACATTATGACTGTAATGAAAATGACCCTTATGTGGAGAGCAAATGTAGCCAGGCGAATAGATGGTGGGTGGATAAAGGAAGTTTATTCCACATTCCAAGAGATAATGTAAGGTCGAGACAATGACCTAGTAGAAGGCGAGTCAACGATATGGAAAGAACATGCAGACCAACATAACTGACTACAGCTGAAAACATTAATGCGTAGGTAAGTCTAGAAGAGCCACTTACCGAGCAGTGAATCTTAAATTGTGATGACAAAGTACATGTCAGCAGTAAATTTTATCTGCCACTGACGGATGTAAATGAGGTAGAATAGTATTAATTCAGACCGAAAAAAATTCAGTTCCTGCACGTTATTTTTAACACATGTTTATTAGTTCGCTTTCTTGTCTGTTCACTATAATTTTTGCAGTTGATTTTAAAGCTACCTCCAAATGAGCTATATTCCTTAAACTTTCAGAAAAACTCAAATCTTGAAGACATCTTCTTCTTTCAATGAATCTGTTTTATGTGGTCATTTCACTTAAGGTCGCTCTGGATTGTTACACCTAGATATTTTATGGTAGATGCTGTCTGCAGCTGTTTGTCATCAACAGTGTAGCTGTAGAGTAGTGGATTTCTTTCCCTAGGTATACATTCAGGGTCAACTGCTATAGCCTGCACCATTCATTAATTCTTTGCAGGTCGTTCAGCAAATTCTTACAATCTTCTGGTGTTGCTACTTTGGTATGGACAACTGGATCATCTGCGAATAGCGCTAAAGAGCATCCGACGCTTTTTACTAGATCATTTATATATATTGTAAACAGCAACGGTCTTATCACACTTCACTGTGCTACTCCGGATATCACCTTTACATCTGTCGATTTAGTTCCGTTAAGAGCGACGTGTTCATTTCTACCTGCAAGAAAGTCTTGAATCCAATCGCAAGTCTGCTCCGATACTGCTCCTATTTTCTTCATTAAACGGCAATGAGGGACGGTGCCAAATGCTTTATTCAAATCAAGGAACACGGCATCAACCTGAGCGCCGTTGTCCACTGCGATGTGGATCTCATGGAGGATCAGAGCAAGCTGAGTTTCGTAGGATCTCAGTTTGCGAAATCCTTGTTGATTTTTATAGAGGAGATGTTCATTTTCCGAAAGGTCATAATTCTTTAGCATAAAACATGTTCCATAATTCTACAACAGAACGTCTACAATTGTGTGCATCTGTCTTATGGCCTTTCTTAAAAACGGGAATGACCTGCGCTCTTTTCCTGTCATTAGGCACCCTTCGTTGTTCAGGCGATCTACGAGAAATAACTGCTAGAAGGGGAGCAAGTTCTTTCTCACAATCTTTATAGAATCTTATAGGTATCTCCTCTGGTCCTGACGCATTTCCACTACTAAGCGATTGTAGCTGCTTTTCAATTCCGCGATCGGTTATCTCAATCTCTACCATTTCGACGTTCGTACGACAATTGAAAGGAGGGACACTTACAATCTTCCGCGATTAAACAACTTCGGAAAGCAGAATTCAGTATTTTGGCTTTCCCTCTGTTATCTCCCGTTTCGGTGCCGGTGTGGTCGCTGACAGAATTAATTCGCTTAGGGGAACGTAATTTAATTTAGTAAGATATATCTATTGGAAATAAAGAGTAAAAACATCGAGATATGTTATACAATTTTAGAAGCTGAAAACACATTAGAGATTTGTGACAGTGCAGTAATTGTGGTATAACATTGAGCAATATGAAGACACCTCCTAGAAGGCTTATATAGTATTCATAATCAAAGCTGAGACGCAGATAAATTAAATGGGATATAGTCCGGTCGTCATCGCAGACAATAATGGGATAAGCAAGAGATCCTTACTCGATTGACCCTGGTGAGAAAGGCGCCATGGATTCCATGGAGACATACATTGGTGGTAGACGTTTGTGTAGCGGGCATAACCTAAACTGAGGTACGGATCTAAAAAATATTGTGCTGTATTCATGATGACGTAGTCAGTATTAGTACCAGCGAAACACTTTTGCGTTACTGGTATTGACAAAGATGGGCACTATGATACTCAGGGCTATGTACATCGACGGTTGTCGAATGAAGATGTCTTGAGCGAACACAGTAATTTTCGTAGGTTGTTGGTGACAATCGAGGCCAGTTAATTAATGCTCGCGTCCACACTTACGTTATACAGGAGCTAGACTGAAATTGGAAATATCGAGAAACACAACGCATTGCCATGCCTAATACGGTATAGAAAACACGCTGGCATTCAAAGCAGTTCCAGTTGACTCGGACGATACTGAAAGAACATGCAGAGCAACATTAGTACATAGGTAAGTCTAGAAGAGGCACTTACCGAGCAGTGAATCTTAAATTGTGAATCATGATGACAAAGTACATGTCAGCAGTAAATTTTATCTGCCACTGAAGGATGTAAATGAGGTAGAATAGTATTAATTCAGACTGCAAAAAATTCAGTTGCTGCATGTTATTTTTAACACACGTTTATTAGTTCGCTTTCTTGTCTGTTCAATATAATTTCTGCAGTTGGTTTTAAAGCTACCGCCAAATGAGCTATATTCCTTAAACTTTCAACAAAGCTTAGATCTTGATGACATTTTAGTATTAACTCTCTTTCTTATTTGGTGTGTGGTGGATGGTGCCTTTTGTACCACTTCCATTTCCCCATTTTCCAGTTCCAGCTGTGAATGGTTCGCGGGAAGAACGATTGCTGTTAAGCAATGAGCTCGAATGTCTACAGTTTTTACCTTCATATTATTCTTGCGAGATATAAAAAGAAGCAGTACACTGGTTGACTCGGGTGATGAGAAACTGAAATGAACCTGAAATTTACATGTCCCTATTGTAATATAGTGAAAATGTTTGAAACTGATTGTAAAATTTCAAACATGCAAAAGCAAATCAAACTAAAAAGTCCAAAATAATTTCTTCTAGACCCATATGGATCCCTAACATCATACAGATAGTCCTGAAGCTTTCTCATTCTGAATTTTTAATAGCGATGAGAAAATTAAAGAAAATGCGGGACGTATGCAATATACAATAGATGCAAGCACCCCACATTTTTGTTATAAACTCGGAAGTATTTTATGCCTATTAAATAATCACAGACATAAAGTTTCACATCCGTTTTTGTGAATGGATAAGTATAAAACTAGGGGACATTATTTTACATATTTTAGATCAAATTAAAATCGTGGTGTATCAAAAATTCATTTTTATTTCAATAATTATTGAAGCTTTGATGTGACCTTAAGTGTATCTCAACAGAATAGGTAGTCTACATCCCAACTGCTGTTGTTCTGAATAAATCTGTCTGTGTAGTTCTATTAGGGTGAATCATCACTTTCAAGGGAACTGGCTAACATTTACGAACACAAAATACCTTACTGGGACCATTTACAATCATCTGACTGCTGTGCGGAGTTTATTCTCAAACATTATTTTAACTTCAAAGTAGGAAAGGTATGTGTCTTGATCATTAAGCCTTGATACATTCAAATTACGCAAAATGTACAATTTCATGCCCCAGAAGTGCAATTTGGAAACTCTATCTGCCTCGTGACGCTGATCATAAATTCAGAACAGTGGAAAAAGATAAGGCCCACCTATTTCATTATTGATTATTTAATAATAATCTAGTGCAGTGAGATAATTCCGAATTTCTAATAGCGATGAGAAAATGTGGGACGTATGCAATATACAATAGATGCAAGCACCCCACATTTTTCGTTAAAGATATGGGTGTACAAAAATATCAGTGCAAGACTCTCACCGTCTCCACTAGAGCACATATCGCTTCCAGCAAACCATGTATGTTCATGATAGTTTGAAGCTCTGAAACACACTCTCCAGCTGTTAATTTTAAAGTAGCAAAATCATATTAGATCTCTATACATGTGTGCAAAATTTCAATGAGATTGAACAAAAAATGTCAGTTTGCTACAGCTTCTCCCACTCTATTCGAACGAGCCCCACCATCATACTTCACCATACTTTCTCACTTTCCAGTATAACTATTGAGGTCATTGTTAGATGCTATTATGACATTAACATGCACAAACCGTCCGGTGGCTATTGATACTTACTGATGAACAGTAACATCGATTTGATAGCTCAATACTACATAGTTGTTGCCTACCAATCATGTGAGTTCACATCTCCTCATGTTACATCGCTGATCTGTGAAGCAAACGCTTCATGTGGATGTTGCTAGGGTAGTATAGGTAGTTACACACCATTCTAATATGCAACAGAAACAAAAAAGATCAGGGAACGGCTTGTATTTACCCGAAAATTAAATGATGGATTAGGATGTGTATGATGGTATACTACAACCATGTTTTACTCGATCGATGCGTGAAAGAGTGATGGAAGGTTAATGAATAACACTGTTGTGATGTACTCTCCACCACGCATTGTACTGCTTGGGGCAAATTTGTTTGCAAATGATAAAGTTGTCCATAAGCAGACTGGAAGTCCTGCGGGGTGGGAGGCTGGTAGCTTACCTGGAAGAAAATAAATTTGCTGTACGTATTGTAAGACTAGTAATCCCCTACACTGTCACAGGAAGCAGTAAAATTCCTAGCATTGAACATATGGAACAAGTTGAAGTAGGATGCATACGTCGAGCTCAGATTCATTTGCAAGAATCTTAAGGGAAGTAACTTAAACACTGAAAACTTACAGGTCGACTTATGTGAGGCGGGCGAGCAGCTGAAAATCGTGACCACATTTCACTCATGCACACTAGTACTACATCATAGGGGATCCACTGTCAAGTAGCACGTGGGAGAGGAAAAATGCTCTGATGAAATCCTAAATTTGTACGTCTTGTTACAGTAGCTCTGAATTGTGAGTGGTTTTGCAAAGCAGTTGCACCAAGGTAAATGCTTCAATGGACAGTGTGTTGATGCTTTGTGACACCGTTAGAGTCGTATTATGAAGGCGTATCCCATGAAAAAAATGACGATGTATTTCTCACAAAACGCTTCCCTGTGAACTAAGACTGTGGTACCCTTATGCCATTGTATATCTAGCGCAGCGACCATAAGAATACGATACAAGGACACATACCAGAACATATAACGTTACAGACATTCATCCGATATAAATGAACTGCAGGTGTTATGCCTCTGATTTTCTCTGTGCAGCCCTCTTATACTGAGGGAGCAACAATAAGGCTCCCTTGGTCATTGCACTGGAGAACTGTACCCCTGTTTTCTCTCAATTAGGAAAATTATAACTGGCATAGCTATCATAAAGCAGATTAGGGTTTGGACAGAGGCTTACAGACAATCATTTTTACTCGATTATTACGTGCGTGAGTGCAACAGAAATGAAAAAATCGATATTACTGTTATGACACAACCCACAAAATGACCCTACAGCGCTTTGTGAAATACATATTTAGTATCTATATGTAGGCTCTGATTTATAGGACGGCTGCAACACCAGCAAGCTACAGCGATTTGCGGAGGATTGACGAATGGTGGGAGATGGAGCTGAATGTAAATAAATGTAACTGTTAAAGGTAAATAGTTAAAGAGACCCACAACAGCACTATTGCGTCATTGTCGGTAAAACACTAGAAACAGTATTAATCGTGAAATGTGTGGATGTAAGGAACCGAATGGTTGTGACTTTCTTTTTGTATGTTAGTGTTCTTTTTTAGCTCGTTGTACATTGGCAGTCACGCCTAGAGTGCTAGTGAGCCTTCTAACTAAAGGGACAGTGCTGTCGCAATATGATGGGATTTCTAGTGATTTAGCAGGGCTCTGTAACTTGGCTGGGGCAATAAAGAACCAGCCTTACAATTCAATATCAGGTAGAAGAAAATGCCGTATGTTGAAGACTGGAAGATTTGTGTGTGGTGAGAATACGGAGGCTAAAAAATACACTGACAAAATGAGGTTTGAGAGGATAATCTCTTTACCACTTCTTGTAGGTTTATGAGCAAATATATAACCCCCCGCAAGCGTGCATGTCACGAAGTGACAGCAACTTGAAAATCTGGGCTAATACAAAAGTTTTTACCAAGCGACATTGAGCAACAGAAGTTCCGTCTTTTGTTTCTTCCGTAAATATGTTAGGATCAGAGAGGAAATAAAGGTGATATTACAGCTATGACGTACATTGTATATAGACGATTGAAGTTTTGACGGAGGAAGAAAAGCGTATGTGGACAACAGAGGTGTCATCCAGTAACGAGCAGCACTTGTATATTAATGGTGGTTAATGGCCCAACTCCTATGATATTTGTTACTGATTTAGCACAACCAGGGGTAATGAGGGAGCAACTCCTTTTTGTCTTTCTTTTCAAGTACTTAACTGACCACACTAAAGCAGCTGTATATCTATAGGTCTTTTGAATCGGGTAGAAATCACGCAGCAAGAGACTACACACTTCCATAAGTATGTCTATAAACAAATAGTCTGACTTCTTAATATGCGGACTAAATTTACATTGTTCAGCTGTAGATATAAGTCCTGTGAATTAAGTTTTGGCATTCCCATACAGCTGAAAAATTTCTACTGCCAGACAGATAGACACTCTTTCCGCATCTCATTTACTATTGGTACTGGCTAGAGACGAAAGACAAAATTTTAATATGCTTGACCATTCCTAGGAGTGACGCCCTATTTATGTGAAAATTACAGCAGTAGGAGTGTTGTGAGAGTAAAGTACCCTGTTCGTCCACCTCATCCATGTCATATAAACGTTTCTGTAATCACGTTATTTCGTCTCCGTTTCTGTTAATTTGAAAGGTCGAACACTTTAAACAAGGCGGTAGTGCTATTGTTGGGTCTTAATTTGTATCAGATTACAAAATTTCAAAAAATGAAGCACTTTCAACGTATGACACCTCCAGCCCGCTACATCTCAAACTAGTTTCTCACGATTTCTTTTTTTTTCTTTTTAAATGCAGCGAGCGATTTTACTAGTTGATGGATCTAAATTTAAGCGCCTGGGTAGTTCCAACCAGGTCACACATCGGTGAAATGGGAGCAAATACTCGGATAAGTTTTGTTAAACTCAGAGTTAGCGTCCTTGTTTCCTCCAGTATCAGCTGCAGCAACAGCATAATCGAAAACCAAGAGGGCCTAGTGAGCTACACACAGTGATCCTCTGTGTAGGGTGTCTTCTGCACTGTGTTGGGAATCACAGTGCAGAGAACAGGAAGTTATTGTTTTCAAGTACAGTGCATAGGTCTCCTATGCGTATCACGCATGTGGCGACGTACTTGTGGAGCATATTAACGAAACATCATATACCTTACTCTTTAAAATGTTCCAGCCGTTAGTCCAGTTTTTAAAGAATAGCAAATGACTGTAAGTTTAAGTTGACGTGCTCGTAGGGTAAGCACTACCATTAGGTTATGACACATTTAAAGCTTCATATTTAAGTGCATCTTATGGCAAAGGTAAATACTGGCGGGATACGGGGAGGGGGGAGATGGGGGGAGGCAGGATCGATAAAACTGTAACGATCCGCCTAAAAACTGTAAATAGTGCCATATGTGGATGGTGATAGTTTTAAAGCCACATATTTACACGTATTTTCTTGAAAATCGATATAATAACTGCAAAACCTATGTTAATGTGTGTTGTCTTAAAAAATCGGTGAAATTAGTCACGAAACAAAAATTTATATGTACCTTCTTAAAATGTGTGCGGAAATTGCAAATGTGTGTCTTGTTAAGACGTCGCTAAATTTAGCCATGAAACGCATATGTGCGTGGATAGCATCGTATGTTACATGAAATAACGTTGGTACAATAACATGGCAATCATTTGCGAAGACTAGGCCAGTAGCGCTTGGTCCTATCTGATGATAAAAAGTTTTAAGGTCACCTAAATCTACTAATGCTGCTGCTGATTTTGTAAGGTCCATGTAGTGCAAGATATAGGGGATACTGATGACGGAGGGAGCAGCGGTTGGGGAAGAACCATTAGGAGCAGACTAGTGGAGAGAGACACTATTTTTGTGTCATAGATTAGTATCATTAAAATAGTAAAAGCATTTGTTCAGTAACCAATAGCGGGTGAACATAAACGTAAGTCGCATGCTAACAGCCACCTTGATAAAAAAAATTATGGTAGTTATCAAGACAGCTACGCCCCTTTAGTAGTAATGACCATGACAGTTATTGCCCATTAACTGTTATGGTCATTACAACTAATGGGTGACAGCTGTCTTGATAACTACCGTTATTACGTCCCAGAGAAACAAAACATTGGCAGTGAGCAGTTTGTTTACATAAGAGTCATTAAATAAGTCTAAGGCAACTGACTGGTTCGATTACTTAAGGAGAACTGTACCCCTCCTCCCACCCCCCGCCACCCCTTTGGCGGATACTAACAAATACTAACGGGTTTCCTGCTACTCTGGACACTGCATTCGTCACAGTTCATCCTTAGTTCAATTTTGGTCACTCTCCCTTCCACACCCATCAATTCATTTTTCCTTAATTAACACATTTATGTGCAAAAACTATGCACACAATATAAAACCATACAGCAATTGGTGAAAGACCTCCTATTCACCTGCCTTGACGCATGAAGCCCAATGGCATACAAATGTTAGTCACTTACTATCAGTGTCCTATGAGAGTGGAATCCAGTGATTGATTTCCGATAGAAACTGAATGTTTGAGGATCATAAATCGATACCACAAGGTTCAACAAGATGGCGCTCATGCAACGAGGCACGCTCCAGTAGCTTAACACAAAGAATGATAAGACGTAAGACAATAACGCGGAAGACGTGTATTGCACCTGGACACAAGAAAAGCATTTTAAATCCCTGCGGGGGTACTCAAACCTCCAAGTACAAGATTAATATTTGAAACGTCCCCTTAGAAAAATTTATACAAGACTGTGCTTAAAACTGACACACAATATTTTTAGCGCAACGCAGTCTGACTTTCAATAATCCCTACAAAAGAATGGCCCTGACTAACATTAACCTATACCTTTCACAAATCACTTACCTCACAAAAATCTTCGTTACTCGAACTACTGCAATACAGCCAGCGCCACTACTGCCAGCTAAATAAAAGATTCAAACTACGGAAGGCACTAACTACTGATAGGCATAGTTAGCAAATGAAAGATTTTAATAGAGAACAAACAATGTATTTACCTTAATAGTGTTGAAAAATCATAATATACATAGGAGTTCATGACATCCAGTCTTAAAAATTTCCAAACTCCGCCATTTCTCTCCCCACATCCACCACTGCTGGCGGCTCACCTCCAACTGCGCAACGCTACGCGCTGTTCACATCCAGCTGCCGCTGCCCAACACTACAATGACAGACAACAATGCAAACTAGCCACAGACTGCACACAGCACAGCCAGTGATTTTCATACAGAGCGCTACGTAACATTGCCAATAAGAAAACATAAACAGCCTACTTACATATTCACCAAAAGCAACAGGAACATCATATCTCATCTCATGTTTCCCAAATAAATGAAAGATATTTTACCTTTCAGGAGATCATACCATCTTAGAAATCGCAGCACGACGAAAAAATAATGCATGGCCCTATAATGAGCTTCCATTCAAGTAAGTATGGTCGATATGTAAGCTTTCATTTCCTACACGCAAGCACATGCCCTGATACCTACTTCAGGACTCATGGCATCCAGGCAATGGCAATCTAAGTCCCCACGACAACTAAATTTCTGCATCGCAAAGAAACTGGCGTTGTCTCATCCAATTCTTCATTCATTGTAGAATATAGGAAAAAATGTTCAAATGGATCTAAGCACTATGGGACTTGACATCTATGGTCATCAGTCCCCTGGAACTTAGAACTACTTAAACCTAACTAACCTAAGGACATCACACAACACCCAGTCATCACGAGGCAGAGAAAATCCCTGACACCGCCGGGAATCGAACCCGGGAACCCGGGCGTGGGAAGAGAGAACGCTACCGCACGACCACGAGCTGTGGACAGAATATAGAAGATCGTATCGTCCTCCACAAGACAAAGACGGTCATTTGTCCAAAATATAGAGCCAATAACAAGTATTCATCTCACTCTAAACACAACACATCTTGCAATGTGATGTAGGCAATTGTGAATTCTCTGTCAATCAAGAAAGATCACTTGGGCTGCCACACGCCCTACGTTTCCCATTGGTCGCAAGCAAACTGATTCCCGAAGGACATAAAACTGCGCCAGTATCCAAGCAAAGAGGTTACTACATTGCTTGTATCGATTAATCAAAACTGAATATAGATGAACCGCGTTCAGTAGTGCAAAGATAAATGTCGTGATCTACTTGAAACAAAATGTAATAGGAAGAAATGGAAGTGCTAAACGAATTGACAACTAAAGCAGTGGTTCCTAATCGTCCTGAGACCTCTGTCCCTGGCATAGAACATATGTCGTTCCGTACCCTGAACGAAGTTTTGAATCTATTTACACATTGGAATGGAAAAACGAACGCTCCTATTTTCAAAATAACTGTATTGTAATACTTAAGATAATGTAAATGAAACTAACATGATTTTTTACCTTTCTGATTAAATCAAGTAATAATTAGTCAATGGAATGACTGATTGTGGTTATTTCTTACAATTCATTTCATATTTGCTTTGGTGTTCGCTATAACTCATGTACCAAGTTTATTTAGTTCTTCACTTTTTATTGCTATCATAGTCCAAGGTCCAGTTTCGAAAGTTGTGGCGAAGGCCACAGTAATAATAGCTGATAACCACTAAAGTTACGCTGAAGCTATTACCACTGTTTTATGAAAATCTGCTATTTCTGTATTACCTTTCGATCTCAAAGAAATTGTACTTCGATTCCACTATCTTAAAATATTACTTTATTCACAAAAACTGGTCTTAGAACCCAGACATGTACTTGTTAATTTTCCAAATAAATAGTTTCTGATATAATTTTCTTATTGGCAACAGGTGACAACTACCACCGCTGGATGAACAGCACAGGATATCAATAGAAAAGAACAAATAGGCTTGAGTTCTCTAGGTAAAATAAATTTTTATAAAGAGTTCGAATCACCAGTTTTTACTCATGACACTGAGATTAGGTCTTATAACATGACGACCATTTAAAATCCGAGGGCGGCTCGGTTAACAACAATCTTGCATCTTGCAAATTGCTGAAAGAGACAGTGGAGCAAGTTAAAAGGATTATTAACACTCTAGAATGGAGACTTAAATATTATAGAGATGAAAACGATGAAGTCGGACTTCACAGCAGCCAGGAAGGTGGATGATACATACCCCAAGCATGACAACTGAGTACTGAGAAAAAACTAGTAAAGGTAATAGTGATTACTTTAAAAATATACATAATTTAGAGTGTTCTGTAAATCACCATCTATATTTACATGGGCACTCGGCAAATCCCACTTACGTGCATGTCAGAGGGTTCATCGAACTATGTTCGCAATAATTCTCTATTATTCAATTCTCGAACAGTGCGCGGAATAGAGGAACACTTATATCTTTCCGTGCAAGCTCTTATCTCCCTTATTTTATTATGATGATCGTTTCTCCCTATATAGGTATGTGCCAACAAAATATTTTCGCATTCGGAGGAGAAAGTTGGCGATTTAAATTTCGTGGGAAGATTTCGCCGCAACGAGAAACGGCTTTGTTTTAATGAAATCCACCCAAATCCTGTATCATCTCCATGACACTCTCTCCCGTATTTCTCGATAATATAGAACGTACTGATCTTCTCTGATATTTCTCGATGTACTCCGTTAATCGTATCTCCGAAGGATCCCAAACTGCGCAGCCGTACTCCAAAAGATAAAGGACAAGGGTATTGTAGGCAGCCTCTTTAGTAGATCTGTTGGATCTTCTAAGTTTCATGCCAGTCAAACGCAGTCTTTGGTTCACCTTCCCCCAAAATATTTTCCATGTTTTCTTTCCAATTTAAGTTGTTTCTAACAGTAGTTCCAAGGTATTTAATTGACTTTGTGGCCTTTAGAACTGATTAATCCATTGTGTAACCCGAGTGTAACGGAATCCTTTTAGCACTCATATGAATGACCTCAATTTTTGTTATTTAGGGTCAATTGCCAATTCTCACACCACACGGATATCTCATCTAAATTGTTTTGAAATATGTTTTGATCTTCTGGTGACTTTAGTAGACGATAAACGACAGCATCAGCTGTATACAACCTAAGACGGCTGCTCAGATTGTCTCCTAAATCATTTATACAGATAAGGAATATCAGAGCGCCTATAGCACTATCTTGGGGAACGCCATAAATAAATTTTTTATTACTCGATGACTTTCCGAATTGTGATCTCTCTGACCGGAAATCACGAATCCAGTGGCATAACAGCTACGATATTCCATAAGCCAGGAATTTGATTACACGTCGATTATGAGATAGAGAGTCAAAAGCCTTCTGGAAATCCAAAAATACGGAATCAATTTGAAATCACTTGTTAATAGCACTTAACACTTCGTGTGAGTAAAGAGCTAGTTGTGTTTCACAAGAAAGATTTTGGCTAAATCGGTGTTGACTGTGTCTCAATAGACCGTTCTCTTCGAGGTAATTCATAATATTCGACGACAATATGTGTTCGAGAATCATGATACATATCGATGTTAATGACATGAAACTGCAATTTAGTGGATTACTCCTACTGCCATTCTTGAATATTTGTGTGATTCTTAAGTACAGAGTGTTGTATCAGCATACTCTGAAAGGAACCTTATTGGTATACAGTTTAGACTGGAAGACTTGCTTTTATAAAGTGATTTAAGTTGCTCACTACTCCGAGGATATCTACTTCTAAACTGCTCATGTTGGCAGCTGTTCTTGGTTCGAATTCTGAAATACTTGCTTCATCTTCTTTGTTGAAGTAATTTCAGAAGGTTGTGTTCAGTAACTGTTTCAGCAACACTGTCATCTACAGTATTCCGATTGCTATCGCTCAGAGAAGGCGTTGATTATGTCCTGTCAATAGCATCCTTTGTATACGATCAAAAGCTCTTTGGATTTCCTGCGAGTTTTGAGACAAAGCTTCTTTTTGAAAACTGCTATAAGCATCTCGCGTTGAATTCCGCGCTCAATTTCGAGTCTGGGTAAAAGATAGCCACTCTTGAAGATTTTGCGTTCGTTTAAATTTGGCTTGCTTTTTTTGTCAATCGAATTTTTATCTGATTTTTTGAAAAGATATACTTTTCGTTTATTTTGCTAGATTTGGGAGTTAGCGTTTTCAGTCTCCCTACGTCAAACTTGTGTTCACTAAGTGCTGTATACGTTTTGGTGCTCGTTATTAACTCAGAATTATTTGTTGCCATGAGGTTAATTGTGTTTTCGCAAGCGTTTCCTATTCGACTGGCCTCATGAATTAACAGCTAGAAGAAGTTTTCGGAGAAAGCATTTAGCATAATCTGGGGTGACGTTTTATGCGTCCCTCCGCAATTAAATACATATTTTCGTCTACATATCTGGGATAAATTGAAGTCGCAATCAACTATAATTGCATGAGTCGGGTACATGTTTGAAATTAGACTCTGGTTTTCTATGAACCTTTCAGAAATTGTATCGTTTTAGTTCAGAGATCGGTAAAAGGATTCAGTAATTATTTTATTCCGGTTGCCAAGAATGACCTCTCACAGTAACTATCCACTTCAATTTCGCTACATCATAAACTACGTCTAACAGCAACAAACACGTCACTGCAGATCTATTTAGCCATCCTTTCTGAACACCGTTAGGTTCGTCGAAAAAATTTCGGCTGAACTTATATCTGGCTTTAGCTAGTTTTTAATGCCTGTAACTATTTGAGCACTTGGAGCTCTGATATTTTCCCGACAAAGCTACGAGAATTTACAGCTGTTATACCGATGGTTCCTAGATCTAGATTCTTCTTGTGTTTGACCTGCACCCTTTGAGACTGAAGCCCTTTTTGTCTTTTTCTGAGACCTCTAACCTAAAAAACTGCCCAGTCCAAGCCACACACCTCAGCTACCCATGTAGTCGCCTCCTGCGTGTAATGGACTCCTGATTAATGTAGCGGAGCCAAAACCCCATCACCCTATGCCACAAGTCGAGGAATCTGCACCCTACCCGGTCGCAGAACCGTCTGAGCCTCTGAATCAGACCCTCCACTCGTCTCTGTAGCAGAGGTTCACAACCGGTCTTACCGAAGATGCTGTAAATGGTGAGCTCTTCTTTCATCTCGCAAGCAAGACTGGCAGCCTTAACCAATTCTAATAGTCCCTCGAAACCAGAGCGTATCTCTTCCAAACCAAAATGGACTCATCGTTGGTAGCAACATGAGCTACCACTTGCTGTTTGCTTCCCTGGCTTTCTCTCCTTGGCAACCATATCCCTGAGGACATCCATGACGCGCCTAACAGTGGAGCTCCCAACTAGCGATAATCTTACGTTATGTTACTGTCTGAACGTTGGAGGCTGAGAAGTTTCCCCTGAAGCATGATAAATGATTGCACCTGGCTGAAAGACGGTGTGAGCCACATGCAGCACCTGGGTACTATTTGTCTGACTAACTGGGGAGACCTACGTTCGGCACCCCAGGATATCTTTTGCAGCCTGACTTGGCCCCAGGCGTTCTTCCACTAATCCACAGGTGAGGGGTCAACATCAATGCAAGTAGTAACTTGGCTAGTCACTGGTATGGGCCAATAAGAGGACTCGTGGGTCGTGTTGAACGTCGGTTGGATCCCTACAGCTGCACCACTGCAGCTTCAAGTTGTGTAATTGAAGCCAATGCATTCTGGAGCTGAGACGAAGTGTCACCAAGTCGCTTCCGCCCACAGCAAACACAGTCCCTATCAGTACTACGGACAGGGGAAAACTGCACTACACACACAAACAAAGGACTTTCGACCCCCAGTGCAGAAATCTAACGCAGATACGGACAAAACCGTAAGAAATGCGTCTAATAAATTCGATTAACACTCAGAGATTCAGAAACTAAAATACCAAAGCAGCAGGCGAGCCTAATTAATTCGCTTCTCATTAGGAACTTGTAATACGTCATAAAATTGGTTTACTTTCTTAAACAAACGAAAACGCGAGGATAGTGTCTATTGAATACTAACTTAACACGGAAGAATTCAAAAACTAAACTACACTATGTGATCAAAAGTATCCAGGAACCTGGCTGAAAATGACTTACAAGTTCGTGGCGCCCCCCTTCGGTAATGCTGGAATCCAGTATGGTGTTGGCCCACCCTTACCCTTGATGACAGCTTCCACTCTCGTAGGCATACGTTCAATCAGGTGCTGGATGGTTTCTTGGGGAATGGCAGCCCATTCTTCACAGAGTGCTGCAGTGTGGAGAGGTATCGATGTCGGTCGGTGAGGCCTGGCACTAAGTCGGCGTTCCAAAACATCCAAAAGGTGTCCTATAGAATTCAGGACATGACGCTGTGCAGGCCAGTCCATTACGGGGTGTTATTGTCGTGTAACCACTCCGCCACACACCGTAAGGTGGCTCGCGGAGTATAGATGTAGATGTAAACTGGTGCTCGATCGTGTTGAAAGATGCAATCGCCATCCCCCAATTACTCCTCAACAATGGGAAGCAAGAAGATGCTTAAAATATCAACGTAGGCCTGTGCTGTCATAGTGCCACGCAAAATAACAAGAGGTGCAAGTCCCCTCCATGGAAAAGACGACCACACCATAACACCACCGCCTCCGAATTTTACTGTTGGCACTACTCACGCTGGCAGATGACGTTCACTGGGCATTCGCCATACTCACACCCTGCCATCGGATCGCCACTTTGTGTACCGTTCCACTGTTCAGTCGTCCATTGTTTACGCTCCTTACACCAAAGGGGGCGTCGTTTGGCTTTTACCGGCGTGTTATGTGGCTTATGAGCAGCCGCTCGGCCATGAAATCCAAGTTTTTTCACCTCCCGCCTAACTGTAATAGTACTTGCAGTGGATCCTGATGCAGTTTGAAATTCCTGCGTGATGTTCTGGACAGATGTCTGCCTATTACACATTACAACCCTCTTCATCTGACGGCGGTCTCTGTCAGAAAACAGACGAGGTCACCCTGTACGTGTCCCTTTTGTCTGTACGTGTCCCTTCACGTTTCCACTTCACTATCACATCGGAAACAGTGGAGCTATGGATGTTTAGGAGTGTGGAAATCTCGCGTGCAGATGTATGACACAAGTGACACCCAATCATCCGACGACGTTCGTGACTTCCGCAGTTCCGCAGAGCGTCCCATTCTGCTCTCTCACTATTGTCTAATGATTACTGAGGTCGCTGATACGGACTACCTGGAAGTAGGTGGTAGCACAAAGCACCTAACATGAGAAACGTATGTTTTTGGGGGTGACCGGATACTTTTGGTCACATAGTGTACCAAAGCCCACAGATGAAACTATATAACGCGTTTCTGATTCCTTTTCAATTCATCATAGCCTCCGTCACATCCTCTTTGGATTTCCGGGTACTAAGTCCACCGACATGCGATACTAGGTGACCAACGAGATATTTTTTGCCAGCCAGTAAGACGAAGCAAATTACAAGACTCAGGTAATACAAAAAATGTCGCTGATTGTTCGCATTCTTTTATCATTCGGCGAAATATTCTTTAGTTTTAAATCAATAGTTTGGCGCGAATAAGAGGAGCAGATGTAGCTGGGCTGTACGATGTTTCGGAACATCGTCACGCATTTCATGTTCTAAAAATTGCTGTACAGGATTTTTATGGATGCTCGTAAGGAATTACGTGTTGAAGACCTTTTATTCTAAGAGGATAATTGACGGATTGAAACCAGTTGTAGATTCCTTCTCCCCCTCTGGTAGTAAGCTTACTGGAGGCCCATCTCCGGCAACCAATATCGGCGGTAACTCTGTTAGGCAGGTACGCTTCACGGCCTGCAAGCACAGCTGCGTGCCAGAATCAGGTTACGCCATCAGGGGTAGTTGGCACGTAATTCGATTAGTACATTGGTGCGTCGTCAGACGACAACACGGCCAAAGATCACATTATTATCTCAATGTGCAACGCTTTAAGTGACGGAAACTCTGCAAGATAGGCACTCGCGTTTCCTAGGTAGCTAAAGAATCAGTCGACTGTGAAATTAAATCCAAACCTATACGCAGGTCGTATAGGACGTAGTACGAGAGTGGCTGCACGTTATCCTGCTTATGAAACTGAACTACATTTACTTCATCTGACTAAAGTGGTTGCACTGAAGAGGCTTACAAGTTATATAAGATACGTGCGATGGTT
This sequence comes from Schistocerca serialis cubense, assembly GCF_023864345.2. Lineage (NCBI taxonomy): Eukaryota > Metazoa > Arthropoda > Insecta > Orthoptera > Acrididae > Schistocerca > Schistocerca serialis. Next base: position 451,091,046 of record NC_064644.1, read on the forward strand.
GAAGCTGTTGCAGTGTGGTCAATATCTCTGTTAAACGTGGAACTGCATACCCCAATTACCAAAATAATTAAAATCCCTTTTCCAGTGGTGAAAATTAAAGTTTTAATGCTGTGAATTTATTGTTAACAGTCGAATGATTAGTGAAATCCGTTCCCACGCGATAATTTACACACAATGAGAGCATAGTAATCAGGGTGTAACTTATTGATCTGTTACATTTTTCACAATTAACCACTGTCTTTCTGTTGTTCTTCCTGAGACAAGTACAACAACATCCTGCATCAACAATGTTTCCCCGGGTGGTAAGTAGAAATGTATCTTGGTGGTTCTTCTCCCAGAATATTACAGCCACGACTATCACAACCTCCTGAACATGCTCATCATAACTGCATTTGTCTTCGTCTATTTTACTATTTCCATATTCGTCTCCTCCTTCAACTTTCATCCTCACAGTAAAGTATCCGGAGAAACTCCTCATCTGATAATTTTGTTCTCCTGATTTTCAGAAATTCTGAGAGTTAAAATAAAGAAAATATATTATTCAGGTCTTTGACAAGTATAATGTATGATTATTACGCCAATTTTTGTTATTATTGTAATAGGTATTCTTACACAGGTGTACAAAACTTCACAAAATATGAAACGTGTGAATAAATATTTACAGAACACTATAGAGGGGTGTGTGAAGTGTCAACATATTCTGAGTAGTTTGGGTCTGCTACTCGGTAATCTACCTTCCCAAAAATTAGATGGAATGTTTAATGAGTAAGAGTAGCCATCTATTAGAAATAGTCTACATTTTGGAAATAGTGGAACACCAAGACCGAGCGATGTGATCACAATGAAATTGACGATAATTTTGGAAACTGATGAAATGAATTAAAGTTTGTGCCGCAGCCGGGACTCTAACCCGGGTCTTCTTGCTTACTAGGCACATATGCTTACCCGGGTTCGAGTTCCGGCCACGGCACAAATTTTAATTCATTTCTTTGGCTCCCAACATTACCGTAGATAACGATGGAACTTAAATGTCTCAAGGAAAATTTAATTATAAGAACTGTATAATGAAATATATTCCACCAGTTAGGGAAATGGCACTACACAAATGACCAGCACTGCAGTCCTATACATGCACTGTGAGTGTGTAAATTGAGGACGGAGTAGCACCATCACGTACTGTAATCAGAGCTGTTAGACATTGTGGCGCGGAGTCAATAGCGCTTTAATATGTTGCTGAGAAATATTCTGCCATGCGGTTGTTGGGCATGTCCACAAAGAATTGACAAGTTGTCTACTGACCTTTTCCAGACACGTCGGGCAAATGGGCAGGCCAGAAAAGCAGTGCTAGCCGTTGTTCTTCAAAGAAGGCTTGTACATTCCTCCGGGAATTGTCTGCAGAAATATGGTATGTGGAACATCCTGCAGGAGAGGCAGTGCGCCGGCTGTGAAACCTCTCTGCTATATCGGTACCTGTTCAGATTTCCCCCGATAGGCAGGAGACGAGAATGGTGCCGCAAACAATTACACCTGGTGTTTATCCGCTAAGCCGCTCAACTGAACAGTCTGTGAGGTTGCGTTCGCCAAGGCGCCGGCGAAGGCGTATGCTGTCATCACCGTAGGATACATTGAGGAGGGATTCGTCCGAGAAAACTGCATTTTTGCACTCAGCACGCCAGTGTCTGCGTTCACGTGCCCATGACAGCCTGCGGCGTTTGTAGGTTCTGGCCAATGGCAACTGTAAGTAGGCTGTTTAGGTTTTTATGCTGGTAACGCCACGTAGCGCTCTGTATAAAAATCACTGACTGTGCTGTGTGCAATCCGCGGCTGGTTGGCATTGTTGGAATATTCGCTATTGTAGAGTTGGGCAGTTGGATGTGAACAGTGTGTAGCGTTGTACAGGTGGAGGTGAGCCACCAGCACTGGTGGATATGGGGAGAGAGATGGCAGTATTTTGAGAGCGGACGATCTGGACATGTGTCCATCAGAAAAACGAAATTCATAATACTGGATGTCATGAATATATAATGACTCTTGAACACTATTAAGGTAAATACATTGTTTGCTCTCTATCAAAATCTTTCATTTGCTAACTATGCCTATCAGTAGTTAGCGCCTTCAGTAGTTAGAATCTTTTATTTAGATGGCAGTATTGGCGCTCGCTGTATTGCAGCAGTTCGAGTAACGAAGATTTTTGTGAGGTAAGTGATTCATGAAAAGTATAGGTTAGTCAGGGTCATCCTTTTGTAGGGATTATTGAAAGTGAGATTGCGTTGCGCTAAAAAATATTTTGTGTGTCAGTTTATTGTTGATCAGAATAAGTAATGAGAGAACTGTCTGAGTACGTTCAGTTTTGCTCAGCTGTTAGAAAATCAAATAACGTAGAGGTTTTCCAGCACTGGTCTCCGTTACAGCAGCTGCCATACCTCTGTGTCAAACATGAATAAAAGTTTAACTCAGTCAGAGATGTCTAATTAGTCGTCTACTGCTCACTTTACTTCACCATCAGCACTCTCAGCAGACAACGAAATGGCTCTTGTACATAGTGTGTGTCACCCGTCCTTCCCTATAGCTTACCTCCATTTTTCTCAGCATTCTTGCACTCTTAATGCTGCCACCTTTGCTCTTAACTTCATCGAAGGTTTTTTTCACTTTCCTACATAGTGAGTCCTTCCTACCGACAGTCATTTCTTCTTCGATTTTTTCATATTTTTCATGCAGTCATTTCACCATATCTTCAATGCTCTTCGTATTTATTTCACTTCTAAGCGACTTTTATTTCTGTATTCCTCAATTTCATTGAACATTTTTATACTTCCTTCTTATATCGTCAACTGAAGTATTTCTCCTGTTGTCCATAGATTCTTCGCAGTTACCTTCTTGGTACCTATATTTTTATTTCCAACTTCTGTTATTGTCCTTTTTAGAGAAGTCCATTCCTCTTCAACTTAACTGCCTACAGCGCTATTTCTTATTGCAGTATCTATAACTGCAGAGAACTTCAAGTGTATGTCTTCATTCCTTAATACCTCGTTATCCCTCTTCTTTGAACATTGATTCCTCTTGATCAATTTATTAAACTTCACCCTGCCCTTCATGGCTTCTAAATTGGTACCTGTGTCTACATTTGCTCCTGAATAGGCCTTAAAATCCAATATCTGATTTCAACATCTCTGTTTGACCATGACGTAATGTAAGTGAAATCTCCCCATATTGCCCAGCCTCTTTCAAGTGTCTATACTCTTCTTTGTATTTTGTGAACAGAGTATTGGCTACTACCAGCTGAAATTTATTGCCGAACTCAATTATTCTTTGTATTACAAGTTTCATAAACATTTTTAGATATCCTATAACGGAGACAGGATGTGTTGTAGTTCTCCGAAAGAATAGAGGAATAAACAGAATGTATGTATCTCGTATGGGCTGTCCCATGCCACAAGCGGAAGAACTAATACATACAGTAATTTATAACATTAACATCAATATTATTTTCTGCACTTCATAGAAAAAATTCCTCAGTCTATCAGGCAGATAACCGTTCTGAACTGGTGCACAGTGAACTGACATTATGTCATGATTTCTCATTCATTGCTGCTGTGTTAAGGTCATTTTCTGTTTTCCTGATTTTCCAGCTGACACGACATGCACGCCATTTTATGGCAGCATGATTTTACTGACTATACTTGTCCTTGGTGCACAATACTTTCTGTCCCGTATATTGGTTTCGGCATAGGTTGAATTTTACCTTTCTTGTCATAGGTTGTTTGTAAGTTTTTGTTTATTAACCCTATCCCCATGGCTTAGCTTCCTTATACGTTCGACTCATATTTTGATCACACTTTCTCTTCCCCCTCCCTGTGTCCACATATTCCTTCCTCTGATTGCATCTGCAGCTCGTGGTCTAGTGGCTAGCGTAGCTTTCTTTGGGTCCTGGGGTCCTGGGTTCAATTCCCAGCTGGAGAGTTTCTCTGCCCAGAGGCTGAGTGTTCGTGTTTTCCTCATCATTTCACAATCATCATAATCATTCGTGGCATTGGCTAGATAGTACTGTGTAAGAATTGGACTGTGTAAAAATTGGACTTTGTACAGATGCTGATGACTGTGCAGTTGGGATCCCCACAATCCAAACATCATCAGCATCATCCCTCTGATTGTCCACCTCAATGTCCCATATCTGTCTGTCTTCTCCTCCAAATTTTCTATCTCGCTTTTTCTTCTCCTCTGCTACCCTTTGTTTAATTCCTCCATCTGACCATGTCTTCCTCCCCACTCACCCTAACCATCTTTTTGAGAAGATGATGTATTCTAGAACAGTATCTCACCTCAGCAATCCTGACCAAACCACAATTTGGGTTCCAGAAGTGTTCCTCTACTGAGAATGCCCCTTGACTCACCAGATTTTGCAAGCATTAAATAATTAAATACTGCCAATTGGTACTTTCTGTGGCCTATCTAAGGCATTTGACGGTATGAAACACAGTATTCGTCTGGATAAATAGAAGTTCTGCGTGATTATTGGCACAGCCAACCAACGGATAATGTTGCATCTACCCAAAAGATTGCAGAAAACTGTACTCAGCAATGAAACCAATATAGTTTGCGGACACAATTATGACTAGGGATATATTATGTAGGGGGTCCCCCAGGGCTCAGTGTCAGCTTCACTATTGCTCCTCTGCCTAATATACAACATACTCAGTTCTGCACAACTAGGACCACTAGCCATATGTTATAAGTGTAACACACGGCTAGGAAATAATAAATAGACTGAAAACTTCAAAATTCTTAGGTGTCTATACTGATGAGAATTCAAATTGGAATCACCACATTTTGAAACTTGTAAAACAACTTAGCTCAGCCACATTTCAAGTCAGAATAATTGTATACCTTTGGGAGAGGCAAATCGGTAAGTTGACATATTTTTCATGTTTTCATTCAATAATCTCGTAAGGAATAATGTTCTGGCGTAACTCATCTTTAAGGAAAAGAGTCTTCATTGAGGAAAACGTGCTGTAAGAGTAATATGTGATGTGCACACATGCTCATCTTGTAGACATTTATTTGAGTTCAGCTTTCTGAGTACTTCTTCACAGTACATTTATTCGTTCATGAAGTTTGTTGTAAATAATCCACTACAGTTCAAAAGGAATTATGGTGCACATAATTAAAATACCAGAAGCAAAAATGGCATTCATTACTCAACATTAAGGTTGTCTTTAGCACAAGAACAGCTGTACAATGGTGCAAAAGAGCTTTTTATCACTTAACCCAGTGATATAAAATGTCTAATACAAAGAAAAGCAAAATTTGGAAACGAATTGAAGAAGTTCCTCCATGAAAACGCGTATTTTGTAGAAGAATTTCTACTATTATAATGTGTAAAACGAGGTGGGGAGGACTCACTAACTCACAGCATCTGTATATCTTTTTATTATTGTTTTTTAAAAAAAATGCTTATAAATATCCAGAACATAGCCATAAGTGCAAATTAATTTCTGAGGTGAATGTAAAATGGCACATTCCCGTCATTGTGATGTATTGTATAAAATGAGCCATAGAAAATGGCACTAACTAGCTAGCTATACTCCTCCCCCTCTCTCTTTCCATCTTTGTTCCCACTCTTCCGTTGCCACCAGCCACTACCTCTCTACATCTTTCACTTGCTTCAAGAATCTCTCTCCATCTCTCTTTCTAACCAACTATTCCTCTCCTCTCCCCTGCTCTGTTCATCCCCTTGTATATCCATCTCAGCCTGTCTCCAGGCATGCTCATCAACATGTGTAGCCCCTGTAATAGAGTTCAAACAAGCAGACCAGTGCTACTTCCATAACATGGCTGTAATACATGGCAGGATACACATTAATGGCATGAAAATCATTTATTTGCCCCTCACATACAGCCCACCACGCAAACCATATAGATAAAGCAAGATGATACTACTCCAACTCAACATAGCTGTCATGCATGGCAGTCTACATGTCAGGGCCCAGTAAACCATTTCTTGCCCCTGACATGTAGGCTGCCACACAACATGTCTGTCGTTCTGGGCATCCTACATGTGCCTCTATCTATGCTCTATTAGAGCTAAGATATTAGAAATTATATAGTGCTATTTCTGAGAACCTGTTGTTTCTGTACCAAATATAGCTGATATCGATCCATGTTCTTCGGAGCAAATATATAGGAGAATGTATGAGTGTAGGCCTGTGATTTGCTCTGAAGAACATGGATCGATATCAGCTATATTTGGTACAGAAACAACAGGTTCTCAGAAATAGCACAGCTATACCAATTTATGGGTTAATATTGATGCGCCATGTGATTTAATGGTGTGTGTACATCTACTTACTTTTCCATTATGCTGTATCCTAGGTTAAAATAATGACTTTATCTTAGTAGTATTTATATGTTAAATGATTATGTAACTGTATGCTACCCTCCATGCTAATTTTGTAATCGTTTATGAAACTATATCATAATGTTTCTACACTTATATTTTGCACTTTGTTTTAATTTCGGTTTTATTTAATTATTTTCGCTTTGTAATTTTTATCTTTTGACATTCTGCTTGAAGTCTATGTATTTTAATACATTTATTTATTTTCAATCTGTACATAATAGATTTCGTATTTTTATAGTTTAAGGCATGCAGTGTGCCTCAAAGGCTTTCAAGATGACATAGCATATAATCGATATACACTATGTGATCAAATGTATCTGGACATGCCCAAAAACATACATCATTCATATTAGGTGCATTACACTGCCGCCTACTGCTACATACTCCACATCACCGAACTCAGTAGTCATTAGACATCGTGAGAGAACACAATGGAGTGCTCCGTGGAACTCACGGACTTCAAACGTGGTCAGGTGGTTGGGTGTTACTTGTGTCAGACGTCTGCACGCAAGATTTCCACACTCCTAAACATCTGTGCTGTTTCCGATGTGATAGTGAAGTGGAAACGTGAAGGACACGTACAGCACAAAAGCATATACGACAAACTCGTCTCTTGACTGACAGAGGCCGATGACAGTTGAAGAGGGTCGTAATGTGTAATAGGCAGACATCAATCCGGACCCTTAAACAGGAATTCCAAACTGCATCAGGATCCACTGCAAGTACTATGACAGTTAGGCGGGAGGTTAGAAAACTTGGATTTAATGGTCGAGCAGCTGCTCATAAGCCACACATCACCGCCGATAAATGCCGAACGACGTCTCACTTGGTGTAAGGAGCGTAAACACTGTACGACTGAACAGTGGAAAAACGTTGTTTGGAGTGAGGAATCACGGTACACAATGTGGCGATCCGATGGCAGGGTGTGGGAATGGCGAATGCCTGGTGAACGTCATCTGCCAGCGTGTGTAGTGCCAACAGTAAAATTCGGAGGATGGTGTGGTCGTGTTTTGCATGGAGGGGGCTTGCACTCCTTGTTGTTTTGCGTTGCACTATCACAGCACAGGCCTACATTGGTGTTTTAAGCACCTTCTTGCTTCCCACTGTAGAGGAGCAGTTCGGGGATGGCGAACGCATCATTCAACACAATCGACCACCTGCTCATAATGCACGGTCTGTGGCGGAGTGGTTACACGACAATAACCTCCCTGTAATGGACTGGCCTGCACATAGTCCTCACCTGAATCCTACAGAACACTTTTGGGATTTTTTGGAACGCCGACTTAGTGCGAGGCCTCACTGACCGACATCGATACCTCTCCAGAGTTCAGCACTCAATGAATAATAGGCTGCCATTGCCCAAAAAACATTCCAGGACCTGACTGAACGTATGCCTACGAGAGCGAAAGGTTTCATCAAGGCTAAGGGTGGGGCAACACCGTATTGATTTCCAGCATTGCCGATGGAGGACGCCACGAACTTGTAAGTTATTTTCTGCCAGGTGTCCGCATACTTTTGATCATATAGTGTATTTGTAGTATTTTTTCCTTGTGTTTACATTATTTGGAAAGCTAACTAACGCCTGTATGGTTGATAACACCATTTTTCGATGGCAACTGTTTTTCTTGCCACTACATTTCTCGATGTATGATCAATTTGGCACCTGGCTCCACATATATGAGGGCTATATTTTCTGTATCTCACATGCCCAACTGTATGTGGCTTGATATCGTGTTTCACTGCAGGTATTGGTGGAAATTGTTGTCGACAGTGCGTACACTTATCCTGAGACGTCTTTTATATCGTATTTCTTTCTTTACGGAACAGACGCATCTAATGATCACGTACTGAAATGTGTCAATAAACTAATTTGAGACCAAGACCTTCCACGATTCATTATGTGCCAATAAATCTAATTATAATAAAAAGGAACCACAGCCCAAGGAAGTCTTGAAGTATGGAAAGCGTATGTAGTGGATGTTTGAATGATTTATGTACAAGTAAAGGAACGAGCGGAGAACAATGCAACAAGCAAATATTTCTGATAAGCATTGGTTCAATAACTAATGGTTTCCCGTGATCGATGTGTTACGAGTGAGTACACGAAAGTCTTACAACGGAATTCGTGGGGATCCAGACTCCAGACATACGCTTTATGGCAAACAAATTACACATACTGTTGGTTTGTTGATTTGAAAGCAGGCTTAAGCACTTGTTCTTATCGGTATCCGTATATATTCAAAAACCCCATCATACTTGTTCCTAATGCACTGACAACCTCCACAATTCCTCCTAAAAGTTAACAGACACTATTAACAGCGCTTGATTACATCAACACTATTAAATATTCCCATATAATAAAATACAGTGGGTTCAAGTTGGGAGTCTTGGGAGGTCATAATATTGACAAGTCACGGCCGATACACTTGCTGCCTAAGATTCATGCTAGATGCTCCCTAACAGCCACATGAAAGCATGCAGGTGCACAACCACGCGTGCACCACATATACATCATTTCAACATAAGGAACACGGCCTTTCACAATAAGGAACATCAGCAATGAACACACCTTAAATTTAGCCTCAGACTTTGACACTGTCGTAACATTGGCAGTTCTTGATGTATGTCATTGATTTACCTTTAAATATGAATGCTCATTCAGTCTTGTTCGCAGATGACATCTCGGTCCTGACAGAATATGACACTAAAGCAAAAAAAAAAATCGAGATGGTATACAAAAAATTCTAGGGAAACTTGACTCGTGGTTCCATGAAATGGACTTAAATTAAATGCCTCAAAGTCTCAGATAAACCAGTTTGAATCTAAATCATCAGCAATGTGCCTTGTAAGAATAGCTCACAATAATCAACTGATGACGGAAGTAAGCCATTTGAAATTCTTGACCATACAGGTCAACAAAAGTTTATTTCGGAGACACATATAGACTTTTTAGCAAATAAATTAAATATTCTAGCTTTTTAAATGTTTATTGTATCCGGTGCCGTTCATCTGGTCACAAGAAAGACCATCTGTCATAATTATTTTGGTTTGGTTATTCGGCGTGCAATAATTTTCTGTGGAAATTCAACAAACATTACAAGACTATGTATTTGTCAGAAGAAAATCGTTAGAAAAATGCTTACTGTCTATGAAAGTGAGTCACGTCACTCATTTTCAAGCAATTACAGGTACTAATACTTCCTGAATTGTACGTTTCTGAAATTTTGATTTGTGTACATTAACGAATATAAATTTGAAAAATACCACTTTAACCATAGCAGCAGTGCTTGAAGTCTTTAATAATCATACTCTGCAATGGCTACCTTTAAGGAACTATAGAGGGCAAACCTTTTTCTGCTGCAGAGGATTTTTTTGCTGAATTTATGGCACTATTCAGTTACTACGTTCACAGCAGGAAATATCCCATTAATTGTATATTGCCTGAATGAATTACAGCGAAGCCAAAGTCTGTATGGGTCATTCATTAAATTTATGCTGCTTGTATTTACTCTTGCTGTATTATCAGTTTCAAAATTTTTTAGGCCGAAAACATTTTTACCAATGAAGAACTACCTGAAAATGTAAAAACTTAGGAATAACACATAAGGAGGTGTAGAAAAAACTGTGATTTTATTCTAGAATATAAAAAGCATAGTATCACTTGAAAGTATCATTCTGATACCTATATTTCGATGGTTATCAAGGTTATATGAACATCCTAATCGCAAATTTTTTAGACAATGGCAAGTATACGACAAAGAAAAAATCGAATATCGCTGCCTACGCTATTTGCAAATTATTTCTGACCTACAAAATTTATTAATATTAACCTAAGTACTGTGGTATAAGACCGATTCTACTGATTTTCGAAAGAGCGAGAAATACGACAGTATGAAAACAGGCAAGAGAATAATACAATGAACTGTATTACGGTTATTTCATGAATCAGGTGCAGGGATGTAAAACAAGAAGCTCTTGCTCGAAATAATATTGCGAATATTCGTATTAGGGACTTTATTTCGTTTTTTACTAATCTGGTCTCGCGGTAGCGTTCTCGCTTCCCGAGCACGGGGTCCCGGGTTCGATTCCCGGCAGGGTCAGCGATTTTTCCTGCCTCGAGATGACTGGGTGTTGTTGTGTCGCCTTCAACATCATCATTCATCCCCACTTCGGTCGGAGGAAGGCAATGGCATACCACATCCACTAGGACCTTGCCTAGTAAGGCGGCGCGGGTCTCCCGCGTCGCTCCCCTACGCTCTGTAAAGGAGTCTCCCGCGTCGCTCCCCTATGCTCTGTAAAGGAGTATGGGACTCATCATCATCATCACTAAGCTGTAGCCAGAGAGAGGTTCATGAAGATGAAATCTATGCAGGGCAAGCATATGATCTCAGTGAATGCTAGTTCCATACAACAGAGTAATATGGTAATGACAAAACAAACATCTAGGTCAGCGTGTGCTTGACGGAAACTTAGCTCCTCGTAATACAGACGCCGTGGTACGTGAGCCGCTGCCAATGCGCACCTTCTTGCGGTACTGTTTCCACCAGGCCCGTAAGTTCCGCTGCAGATGCAAGCAACAATTTGAGTCCCTCCACGTCACAGTATATTTTAAACTTAACGCTGCGACAAGTGGGTCACGTGCATGTACCCCAAATGCGACTAACAATATTAGTATATGTGAGTAATGGAGACATTTGTTTTCCAAGGATATTGCGTCTGGTCTGCTTTGTTGTACTACATGGCAACTGGCTGCGACAAGGCAACCGTTGCTTTCCAGAATAATAATATTGCACAAAGTGACAAATCCTTTTTTTTTAGACCAGTGTACATAGCATTCGTTGCCTATTCCTTTCTCTCTTTCATTTCTTTGACTGGAGACAGTACTGGTCAGCAGCCTGGAAAGCTGGGATCGATTGACTGAGCTGAATTAAAACTGCAAAATTTTAAACGTTTATAAGAAAAACAAAAATAAAAAAGCTTTAAGGCAATTACGAAATGGCAATATTCTTAAGAGATCGCTCCCCAGAGCGTTTCAGACTCAAAAATTCGACTCGAGTAATGAACAACAGCTTAAGAAGCTCAAAATACATATATCGCTAACTTTCTTATTCACATTGATGATGACTGACAGCCTTCCGAAAGTAGATCGAAATAAACTGACCGAATGCAACCAAGTTACTCGCGTTTAGCGAATTTAAAACAGTACTTCAAAATACGGCTCACAACCAATTTAAGAACTGCCGTTAAAACACCATGCTTAAAAACCATAGAATTCCTGAAATTAGAGCTTTATGGTAGAAAAACTAATATTTAAAAGGGAACATGAAGATGATTAAGGCAATTGACGGTTATATCACATGACCCTAAACTTCAAGCTTTTGTGAAATTAGCTACACTGTAAAAAAAAGGCTTCAATGACCCAGGTTTGGATACCGGTCATTCTTTCTCAAACTTGGCTCCAGTTAAACATCCACCTGGTTCCATTACACTTGCGGACTGTTTACAGCACAAGACTGTTTACAACAAAAGACATAACAACATAAGTTTACATGATTTTAAGCAAATATGCACTGCGGCATATAACTTGATTACAAGTAGCCATCTAACAACAAAGCTACTACAGTTTCCACATATCTAAAATGGTACAATCACTGTGGCTACACAATTGCAGAATTAGTTCCACTTACTGTACCTGATGGAAGCACAATCTTGCTACGCAGATGCTAGTCACATTTACCTGCGTTCTACGCCATAACATTCCGTGTCCAAAATATCAAAAGTCACAGCCACAACTGCACATTCAACACCAGCTGGTCTTACGTTCCAAAACGCCAAGTGTGTACTCTGCCCAGTACCACACGGCTCTTGCGCTGGGCAGTCAAAAATGCAGATCTCGGCTCACTGCCAACTGCCCACTCCCTCCCCCCCCCCCCCCCTCTCGGAAAACGACCCCCACACACACATATCCCCTCATCACCACCCCTTTCCGAGTCGTGATGCATCACACCATAGGCAGTGGGAGCATACACCATCCGTGTCCAGCAACAAATCGACCCAGAATGTCGCTAACGTTGATACGTAAACCAACAGAGTGCCCCAAACTGATCATATTCGTATTCTGTGTTAGTTTATTGTGGCAGTGTCACGAGGTGTATTCTCTGTGTTTGTGGTCTAATCAATATGGCTACTAGCGCACTCACAAGATATAAGACATGTAATATCCAGGAGCCAAATGCGGAGAAAATGCTAGAGAAAAGGTGAACGAACCATTGTACAAATGTATGTATCTCTACTATAAGAATGAAACACTACCAGTAGGATTAATTAAACGTAGACCAATTACCATACATAAGAAGTTGTAACTAATTGACTTCTTCGTATACTGAAAACATACAGTTCCCACTGCCACTATTCTAAAGCCATTGTTGCTGTGATTTTCGGTCTTAAACTTTATAAATAACAGAGACACGAATAGCCTCCTAGCTTGGCCTGTCTTCCGTCTACTGTAAGCAAGTCATTTTATTTGTTCTTTGTAAATTAAATAACTATTTTCATTAACTTTATACATATCTTATGGATTACAAATAATGCCACTATCATTCACCAAAGATATCTAAAGCTTGTTTTAAACGTTTCAGGCTAATTGCATTGGGAAGCGATTGCTTTGCACACTTTAGATTCAGGCGCCATTCACGCAATGTTCTGTGCGGATTTGCACGTTACGAAAGTCGAACCTTGCAGTCTAAATTTCTTTCACGAAGCCTGATTAAGGTTTTTATAATATTTCTTTGTATTTGCTACATGCTATCTCGGTTCGCCACACTAGACTTACGTGCTCTCCAGGAAAGACTCTGAACCTGAGAACTGCAAAGGCAGATAATAAAATATGTCACGTTCGACAATCAGTAGGATAAGTTATTGAAGACTGACGATATTTTAATATGTCTTTCCACCCTGTTGTGGTCACTGTAATGTGTCCTGACTCAGAACAAATTGTTTTCGGAGGAACTAAGTACACCCATTACTTTCAATAAATTTTTTTGTTTTGTTTTGAAAGGGACACATAACAAAATGAAATGCCCTTGAGCGTCCAGATTATAGAAACTTGCTATTAATAAGCCAAGCTTCGATATTTCTGCTCAATATTGTTAGAAGAAGATTGAAATCCAATATTAACCAATATGAAGGACAAGACCACTTAGGATTAGGAACTGAAAAGAGACCAAAGAAGCTGTATAGGCACAGTTATTGACTTTAGGAAAAATAATTAGGACGAATCGATCTAGTTTTTGTCAAAGCAAAGTCTTTCCACCCTGTTGTGGTCACTGTAATGTGTCCTGACTCAGAACAAATTGTTTTCGGAGGAACTAAGTACACCCATTACTTTCAATAAATTTTTTTGTTTTGTTTTGAAAGGGACACATAACAAAATGAAATGCCCTTGAGCGTCCAGATTATAGAAACTTGCTATTAATAAGCCAAGCTTCGATATTTCTGCTCAATATTGTTAGAAGAAGATTGAAATCCAATATTAACCAATATGAAGGACAAGACCACTTAGGATTAGGAACTGAAAAGAGACCAAAGAAGCTGTATAGGCACAGTTATTGACTTTAGGAAAAATAATTAGGACGAATCGATCTAGTTTTTGTCAAAGCAAAGTAGAAGTTACTGTTTCTAAAACTGAATAATACTGCAACAGATTAACGAGATTGATTCTTAATCTATACAAAAACCAGAGTACAGAAAGAGAAATCAGTGATATTGAGAAAGAAGGTAAATCCATCTTCGGCACTGTTGAGTACTCAGCCATCTTCCCTGTACTCATCAATTTCATATTACTAGTTTTATCTACATTTGTCATTAACCATCTATTTCCATTCTACCAGTTTACTCCTTGGAGCCCTCTGGCCGACTTTGCCCCATAGACATCTCTATTCCCCATTCTCTTAAACCTTCCTTGTAAGATCCCTTTCCCAATACGTTTTGACCACATTAATTAATTTCTCCTAGATAGCTGTGATTGCTGTTTTTTTCCATAGCATCGATCATCATGTTGCTGGCTGCTAGATGCCCTCTTATTTTACTATTCTTCACACTGTCCGCCCACGTCATGCATTAAATGTTGAGACAAACTGAATCAACCAGAACAAAGAGTCACAATTAAGTCAAAACAGCATAAAATGTAAAACAATATACCGGCAAAAGAGATACGAAACTGCTAGCAATGTGCAGGAAGAGAAAAATTCAAAGGAAGCGCCAGGTACCGCCATTTTAAATAGAGCTGACAAGATGAAAGATATGCTTAGAATCTTCATACACTCTGAGACCAAAAACTACGTACCACGAAGGTCACAAACCTACAGGTGTAGACGGAAAATGAAAAATTGCAAACTATGGCGGTCGATGGATAACCACGTAAAGCTGCAGCAGTATTTCACCGCGTAAGTGGGAAGTTTAGACAACAGGGAATATGTCGACACTAGGGCACAAAGCTTTTGCGAATTTCATTCCTTGTACTCAGTCGGAGAGTAACCATTCCTCGCAGAGAGGCGCCTGAAAAATATACGCAGATCCAAGCAACTGAGAGAAAACGCGTAGTTGAGTTCAAAGAAGCCGGTATGAATAATCAGCGAATTGTTCGAAATTTGAAGAGGAGATCGTCAGAAATGGGTAACTATTGCCGAACACAAAATTAAGTAGGAAGCAAGCGGCCAAGGGAGACAAAGGCAGTCAGAAACCTATATTCATCATTATCATCGAGCCGATGTGCGACAGGTAGTTCAGCGACCAGAAAGGTCACAGAAAGAGGGCTGAGCTTACGGCGCCCGTTGCGACGACTACCTTTGACCTCTGTACAACAAGCCTGTTTGCAGTGCTATCGGGCACATTCGGCCTGGAATATTATTGATTGGAGTAGATTTGTCGTCAGTGATGAGTACCGCTTCGAACTGAGCCCCGACGACCAGCGTCTGTAGCCATCCCGCACAGTGGTGGAGTACCAACCCCATTGTCGCTTGTCATCTGGCCAGACAACCAGGAATGATGATCTGGGGTACGATTACATTTCATAGTTGTCATCCGTGCCAAACTTACAGCATAACGGTACGTCTACAACACTCTATGTGCCGTTTTGTTGCCCTTCATAGCAAGCCTTCCTGGCTTACATTTCAACAAGGTAACGTCCGCTCAACCACGACAACTGTTTCTAGTTTGCAACGTGCTTGCCAGACCCTAGCTTGGCCACTCCACACCTGAGAGAGTCTGGAGCATTATGCACAGGGCCCTTCAACCAGGCAGACAATTTGTCGATCTAAGGCGGTAATGGGACAGAATTTATCACGATATGCAGTGGTAGGATATCTAACAATTCAGTCAATGAATGCCAAGCCGAATAACTGCTTGCGTAAGAGCGTTACTGACTTCCTCAATTTATGAAACTCTTTCTCTTGAATGAATCATCCAATTTTTCTTACATTGTAATCTTTTATTTTTCAATATATGTACATCACGTCTACGAATTCCCGTGCCATTCGGATAATTTGTTCGTGATGCGTCGCTTTGTTTCTCTTAGAGCGTATTTATGTTAGGCCCGATGCTATTCAATTCTTTCTCAGTGCCTTCCTATACAGAGGGTGTTTCACAGTTCGTATTACAGGCTTCTAGCTATTGTAGAGGAGACTCAGTAGGTAAAGTTTTGATTGAGAACCAATATCCAGAAATGTATCATTTGATTTTAAAATAAGTTTGAAGTTCGGGCCACTTTCGAATCTTCTTCTGCACGCTACGCACACAGCGGAGAATATGGTCTCTGACCTGTGTACTCTAAAGGACAAGCTCCATGTGGCGACCCTAATGTTTCCTGCACAATATGTATGCATGCTTCTAAAAACACGGCCAAAAAACTCTGGTCTGCCTACATCTGGCGCCACAGAGAACCCTCCTGTTAGCGAAAGTACGGGTTACTTGCAGTCGTTCTTGTGCGCAGACGAAAATGGTATGCAACTAACTGACACGATTATCATAATGTTTTACATACATGTGTTGTGGGGCTGTAACAATACGTATCATATCATGAAGCGAGAAATAAAGCGGCACGAATTTCAAACTTAATTTACATCTAAGCGGTACGCTTCTGTATGTGGTTTCCTTACCAAAACCTTAACGGCTAAGTCCTCTCTACAGATCCTCGTGGTCTGTAACAGGAACTGTGAAACATCCTGGGCATGCTAGTCTCTTTTAATGACTTCAGACTCGACGTGTGGGAGCAGGGGCGCCCGCAACTTTTTATTTCAGTTTTTTCCTCTGCCTTTAAAAATTTGGGAAAGGAAAACAGTGATGAATTAAAAATTCGTCTCTCCCCAACTTTATCATAAATACATAACTTCCAGTGTGCAATTATGTTAACGGTTATTTGGTCAACAGCTTACTAATGAAGAGTTATGTGATTATGCAATTTGCATGCAGTCTATGTTAATGAGCCGTACAAAATGAAGTGCCAATGCTGAAATACAATGTCGAGACTTTAATTGCTTTCTTTTCTGGTAAAAGACTGCGCACGTCTGAAGACATAGATGAGTGTGAATCTATCGATAGAAATGCTGATGAACGTGACAGTGAACTGCTTTCTGATTCTTCAGTTACTCTTCCTGTCTTCGAACGGAACCACCGTTAAGTCGTCCCCTAAACAAAGCGTTGAAAGCGAGAAGTACCGTTGCTATTTTTTTCGGTATGGTTGTAATAAAATTTGAAGGCTATATCATCCCCCCCCCCACCCTGGTCAATCTTAATATCCTCCCTGGAGGAAAGCGGCTGTATTCACCCCCTCATCACTGAAGGAAATCATGATCCATAACAGGCCGTAATACTCTTTATTTAGCGTTGTGCGATCGGCGAATTTCGACTATTATGTCATTTTAAGCACCTAAAGAAAATCATAGCAACATGGAAAAATTTGTCGCATAAATGGATTATGATTAATATGGAGTACGACACCCAATACAGACATAAAGCAATTTCAACTTTAATTATTCAAACAAGGAGTGTTAATACATATACTTCAGAGGTGAGATCACAATGATATAGATAAAATACAACATTGTCTTATGTGTATCTACTATACTCCTTATACAGATCTGCATAATTTGTGACAATGTCAGGGAGAGGGGAGGAGGAGGAGGCGGGTAATGGTGATAAGAATACAAACCAAGTTGTCAGGTAGTATACATGTAGATGGAGCAGATAGGGATTTATATTACTGGAAGTGAACAGACCTTATTCAAGAACGGGTTATTATGAAATAAGGACAGGGATCCACAATATTATTACTGATGGCAAACTTTCATATGTAATGCGTATTATAAGCAGCATAACGGTAACTGGGAAATGAAAGTATTATGTTAATGTATTTAAAGATAAAATATGTGTCATAGTGAAAAATAATAAATGAAAAATAACATGCGTTCTAAACCAAGAGTTGTAACTAGTGATAGAGGGTGAAAACCGCAAGTACTCCTCTCCACTTGTTAAGATAGCAAGGTGTCTAACAAAGGCAAGCCAAAACACTTAAAAGGCAGCAACAGGTCTGAATAGTGAAATATGGGCAGAGTTTTAGTTACAAAAGATAAAAAGCTTACGAAACTATTGGGTGAAGGAGGAGAGGAAAGAGTGGAAAATGGGAAAAGAATCTACATAAACATGACAGATGTTAGGTGGTATGGATACAAACTGCAGAGACAAGATACACATTATCGAAAATGAATGGACTGTGTACTGATGAGCCTATTATACTTATGTAGTAAGACCAACCATCAATAACATGTTTTGATGATGGTATACACTCACATATAATATGTATTACAGGTAAGATACGGATAACTGTAATAATAAAAAGCTAATCATAGTATTAAATGATAAAACATGTCATCTGTTATTATACCAGTACTCGTATAGTCAGAAATAAGAAGCAGAAAACATCCAAACACTCTAAAGCAAGAGCCATATCTCATCATACATCATTAAAAAGCCATTAATTTTCCACTCTACTAGCTAAGGAAGCAAGGTGTCAATCTCAGTCAAAGCCACGACACCCAAAAGCAGAAACATATTTAAACTAAAACTAATTATTTAAATTTTTGGTCAAGTGAGGAAAAGACAAAGCTAAGTCCACATTACATATCTACCAATTCAGGAGCGAAATCCTCCTAAGCCAATGTATATTCACTCATTAGCATACAACCTTCTTGAAATGTGGCAGAAAATTATTATTTTTCACGTCAGTTTGTTCATTCAACATACTTTCAACTTGTTTACCACATGAAGTATCAATTTCAGTCTTCTCATAAATATTCATGGATCTACCTGCATTAAGTATGAGCAGAACCTCCAATGCATTGGTGCTATTTGCACTGTGTTTACTGTAGTAAACCAACAGTGTGTGTTCTACCTGCAATATGGCTACAACCAGTTTCTTGTCTAAAGGTCCAGGGTATCATGTCACACTTGAGGTAACTGGTCTTCTTATATTCAAGTTCATCCCTCACCCCCACTGCCCCTTCCCACCCAGGGACCCCAATGTCCTGACTATTAACCTGAGGCAAATGTGCAAGTTTCAGTCAAGGCCACTCCCTTCTCCCCCCCCCCCTCACCTGGGAGTATCACCATGTTGTACACAAACCACTACCACCACCTCCACCTTGCACCAGTAATAGTGAAGGCCCCATCCCTCTTCTCCCAATAAGAGTATAGCACCCACTCTCCCTCCTCTCCCTATACAACTGCAGTAATTGAGTGAGTAATGCTAGTATTCTGCGCATCAGGAGGACCAGGTAGAGATATTTGTTATGATGAACAATTTCATTTCATTGTTTTTCAAATCATTGAATTTGGTTATTCAAAGCACTGGCAGAGACCAGCTACCACCTCCAGTAGAATAGGAAGCCATGTAATAAATTTGATATTAATATCAATTTGACTTAATTTGTTGCAATATTACCAATTTCTTTACCAATACTGACAACTCTGTCCTCAGCACAATGTCAAAAAAATTCAGTCCCATATTATTTAACAGCTAATACTGTCTTGGAAAGACTTTAGACGTTAAATAAATACCAACCTACAATATATGAAAACATCACATTTCATAATTTAATAAGAAAAACACTCTTGCAGAAACTTTAAATGTTAAAGAAATATCTAAGTGTGATGTTTCTAAGTTATCCCTACATTATTGGTGTGTATTTGACATCACAATGTATGTGCTAAGCCGTGTGCATGCGCATATTGGTAGAAATAATGACATCATGGCAGTATTCTGAAAAATCTTGGTAAATATTTACGTGATCTGTGATATAAGGTGTTACATCATAAATAAATACTGCAAGCACTGTAGTTTTACACATTTCCAAGATTATCAACAGAAGAGGAGCTCAGATGTGATATGTATAAGAATTAACACACTGCTACAAATACGCACCTAAAGAGGTGACCAATACCAGAGCCACTAGCCCTGAAATGAAGGAATGATGGGGAGATTTGCATTATTTAAACAATGCATGTGTAATCGTTTTTTATGTGAATGACCTGGTTGCTGGTAGAGTGCGGACTACCACTAAATCATAAATCAGGCATTCAGGGAGAGGTATCCAGCCCAAATTAATAATAACAAATATGTCATAACCTACTGACAACTATACATTCACCACTGGAAATCTGTGGGCAGCTTTATAGATGAGATAAAAGACATCATATTTACTTTAGTGACTGTAACACTTTCTTTAGTTCCCTATTGTAATTTCGGCCTTAGGGCACTATCAAGTGCAGTTTTTTGTGGTTTTAAGCCATATCAACTTAAAATGATAAAGCCACAAAAATCTGCACTTAATAATGGCCTAAGGGCGAAATTGCAATCGTGAAATAAAGAAAGTGTTACAGTCACTGCCGTAATTATGGTGTCTTTTATGAAGTCCTCATGACTGTGGATCTCAGGTGTAAAAAGTTAATTATAGATGAGATTTGCTAACAGTTTGAGCGCCAAGCACTCCCCTCTTCTGCCCCATTTATTTCTGAACCAATATGAAACAAGCTTCCTCTCTCCTTGCGAACCATCTTGCTTCTGACAATTAAACCTATGCGCGGGTGAAGTCATTTTTGGACTGCCAGTGCTCGCAGGTAGAATAAAAAAGCAAGAATAGTAAGTGCAATTAACTTACCACACTATGATATTTTAAAAAATAAACTTTACCTATACATCATATCTAAATAACTCCTACATTGTTATTAACGTGTGTGGCGCCACAGCGTGCGTTCTAAAACGAAAAGTATTGTTGTTCTGTTGCAAGCTAGTGTTAACGTCTGCCAGTCGTCTAGCTGTGATGTATTGTTTTGGATTCACTACTGTGCTCCACATACGTTCCTGACAGCGTTGAATTAAAATTATTGTTAGAAACTATCGTCATTTTTAGCTTTCATTAGCATCGTGTCGTGTACCACTTACGTTCAGCGAACATTTATCGTGGTATTATATGTCTGCTTGATGCCGACTTCTAACTGAGACACTATGACCAGTGTCTGGAGAAGGTTTGTGGTTTGATCTGGAAATTGTCACAGGTAGCGTAGACGGTGAATCCTTGAGCACTCTGCCTGGAATAATGATTGGGGTGATTCCTTTTCCATTATGTCCAGGATAGAGTTCGAGACTGGATCCAGCCGCAGTAAGTGCTGGTTAGCATCTGTGGATGAATCCTCCCGCTGTAGGTTTGGAAGAGAACGGAGAGTGAGCACCAGAAACCAACACACAAAATAGCGTAACTGTATGTTTATGATAGGAAAAGTCGGTTCCTTGAACATTATGATATCCAACTGTTACATACACTGACGGAAAAAAAACCGAACACCAAAAAATAATTAATGTAGAATAATAAAATTTCGGGAATACGTTTTTCTATGTTACATATTCAAGTGATTAACACTGCAAGATCACAGGTTAATGTAAACACGAGAAAAGCTATTGAAAATGTGAAATTCTGGTACCTTAATGAACAGTATAACTCCAGAATGTTGAATGCAAGCAAGCAAACGTGCATACATTGTGGTGTACAGGTGCTGTTCGTGAATTCGTTAGCTGGAGATCCATGCCTGTTGTCCTCGGTCGGGCAATATAGGGACGATTAATGGTGTTTGTGGATTACGCTGGAGTTACCGTCCGATGATGTCCTGTATGTGCTCGGTTGGAGACAGATCTGGCGATGGAGCAAGCCGAGGCAAAAAGTCGACACTCCGTAGGGCGCGTTGGGCTGTAACAGCGGTGTGTTAGTGAGTATTATCCTTTCTGAAAACATCCTCTGAAATGCTCTTCATGCGTGGCATCAGAACAACTCAAACCTCCAGACTGAGGTACAAATTTGCCGTCAGTGTGTATGGGTAACTACGAGAGTGCTGCTTCTGTCATACTAAATCGCATCCCAGACTATAACTCCAGCAGTACGTCCAGTGTGTTTGGCGCACAGCCACACTGGTTGCAAATCCTCAACTCGCCTCCTAACCAGCAGACGACCGTCACTGGCACCGAGGCAGAACCAACTGTCATCAGAAAACACAACAGACTCCCACCCTGTTCTACAGTGAGCTCTGACTTGGCTGAAGTAGCAAATGGTGGTGGTGTGGGTCCAGTGGAATGCACGCTACAGGGTGTCTGGTTCGGAGCTGTTCTTGAAGTAACCGATTTGCAACAATTCGTTGTCTCACTGTGGTGCCAACTGCTGCTGAAATTACTGTTGCAGATACAATGCGATGCTCCAGAGCCATACGCCGCACACCATCGTCTTCCTCCTCGGTAGTGCCAGGTGACCGTCCGGAGCCTGGTCGTCTTGCGACCGTACATTCCCGCGACAACCTCAGTCATGTGCAGTGGCTATATTCGTGCAGTGTCACGGTGGAACATCCAGCCTCTCGTGGGAAAATTACACGACCTCTTTAAAACTCAGTGAGGTGTTGAGAATGGTGCCTTTGCCGTCTTAAAGGCATTCTTTATGACGACGCACCAAGTCTAATCTCAAATGTAGCTAACGTTCAAGACAATTACAACACGTATTTAACGTAAGCGCGAGATTTTCGTCCTCATGGTGGAGCTCCTGGAGAAGCTCTTACGCGACTGGCACGAAAATTAAATAGACATCATCTTTCAGATGTAGAAACACGTCTACCAACTTTCGTTTATGACGCACAACTCCTTCTTGGTCTTGTGATTTTTTTTCTGGAAGCGTACGTACATTCCAGATCTAAGCTTTCATACCTGCAGTTGATTAATATTCTGAGATTACTCCCGTCTTATATGTTTAAATCTCTAGTTGGAGTTTATTCTTTGTTATAAACACTTGAGAAAGTATAAATGAATCTCACCTTTATGTGATCTTTTGTAAGAAGCAGTAGGAAAAATGCAGTATTTAAGATATAGCTAAATTCAGCATTCCATCTCCACAGAAATCCATTTGTTTTTCAGCGTAAATATACGCATATATAAAGTTGCAGTCAATATTGTGTAGGTTGGCGTTTGGAAAAAGTGCAGTTAGTAGATACCCTGGCTATTGAGGAATATGTATCACAGTTGGATGCTAAAGAAACTTGGCTGGCCGATTCTGTGACCGAGCGGTTCTAGGAGTTTCAGTCTGGAACCGCGCTGCTGCTACGGTGGCAGGTTCTAATCCTGCCTCGGGCATGGATGCGTGTGATGTCCATAGGTTAGTTAGGTTTAAGTAGTTCTAAGGCTAGGGGACTGACGACCTTATATGTTAAATCCCATAGTGCTTAGAGCCATTTGAACCATTTGAACCATTGATCTCCAAATCTCCCCAAACCTGGCGGGTACGCGGTCTAGGGCGTCTTGTCACAGTTCGTGCGGCTCCCTCCGTCGGATGTTCGAGTTCTCCCTAGGGCATGGGTGTGCGTGTTGCACTTAGCGTAAGTTAATTTAAGTTAGATCAATTACTACGTAAGCTTAGGGACCGATGACCTCAGCAGTTTGTTCCCGTAAGACCTTACCATCAAGCCGGCCAGGGTGGCCGAGCGGTTCGAGGCGCTTCAGTCTGGAACCGCGCGACCGCTACGGTCGCAGGTTAGAATCTTGCCTCGGGCATGGGCGTGTGTGATGTCCTTAGGTTAGGTAGGTTTAAGTAGTTCTAAGTCTAGGGGACTGATGACCTCAGCTGTTAAGTCCCATAGTGCTCAGAGCCATTTGAACCATTTGAACCATCGATCTCCAAATCTCTCCTAACATGGCGGGTACGCAGCTGGAGTATGTACATGTACTTGTACATTCATATATAGATTATGAGGAATGCGGAAAAATATGGAAAACAAATGTGGAGAAAACAGGAAAAAAATGTTTAAAAACAGAAATTATGGAATGAGATGAAAAATCGAAAAAAGCAAATATGTAGAAAATTTGTGAAAATGGAAATATAGGAAAATGTGAAAATAAGGAAAAATCCCGATGTGAAGTAGCAATAGAAGGTATCTGCACTTATAGAGAGGAATTACTCGAAATTTGAGGCATAAGGACTAGATCAAAGGGCCTGAAGAGCTCTTGCATGTTTTCCTAGAAAGACACAAGTTTGTTCCAAGGAAGACAGCTGTTACAATCATGGCACTACCTGATCCCACAATGACTGAGAGACCTTCGCTAATGATTGAAAGAGCTCGCAGACCACTTGAAAATATGGAATCTGATATTTATGCAGAGGAATTGGTAGAAATTTGCGTTATAAGATAGAGTGACATGACTTCACACATACACCTAGAAGTAGAAAAGCATATAAGATGGAGTAATCAGAATATGTCACAGAGATTGACTGTAGATCTTTAGTGTAACGGTTAGATATAGGACAGGGAATGGCACCGCAAATGTTGTGTCGGCTGCTGTGGGTGTCAGCACCGACACAAACATGGAAGGAGAGAAGTTGCAACGGCCGGTAGCAGGCCTCCAAAACGTTCTGTACCTAACACTTGAAGGTTAAATGAACACTTCATTTGTAAAAAGAAAATAAGCATACCTTCTCTTGATTCTTGTGCTTCCTGTGTCTTCTACACGCAGTTACTACTGCACACCATTACTATTCGCAGAACGCAGGCTAAGTATCGTCTTCCTATTACTCAGTGCTGATGCCCTCGACGTCTGCTACCGAACTGGACTGACAAGCGATGGGTTGCTATTTAGCGTTGAGAGGGAGCGCTAACTCTACCTTCCTGAAAGTATGGTGTGCGCTTTCTTGATGCCGGTTCCCAACGCTGCGTTGGTATGTGTGCAATCGATGCTTTAAGGCTGCACAACATATGCGTAGATGTGCTTTAATAGTGGAAAGATAATGTATTCTAAAGGCATTTCTATGTTCCCAAGTTCTGTGTGGGTGAGGAAGCACTAATGTTATTCTCTATCCACAATTGTAACTATAATTGGTAGACATCAGTTCCCTTGTTAAACTGCTCGTTCTATACATGTGAGAAAGGGTGAAAAATGTCGCCGACATGCACTAAGTCGTAGTACGTCAAGTCGTTTTATCACTGTGGAATCTGGTTTGAAAAAATGTAGTTTACGTAGATTTTGAACTTTGCAGTATTCTCCCCCAGTACATATGAGCTCCCAGTCACATGGATTTTGAAGCGTAAACTATCTGGCTGGTCTGAGAAGTGGAATGATTCCATAAACGAACATCAAACACATGGATTACATGTTGACGCGACTATAAATGAAACCACGAAGTTCCCTGATAGAACATAAATGCGATCTTTGTACAACACAGATAGCACACATTTTACCTACATGACTTATGTTAACAACTAGTTCTACTGTTCGACTATTGTCCAAGTTTTAAGCCATTTTTTCATAATTTTAACCATTTTTGGTCGTTCTCTCTGGCAGTTTTAGCCGTGGGAAATTTACTGCTTTCGACACATATACAACTCACTGTTATAGAGGTGAGGTAAGGCGATTTGGGGAGAAACAGCTGGAGATGTGATCAGTACAAATACTGTACATATCACATCTCTGCTGCGCGGAAGGTGAGACCAGTCGCTGCTGATTTGTCAGTGCCGCCTGGTGTAGTTATCGGCCAGCCAGAAAGGGCCCGTCATCGTCCTATGTTTTTAATATTTAACATTTTACCGCCCTGTATCATTATTTTAAAAAACCAAATACATTCTTCTTGTAAAATTGAACTGAGCGATGTTAAAAAATATGTCTTCTAAACGAATATTGCAACAGTTCTATGTAGGCGGTATATGTAGTATTCATAAGTGCCTTCCTATTATTGAAACGCTAGCACACCTCTGTTTGTAAACCATTTACTATAGTTCAATAAACTGTGTTTGACAGGTGGGGATCTAATGCCAACTATTATTTCTATATGTGTGATTTTAATTATCAGATTTAAAAGGTGTGACCAGAAGATATGTCTCCGGAACTATTGCCATCTTGGTATGTACCCAGACGTTTTTGCTACTGGTACGAATGATCATCATCAGCAAGAAGAATTTACTGTTAGTAGACATTGTGATCATATTGTTACGCTAAAATGGGTTTCAGTGTTTCTCCAATGGAATACTAAGACGGACTGATCCGGGGACAACACCAAAACCTTACCGGGAATTAATGTAAATACATATAGACAGATCACGGTGCACCTGTTCAACAACTTTGTGTTTATTTCGCGCTGCTGAGCGTCAAAATTTCTAAAAGTATTTCTTCGACAGCCATTAATCATCCAGTATGTAGTACGTTCCACTTTCCAAAGTCTTTGTCTTTTTCCATCTGAGGAATAATAATAAATTTTATTTTCTACAGATACCCGCTATAGTGGTCCTCTCATTAAGATGCACAGAGAAAGACTGACATCGCCGACTTAGTTGCTCTAGTTATAAAGGATGAGGAGGGGGAGAGGATGTTGAATCTTAATGGTCCATGGGATGGAGAGGTTGAGAGGTTGGGGGAGGGGAGTGTGAGCATTGTGACGATTCCCTGGGGGAGGAGAGTGAGAGGAGGGTGTGGCCTTGAATATGCTTAACACAGTTGCCTCAAGTGCATAGGCAGTAAAGGGGTTCCTAGGAGGGCAGCGTGGAGGGTAAAAATCGTAGAGGGAGACCAAGAGATGAATACACTAAGCAGATTCAGAAGGATGTAGGTTGCAGTAGGTACTGGGAGATGAAAAAGCTTGCACAGGATAGAGTAGCATGGAGAGCTGCATCAAACCAGTCTCAGGACTGAAGACCACAACAACAACAACAAGGAGGAAGGAAGTGGGAGTGACCTTTGATATAACTAATCCAGTCGCCTCATGTGTAACTTGATACTCGTTATCTTGAGATAAGAAACCGGTTATAACGAGATGGCATGTAGAACATCCGCTGCTTATCTACTTACTACGAGGGATGAATGAAAAGTAATGCCTCCACCTTCGCAACTCTTCAACAGTTGGCAGCATTGGTATGTGGTAGGCACTGGCTTGTTCCGTAGCCTCTTCTCTACAGCTCCAGTTGGCGGGAAGCCTTAGCATTGAATGGTTGTGTTGTTACAGTGTAAAGTATGCAATCCTGCGCAGACAGTCGGTCAATGCGATTTAAGCAACGTGCAGTCATTGAAATATTGACAGCAGAAGATATCATCCCAAAGGAGATTCACCAGAGAATGAAAGTAGTTTATTGTTATTGTATTGATGTGAGTACTGTGCGTCGATGGACGAGTAAGTTTAAAGAAGTTGAGGCGGGACCATCTGACCTGCGTGGCAAACAAAGTGTTGGACGTCCAGCAACCACCGAGTTTCACAAGCAAAATGTTGACAGATTGATTCAGGACGATCGTCGCATCACTCAGAGAGAAGTTGCAAGCACAGTCGGCATTTCACAAGAACGTGTGGGTCACATTATTGTTTTTCTTGGCTATCGGAAGATCTGTGCACGATGGGTACCCCGGATTCTGACTCCTGAAATGAAAGCGCACAGACTTGATATTTGCCAGGAACTCCTCTCGCGTTACGAGAATGAAAGTGATGTCTTTTTACATTCAACTGTGGCAGGCGACGAAACGTGGGTACACCATTACGACCCGGAGACGAAACGGCAGTCTATGGAATATCGACACGAAGACTCGCCCCAGAAAAAGAAATTCAAGACGCAGCCCTCAGCTGCAAAAATCATGGCCACAGTGCTCAGGAACGTAGATGGCGTTATCCATATTGATTTCCTTGATAGTGGAACAACAATAAATTCAGAATGTTACATCACCACACTGCGAACTCTGAAACGACGGATAAGAAGAGTCCGAACGGAAAAGGGAAATGTTTCCCGTAGCATGACACTGACAAACCACATACTTGAGGTGCCACCACAGTAGAACTTCAGACACTGAATATCACCACCGTACGGCATCCTCCATACAGTCCAGATTTAACATCATCTGACTTCCATCTGTTCCCGATAATGAAAGACGATCTGCAGGGACATCATTATGATTCTGATGAAGACGTTGAGAGAGCTGTGAGACTGTGGTTGCTTAAACAGAGTATCGGCTTCTTCCATGACGGCTTCAAACTTGCTCATCTTTGGCAAAAATGTATCCAATTGACTGATGATTGTGTGCAAAAGCGAATATTGGTAATTAAGGGTCACATTCAAAGGATTACTTCTGAGTCTGATTTATTAAAATATTGCCACCCAAACCCAATTAACGAAGGTGGAGGCATTACTTTTCATTCAACTCTCGTATTGCGTAAGTAGTTGCTAAATGGAAATTCATCGTGGTAATAGTGTTAAGATAACCTGTCAACCATGTCCCTAACTTCCTAACTTTCTGCCCTTTATTACTTCATCAGCATCAACTAGAATATTTAACAAGCTGCTTGTCGTAGACTAGAGTAAGGACCTTTATTTAAATCTATGAGACACGAGTTGTTGTGAATGATCGCTCTATCGCTGTAGACCAGTGGTTCCCAAGTGGGGTTTATTACCCCCTAAGAGGTAAAATGAAATTTTCTGAGGGGTGAAAACTCAATTAATCGATTCTGTTTCAGTCACATACCTAAATTATTTTCACAATTGTATAAGATGCTAATACTGACTACATAAGCAATCTATAATTACTTTTACTCAGTCAGTAGCATTAATGCGATGGAGGTTACAGTTCCTCACATAGTCCACCCACCACACTCATATGTTGTGCTTTCACTCGTACATCGCTGACGATAAAAATGACACATGCTAAATATCTCAAGAAAATATCATCGCTAATTTGTTGATAGTGCCTGTAGTAGTCGATAAATCGCCTCATTACTCGCTTCGAAACAAATAAGTGAATCAATTGATGGCACAACTCAGCAGTAACTACATAAGAGCTACTATAGAGCTGTACACATCACTATTATCATTATTATTATTGTTGCTGTTGTTGTTACTATTAGTGACTGTGGTCAGACACAAAGCATTAACAGCCTGAAGCCTTCCAATTTTTGCCAGTTCAGAAGCCATCAAATGATTTAGGAACAGTAAGTATAGTGCATACATTTTAACTTGGTTGATTTTTAAATGGGGTTGCAGTGTGCAGGTCAAGCAAGTGCCGCGTTAGAGAGAAGTAATGCAGGAGAAGTAGATTTTGGAACAAGTGTCTACTCACACCGTCGGTAGTTAGGTTTCTTATCTGAAGAGGAGTTGTGAGTAGCACTTGAGATGCATCGCGAATTCCTTTGTCATTCATTATCTGTCTCTGTCTCTCCCTCTGTCTCTCTCTCTCTCTCTCTCTCTCTCTCTCTCACACACACACACACACACACACACACACACACACACACACACACACACACACATACACACACAAATTAATCTTTCATGATTTTAAAAATAATAGTGTTTCATTCTGCTGTTTAGTTAGGTGCTAAAGTTGGTGATAATGTGGGGGAGAAGGGGATCAGCAGACGGCTGGGGGGGGGGGGAGGGGAGTGTACTAGCTAATGTCTAATTGCACTCAGAGGAAGTGGTCTAAGAAAGGTTGTGAACCACTGCTGTAGACTTACCATAAATACCGAACAAGTGTGAGCCCATACTGTTCATTATTTTTAATTCCAAGAAGTTAATTGTGTGTTTCTTCTATAGTTCCATTGTAAATTTTACTCTTGGCTGTAAACCATTCGGTTGTCGAAGCATACGGTTTATTTCATTTGACACACCATTAAACAAAATTATAGTGTCGTCAACTTATCTTTTATGATATACTTCTTTGTTAGCTGTGACTTTGTACCCATTAAAAACTGGTTTTCAACAGTATCCACGAACATATCTGCTAAGGTGCCGTCAGTATAACAGTAACGCTTCTTTATCTAGTTTACTGACAGTATGAATCATTTTACTTGTTTTAGTTAGCCTTCGTGCTCTGGTAACAATTGTTGCTATGACTACCTAATGGCCACTGGTAACAGTTTCCATGTGGACATCCTAACAGTGGTCTGGTCAGCTTGTTAACGTTAAAATTCCGCGTTCTCACCCTATAAGGACCAATCACACCCGACCGACCGCCGTTTCATTCTCGGCCAAAGGTGTCATTGGGTGCTGTACGGAAGGGCATGTGGTCAGCACACCTCTCGGTTTGTTGTCTTTAGATTAAAACTATTTCCGTGAGTGAGGTTTGAAATAATTTCTTCTAGTTTGTTTTCAGAGAAGGCATGTAATGATATTTTACTGGATAGAAGGTGTGGGCAATGAAAGAAATATCTATCATATCTACATTTTGTATCGATTTTCTACTAAAGTTAATGTCCATTTGTAAAATCTCTGTATTCGTGTGTCGACTTCATAGATTCGTTATTGAGACTAAAGGAAAATATTGAAGTGCACCCTCCAACTGTTTAGGGAAATGGAGAAAATTTTTCTGATTACAATCACTTGTTGTTCGACAGCAGAAATTACTTCCGAGAACTTCTGCTTGATGAGTGTCATACACTGAAACAGCATAAAGAAAGTTATGCAAGAATTTTAGATCATATGCCAAGAATGAGATATTTAAAGAAAAACACCGATTTCTAATTATTTAGCCGTTTGTAATTTAAGTTCAAACAGCCTACAAAGTTTTTCGTTAATTCTGTTCCTTTTGTAAATCTCTTTACATATGTGTTACATCATATTTACGTCATTTTATCAATATTTTCAGGGCATTTTAATGATTATCTTCCAGATATTTTAGTAAATAGGAATCCGGGTTCTGAAGTTACAGGTCCTTTTCATGAGACTTCCTGGTAGGTTAAAACTATGTGCCGGACCGAGACTCTAACATGGGAGGTTTGTCTTTCGCGGGCACGTGGTAGAGCACTTGCCCGCGAAAGGCAAAGGTCCAGAGTTCGAGTAGCGGTCCAGCACGTAATTTTAATATGCCAGGAAGTTTCATATCAGCGCCCACTCCGGTGCAGAGTGAAAATCTCATTCGGGTCCTTTTCATATTCGTGAACTAAACGAATTCTCACAAGGGTCTGCTGCTCATGCAGCCACTCCCGCCGCACCCTCCCCCGTTGGGCCAATCCTGTGTGTGAGTCGGACTAAGCAGTGAGTCTCTCTAGAGGTGCTGCTCATCTATCATTGACAATCATTTGAGAATATCTTCTGAACCACAGATGCTGTACCATTTCCTGCTGCATGGACCTCCTGCAGCTTAGCTCCTGTGTATCAGACGGATATTAATTCGTTATTATAGTCCATTGTTTTTGTTAAGTTTCTACAAGGCACGCTGTATATCTGATATGATCAATCTGTCACGTATTTTGTGCGGAAAAAGTGCTCCACTAACAGCCATGGCCTCGTCCGTGGAACTGCTCGCCTCTAGGTACAGCCTGTTTTGCACGTGGACTCTTCTTCCTGTTTGGAGTAGTAAAATGTCAGTTATGTGCCTTATGAAGATTACGACCTATCAGTGTGTATCTGCACCACTGTATGGCACTTCTGAAGCTTTCATTGAATAACGTTGTCTTTTCCGTTGACAGACGAGCGCTGTAACCTTTTCCGATAGTGAATACTTGGTTGTAAATATCAGCTGGATACGCAAGCTGTAATACCGCGAGTACCGGAACTTCGCTGAGTCTTAGCCGTGTGTACTTGTCTACCGGTCACGTTGCTCGCCTTGTATATTACCCCGATGGAGCCTGTTCTATCGTCCATTTTACGTCAGTTTATTCTGTTAATTTATTACGGTGTTTCGTCACACTGAACATCTCTCTATTATAAGGTTGCTTTAGACATGTGAACAAATATTACAAATTTTCTTTATGGCATTGTACTATATTTCTATTTAAATAAGTACATTATATTCACACAAAAATTAGCAATCATTTAATATTCTGCCATGTCGTTCTTGGGTAGGAAGTACTCGACAGTAATTGGTGGCTGTTACACGGATTTGACTATAGCTCTTCGTGGTGACCGTCTCCAAGAAAATAAACGAATAAATAAAAATGAAATAATGAAATAAAATAAAAAAATTAAGAAATAAAAAGTTCAGATTCCAATTGATGTCTACTCAAACTGAGAATATGAGAACTCAGCAACACTGACTCGATGCCAATAACTAGGAAATACACAGTGTGCATGTTTGCGTAGTTTTCCATCGTATTATTTTTAGATGAATTTTACCTACTTTCCCACTCTTGAAACTCAAGGTACAACAGTGAACAACATTGTTGGAAAGCCATGTACGTTGAAAACTAATGTTCCGCCTGTTTGTCGGGCCCGGAAGCTATTGTAACCGCTAGCCATCTTTCTCTACAAGTGCGAGCAAAAGGATGAGTGCATTTCTTACGAAGAAATACTTGGCAGTACTGGTAATGAAACTGGGTACCATTTAGTCATACAATTACGTACAATTCATGAAATCGTCTTCCATTTCGTGGACACTTTTTACAAGTGTTGGACGTATTTCTATGTGCAAATCTCTGTTTACGTCTTGAAAAGAACTTTCCCTTTCACTCAGTGACCGGATGTTTTTTTTATTACTATAATTCACAAGAAAGTTATATTGTATAAACGTTTGACAGGGTATGACAGTATACTTGTCTTGGGTGTCATGAATTATGAAACCCAGAGACCGTACAGGGTACACAGGTCCGAATGGGAAACTACATAGACAGCTGAGAGGGACAATCACTGTCCGGACCAAAGGGAATTTTGGCATTGCCAATATGAACTGATAATTGTTGCAGAGCCCACAGTCAGTTTGAGGAACAGCTGCAGATGGACGATTGATGAACCTAGTAGCTGGTCAATAGCACCGGGCAGCCGAAAGCCGTGCGAGAATAAGACAGGTGCCAAAGAATCCGCCGGGGCAGAAAAAGATTTAAAAAACGTTAAAAACGAACTTCTGTACATATCTGTATGTGCATTGATAATGATTTGTATCTCAGTTTGTGAATTGTAAATGTAACGACTTACTGTAAAGAGCAGTCATGATTTTAAGTGGCGCCTGACTGTACGCATTATGGAAATACACAGTAGCGTGAAATTTCATTTCCGGTGGAACTGATTTTTGTAGCTTGGTCTAGAGTATTTAATCTTCCGAAGGATAACATTGCAGTATGAGTGATTTCAACGGTTGTATTGATCAGATTGGGTTTCGAATAGAGAATTGACGGTATATTTGCGAATGACAGTTTATTTATTCTGCGCAAGTGAGTTGCTGTTAGGAAGAAATGATTTTGACTCAAGATTCAGAGTAGTAAAATAATTTATTAATACAGGGCTAGATTACTATCTTGAGATAGTAAAATGCAGGGGGAGAATTATATAAGCCCCATAATCGTGTGGTGCGTATCTAGTCTCATACTTTGCTCTTAGGTTCCTACTGACCTGTTGGTTGACGTAGCAGATTAACCCAAGCATAATAATTGCCAAAAGAGTCCAAGAGCATCGCCACAAGAACCTAACTACTAGTTATAATTTTCTCCCAATGTAATATTGTATTAATACACCCAAATTCACATTCATATGCCATTAGCGTCTCCCAAAGTAAATGAACGTCTTGAGTTCGCGTGGAATAAATTATACAGTTTATGACAGATATTTCAAAATAACGCTTTAGCATAAACTTATTGTGAATGCTCTTTCATGAACTCTCGGAGGAAGTACAATTTTATATCCCACGAACCCAGATAGTTCACTGAACAATGCTGCAACCTATTTTCCTCGCCCTGTTTCTCCAGCTATGACAGTACACCCTCCATCAAGACCATAACGTCTACGGAGCAGCAGACTCTCTCATTTCCCATCCTTCCTTCCGCGTCACTGTGAATTGCAACATGGAAGGGCGGCAGAATTCTGACGGCCGGTGTAGGGCGATATGACTTTAATTGGATGAGTTGCCGCCCTCATTAAGGGTTTTAGCTGGACATAGCTCATGAGGTTCATAAAAGTGCAGATCACGTTGTGTATAGCAACTGAGCTTACCGGAATAACATCGTAGTAACAAGCAGATTAAGAACAGTACACTCTTAAAAATAATGTTGTCTACCTGTGCGTACTACTAGGAGGAAAGATATTCAACCAACAAAACTCTAGGAGTAGAAGAATTAACGGCGCCTACGGACGCCTTACTCAGCAGTTTCGTTGTCGAAACGAACAAACATGTCGTTCATAGCAATGAATCCACGACGTGATGGGAGACGCTTTTGACCGGATTAATCGATATTGGAGACCCGTAGAATAACTGATAAGTTAACACACTGCCCATCACGAGATTTGTCGCCCTGTGAGCACGTGATGCGTTATGAAAGTGTATTAACGAAGCTGTGAAAAATAACAAGCCATTCTAGCTGTGAAATGGGGAAATCCACTAAGTACTTTGACAAAGGGTTGATCGTTACGCTCTGCGCCTGCGAACAAACGTTTACCAACGACGATGCTGCTCTGCCGTTCGCTTGTAACTTTCGCGACCATCTAGGGAAAGTGGCTGAAGGACGGTGAAATCACGAGTAGGAGACAAGATGGTAGTACGTCGGCAAATCATCACAGAATGTGACGGTCGGAGGCTTGC
The DNA here is from genome assembly GCF_023864345.2 of Schistocerca serialis cubense. NCBI lineage: Eukaryota > Metazoa > Arthropoda > Insecta > Orthoptera > Acrididae > Schistocerca > Schistocerca serialis. The sequence goes on from NC_064644.1 coordinate 451,125,485, forward strand.
CCGCTTTGTAAAGATAGGCAGTAGAGTTGGGCTCTACTAAAACTACGGTTCGGTAGTTTTTGTACAGTAAATAAATGACATAATGAACGTTAGGATTACCAGTAGTTCTGGTAGCATTGGTAAGGAAAATAATATAAATGAATATGTAAGAGAGAAACTCAGCGTCTACAACTTCTCTCAGTTTCTTTGTTGGTTTGATTGTGTCGCACGTTACTAGAGCTTAACATCATTCACTTTTAGTATATTGTGTAATTTATTTCCCTACTCAATGTATATTGCATTTTATAAGTAATAAAAATTTAGTGATCGTATACCTTCCGCGTTTTAATGTAACCAAAGCAATTACTTATGATGCAAGTACAATTTATATGCACAAGGAAAAACTCTATACAATTATTAAATGATAATTAAATCCACACCATAGCTGCAAACAGGCGTTGATATACATCATTGGGGACATGATGAAAATATGTGCCCCGACCGGGACTCTAACCCGGGATCGCCTGCTTACAAGGCAGCAGCTCTATCCATCTGAGCCACCGAGGGCACAGAGGACAGTGGGCATGCAGGGACTTATCCATACTCAAGGATGCAATTAACAGTGGAATTTCCATTGTATTCTTAATGCTACCACCCTTGTCTTATATCCTCGAAGGTTGTTTTGACTTTTGTATATGCTGAATCAGTACTTCCAATAATCGTTTCTTTTTCGATTTCTGCACATATTTTACGCAGCCATTTCACCTTAGCTTTCCTGCATATCCTATTTATTTCACTTCTAAGTCATTGTACTTCTCTATTGCTGAATTTCCCTGAAGTGCACTTTCTTCTTTCTTTCGATCAGCTGAAGTAGTTCATGTGTTATCGGCGGTTTCTTCATAGTTGCCTTCCTTTTAACTACTGTTTTCTTTTCAGCTTCTGTTATTGCCCTTCTTAGAGATATTCATTCAACTGAACTGTATACTGAGCTATTGCTTAGCGCAGTATCTATAGCTTCAGAGAACTTCAAGCTTACCTCTGCATTCCTTAGTACTTCAGTATCCTACTTCTTGGTGCATTGATCCTTTCACTTAAACTTCGGACCTACTCTTCACTAGTATTAAATTGTGATTGTGATCTGAATCTACATCTGTTCCTGGGTACAGCTTGCAATTCAGTGTACTCCAGTATCTCCAGGCCTTTTCCAAGTATACCTCCTCCTCTTCCATTTTACTTCACTGATACCCACTATGCGGACTGAGCCTTAGCATTTCCCGTTTCCGATTTTATGTCTTCCCCACCATGTTCAAATTTCTGACATTCCACGCTCCAACTGGGAGAACGTTATACTTTCGTTGGATATTCATTCTTTTTCTCATGGTCACGTCCCTCTTGACAGTCCTCTCCCAGAGATCCGGACGGGGGACTGATTGTATATCTTTACTAAGTTTGGAAACGGTTCACCGCTTACGGTTTCTAGAAGAAAGTAGTGAGCCACATATCGCATACTTAAACAAAGCGATCGCCATGAGGTAACGTCCTATAGGCATGCAGCAGATCTAGGGTACATGTAGTGCCGGTACAAGCCTAACTGACCAAAGCTACTAAGAAAACTACCGGGCAGCGCTTATTTATCATGATCTACGGTAGTCTACAGTAGTTTTACAACTCTGATAGGCAGCGATCTACGGCAGATCTGACCACAAAATACAATACTGGTTCAGGCGCAAGTGTTTCTGAGCTCAACGTTCAGCATACGTTTTTGAATAGACAGTCCTCTGCAGACGACCACTATTTGAAGCATGTTGACCCATTGATGATTCCCGTGGACAGTGGATCACAGAGAATGGATTATTGATCAACGGAATGGTGTCACCTGGTCAGATAAATCACGTTTTATGTTTCACCAGGTAGATGTTTGTCCCCAGATACGTCATCATCCAGAACTCACGTCATCTTGCGGAACTCACATTGATTTCTTGGCCACCAAATTTTCCTAATACGTATTGAATGTAATATATCTGAGATACTATCGGGCGGTAGTTCGACGCCCAAAAACCACCAGCCAGTAATGTATAGGCATTGCGTGAGCCCCATAACTCCGGAAACTTTTCGAGTTCTTGTCAAATCCAAGCTACGCACAGTAGCTTTTGCATCACGTTTCAAAGGTAGGTGAACGTTATATTTATCAGGTGATCGTAAAGTTTTTAGTGCACACGTTGAATAACAAGAAGGAGGCTACCATCCTCTCCAAATGCCTTCTCTACTTCTGCTTTCTTTTCATGCTGTTAGACTAAACCGTGGTCTAGGGGTAGCATCTTTGATACATAATCAAAACGTCTTCGGTCCCGAGTTCGATCCCCGATACTGCCCAAATTATTGATAAATAATCAGCATTGGCGGCCGAAGACTTCCGGCATAAGAAGTCAGCCTCATTCTGTCAACAGCCTTGTCAAGGAGGGTGGAGGAGCAGATAGAGGTTCAGGGCACTCTCTTGTCCTAGGGGTGGGAAATTGCCCCTAAAGGCGGAAGAATCAGCAATGATCAACGACATGAGGATGCAGAAGGCAATGGAAACCACTGCATGAAAGACACGTAACGTGTATCCACAGGACATGTGGCCTGTATTTGAAGAAGTGTTGAAACGTCCCCTTTGAACTATTTTACACGACTGTCCTTAAACTGATACACAAAATTTTTTAGCGCAACGCAATCTGACTTTCAAAGATCCCTACAAAATAATGGCCCTGACTAACATTAACCTATAAGTTTCACAAATCACTTACCTCCCAAAAATCTTAGCTACTCAAGCCACTGCAATACAGCGAGCGCCACTACTGCCAGCTAAATAAAAAGAGTCAAAGTACTGAAGGCACTAACTACTGATAGGCATAGTTAGCAAATGAAAGATTTTGGTAGAGAACAACCAATGTATTTACCTCAATAGTCATAATATATATAGCAGTTCATGACAAATTTCAAAACTCCGCCATCTCTCTCCCCACATCCACCACTGCTGGCGGCTCACCTCCAACTGCGCAACGCTATGCGCTGGTCACATCCAGCTGCCGCTGCCCAACACTACAATGGCAGACAACAATGAAAACTAGCCACAGACTGCACACAGCACAGCCAGTGATTTTTATACAAAGGTGGCGTTACCAATAAAAAACCTAAACAGCCTACTTACATAGCCCCCATGCTCCCCACAAATAAATTTACAGATTGTTTTGGGCAGTGGCCAATAATGATTTGAAAAAATTTTTCATAATTACAATAACAAAGAAATCAAATGCACACACTTATTGCTACAATGTTGGTCAAAGCTAAAATTCTCTCACAGTCCATAAAGACAGTCCCGATCATTCATCACAGTAACATTGCAGTGTTTTTCTCAAAGTCTGAGCAGTAAAAGAAAATGCACACGGAAGTAGTGAATTTCCATGCAGTCTTGAAGAAGTAGTGTTGTCCTTCCAACGGAAAAACAGTGCTGACTCTTGACATGCAGACAGGTATTGGTCCACAACAGAGCAAACCCACAGCAGAGTCAGTCGAAATTTTGAAGAGTATTGGTAGGTAGGTCATCACAGAGCAGACCCACTGTAGTTCTGGTAGAGATTACGGTATTGGTGGACCACCAGAGGTGCAGACCCACTGTAGTCCTGGTAGAGATTTGGTGGGCCACCAGACGTGCAGACCCACTGCAGTCCTTGTAGAAATAAAGGTATTGGTGGGTCATCAAAGATGCAGACCCACTGTAGTCCTTGAAGAGATGGCCAGCAGCCATCTGTTGTGACTGTGCAGGTGCACAATCACCATTGAAGAGTCTTGCGGATAATATAGCAAGTCCATGAACCACCACTTGTGCACTCACAAAGTTTTTGGAATTGTCCTTAGAACCAGCAATGCTGTTATCCAGTCCCTTGCTGAATTATTAACACACGTGCAAACTACTTCTCACATATTGTCCATATACTATGACCAACAGAAATGTGTGCAGTGAAATGAATGCTTACAAGTTACTTAGTTTGATAAACTGGTGTCAATTACAATTTTATAACATGAGAATACAATTACAAAGGAACAAAATACATCATTAAAGAAGATAACAATACAGATAACTCTGTAGTAGTACAGGCTTTACAAAAGAATCGAAATAACATATACATCAGTATTACAGGAATAATGACATAAGTTCATACATAAAAGATCAGAATAACTTTTGAAACATCAACGTCACACATGAGCATTAAAAACAGAACAGAATAAATAATGTCTAAACATCTTAACAAAGAAAATAACATATTATAAATGCAAATTATATTTGAGGATAACAGTATTCCTGATCATAGTGAATGTAGCTTAGTACTAGAACAGAAAAAAATTTCTATGAAACAGTACACAGAGACAGGAAGAAAAGAAATACACAAGGGTACACAAACACATAGCATAATAATACAAAAGGAAAGCACAGGGTTTGTTTTACTGCAGTATTTTGCAAACAAAACTTTCTTTACTTCTTGGAGATCTCCCTTCATTCATCATTATTCCCAAAAAGTCCTATCTATACCTGCTTTCTGTATTCTATTCATATTTCTTTCAAAATAATTATTTCTCAGTGCACAATACTCATTTTTGCCAAATCTGTTTCTTATATCTTCTCAATGCGTTTCTTCCAATTCATCACAACTCATTCTCTTATATAGTCTACCCCCTCTTAAGCTAACTTAAATCTACTGAACTCAGATGCTAACCTAAGGGATGAGGCAATGCAGCAGCACAAAACAAGTAACACAAACATCAATGACAAAAAATTCAAACTGGCAAAGCAATTGCAATATTACAACTAATGTAAGGCAATGTGCAGCAAACAAGAAAAATAAATCTGGCTTAGCAGAGTAACACAAATTAAAATTCAGTAGCACTATGCCTGGCAAACAGCAGCTTATATCTAAACATGACAAAGCTCAAGCAGAAAAAATATTACACTGAAAATGACCATGTCTAATACGTATGTCACATCTTAACACTAGAGTTGATGCATCACAATTTATTCTAGAAAAGAAATTACCAAGTCATTAAAAATAGTATTTATGCAATTCCTGTGAACGGAAATGTCTATTTGTGCTCTCTTTTCCAAGGAAGTTTATCAGAAACGTATTCTTTACTGGGTCTGTAGACAGAAATTAGTGATATTAGTACATCTACAAAATTTTATTTTAACCAGTGCTGCAGTGCAGCTGGAAACTAGATATCAAGTGAAATAAGCAGCTATGTACAAAGCAAAGCATAAGAACATCATTCAGTAGTCATTAGGCATTTCATAAGTTAGTAGAAAAATCTCTCAACTAGAGAGACAGTAGTCATAATCAGGTGTATAGACATAAAAATATTTCTCGTCATTTCATTAGGCATTTCAGTAAATCATAAATTAAGAGCTCCACAGTGTAATCATATGTTATCAAGTTCGATCGTGTCGTTTTTCCGATGCTTTCTACAAAAGAACGTCAATAGCGAGGATAATGGCCTCCCTTTTTTTTCCATCTGTGCCTCTGAAAGGCACACACTAATGGCTTTTTTCAAGGCGACTGTCGCCCAGCTGGGTGCCCATGACGCATTAGGTGCAGGTGGTCACTTAACTTTCTTACCGAAATATTTACGTCACCAGTTTCCGCTGCAGAGACAGTCTCATATAAAAATATTTCACAGGTCAAGAATTTGGGTTACAAATCTGTAGAAACAAAATCCTATAAATATTACAGTGTCCAAAAACTTTTCGCCAGCATTGTGTTACATTCACGCATATACACACATTTCATAACTCTTAAAATACGATTCTTGGTTAACAACAACCTTTTTCACAAACCAGAGTCCCTAACCACTACTCATTATTCCTTACCTTATTCGTCGACACTTCTGCAATATTTCATCATTACAGATATGTAACATAATCAAATAACTCATATAGCATCAGCTTACTGATCATAAACATACCGCAACAGCATAATACACATAGTCATCGTAATAATAACATCATAACACCTCAGTCAACTCTCAAAATCGTCGTAGCTTCCTCCAATAATTAAAAAAAATCTCTGCTCATGTCAAAAGTGTCATCTGCCTCAAACGTACTTAAAAAATCATAATCCCAAACCAAATATATCATTCAAAGCTCTCATAATATCACAATGGTACCGAAAAATATGAGCATTTCACAAAGTACAGACAAAATAAAATTTCATAAGTGTGAAGTTATCCAACTGTGAAATTACGTAAACATCTGTCACTGATGTAGAAAAAAATGTTTATCTCTCAGTTAAATGATCAGATAGCTGTGTAATTTATGTGTTATAGAAATACGGTACCGATGTGTAAAGTTGTATAAGCAAATACCATATTAGCTAGGGCTCCTTGTGCTTGCCAAACACATGGTACACAAAGTAAGTGTGTACCCCCCTGAGGATTAATGTAATTATACCCTCAGATGTTACAGATTACACCAATGGAATGAAATGTATCACGGAAAACTTTCTTTGTAATTCAAAAATCTTTAAAACTAAATGTTTTAAGTATAAAATTAATCACTCAAATACGTGTACTGTAGCGCTAAACTGTGCGTCTTGTAACATACTCTCTGTGGAAGTGTCGTAGTTATCGTCCTCCGAAAGCTAAGTTCTGCAGAAGTCAATGTACTTACCTCATGATAAACAAAAGTGAAATGCTTTGCGTATAGATATCGTAGTTATTATGCTTATTGGCGTGATGAAGAAAGTACTGTAGAGTAACGTATTGTTGTGCCACGAAAAAGGCTGTCTCATTGTTGCTATACCACAAAAGTTACTACTAAAACATGTTTTTCTTTCCAGAAGAATTCAGAAAACTGTGCACATATAAAACAGATACACCGCAAAAGCAACATTGTAAATTGTCACTCATTAGTAGCGTCGTGATAAAAATCGAGTAGCTGTCACATAAACTAACCTCTGTGTCATCTGGTATCTCTCAGAAAGCACTTTAAATTCAGAATGTATTTTCAAATAAACCAAAATGTTGCATTAAAATCTCATTAGCAGTACTGGTAAATGTTCTAAGTATGTGAGCCTTATAGTCGTTACGTAATCGTGCAACAAACAAGCAAGAATGCACACACACAATAACACTGTGTCGTCTGTCCACAATAACAATGCATTCGTAATTTCTGTTTAAATAAGTTCTCTTGGTTCTTGACTGGATAATTAACTTCAAACATTATTGCATGTTAACAGTTTCTTAAGTCTTACAAAGCATACTAGTAATGTAAAGTGAAAAGTAATATGGCAAAGACAAAGTTAAAAAGCAGATTATTTTTCAATAAACGGTTTTACATGTGAAATGTGGTGCAACCTTTACTCTTCCTAGTACGCAGAGTTTCAACTTCAACGCAATTATCATGTGGTATACGTCGGATTCTGTAAGGTCCATTGTAAACCAGAAAGAATTTGTGACTCAAGTGTGTCTTCTTATGTGACAATGAATGAGCTTTAATGAGAACTTTCTGACCAATACATAATTTCTTTGCATTTGCTTTACCGTGTAGTTTTCTCCTTTTGTCTGCTGCAGATTTTGTATTTTTAATAGCCAAATCAATTATGTCTTTGTGTCGAAGTTTACGTGTATTCGGGAAAGGTACAAGCTCTCTGATTCTGTTCGGTGGTTTTTCATTCTTCAGTACAAGAGTAGGTGGTAAAGCAGTGGAGTCATGAGGCATTTCATTCAGCACGTTTTGAAATAAGTGTATATATCTGTCCCAATGCTGATGCTTTCTGTGACAATGAAGTCTGCGAAGCTTATTGATTTCTTTCATAATCCGTTCAGATGGGTTACAATGTGGTGAGTACAATGAAATAAAAGCAGGTTTGATTTTATGATTGCAAAGCATGCGTGACCAAACAGCAGATCTGAATTGCGGTCCGTTATCTGAAATGACTTTACTAACGTGTCCAACTTCACATAAGAAATTTTTAATAAAGGCGTTGGATACAGACCGTCCAGTGGCTTTACGTAACGGTGTGAAAGAAACAACTTTTGAAGTAAGTTCAACAGCAACTAGAACGTACGAAAATCCATTCGATGTTCTGACAAGGGGTCCAAATAGATCAACTGCAGCAAATTCTTTTAATTTAGAAGGAATGATAGGAAACAACGGAGCACGATGTGAGATAGTAGATGGTTTCGCCTTTTGACAAAGTTTACAAATAGACAGGACTCTTCGAATTCTCTTTTCCATATTGTTAAAATAACAAGTCGTTCGAAGAATATGATAACATTTTCGTGGACCAAAATGTTCGTAGCTGAAATGAATGTACCAAATGAGCTTATTAACAAAATCGTCAGGAATGCAAAGTACCCATAGCTTGTCATCAACAGTGCAGCGTTTGAACAGTATGTTGTTTCTAACCAAATAGTAATGGCGAATCTGTGTGTGTGTCTTTTCATGCCATTTGCTTTTGATGTCTTTCCAAATCGGATCTTTATCTTGTTCATGAGCAATGTCCTTCAAATATGTGGTGATGAAGTTTTCAAAGGTGACTTTCTGAATGTAAAGAATACTGAAATTTTTCTCGAGGTTACCTTCTGTGTTACTTTTCTCAAGCCCAGCCGGTGCGCGTGACAGTGCGTCTGCAACAGTGTTTTCCTTGCCGGGAATGTAGACTATTGTGAAGCGGAATTCTTGCAGAAACAATGCCCAACGTTTTAACCTGTCATGATTTAATTTTGAAGACATAAGAAATTGTAATGCACGATGATCACTGTATACTGTTACGTGCTTATCAGAAAGAAAGAAACGGAATTTATTAAATGCCCAAACGATAGATAAAGCTTCTAATTCAGTAACGGAATAATTTTTTTCAGATTTTGTTAGCACTCGGCTAGCAAAAGCAATGGTTTTCTGAACGGTAGTGTCATTTTCTATGGCTTCTTGAAATAAATGGGCACCAAGTCCGACTTTAGAAGAATCCGTGCTAAGGCAGAAATCTTGTGACAGATCTGGATGAGCTAGTATTGGCGCGTTAAGTAGCGATTCTTTCAAAGAATTGAATTCCAACTGTGCTTGTTTGTCCCAGTTCCAAATCGTGTTTTTTCCAGTGAGAGAACAAAGTTTTGGTGCAACAAGAATTTGCATATTCAGAAAACGACGGTAAAAATTTACGAGACCCAGAAAACTGCAGACTTCTCTTTTTGTGGATGGAACTGGAATGGCTCTGATTGCTTCTACCTTTTCAGGATCTGGCTGAATGCCTTCAGAAGAAATAATATGTCCCAAAAACCTCACCTTTGACCTACCGAATTCAGACTTTTCCAAGTTAACTGTAATTCCAGATTCTGCAAAAATACGTAACAAACTGTTAAGGATGCGATTATGTTGTTCCCATGAAGCTTCTGCTATTAGAATATCGTCCACATATAAGGTGATCTGACGTTTTAAGAACTCAGGTAATAAGGAATTTAGCCCGCGAATGAATGCTGCAGAAGAAATGTTCAAACCAAAAGGAAGTTTCCGAAACTGATAACAAACGCCGAAACAAAGGAAAGCTGTGTATTTTCTACATTCTGGATGAAGTTCGATCTGATAAAAGCTGGATCTGAGATCAATGGAAGACAACACTTTTACACCATTACAATTTTGAAGAAGTTCTTCCAACGTTTGCGGCCTGTCTGTTTCAGGAATAATGAAAGAATTGATTTGTCTCGAATCTAAGACAAGTCTGATCGATCCATTTTTCTTCTCAACAACATGTAATGGATTGTTGTATGAGCTTACTGCAGACTCAATAATGTCCGCGTCAAACATAGATTGTATTTCTGTTCTAACACGGTCCCTATAATGTGCTGGAATTACATATGGTCTAACACAAAATTTAGTATGCTCACGCACACGAAATTGGTATTGAAATCCCTTCATTGTTCCTGTTTTGTGAGTGAAAACTGTGGAATGTGCTTGTAAAATCTCAAAAAGGTCTTGCCTATCATTGCCATTAGAATTCTCAATTGTTTGAATTTTATTCTGAATTAACTCATTAGTATCAAATGCGCCGTCGATATCACCCCTGCCAGTACTTGCAGAGTGATTGTTAGTGTCAAGTTCCGTCGAAAATTCCGAAATGTTGTCTAACAGGAGGTAAAGCCGATTAATTTCTTCGTCATGGTTTGAGAGCCAATCTTCAAATTTCAAAGCTACTGACTTATCTTCTTTTTCTAAACATATTTCAGCATCGTGAAAGCTTAAGATTGCTTTGTATTCATTCAAAAAGTCTGCTCCCAGTATAATTTCCGTCGACAATAATATAACAATAAGAATGTTCAGAGAGAAGCTGTGGCTTTGACAAAAGAATTCTAAATTGGTTTGTTGGCGTACATCTACACTTTTTCCAAAGATTGCACCTTGTAATTTAATCTTACGTAACGGAAGTGTGGGGCAATCGTTCGATTTGTTACATTTTCTAGAGGCTGTTTCACTAATTACTGAAATGGGACTGGCAGAGTCAAGTACTGCCGTAAATTTTACGTCATTTACTGTAATGTGAATCACAGGATATGCAATGTTGTTCTGTTTTACGTCGTTTTCCTGGAGTAAGATGTCCCTAATGTCTTCCATTTTTACGTAATTACTAGCTACGGCAGCTGCGTCGTCAGTTTCATACGTACGTTTTGTGGCTGCCTGCGGTATGAGTTATTGCCTATTGTCTCTTTGCTGGCGCGCGTCGTTATTGGGATTTGGAGACCTAACGTCTACAAATTCGCCTTGTCGAGAGGGCCCTGCTCTGTTTGAATCCCGCCAGTTCTGATGCAATTCAGGTCTGTCGTTACGATCATATCGTGTGTCGTCATGTCGGTAGATTCCATAGTTTCTTTCTTGTCGGTCACGTGGTGGAGAATTTCTCCCTGAATCGTAACTGCGCGCTGGACCGTTGCATCTAAAGTTATTCTGTCTTCCCTTATAATATTTATTTTGGTTCCCATATTGTCTGTTTCTCTGATTGTCTCTGTGATGGTCATTACCGTGGAGAGGTGATCTTTCCCTGTAATTATTACTACTCTGCCAACGATTGTCATACGGGTGGTGTCTGTTTTGGTCACGATTTGTGTTGTGAGAATAGCCTTGTCGCATCCAGTTATTATCGCGGAATTGTGACGGATGTGACCTGTAATTGTTGTGTTCCTGTTTCCGCATTCCGCGATTGTCAGTGTCAATTTCTAATTCTTGTAACAGTCCCTGAAAAGCTTCAATGTCGTCTTTGCAACGTCCTACCGAAATAATGTGTCGTAAATGTTCAGGCAATTTGATTAAACAAATGCGGATAAGTTCTGAGGGGTTGTATGGGTTTGACAGGTACTGATTCTTGTGCAATATGTCTTCAAAATATTTCATAAGACTGGAAAATTCAGATTGTTCGAAACGTTTCATCATTATGATGTAAGTAGGCTGTTTAGGTTTTTTTTGGTAACGCCACCTCTGTGTGAAAATCACTGGATGTGCTGTGTGCAGTCTGTGTCTAGTTTGCATTGTTGTCTGCCATTGTAGTGTTGGGCAGCGGCAGCTCAATGTTAACAGCGCGTAGCGTTGCGCAGTTGGAGGTGAGCTGCCAGCAGTGGTGGATGTGGGGAGAGAGATGGCGGAGTTTTGTAATTTGTCATGAACTGCTATATATATTATGACTATTAAGGTAAACACATTGTTTGTTCTCTATTAATATCTTTCATTTGCTAACTATCCCTATCAGTAGTTAGTGCCTTCCGTAGTTTGAATCTTTTATTTAGCTGGCAGTAGTGGCGCTCGCTGTATTGCAGTAGTTCGAGTAATGAAGATTTTTGTGAGGTAAGTGATTTCTGAAAGGTATAGTTGAATGTTAGTTAGGGCCATTCTTTTGTAGGGATTACTGAAAGTCAGACTGCGTTGCGCTAAAAAAAAATATTGTGTGTCAGTTTAAGCACAGTCTTGTACAATTTTTCAAAGGGGACGTTTCATATGTCGACCCTTAGCCGAGGATACCTCACTGGAATCTTCTGATTTTTTCTTGTAGTTTGTGTAATTAGTGTAGCTTTTGTTTATTGCTAGCGCGTAATTGTAGAGAGGATCTCCTTTGTAGTTGCAGTCTTTCATTGTCGTTGTGGCATGCATGTTAATGTGCACCAAGTATTTCGCTGCTGCGCTTGCAATTAACGAGATATTATTTTCAGTGCTATGTTAATGTGTTCTCTTATTGGTGCTCTTCAAAATGTATTTTTCTGTGTATCGTGTGAAATATTGTGACAATAATGGCGTGTGAAAAACGTAATACTAGGCTCCAAAGTAAGCTGAGAAATGACAGTGAAGACGAAAGCAGTGTGTTAGCGCCACCGAGTAATGAATTAACTAATGTTCAAAGTAGTAATTTGGTAACTGTGCATAGGGAAATGGAGCGGGCTGCAACCAATGGCGTAGACAGTGAAACAGGTAGTGAACAGGGAAGCATTATCGATCGGTCGCTCGGCAACAGCTCGCCTCCGGAATCCGAAATGACAGGACACAATTTTGCAAATACTGTAGATTCAGGTTTTGCGTCCTCACCGTTTTCTCAAATGAGTCAAGACACATTTTCCGCTTGTCAAAATGTGAATGTTGCCGGTGCAAATTCACTGCCGAAAAGCACTGAGGAACATGTTTCAGACACCAGTGCATTGTTATTACAATTAATGCAACAAATGGGCCAAAAGCTTGAAAAGTTAGACACAATGGAACAACACCAAAGACAAACACAGCAACAGTTAGACACAATGGAACAAAATCAGAGACAAACACAGCAAAAGCTTCAAAAGTTAGACACAATGGAACAAAATCAGAGACAAACACAGCAAAAGCTTCAAAAGTTAGACACAATGGAACAAAATCTTCAAAAGTTAGACACCACACTTGAACAAACATGTGAAGATTTAACTACTAAGTTACATAAAATCGAATCGAAATGTCAAAAAGTCTGTAATGACGTAAAAACACAAATTTGTGAGCATTTTCAACCTATTTTTTTGCGGCATGAAAATGCATTACAGAATCACGAAGCAGCCATAAAAGAACTGCAAACTATTGTTCATGAAAATCATGAGACCTTGCAAGCTAAATCTGACTCAGTTGCATCTACCGATTCGGTTACTCAACTTGCAAAAACTCAGGAAAACTTGAAGGACACAGTAGATTCGATTTCAACACAAATGGACACTCTGAAACTTGGTTCAGAAAAACACACTGAGGAAATGTGTTCACTATCGGAGAAAGTAGCCAAACTTTCGGATCAGGTCACTAACTTATCTACAAAGGTAGATGATGATCTGAAAGACACAAGACCTGTAGCCATCACTGACACAGAAGAGTATGAACAAATTAAGAAATTCAAACAAAATCAGAATCAAATTAATACGCAATACAAAAGAGAAATCCGGGAAGTACAAGATCAGTTGGCACAAGTAATACAAAAATTTCATATTTCAGAGGACACTCGTGCTCCAACATGGGAAGAGGGACATAGAAGTACGGAACAGCCACAAAATAATAACTCAGGGCACTTCGGAAATTATGAAAGAAATTGGCAAGGCACACCGAATTTTGAGATGGAACCACCGAAACAACGTAACAATGACCGATATGCGACTCGCCGACACGATGATTTTGACTATAAGCTGTTCATTACTACATGTAAATTCAAAACATTTCAGAATTCTGGCAATGACATTCATCCACAAGCATGGCTCCACCAATTCTCTCATTGTTTTCCTCCCAACTGGTCGTTAGAGCACAGATTAGAATTTATGTGTGGCTACTTAGAGAATGAACCAGCTGAAAGAATGCGATCGGTCATTCACGATTGTCACAGTGAAGGAGATTTTTTATCATGCCTTCCTCTCAGCATATTGGTCTCAAGCTACACAAGACCGAGTAAAACATAGCATCATAATGATGAAACATTTCGAACAATCTGAATTTTCCAGTCTTGTGAAATATTTTGAAGACATGTTGCACAAGAATCAGTACCTGTCAAACACATACAGCCCCTCAGAACTCATCCGCATTTGCTTAATCAAACTGCCTGAACATTTGCGACATATTATTTCAGCAGGACGTTGGAAAGACGACATTGAAGCTTTTCAGGGACTGTTACAAGAATTAGAAATTGACACAGACAGTCGCGGGATGCGAATACAGGAAAACAATCACTACAGGTCACATCCGTCACAATTCCGTGACGACAGAAACAATAACTGGACACGACAAGTCTATTCTTACAACGCAAATTGTGACCAAAACAGACACCATCCGTATGACAACCGTTGGCAGAGTAGTAATAATTACAGGGAAAGGTCACCTCTCCGAGGTAATCACTATCACAGAGACAATCAGAGAAACAGGCAATATGGGAACCAAAACAATTATTATCAAGGGAGACAGAATAACTTCAGGTGCAACGGACCAGCGCGCAGTTACGATTCAGGGAGAAATTCTCCACCACGTGACCGACAAGAAAGGAACTATGGAATCTACCGACATGACAACAGACGATATGATCGTAACGACAGACCTGAATTGCATCAGAACTGGCGGGATTCAAACAGAGCAGAGCCCTCTCGACAAAGTGAATTTGTAGAAGTTAGGTCTCCAAACCCCAATAGCGACGCGCGCCAACAAAGACACAATAGGCAATGACTCATACCGCTGGCAGCCACAAAACGTACTTATGAAACTGACGACGCAGCTGCCGTAGCTAGTAATTACGTAAAAATGGAAGACATTAGGGACATCTTACTCCAGGAACACGACATAAAACATAACAACATTGCATATCCTGTGATTCACATTACAGTAAATGACGTAAAATTTACGGCAGTACTTGACTCTGCCAGTCCCATTTCAGTAATTAGTGAAACAGCCTTTAGCAAATGCAACAAATCGAACGATTGTCCCACACTTCCGTTACGTAAGATTAAATTACAAGGTGCAATCTTTGGAAAAAGTGTAGTTGTACGCCAACAAACGAACTTAGAATTCTTTTGTCAAAGTCACAGCTTCTCTATGAGCTTTGTTATTGTTCCATTATTGTCGACGGAAATTTTACTGGGAGTAGACTTTTTGAATGAATCCAAAGCAATCTTAAACTTTCACGATGCTGAAATAAGTTTAGAGAAGGAAGGTAAGTCAATAGCTTTGAAATTTGAAGATTGGCTCTCAAACCATGACGAAGAAATTAATCGGCTTTACCTTCTGTTGGACAACAGTTCAGGATTTTCTACGGAACTTGACACTAACAATCACTCTGCAAGTACTGACAGGGATGATATCGACGAATATTTGAAATTAATGAGTTAATTCAGAATAAAATTCAAACAATTGAGAATTGTAATGACACTGATAGACAGGACCTTTTTGAGACTTTACAAGCACATTCCACAGTTTTTACTCATAAAACAGGAACAATCAAGGGATTTCAATACCAATTTCGTGTTCGTGAGCATACTAAATTTTGTGTCAGACCATATGTAATTCCAGCACATTATAGGGACCGTGTTAGAACAGAAATACAATCTATGCTTGACGAGGGCATTGTTGAGCCTGCAGTAAGTTCATACAACAATCCATTACATGTTGTTGAGAAAAAAAATGGATCGATCAGGCTTGTCTTAGATTCGAGACAAATCAATACTATCATTATTCCTGAAACAGACGGGCCGCGAACGTTGGAAGAACTTCTTCAAAATTTTAATGGTGTAAAAGGGTTGTCTTCCATTGATCTCAGATCCAGCTTTTATCAGATCGAACTTCATCCAGAATGTAGAAAATACACAGCTTTCCTTTGTTTCGGCGTTTGTTATCAGTTTCGGAAACTTCCTTTTGGTTTGAACATTTCTTCTGCAGCATTCATTCGCGGGCTAAATTCCATACTACCTGAGTTCTTAAAACGTCACATCACCTTATATGTGGACGACATTCTAATAGCAGAAGCTTCATGGGAACAACATAATCGCATCCTTAACAGTTTGTTACGTACTTTTGCAGAATCTGGAATTACAGTTAACTTGGAAAAGTCTGAATTCGGTAGGTCAAAGGTGAGGTTTTTGGGACATATTATTTCTTCTGAAGGCATTCAGCCGGATCCTGAAAAGGTAGAAGCAATCAGAGCCATTCCAGTTCCATCCACAAAAAGAGAAGTCTGCAGTTTTCTAGGTCTCGTAAATTTTTCCCGTCGTTTTCTGAATATGCAAATTCTTATTACACCAAAACTTTGTTCTCTCACTGGAAAAAATACTATTTGGAACTGGGACGAACAAGCACAGTTGGAATTCAATTCTTTGAAAGAATCGCTACTTAACGCGCCAATACTAGCTCATCCAGATCTGTTATAAGATTTCTGCTTTAGCACGGATTCTTCTAAAGTCGGTCTTGGTGCCCATTTATTTCAAGAAGCCACATAAAACGACACTACTGTTCAGAAAACCATTGCTTTTGCTAGCCGAGTGCTAACAAAATCTGAAAAAAATTATTCCGTTACTGAATTAGAAGCTTTAGCTATCATTTGGGCATTTAACAAATTCCGTTTCTATCTTTCTGGTAAGCACGTAAAAG
Source organism: Schistocerca serialis cubense (assembly GCF_023864345.2). NCBI lineage: Eukaryota > Metazoa > Arthropoda > Insecta > Orthoptera > Acrididae > Schistocerca > Schistocerca serialis. The sequence continues at coordinate 451,142,091 of NC_064644.1, forward strand.
TATACAGTGATCATCGTGCATTACAATTTCTTATGTCTTCAAAATTAAATCATGACAGGTTAAAACGTTGGGCATTGTTTCTGCAAGAATTCCGCTTCACAATAGTCTACATTCCCGGCAAGGAGAACATTGTTGCGGACGCACTGTCACGCGCACCGGCTGGGCTTGAGAAAAGTAACACAGAAGGCAACCTCGAGAAAAATTTCAGTATTCTTTACATTCAGAAAGTCGCCTTTGAAAACTTCATCACCACATCTTTAAAGGACATTGCTCATGAACAAGATAAAGATCCGATTTGGAAAGACATCAAGAGCAAATGGTATGAAAAGACACACACACAGATTCGGCATTATTACCTGGTTAGAAACAACATACTCTTCAAACGCTGCACTGTTGATGACAAGCTATGGGTACTTTGCATTCCAGACGATTTTGTTAATAAGCTCATTTGGTACATTCATTTCAGCTACGCACAATTTGGTCCACGAAAATGTTATCATATTCTTCGAACGACTTGTTATTTTAACAATATGGAAAAGAGAATTCGAAGAGTCCTGTCTATTTGCACACTTCGTCAAAAGGCGAAACCATCTACTATCTCACATCGTGCTCCGTTGTTTCCTATCATTCCTTCTAAATTAAAAGAATTTGCTGCAGTTGATCTATTTGGACCCCTTGTCAGAACATCGAATGGATTTTCGTACGTTCTAGTTGCTGTTGAACTTACTTCAAAAGTTGTTTCTTTCACACCGTTACGTAAAGCCACTGGACGGTCTGTATCCAACGCCTTTGTTAAAAATTTCTTACGTGAAGTTGGACACGTTAGTAAAGTCATTTCAGATAACGGACCGCAATTCAGATCTGCTGTTTGGTCACGCATGCTTTGCAATCATAAAATCAAACCGGTTTTTATTTCATTGTACTCACCACATTGTAACCCATCTGAACGGATTATGAAAGAAATCAATAAGCTTTGCAGACTTTATTGTCACAGAAATCATCAGCATTGGGACAGATATTTACACTTATTTCAAAACGTGCTGAATGTAATGCCTCATGATTCCACTGCTTTACCACCTACTCTTGTACTAAAGAATGAAGAACCACCGAACAGAATCAGAGAGCTTGTACCTTTCCCGAATACACGTAAACTTCGACACAAAGACATAATTGATTTGGCTCTTAAAAATATAAAATCTGCAGCAGACAAAAGGAGAAAACTACACGGTAAAGCAAATGCAAAGAAATTGTATATTGGTCAGAAAGTTCTGATTAAAGCTCATTCATTGTCACATAAGAAGAAACACTTGAGTCACAAATTCTTTCTAGTTTACAATGGACCTTACAGAATCCGACGTATACCACATGATAATTGTGTTGAAGTTGAAACTCTGCGTAATAGGAAGAGTAAAGGTTTACACCACATTTCACATGTAAAACCGTTTATTGAAAGATAATCTGCTTTTTAAGTTTGTCTTTGTCATATAACTTTTCACTTTACATTACTAGTATGCTTTGTCAGACTTAGAATCTGTTAATATGCAACAATGTTTGAAGTTAAATATCCAGTCAAGAACATGTAACACTACCGCCCTGCTCGGACGTACGTTAGCTCTATAAAGCCTGTACTGTAATAAGTTCACGGGCTTCACCTTATAAACAAGGATTTTAGTACATAAGTTGACCACGTGTACCTAATAGAAGCACGATCGGACTTATACTCAGTCAATAACTACAGTGATGCAGTCAAGCAAATGTAAAGTATAATTAATCTTTCGCATGGACAAGAAACACACACAGTAGATGCTACCTATAATTAATAATTCGGTCGCCAGCCTAGTTAGGCAATGAGTGAGTTTTTCCTTGTACAAGTGGGTGAATGTACAAGCGTAGTAACACGTAGTAATGATGCGTTATATGGCAAAGTTTGGAACCAGAAAAATCCACTGAACTAAAGTTTTCTCTTTTTTGTACCAATTTGGACGAGCTAAATTAACACAACACCACACAGCAATGATTACTACAAACTGCATTTTGTATATTGATCAGACTAAAATCGGGCATAGATTGCCCTAGCATCGACAATCTTGAAAGTACACACACACAATGTCACTATTAAGGATGGAAAAACACTAATACACTTAGAATTAATATAGAATTTAGCTTTACTGGTCAAATCTGATCAACACATTTCAAGGTTTGAAAGAATGGACAAGAGAAGGGGGGGGCCTGAAACTGTTATGGTCATTATACTGAAACTATTAAGTACTGAAGGCAAATTAACACCCAAAATTATCAATCTCTGGATAACTACTCCTTTGTCTCACTTCTGAATTATTTAACTGTCATTATTTCTGTCTCAGATTAATTACATAACATCGCTAACTCAATCCAACAAAAACTCTCTTCCAATTTAGTCACACTTTTGTTCTTTCCCAACATTTGCAATAACACTCATAACTTTAGATTCCTTTAAGGCATAGATTAATCTGCTGATAATTTTCATTAACACAAACATTAAACTTTCAGTTTAGGATACTCGGGTTGCACAATACGAGGTAAGGATCCTGTCTAGGTCAGTGATCAGGATAAGTCATGGCTAAAGCAATTCTGGTAAAAGTCACATTATTATTGAACAGTTAGAAACAGTTTCGACACTGGTCCACACAGATACACTTCTAAAGATGAAATAAATGTTTGACCTGTGCAGTCGGTGCGGCGGTTGGCGGGCAGCGAGATAGCGGGCAGCACGGCACACATACAAGCACGGCTAAGGCTCACACAACATCGGCACTTTCCATCTTCTTAGCGTCGTAATCTTTCCAATTTTGTGCCTCAGAATATAGCCGTGCCAAGTAGTCGTCGGAATCGGTTCATCCGAGGCTCAATGGGATCCACTTTTCCTGGGTAGCCTCCTCGGTACAGTACGTGTACTTCTGACTGTTGCTTGCCTCCGACTGTTATACTGTGCCCGTTGTGCCGAACCGCGCCAGTGTGCGTTTTCCCGCCTCGCCTGCCTCCACCTTTTCCCGCTCCCCTACAGGTAGGGTATTCACCACAGATTTTCTACTACACATATCCTAATGCATTACCTACGTATGGACCAAATGTATAAATTACAATTTTCACATCTTACAATAGTTTTCACATTAAATACACTTTCCTTTGATTACCAAATTATTTGAAATCTAACATAAATAATAATATTCAATTCAAAAGTTGCTCACAGTCTCTTTAACATCACGATACGAACCGAAAAAGAAGTTCAAAATTTTGCTTGCATTAATTTATCTAAATTCATAAAGAAAAAAGTTATTATATGTACAGTTGTCGTTACAAACAAAGAGAACTTATTTAAACAGAAATTACGAATGCATTGTTATTGTGAACAGACGATACAGTGTTATTGTGTGTGTACATTCTTGCTTGTTAGTTGCACGTTTACGTAATGACTATAAGGCTCACACTCTTAGAACATTTACCAGTACTGCTAATGAGATTTTAATGCAACATTTTGGTTTACTTGAAAATACATTCTGGATTTAAAGTACTTTCTGTGGAATTAATGATGACTTAGCATTTGGTTTCTTTGACAGCTACACGATTATATCACGACGCTACTAATGAGTGACAATTTACAATGTTGTTTTTGCGGTGTATCTGTTTTATATCCTCACAGTTTTCTGAATTCTTCTGGAAAGCAAAACATGTTTTAGTAGTAAGCTACAATGTGAGAGCCTTTTTCGTAGCACAACAGTACTTTACTGTATAGTACTTTCTTGATCACAGTAATGTACGTAATAACTACGATATCTATACACAAAGCATTTCACTTTCGTTTATGATGGGGTAAGTACATTGACTTCTGCAGAACTTAGCTTTCGGAGGATGATAATTACGACACTTCCACAGAATTATCTTACAGCAAGACGCACATTTAGCGCTACAGGACACGCATTTGAGTGATTAATTTTGTACTTAAAACATTTATTTTTAAAGATATTTGAAGTACAATGATACGAAGTTTTTCCGTGATACATTTCATTCCTTTGTTGTAATCTGTAGCACCTGAGGGTATAATTACATTGATCCTCAGGGGGGTACACGCTTACTTTGTGTACCATGTGTTTGGCAAGCACAAGGAGCCCTAGCTAATATGGTATTTGCTTATACAACTTTACACATCGGTACCATATTTCTCTAACACAGAATTACACAGCTATCTGATCATTTAACAGAGAAAGAAACTTTTTTTTACTACATCAGTGACAGGTGTTTACGTAACTACACAGTTGGATAACTTCACACTTATGAAATTGTATTTTGTCTGTACTTTGTGAAATGCTCATATTTTTCGGAACCATTGTGATACTATGAGAGCTTTGAATAATGTATTTGGTATGGGATCATGATTTTTAAAGTGCGTTTGAGGCAGATGACACCTTTGACATGAGCAGACAATTTTTTTAGGTTTTGAAATTATTGGAGGAAGCTACGACGATTTTGAGAGTTGACTGAGGTGTTATGATGTTATTATTACGATGACTATGTGTATTATGCTGTTGCGGTATGTTTATCATCAGTAAGCTGATGCTATATGAGTTATTTGAGTATGCTACGTATCTGTTATGATGAAATATTGAAGAAGTGTCGACGAATAAGGTAAGGAATAATGAGTAGTGTTTAGGGACTCTGATTTGTGGAAAAGGATGTTGGAAACCAAGAATCGTACTTTAAGAGTTATGAAATGTGTGTAAATGCGTGAATGTATCACAATGCCGGCGAAAATGTTTTGGACACTGTTATATTCATAAGATTTTGTATCTACACATTTGCAACGCAAATTCTCGACCTCTGAAATTTTTTATATGAGACTGCCACTGTAGCGGAAACTGCTGTCGTAAATATTTCCGTAAGAAAATTAAGTGACCACCTGCACGAAATGTGTCGTGGGCACCTAGCTGTGTCAGACGCCTGGAGAAAAAGCCATTAGCGTGTGCCTTTTCAGAGCACAGAAAGAAAAAAAAAGGGAGGCCATTATCCTCGCTGTCGACATTCCTTTGTAGAAAGCATCGCAAATACGACACGCTCAAACTTGAAAACATATAATTATACTGTGGAGCTCTTAATTTATGCTATTTACTAAAATGCCTAATGAAATGATGAGAAACCATTTACATCCATTGTCTTTCTAGTTGAGAGGTTGCTCATTTTCTTTAATATATAGTTTCTAGCTGCACTGCAGCATTGGTTAAAATAAAATTTAATATATGTACTAATATAGTTATTTTATGCCTACAGATCCAGTCAATAAGAAATTTATGATCTACTTCCAAGAAAACAAGGGCACATAAATAGACATTTCCCTTCACAGGAATTGCATAAATAATTTCTTTACGATTTGGTAACTTATCTGCTAGTGTAAGTTCTCGTGATGCATCACTCTAGTGTTAAGATGTGACATAGGTATTAGACATTTCCATTTTTAGTGTAATATTTTTTCTGCTTGAGCGTTGTCATGTTTAGATATAATTTATTGCTTCTGCTTCTGCTGTTTGCCAGGCATAGTGCTACTAAATTTCACTTTGTATTATCCTTTTAAGCCAGTTTTACTACTGATTTATTTTTCTTGTTTGCTGCTCATTGCTTATATTAGTTGTAATTTATGCTGCTTGCTTTGCCTTTTGTATTTTTTATCATTGCTGTTTGTGTTAATTGTTTTGTGCTGCTGCATTGCCTCGTCCCTTAGTTTAGTATCTGAGCTCAGTAGATTTAAGTTAGCTTAAGAGGGGGTAGACTATATAAGAAACTGAATATGGACAATAGGGAAGAAATGCATTGAGAAGTTATATGAAAAAGATTTGGGCCAAAATGAGTATTGTACACTGAGAAATAATTATTTTGAAAGAAATATGAATAGAATACAGAAAGCAGGTATAGATAGGACTTTTGGGAATAATGACGAATGAAGGGAGATCTCCGAGAAGTAAAGGAAGTTGTGTTTGCAAAATACTGCAGTAAAAGAAACCCTGTCCTTTCCTTGTGTTATCCCACTATGTGTTTGTGTTCCCTTGTGTATTTGTGTTTTTCCTGTCTTTATGTGTTTAGCTAATAAGAGTTATGTTGTAGAATTTTTCTAATAATATGTTATTTTCTTTGTAAAGATGTTTAGACAATATTTATTCTGTTTTGTTTTAATGCTCACGTGTGAAGTTGATGTTTCGAAAGTTATTCAGACCTTTTATGTATGTACTTACGTCATAATTCCTGTAACACTGATGTATATGTTATTTCAATTATTTTGTAAAGTTTGTTACTTCAAATGTTATCTGTATTGTTATGTTCTTTAATGATGTATTTTGTACCTTTGTTATTGTATTCTCATGTTATAATATTGTAATTGACACCAGTTCTTCAACTTAAGTATCATTTCACGTGTGTTAATAATTCAGCAAGGGACTAGATAACAGCATTGCTGGTTCGAAGGACATTTCGAAAAAAATTTGTGAGTGCACAAGTGGTGGTTCATGGACTTGCTATATTCTCTGCAAGACTCTTCGATGGTGATTGTGCACCTGCACAGTCACAACAGATGGTTGCTGGCCGTCTCTACAAAGACTACAGTGCGTCTGCATCTTTGATGACTCACCAATACCATTATTTCTACAAGGACTGCAGTGGGTCTGCACCTCTGGTGGCCCACCAATACCATAATCTCTACCAGGACTACAGTGGGTCTGCTCTGTGATGACCTACCTACCAATACTCTTCAAAATTTCGACTGACTCTGCTGTGGGTTTGCTCTGTTGTGGCCCATTACCTGTTTGCATGTCAAGAGTCAGCATTGTCTTTTCGTTGGAAGGACAACACTACTTCTTCAAAACTGCATGGAAATCCACTACTTCTGTGTGCATTCTCTTTTACTGTTCAGACTTTGAAAAAAAAAAGAAAAACACTGTAATTTTACTGTGATGAATCAGGACTGTCTTTATAGACTGTGAGAAAATTTTAGCTTTTGACCAACATTGTATCAATAAGTGTGTGAATTTGATATCTTTGTTATTGTAATTATGAAAAATTTTATCAAATCATTATTGGGCACTGCCCAAAACAATTTGTAAAATTTTTTGTGGGGAGCATGGGGGCTATGTAAGTAGGCTGTTTAGGTTTTTTATTGGTAATGCCACCTCTGTGTGAAAATCACTGGCTGTGCTGTGTGCAGTCTGTGTCTAGTTTGCATTGTTGTCTGCCATTGTAGCGTTGGTCAGTGGCAGCTGGATGTGAACAGCGCGTAGCGTTGCGCAGTTGGAGGGGAGCCGCCAGCAGTGGTGGATGTGGGGAGAGAGATGGCGGAGTTTTGTAATTTGTCATGAACTGCTATATATATTATGACTATTAAGGTAAACACATTGTTTGTTCTCTATTAACATCTTTCATTTGCTAACAATCCCTATCAGTAGTTAGTGCCTTCCTTAGTTTGAATCTTTTATTTAGCTGGCAGTAGTGGCGCTCGCTGTATTGCAGTAGTTCGAGTAATGAAGATTTTTGTGAGGTAAGTGATTTCTGAAAGGTATAGTTTAATGTTGAGTCAGGGCCATTCTTTTGTAGGGATTACTGAAAGTCAGATTGCGTTGCGCTAAAAAAAATATTGTGTGTCAGTTTAAGCACGGTCTTGTACAATTTTTCAAAGGGGACGTTTCAATGGTGCTATGTTTTACTCGGTCTTGTGTGGCTAGAGACCAATATGCTGAGAGGAAGGCATGGTAAATCTCTCCTTCACTGTGGCAATCGTGAATGACCGACCGCATTCTTACAGCTGGTTCATTCTCTAAGTAGCCACACATAAATTCTAATCTGTGCTCTAATGACCAGTTGGGAGGAAAACTATGAGAGAATTGATGGAGCCACGCTTGTGGATGGATGTCGTTGCCAGAATTCTTAAACGTTTTGAATTTACGTGTAGTAATGAACAGCTTATAGTCAAAATCATCGTGTCGGCGAGTCGCATGTCGGTCATTGTTACGTCGTGTCGGCGGTTCAATCTCAAAATTCGGTGCACATTGCCAATTTCTTTCATAATTTCCGAAGTGTCCTGTGTTATTATTTTGTGGTTGTTCCGTATTTCTAAGTCCCTCTTCCCGTATTGGAGCGCGAGTGGCCTCTGAAATACGTAATTCTTGTATTACCTGAGTCAGCTGATCTTTTACTTCCCGGATTTCTCTTTGGCGTTGCGTATTAATTTGATTCTGATTTTGTTTGAATTTCCTTATTTGTTCGCACTCTTCTGTGTCATTAAAGACTACCGGTTTTGTGTCGTTCAGATTATCATCTACCTTCGTAGATACGTTAGTGAACTGATCCGAACGTTCGGCTACTTTCTCCGATAGTGAACACATTTCCTCAATGTGTTTTTCTGAACCAAGTTTCAGAGTGTCCATTTGTGTTGAAATCGAATCTACTGTGTCCTTTAAGTTTTCCTGAGTTTTTGCAAGTTGCGTAACCGAATCGGTAGATGCAACTAAGTCAAATTTAGCTTGCAAGGTCTCATGATTTTCATGAACAATAGTTTGCAGTTCTTTTATGGCTGCTTCGTGATTCTGTAATGCATTTTCATGCCGCGAATAAATAGGTTGAAAATGCTCACAAATTTGTGTTTTTACGTCATTACAGACTTTTTGACATTTCGATTCAATGTTATGTAACTCAGTAGTTAAATCTTCACGTGTTTGTTCAAGAGTTTGTTCCAATGAGTCTAACTTTTGAAGCTTTTGCTGTGTTTGTCTCTGATTTTGTTCCATTGTGTCTAACTGTTGCTGTGTTTGTCTCTGATTTTGTTCCATTGTGTCTAACTTTTCAAGATTTTGTTCCACTCTGTCAAACTTTTTAAGATTTTGTTCCACTGTGTCTAACTTTTGAAGATTTTGTCCTATTTGTCTCTGATTTTGTTCCATTTGTTGCATTAATTGCAATAATAATGTATTAGTGTCTGGAATCCGTTTCTCTATGCTTTTTGGCAGTGCATTTTAACCGGCAACATTCACATTTTGTCAAGCAGAAAATGTGTCTTGACTCATTTGAGAAAACGGTGGGGACGCAAAACCTGAATCTACAGTATTTGCAAAATTGTGTCCTATCATTTCGGATTCCAGAGGCGAGCTGTTGCCGATCGATCGATCGATAATGCTTCCCTGTTCTCTACCTGTTTCACTGTCTACGGCATTGTTTGCAGCCCGCTCCATTTCCCTATGCACAGTTATCAAATTACTACTTTGAACGTCTGTTAATTCATTACACAGTGGTGCTGGAAAGCTACGCTCGTCGTCACTATTATTTCTCAGTTTACTTTGGAGCCTAGTGTTACGTTTTTCACACGCCATTATTGTCACAATATTTCACACGATAACACAGAAAAGCACAATTTGAGGACCAAAAATAAGAGAACACATTAACATAGCACTGAAAGTAATATCTAGTTAATTGCAAGCGCGGCTGCGAAGTACTTGGTGCAAATCTAAATGCATACCGCAACTGTGTACAACAATGAAAAACTACAACTAAAAAGGAAATTCTCTCTACAATTATGAGCTAGCAATAAACAATAGCTACACTAATTACACAAACTACAAGATCTCTCCATTGGAAAAAGATTCCGGAATAGTCCCCTTTTCGGATCTCCGGGAGGGGACTGCAAAGGGGGAGGTTACCATGAGAAAAAGATTGAATATTCAACGAAAGTATAACGTTCTACGAGTCGGGGCGTGGAATGTCAGAAGCTTGAACGTGGTATGGAAACTAGAAAATCTGAAAAGGGAAATGCAAAGACTCAATCTAGATATAGTGGGGGTCAGTGAAGTGAAGTGGAAGGAAGACAAGGATTTCTGGTCAGATGAGTATCAGGTAATATCAACAGCAGCAAAAAATGATATAACAGGTGTAGGATTCGTTATGAATAGGAAGGTAGGGCAGAGGGTGTGTTACTGTGAACAGTTCAGTGACTGGGTTGTTCTAATCAGAATCGACAGCAGACCAACACCGACAACGATAGTTCAGGTATACATGCCGACGTCGCAAGCTGAAGATGAACAGATAGAGAAAGTGTATGAGGATATTGAAAGGGTAATGCAGTATGTAAAATGGGACGAAAATCTAATAGTCATGGGCGACTGGAATGCAGTTGTAGGGGAAGGAGTAGAAGAAAAGGTTACAGGAGAATATGGGCTTGGGACAAGGAATGAAAGAGGAGAAAGACTAATTAAGTTCTGTAACAAGTTTCAGCTAGTAATAACGAATACCCTGTTCAAGAATCACAAGAGGAGGAGGTATACTTGGAAAAGGCCGGGAGATACGGGAAGATTTCAATTAGATTACATCATGGTCAGACAGAGATTCCGAAATCAGATACTGGATTGTAAGCCATACCCAGGAGCAGATATAGACTCAGATCACAATATAGTAGTGATGAAGAGTAGGCTGAAGTTCAAGACATTAGTCAGGAAGAATCAATACGCAAAGAAATGGGATACGGAAGTACTAAGGAATGACGAGATACGTTTGAAGTTCTCTAACGCTATAGATGCAGCAATAAGGAATAGCGCAGTAGGCAGTACAGATGAAGAGGAATGAACATCTCTAAAAAGGGCCATCACAGAAGTTGGGAAGGAAAACATAGGTACAAAGAAGGTAGCCGCGAAGAAACCATGGGTAACAGAAGAAATACTTCAGTTGATTGATGAAAGGAGGAAGTTCAAACATGTTCCGGGAAAATCAGGAATACAGAAATACAAGTCGCTGTGGAATGAAATAAATAGGAAGTGCAGCGAAGCTAAGACGAAATGGCTGCAGGAAAAATGTGAAGACATTGAAAAAGATATGATTGTCGGAAGGACAGACTCAGCATACAGGAAAGTCAAAACAACCTTTGGTGACATTCAAAGCAACGGTGGTAACATTAAGAGTGCAACGGGAATTCCACTGTTAAATGCAGAGGAGAGAGCAGATAGGTGGAAAGAATACATTGAAAGCCTCTATGAGGGTGAAGATTTGCCTGATGTGATAGAAGAAGAAACAGGAGTCGATTTAGAAGAGATAGGGGATCCAGTATTAGAATCGGAATTTAAAAGAGCTTTGGAGGACTTACGGTCAAATAAGGCAGAAGGGATAGATAACATTCCATCAGAATTTCTAAAATAATTGGGGGAAATGGCAACAAAACGACTATTCACGTTGGTGTGCAGAATATATGAGTCTGGCGATATACCATCTGACTTTCGGTAAAGCATCATCCACACAATTCCGAAGACGGCAAGAGCTGACAAGTGCGAGAATTATCGCACAATCAACTTAACAGCTCATGCAGCGAAGCTGCTCACAAGAATAATATACAGAAGAACGGAAAAGAAAATTGAGAATGCGCTAGGTGACGATCAGTTTGGCTTTAGGAAAAGTAAAGGGACAAGAGAGGCAATTCTGACGTTACGGCTAATAATAATGGAAGCAAGGCTAAAGAAAAATCAAGACACTTTCATAGGATTTGTCGACCCGGAAAAAGCGTTCGACAAAATAAAATTGGGCAAGGTGTTCGAGATTCTGAAAAAAGTAGGGGTAAGCTATAGGGACAGACGGGTCATATACAGTACGTACAACAACCAAGAGGGAATAATAAGAGTGAACGATCAAGAACGAAGTGCTCGTATTAAGAAGGGTGTAAGAAAAGGCTGTAGCCTTTCGCCCCTACTCTTCAATCTGTACATCGAGGGAGCAATGATGGAAATAAAAGAAAGGTTCAGGAGTGGAATTAAAATACAAGGTGAAAGGATATCAATGATACGATTCGCTGATGACATTGCTATCCTGAGTGAAAGTGAAGAAGAATTAAATGATCTGCTGAACGGAATGAACAGTCTAATGAGTACACAGTATGGTTTGAGAGTACATCGGAGAGAGACGAAGGTAATGAGAAGTAGTAGAAATGAGAACAGCGAGAAACTTAACATCAGGATTGACGGTCACGCAGTCAATGAAGTTAAGGAATTCTGCTACCTAGGCAGTAAAATAACCAATGACGGACGGAGCAAGGAGGACATCAAAAGCACACTCGCTATGGCAAAAAAGGCATTTCTGGCGAAGAGAAGTCTATTAATATGAAATACCGGCCTTAATTTGAGGAAGAAATTTCTGAGGATGTACGTCTGGAGTACAGCATTGTATGGTAGTGAAACATGGACTGTGGAAAAACCGGAACAGAAGAGAATCGAAGCATTTGAGATGTGGTGATATAGACGAATGTTGAAAATTAGGTGGACTGATATGGTAAGGAATGAGGAGGTTCTACGCAGAATCGGAGAGGAAAGGAGAGGTGCCTGTAAATATTGTAGGTACCTTTCACTTCCCGTATTTTAGCTTTTAACTTCAGAGCTTTCCAAGATTTTAAGTTGTTTACTTTATTCATGAAATTTAACTTTTGGAACTGGTGACTATAAATCTATTTACCTTAATGTAAGGAGTAATTTTGAAACTGATTTAGGCTGCTGCACAACCATCGTCGTACATAAGAAACATAACTAGAAACTGTAAGAGAAATCATATTTGTCAAATCTCAAGATGTAACTGACTGAGTCCCCAAAAAGTATTTGAAAATTAAGACAGGATAACTTACCATACCTATTATAGAAACTGATATCATAAAGCATGACGAGCTATTAATTTCATTTTTTAAAACTGAATTTGTTATATCTTTACCATTGTCATTTCCCTTACTGATAAGCACCTGATTTTGCTTTTCGTAAGTCAGTCGTTCAACAACTGAATCCTTTTATTCAACTTCTTCTTTATACTTCAACAAAGACAGATAAATTTGTAGTGGACTCGTATGACTCACTTGTCTCCATAACCGACTATTTCAGGTCTTAAACTTTCAAGTGTTCCCCGCTTCCCAATAGGACTGAAGGACAATTTGTAATTCGACTCTATGATTTAATCATTTATTCAAAGAGTAAATTCCAGTCAAAGTTTTGTTTTGTCGTTCTTCGATCTAGGCTACTGTCTCAAGGGGCAACAATAAGTTTTTTTTAATAATTAAATAGCACGTATCATCAAAAAAAGAATTAATGAAAGCTAAAAATTCATCGCAAAATGTCATTAGCTACGAGCTAATGCAATTTTAAGTTTAATTTTGTGTGTGTTCCTGACACAAGAAGGTAACGCTGTGTTGTTCCCCATGTGCAGGGGTATTTTTCTGCGATTTTTTCGGATGAATAAGTATTGGGGTTAGCAAATATCACCAAGACCATGAATTCCGTACAGACCAAGAGCTGGTGAGAAGCGTTCGCACGAAGGAATAAGCCTGCAAGGTGAAACTGGTGGCAAAAAGTCACCCGAGCGTAGAACTCAAACATTACCAAGCGGTTCCAGCAGAACTTGCTGCACGCAGACGCGTGGGACTAAGCGGAATCCACCGCATACATTGACGAAGAGTGCGAGTGGATTCGTGATTACCCGTCAGAAAGGTCACAATTCATTTTAGCTGACAGGAAGCTATAGAATAAAACAGAACTGATATCTATTGTCCCACAAGGAAGTATTGCTGTTGTAAATCTATATAAACACGACAAACAATCAGACAATCTGAGCAGCCCTCTTACATTGCTTGCAGACGGTACCATCTACTAAAGTCAATGGTTCAAATGGCTCTGAGCACTATGGGACCTAACATCTATGGTCATCAATCCCCTAGAACTTAGAACTACTTAAACCTAACTAATCTAAGGACAGCACACAACACCCAGTCATCACGAGGCAGAGAAAATCCCTGACCCCGCCGGGAATCGAACCCGGGAACTCGGGCGTGGGAAGCGAGAACGCTACCGTACGACCACGAGCTGCGGACTCTACTTAAGTCATTGGACGGTCAAAACCAATTGCGAAATGATATAGACACACATATGGAGTCATTATCCTCGTAGTAAAATAAGAGGAAGTTTCCAATATTCGGTTTTGCCCGCGCACACTTTGAGAGTGGAACGGTAGAGAAATATCTCTAGATGGTTCGATGAAGCTTCTGCCAGGAACTTAATTGTGAACTGCACAGTAGCCATGTAGACCTAGGGTTGCAAGAGTCACAAGTTTTTACTGTCTTCACATGCCACACAACTTCCGGAAGTTCGTATTTCAGAAACCGTTTTGCTGTGTCGTCTTTATTTGATGGACTGAAATCTAGTTTGCAAGGCCGGATTAAATGTCCATTTTTGGAGTGCCGGATGTTTTGCCAAAATAGTATCTGTTAATCAGTTGTCCAGCTTCACATGGGTAACGAAGTGACGTAATATGTACTTTCGTTATGCATGGATATTACAAAAATGATGTGTGTATGTGTGCGTGTGTGTGTGTGTCTGTGTGTGTGTGTGTGTGTGTGTGTGTGTGTGTGTTCCCAGATTCTCCAGACTTTTAGTAAACCAATATTTGAGAATGAGAGCACTTAGCACTTGCAAGAAACCTTACATAATTTGAAACGTCAAGGAATTTTTTTTTCCCGCTGTTAACATATATCTAATTATGAATGGAGAAAAGTTTGTTGCTTACTGCTTTTCTACTGCTCAGGTAGTTAATGTACCGTATAAGGCATAGCATTATAAATTATTACTTCTTTACTACTAATTGTATTCGAGACACGTTTTAAGCAGTATGCACATATACCAATGAATGTAAGTACAAAATAAGGTCACTGTGCGACACGTAATTCAGGAGATGTAACAGCATAAACGCTAAGCATAAAGCCAGACGGTGCGTTGTATGTACGTGAATGCACAGCTATCAGTAACTGACGAAAAAAATCCCAGCACCAAAAAATAATTTATGTAGAGTAATGGCTTTTCCGGAATACATTTGCCTAGGTAACATATTTAAATGATTAACATACCAAGATCACAGGTTAATGCAAGTTACACAAGTGAAACACTGGTACATTAATAATCGATGTAAGAGCCCGCATGTTGAATGCAAGCATGCAGAAGAACTCGCATGGTGTTGTATAGGTGCCGGATGTCAGTTTGTGGGATGGAGTTCTGTACCTGTTGCTCTTGGTCGGTGAATAGAGGGACGGTTAAAAGCTGTTTGTGGATGACGCTACAGTGGTCGTCCGTTGATGTCCCACATGCGCTCGATTGGAGACAGATCTGATTATCGATGAGGCCAAGGTAACATATCGACACTCTTTAGAGCTTTGAAGAAAATAAACGTCGACAGCCGTAACTTTATTAATGGTTCTATTTGACTACCAATTTCGGCACCTAATTTCCACCATCTTCAGGGCCCTGTTACGTAGCTGGGCTTTTCGTCTAAATGTCTGTGTTCTTATAGGGATCACTAATTTCACCTGGGTCCTGTAGATTTTTAAGACTTCACTACACACGTGAACTCTTCGCACCTCTACATTAGGATACGGCACACCTTGAGAACCTTGCGGGCCCTGTTTCTCACGAAACTGAGTCGACTATCATGGCTAGGGACGGTGTTAAACGCTATTATCGTCATGTCTCCTAGGGGTGACTAACGTTCTGTTCGATGTGCTTGTTCATCATCTAATATACGACAGGTGTCCAGAAAGAAAGTTCTGATCAATTTCGAAATGGAAACCACATTGAAAATCCGATGAATCTTTGCACAGACGCGTTGGGAAGTCTCTCTAGTATGCCCATCGATCGAAACACGTCGCACTTTGAGGATCTGAGCACACAGTGATGCCTAGAAAGTAGTCTCTCCTGTCAAGTGTAGGTACCTGCGCAGACATTTCGTCTGATTTCATGCAACCCCGCATAACGTACCTCTCACTCAATTCATTCTTCATGAGAACGCTCGGACGCACACTGCACGGGCAATAGGGACGCCCCTACAGCATTTTCGATGGGAGGTGTTCGACAACCTTCCGTACAGCTCGGAAGTGGCTCCCCCAGATGTTCTTCCTGCTCACATGAAACGCCGGTTATAAAGACGGTTTGGCACAAGACAACGAATTCCAGACTGATCTACAGAGTTGGCGGAAAGCATAGGCAGCTGCTTCCTAGTTCAAGGAAATTGGAAAGTTGGTACAACGCTACGACAAGTGTCTAAATCGGAAGGCGACAATGTAGAGGAGCAGCTAGAAGGTGTCGCTAACTTACTTTATAGACAACCCTCCTATGATCTCTGCTGACGGCACTCGGGACTCCAGAGAGTAACGCGCCACAATCGATTAGCCGATCTCGAAACAGTCGTATCGCAGCAGATGTATGGGTTGGCAGTACGAACGATACCGAAGTCCACCAGGGGCCGCAGCTACCAATCCATATGCATCACATGTGTGGATGGCGATTGGTCGATCCCTCGTTAAATACCGGAGCACTGAACTACGGCGGACACTTCAGTGCGCCGAGTGGTGTACAGTCTCCAACACCTTCGAGCATACAGCATGCTGTGTTCAAATGGTTAAAATGGCTCTAAGCACTATGGGACTTAACATCTTAGGTGATCAGTCCCCTAGATTTAGAGCTACTTAAACCTAACCAACCGAGGGACATCACACACACCCATGCCCGAGGCAGGATTCGAACCTGCGACTGTAGCACAGCGCGGATCCGAAATGAAGCGCGAAGAACCGCTGGGTCACAGCGGCCGGCTTGCAGTGTTCGTCTGTTGCCTCCGAGACTTGGGCTCCGTAGGCATCGTAGGCCAGCTCTGGACTCTACGTAGGTATCACTCAGAGGCCCCCTGACAGGACTACAATATTTTGGAGGATTTGGAATAATTTCAAACGTCTGACTGTGATGAACGATTCACAAGGTGCATCATTTGAGTATTTCTTCATATTTAATAAAAATCATTTTATTACTAATTGTTGCGATTCTTTCTGACTGAAGATAACCTACGTCATCTTCTCGCATTTCCATCCTTTCTGTCCAACAAACAGAAAAGGTGGTTCTCTTAAGTTAAATAAAGGAAGTGAGTAATCCCATTCTCAGTTTAATACTCCTTTCCTTTCACATAAAATCAGTGACCCACACTGATCAACATTTTTAAAACTGAAGCGACTCAGTTTCTAAAATAAAATTGAAATAAGCTTCGGAAGGGCTCTAAACGGAGCTCTAAGGTTTAAGTTTTTTAGTGATCTCGGATGAGCCAGTGCTATATAAAATTAAAAAAAACCTGGTTATTTAATTTAACAGTATGTAAGTCATGACTGAGGCCCTGAAATAGGCGCCTCACTGCTATTAACAACATTCCATCGCTACGGGCGTTGCTAAATTCAAAGACTATTATATGATAAAACCAGCAATAGCCGATTCTCTCGATTTCGTGCTGCAGTTAGTAAAAAAAATTATAAACTGCCCTTACATGTTGGAAACAACATGAGGGTATTTTCAATTCATTTCTCTTTGTAAAGGATGCAAATGACTACTGGATTAGCAACAAATGATATAGTTTTTAAATAAAATTACGAGCACTGTGCATCGTCGTAATGACATCCTAATAGAAATTAAAACAATGTTATTAATACTAGTATCGATCAAAAGGTAATGCCAACTGTGTCACACAGAATTTGATAATGAAGATGTAACAGCGGAATTAGTGCAGATCATAGCCTGAACTGTAATCTGCACAATACTACCATTCAATATTGTCATCATGCGTATGTATACATCTGCACCATTGTTGCACCCAGGCATCAAAATCAGTTTGGAGACGTTCAGGTTTTTGGCATTGTACCCATTTTTGTAAACATGATTTTTAGAGCTATTGATTGTGAATTCTAACGCGTCTGTCTCTTCGAATCACGTCGTCAAGTGGCATCTTAACAGATGCTGTCTGTCGAGCGTTGAGCGGTTTAGCTGAAATGTCCGTTTCTTCATTACCAAAGTGCTTCACACAACGCGGCGCATTACTGATGACCATTACACCGTCCCCATTCACTTTATTTATGGATGAATTTAAAATATCTTTAAAATCATGGGTTAAGAACCTAAACCATGAAAGTTTCCGAACTAGTTTTGAAGCCGAGTTTTAACTATAACGCAAATGTGTACGAATGCATGGTGACTATGTTGAATGGCAGTGCTGTATAGAAGAAAATTCAGGCGATGATAAAACTTCTATTATTAAAGTGACAGACGAGGCATTGCTTTTTCATCTACCCTAGTAACTGAAATAATTTTGGCCTCACGAAAATAGAGAAGCGGCAGTCAAGGCTGGAAGCGAACCAAAGACTGACGGCACAGAATGTTAATTTTCTTATTTCTGCACGCCACAACGGGTTGTGGACTCCATACGATGTGAACAAGTGTTCTTGTCTCCACCGCACGAAGACCAGTCTTCAGGTACTACATTCTCCGCAATCGAAACTCGGTGGCGGTTTGGATGGCACTTGACGATGTGTCAAAAATTTTTCCAAAACTCATTAATAAACCGATTTTCACTAACTTGTCACTCTATTCCCGTCACTCAGCAAATATTTGAAATATAGTAAGTATTTTCCTATCTCACATTTCCAACTAATATTGTGGGAGCAACAGAAAACTTATTACAAACCAAACATGTTCCAAGAACCATTGAACGTTTACATGGGAGAGAATATCGATTGTCAAAGAGGACAGCAGGAAACCCATTTCCAGATCGATAGGAAAATGTTTGCATTGGTAACAAGAAGTGATGTTTGGAAATCGGTCTACGAAAAATGAGGTTAGGAACCCCCGTCTAAACGTACGAGTAGGAACAGTGAAACCAGTAACATAGACTGGTAACATCGCCATTACAAAGGGCAGATATCTCTGTAACGGGCCCACAACAAATCTCACATAGGGTATTCTGCACAAGAGATCACCAGCGTAGCAGAACAGCCCATTCACGGTATGAACGCAAACGCAGCGGAAGAAACTGCGGGAATGCTGCAAGTTAATTATCGCGCCAGGAACGCCGAGAGCAAACATCTCAGACGGAGAACACAGTGCGATACAATCTCTGCACGAGAATGAATACAGGCTGCTGGAAGACGCAGCCTAGCAGAAACTCAAAATAGGTGGGACTATGGCTAATGATATCAGAGGTCAACAACATTAACTAATGTTATATAATGTGAATGTGCCAATAGACTTCTTCAAGAGTAAAGTACAACGGAAGATAAATTGCTTCTCAACTACTCGGAAATTGTATAGGCTATGTAGTGACTTCTCGTGTGTGTGCGTGTGCGTGTGCGTGCGCGCGCGCGCGCGCGCGTGTGTGTGTGTGTGTGTATTTGTGCTGTTAATGATAAACCGTAAGATCTCAAAAGTCTACACACAACATATCCGTCATAAATAAATGTTTCCGTTTCCCAGAGAACCAGTACAATGGCCCCCTGGAGGGGCTGGACCACAACTATTTGAAGCTTTTGTGGAGAGACATTCCACACGTACTATCCGTTAATTAGTCACATCCTAGTGCCACAATGCACTTGTAAGAACGAAAAGTCATGATCATAACGCTTTGTCACATGAACACTCTTATATCAGTTGTGGCAGTGAAATTGTATTTGTTTTAACCAATTATTAAGTATTCAGTTCATACATTGTTTCCAGATACCTAGTTTCACATTTATAGTGGGTTTGTAATTGCATCTGATTGAGTACTTATCAACCAATCAGTTCACCAAGCACTGTTAGTTACACACGATTATATTTAAAAATCATCAGTTAGAGATTAGCCATAGCTATTACACAAGATTTTTTGTATTGATATTTGCTATTACTTGGGCATTATATGAATGACTTTTTGTCCACCTCTCACTATACTACTGCAACCAGCTGAAACAGTCTGGTAAAGATTAACATTCCGCGGAAAGATACTTGTTAATTTCCCCATTCGGGTTATAGGCAGTGGGAAATAACGGAGGATGCCAAAAAACCAGCGCAGAGTCTTGAGACTGTCCCTTCTTGAGCATTCGCACAATAATTACCAATTTAGTCACAAACTAACCTGTTAAAGTTGTTAATGATGTTTTCTAAATTCAAACTATGAAGTTTTTAAAGTTCTAGTACATACACATGTTTGTTAAAAGATGTTGCAACTACTTTCATTATATTGTTCTTTGAATCTCAAGAATCCGAATGTGTGCAATATTCTTTGAGAAAGTAATGAGCAATCTGTTCATGTGTAATAAAATATGCAGGGAACAACATAAAGAGTTTGTTCCACGGGTATCTGAGCCGGCAACGTTGATCCAAGGACAGGAAAAGACGTACACTGACGTGGATTCGCCGGTGAGCTGTGATGGAGCGGGTACAGTGTCACGCCCCACTTCGAGTGGCGCCAGTATCGTTTCCGCGTGAACATGAGATGTTACAAACTCGACATTTACACACTTCTCAGCATTACTGATTTAGCAGAAAAGAGTCATAATTAGTTACTGTTCATCCCGCAGTTATTCTTGGATGGGAGACTAATGTTTTTGTTTGTAGTATGAAGTAGTTACTCAGTTGCGTATGACGTACATTTCTGGGTTCTAGGCATTAACTTCTTTAATTGGTGTACAGTGAGCATTACTTTCTAATCTGTTACTGCACTTCCCTAACACAAACTGTCTGTATCCACTATGGTGAGCCCCCTGTGGGTCCGGGGGTTAGAATAGGCCCGAGGTATTACTGCCTGTTGTAAGAAGCGACTAAAAGGAGTCTCACACGTTTTGGCTTTTATGTGATGGACCCCTGTAGGGTTTGACCTCCGTTTTTCCAAATTTTCCCGAAGAGTGAGCCAATTTGGGAAGGGCGCCTTGCATGTTGCATCGTATCCATCGTGTATGGAGATCTTTGGCCCACTTTATCGTCGTGGATTTGTAGTTCCGCTCATCCTCCATCTGTTTGGCGAGGACATCTTTCTGGGAGCGTTTTCCTTCATCGACTGTACAGTATTGTTTCCTGCGCCGGAGATGACTATGGACTTCTTTGCACCTCTGTATAGCCAGTCCATTGTCGTGGGCCCTCCATGTATCGTGTTGGTTGTAGCCCCCTGACTACACAGAGATCGCTCAGCCGATACCTGCACCATTAACTCCCCGTGTATGCCAAGGAGTAGAGATGCCTGTCCCCATCGGGCGTCGCGAATCGTGGAAACCGCCAAACTACCATGTGGCCCTCGCTGAGGCTGGGTGGCGCCTTTGGTGAGGCCCCCTAGTCGGAGTGGGTGGCATCAGGACAGATGCCAGGCCATGAAGCGTAGTACGTTGTCTCTTGCTGGTGGTCAACCACCAGCTGTCTCTAAGCGTTCAAGAGCTCAATTTAATGCACAGAAGTATGACCTCAAATCGTTCCCTTCACTGGCCAAACCATGGAAGGAACGCCACGCTAAGAATGGCAGCACATCTTATTCAACTCGGTACCTTGTATGTTCAAGAGTTGATGGAGAATCCTTCGTATCGATGGTGCCTCAGTTTTTTGTTAAGCATTTAGAGAATGTTTGGGGAGGTGGAGGGATTGTCCAAAATGCGATCTGGGTCACTCTTGATCAAAACAGCCTCCTCTGCCCAGTAACGGGCACTACCCGCCTGTGACAAGTCGGGGTATATTTCTGTTACGCCCCACAAGAGCTTAAATATGCTCCAGGGTATCATATCTCACAGGGATCTTCTTTTGCAGTTAGACGATGAGCTGCACGCTAAATTAGAGAGGCCAGGAGTTCATTTCATCTGGCGCGTCCAGCAGGGTCCAAAGGATAATCAGGTTGCCACCGGTGCCTTCGTCTTGGCCTTCTAGGGTGGCACATTACCGTAGAATGTCAGGGCGATGGTCTACTTCTGTGATGTCAAGCTACATATCCCTTTCCTGATGCGGTGCTATAAGTGCTGGACGTTCGAGCATATGTCTTCCCACTGTACCTCCAGCGTCATCTGCCGTGGTTGTGGACGTCCTTCACATCCCTCCATGTGCCACGCCTTCCATCTATGCAGAGAGCACCATTCGCCTTGCTCGCCAGACTGCAGGATTTTACAGAAAGAGAGGAAAATCATGGAATACAAGACCCTGGACCAATTGGTCCACACTGAGGCTAAGAAGAAATTTGAAAGTCTCCATATCATATGCATGACATCATCTTATGCCGCCACTATAACTACTGTTCCTGTTGTGGATTGGCAAGAGAGCAACCCACTATGAGAGGAAGCCGAAAGGCACGCGTTTTAGCTCACACAGGCTGGCGTGGGGTCTGGAACAGGACAAGGTAATTAGAACTTAGAAAAAAGGAGGTAACTGGTAGAATACTTAACTTTAATCCATTAATGTTGAACGTAGCTCTTGTCTGTACATTATTTACAATATCAATAGTAACTGGTAATGGCGCCTTGCTAGGTCGTAGCAAATGACCTAGCTGAAGGCTAAGCTAACTATCGTCTCGGCAAATGAGATCGTAATTTGTCAGTGAACCATCGCTAGCAAAGTCGGCTGCACAATTGGGCGAGTGCTAGGAAGACTCTCTAGACCTGCCGTGTGGCAGCGCTCGGTCTGCAATCACTGATAGTGGCGACACGCGGGTCCGACGTATACCAACGGACCGCGGCCGATTTAAAGGCTACCACCTAGCAAGTGTGGTGTCTGGCGGTGACACCACAGTTCCAGCCTCACCCTTTCCCATACATACAGTTGCTCCTGCATCATCTACTTTGGGAGCAACACTCCTCCCCCCCCCCCCCCCCAACCATCAGGGACATCAGTCCCCACTTCTCAGCTGGAGAAGTGTAAGTCTTCTTCTTCGGCTACTCTCGCTAGGAAGGGGTCCCTTGGGTCACTCCCTTCCCAGGTTCCTACCAGTGGCAAACCAAACTCCCGCCAGTGGCTGAAGCAACCAGAGGTTGCTCGTCACAGGGCTTCAGGATCCCTCTCAGACCCAGAGACTGAATCAAAGAAGCCCTCCCAGGCAGAGGAACCCAAGGAGCAGCGAGAGAAATTCACAATGAAGACCCCCAAGAACAAGGAAATTGCGGTGGCACCCACACCACTGGTACCTACAAGCTCTGCATCTGAGGGTGTAGAGATTCTGGTTTCTGCTGAGGACCTAGATCTCTCAGGACCCTCAGACACAATGGATTTAGACTGCTTAGGCAAAAAGTCAGTGGCAGCAGGTGACCCTGAAGCGTAAACTCACTCATTGAGCCGTTCATACCTTCCCTGCCTCACGATAACGTCATCCTCCAGTGGAATCGCTGCGTTTTTTCCACCATCTGGCTGAGCCATGGCAACTGTTAACCTTTACACCTGCTTCCAGCATTGCTCTTCAGGAAACATGGTTCCCGGCAATGTGGACCCCTGCCCTCCGTGGCTATAGAGGATATTACAAGAACCGTAATGAATATAATAGAGTGTCATGTGAAGTTTGCTTTTATGTCCTGAATTCTGAATTCGGTATGTAGTGAACCTGTGCCCCTTCAAACTTCTCTTGAATCTGTGGTTGTCAGGATAAGAAAGACGCAAGAAATAACTGTCTGCAACATATATATTCCTCCAGATGGTGTGGTACCCCTGAACGATTTGGCTGCACTGATTTGTCAACTCCCTAAACCTTCCCTACTTCTTGGAGATTTTAATGCCCATAAGCCCTTGTGGGTTGGCGCTGTGCTTACTGGCAGAAGTAGAGATGTCAAAACTTTACTGTCTCAGCTCGACCTCTCCCTTTTAAATACTGGAGCCCAAACACATTTCAGTGTGGTTCATGGTAGTTTCTCAGCCATTGATTTATCACTCTACAGCCCAGGACTTCTCCCACCTGTCCACTGGAGAGCCCATGATGACCTGTTTGGTGGTGGCCACTTCCCCATCTTCCTGTCACTCCCCAGCCCACGGACGCCTACCCAGATGGGCTTTAAACAAGGCACACTGGGTAGCTTTCACCTCTGCTATTGCCACTGAATCTCCCCCACACAGTACCATCGACATGGTGGTTGAGCAGGCCACTCGATCGTTTCCGTGGCGGAAAAAGCGATCCCTTGTTTCTTAGGGTGCCCCAGCGAAAGACAGTACCTTCGTGGGCGCCGGAAATTACTGAGGAAATTAAAGAGCGTACGCGGGCTCTACAGCGACATTAGTGGCACCCTTCCCTGCAGCACCTAATAGATTTTAAATGGATCCAAGCCCGTGTTCGCCAGCTTATAAAAAGACTGAACGGGAGAGGCATATTTCGACCATTGAGTGCCGTATGTCACCTCCCCGAGTCTGGACGAAGATCAGAAGTGTTTTTGGCTACCAGACCCGAACAGGTGTCCTGGTGTTAACTCTGATGGCGTATTATCTACCGACGCAAACACGATTGCCGACCACTTTGCCGAACATTATGCTCGAGCCTCTGCGTCGGCGGATTACGCCAATGCCTTTCACACCCTCAAACGGTGGATGGAAGGGAAGGTCCACTCGTTCACTACATGCCACAGTGAACCTTATAACGCCCCATTTAGAGAGTGGGAGCTCCTCAGCAACTTTGAACTTTGCCCCAACACAGCTCCAGGACCAGATCGGAACCACTGTCAGATGATTGAACATATCTCGTCCGACTACAAGCGACATCTACTCGTCATCTTCAACCGGATCTGGTGCGACGACATCTATCGATGGCAATGGCGGGGGAGCACCATCATTCCGGTGGTCAAACTCGGTAAAAACCCACTTGATGTGAATAGCTACTGTTCATCAACCTCACCAACGTTCTTTTTAAGCTGCTAGAAAGTATGGTGAGCCAGGAGTTGTTTTAGTTCCTGGAGCTACGTGGCCTAATAGCTCCATGCCAGGGAGGTTTCTGCGAGGGTCGCTCTAACAGTGATAATCTTGTGTCCCTCGAGTCTGCCATCCAAACAGTCTTTTCCAGACAGCAACACATGGTTGTCATCTTTTTTGATTTATGAAAAGCTTACGACACGACCTGGCGACACCATATCCTTGCAACATTACATGAGTGGGGTCTCTGGGGCCCGCTCCTGATTTTTATCCAAAATTTCCTATTGCTCCGTACTTTCCGTGTCCAAGTTGGTGCCTCCCATAGTGCCCCCCATATCCAGGTGAATGGGGTTCCACAGAGCTCTGTACATGTATATCTGTTTTTTCTCTGTATGCAGACGACTTCTGCATTTCGTACTGCTCCTCCAGTAATAGTGCTGCGGAGCGGCGCTTACAGGGAGCCATCCACAAGGCGCAGTCATGGGCTCTGGCCCAGGGCTTCCTGTTTTCAGCTACAAAGCGGAGTGTCATGCACTTCTGTCGGCATCGTACTGTTCATCCAGAACCAGAAATTTACCTTAATGACGATCCACTCACTGTAGAGGAGACATATCGATTCTCGGGACTGGTTCTCGAGGCCTGATTGATTTGGCTTCCTCACCTTCGTCAGCTTAAGCGGAAGTGCTGGCAGCACCTCAACACCCTCTGCTGCCTGAGCAACACCAACTGGTGTGCAGATCACTCCACGCTGCTGCTGCTGCTCAATAGAGCCCTTGTTCAGTCCCACCTTGACTATGGGAGTGTGATTTATGGTTCAGCGGCACCCTCAGCGTTGCATTTACTCGACCCAGTACACCAATGCGAAGTTCGACTAGCGACAGGAGCTTTTAGGGCGAGTCCCATAACCGGTTAATGGTGGAGGCTGGAGTTCCTCCATTGAAGATTACACTTGCACAGCCACTCGCCAGTTACGTTGCACACATTCGTAGGTCTCCTGAGCATCCTAATTACTGTCTCCTTTTCCCAACAATGGCGCTGCATCTTCCGCATCGGCGGCCCAGGTCAGGGCTTACGACTGTCATTCGCGTTTGGCCCCTTCTGTCTGAACTGGAGTCTTCCCTTTACCACCTATTCTCGAGGTCCATTCACGTACACCTCCGTGGTGTAAACCTATGCCGAAGATTCACCTGGACCTTTCACATGGCCCTAAGGGCTCAGTTAACCCTGCGGCTCTCTGCAGTCACTGCCTCTCGATTCTCGACATGTACTGGGGCCATGAGGTGGTTTACACCGACGGCTCGATGACTGATGGTCACATTGGGTTTGCATATGTTCATGGAGGAAATATTTAGCAGCACTCCTTGCAAGATG
This sequence comes from Schistocerca serialis cubense, assembly GCF_023864345.2. Taxonomy (NCBI): domain Eukaryota; kingdom Metazoa; phylum Arthropoda; class Insecta; order Orthoptera; family Acrididae; genus Schistocerca; species Schistocerca serialis. The sequence continues at coordinate 451,168,154 of NC_064644.1, forward strand.
GTGGACATCCGCTCATGTCATGGCGAGCCATTTCTCCTGCTTACTGACTCCTTGAGCAGTCGACCACTGCTTTCCTCGCCATCCTATAGTAGCGACTGTACAGTCCATCTATGCCATATAACGGTCCAGTTGTTCAATGGTGTTTGACCTGAGGTCACGTTGAATTCCAGGAAGTGAAACTGTCGACAGGCTGGCCAAACAGGTTACATGGCAACCATTTCTGGAGGTTTGCATCCCCGTAACTGACCTGCGTTCGTTATTACGCCACAAGGTTTTTCAGCTTTTGGAGATGGAATGGTATAATCTCAGTACACACAACAAACTGCATGCCATTAAGGATGTGGGAAGCCCTCCATGGTTCTCTGCTGGCTCCGCACTGGTCACGCCAGGGCGACCCACGGCAACTTCCTGAGCCGTAATGAACCGCCTCAGTGTCGGTGTGGAGGCCTACTGACAGTGGCCCATATCCTGGTGCACTCTCCTACTTTGAGTGTCCTTCGACGAAATCCTCGGTTACCGGACTCGTTGCCGCTAATATTATCTGACAACGCCTCATCGGCTGATATAGTTTTATTCTTGAGGGTGGGTTTTATCATTTGATCTAAGTTTTAGCGCATGTCCTCTGTCCCTCTGTGTCCTCCACCATAGTGCTTTCAATGTGGAGGCTTTAATGTATTGCAGAGTGACGGGCATCTTCATTTTGTTCTCATGGTCAGCCAGCCATGGTAATCTTCTTTATCGTTTTAATCTCTTCTACCTGTTTCTTGCGTTTCTGTGGTTTTCTAGTCCCCTTTAGCCCATTTAAGTGTTTGTTGCCCTTCCGTCATTCTTGTGGTTTTTCCTTTCTTTTCGTTTTGTGTTGTAGGTCTCGTTTGTTTTATTCTCACCCTTGTGTCATTGCTTTATTCGGGAAAAGGGACGATGACCTAGCAGTTTGGTCCCTTCTGCCCTCTTTTAAACCAACCAATCACTATGGTGAGCGTTCATTACAGTCGTGACGGGTTTCTAGTCTTTCCGAATTCGTAATTGGCACACCTGGCGTCGCTACGTTCACATGCCACAATTTCAACTGTCACTGGTTGCTTGGCGAGTAAACACAGTCTGTTTTGACTCGTGTAGCACAGTTCCAGTTTTCGTTTGCAAAGTAAACGTCTATGGTCGTTGCATGGGACGTTGAAACTAAAGGACGTTTAAACTAAATAACTAGTGAATTACTATATGAATATCACTGAACGATGCATCAGTCACACGCTTGCTGTGATTACGCAGTTTATGTTCCTTAGCGTCACTCACAGTCTAATCACTCGCTCAGAACGTTCTTGTAATCGTAGTAACTTATGTCTGAGTACCACATAATTTCGTTTACTATATAGTGTTTACAGCTACTTTTGGCCACTTCAAGAAGTAACTAAGCGCTCTTCCATGTCAAAAGGCTGAGCATAGGTCATCAGTACTAAGTAATTCTTGGGGTTTTACAATATTTCATACGGATTCATTCTGTAACATAATGTCATAACGTGGTATTTAAACACAGGACACAGTCGCATCCTGAAAAGCTTCAATATAACATGAAGAAAGCTTCACCTAGAGTGAATGTAACAGTTATGAAACGCGCATGACAGTGTTCAGATATCCTAAATGAGGACATATCTCATCCCAGATGAGATGCATTTACTAGCAAACAAGATATCAGAGCGAGCTGATCAGAAGTTCAAAACTGGAAATAAGTAATAAGTGGCCCCCATTATATGCAATATTTGCAGTCATCTGCAACTTTAACGACACCTCATGGTTAGGTATTCCATTACACACATAAATTACACAACATAGGGAAAAACATTTTACTACAAACATACATAAATATGAATCAATCAAATGAAAATGTCGTACCTATACTAATTAATGACAAAAAACTAGCAATATTTTTCTTGGTATCTGACCTTTAGTATCAACTTATTCAGGTGCAATAAAAGGTTTTAAATTACCAGTTTATATATAGACCGTTGCAGTGTCGGGGATCAAACCCGGGACTCCAGATGGCAGAGCTAAAGCTGGTACCCATCGCGCCGTATTTCGTCAGGAAGATGAGCAAGTTCAAGAGCATCGAGGGGCTGTGCAGTGATACATCGGTATTCGGTAACATTGCTTTATTCAGCAAATTTACAATGCTCGATGGTGAAGCGTAGTGTGGCCTGCTGGCTGTCATCTGTTACCACACTCTGCCAGCAGCCCCAGGTTTCATCGCTCAACCGTGCCTTCATTGAATTTTGATAAATTTCCCTTTCCCTCGATTAGGACTGACACTAGTAGAGCAAGACATTTCACCGTTAGTGTCCTTGAATTCGTTCGAACGTAACAAACTTCATAGTGTATTTTCACAAGTAGATGAGGCCCTGTATACAACAATTGCCACTTTTTATTTTCTTTATATTAGAGGCTTGTGAGCCGAAGCTTGTTAAATACTGTACTCCTTGAAATTTTTGTAGCTGCTCTTCTACTTTTTCAGGTCGGGTGCACTCTGCTCTGACAACCCTGTTGATACCGCGCCCATCGAGCACATGGTGTATGCTCCCATCGGAAAGCGACTAACTGACTGCAATAAGAAGATGTGGAAGTATCTGTTATCCCCTATTTAATCTTACGTTGTATGTTCTTGGACCCTGTTTCCTTTTTATTCCATTGTACCGAATAGGTAGCACGGCAATAGATCTCACGAGGTTTTACCTGCATATCGTAGACGTATCCATTTATTATACTAGATTTTTCGGAGAATACCATTGCATAATGTTTCAATAACTGTGGGAGTCGTTGCCGCTCTTTATCATTGACTTAATTCGATTCGGTGACCTTCGTATTCTTGTGGAGTCGACCTCACTTTCGCCGTTTTCAGCCAAACACGGGTAGTTCTCCAGAGTATAGTCACAGGCTATGTACAATAGCTTGGTTTTCATACAGGTTACCTTCAATCTTCTTCAATACTGTCCATGTAAAGCAAGTGCTTTTATCATTGCCAGTTCGACTAACCTTCCTTCATTCAAAAATGAGCTTACATTTCGAGAAAGGACGATCTTTGCATGCCATACTCTTAAAAATTTTCCGCCTAGTACACAGGGAACCGCTAAATATTTCGCAACGAGGAACACGCATCTTATCTCTTCGTTTCCCTGTCGAAAACGGCATGTCCCTGACTGTGAATTCGCTTATGGCTCCTAAAATTCTACAATTTTGAACTGGCAATGTTGTCAACCTATTTACCTTATTGATGGAGCTGAATACGTCGTAGTCCATAATGGATACACTGGCCCCGGTAGAAATAATTACATCCAGGGGCATACCGTGTACGTTTCCTTCGATCGCTGCGTGCACCAACTCAGTATTTCGCAGAGCGCACTTTCTCGGATCAGTACACAGTTCTTCTTCTTTCATATTCAGCCCTTCGTTGTATCCGATCAGTGACACATGTACGTATCGATGCCCCGTCTCCCCCAGTCCTGCCCCTAAAACCACAAGCGGAAAGCTTACCTTGGTGGTGTGGAGTTTGATGCTTGCGATGGACTTGGTTGTGAGTCATCCACCACTTCTTATATTCTGACTCTATGAGATTGCTGCATCTTATGTGGCACCTCATTCTGTGGCGGTATCCACTGAGGTTGTATATCGGTACCTGGCGATGGTATAACATTAATATTATTCACAGGATAGTTCTTACCCTGTGGTGTTTGACCTGAGTGCCAATTTGCCGGTCGTCTCTTTTGTCCTTGTTCATCCATCTCCCTCATATTGTTGGGTTTAAATGAGGCATTATAGCCCCCTTCATTTCTCCTCTTTCTATTAAAACTGTTGCTCCTGTTCCTAAAAAGATTCCAATTGGAATTGTTACTATTCCTTCAATAACTACCTTGCCTTTCATTCTTGATTTGGTGGTTATTGCTGGTCCAGGCACAGAAATCATAATCTCTTTGGTGTCCATTTTTCCTTGGACTGTTTTGGGCGACTGTTCCCTACCACGCTTTGCATTCTCCAGTACGAGGTCAAGTGAGTCAACAGTAGTCATAGGCTGTTCCAGGTCTGTTTCAGCGACGTGTAAAAGTTTGTCCATAATGGCGATTGGTAGTCTGCCTTTCAGTATTCGCAGTACGTGTCTTGGAGACATTGTCTCATCATAATACCCAGATTTATTTAAGCATTTTTCAAAGAACTTGTGCAGGTTTTCCTGGATAGTATTACATGGTTCGGGATTGTAAACCTGCTTCCTTAATAGTTTTTGAAAACACTTCGACCAGAAACGTGACAGAAATAACTTTTCGAATTCTGGAAATTGCTGGCAGATGTCGGCGATTTCCATCACCCACAATCGGCGGCGGAAACATAAAGGGGGCGCGCGGGGCGCCCTCCCACCCAACCCCCCTTGCGGGGCCGCCAGCATTGCCACCCGCACCGCCCCCGCCAGTCAGCCTGCAAGCTATTCGTTCGTTTCTTTCGTCAGTCCACTCGACTGAAGCGAGTTATCGAGCAGTTTTACTTTCCTACGTAGCACGCGCGTCCGCGTCATCATATTTTATACGTTTCTGCCTGGTACATACATAGCCAACACATACCTACGAGAAAAGTCATTGCCATTCTAGTGATTTCGATACGTTATTCTGTCTGGCTTTTGTTCGAGAAAAGTCGCGAATATTCTATTGTTTTCTTGTACAGGGAACCTTCGAGGTCGACAATGAAGGAGGATCGACTTAATGGCTTAGTTCTGTTGAGCACTCACCCCGACATTTATTGTAATATTGACGTTGTAATTAACCAATTTGCCAGGAGGAATAGACGCATAGAATTCATCATTTAAGGAAGAGAACCATAATCATAAATTTTCTATATCATAAGATGGCATTCTCTTAGATATGTGTACAATCAGTTTAAATAAAACTTCCTTAAACTTTGCATGTGACTTGATTATTTATTACTACAGTAAAAGTAAAGATAGCTCAAGATATCTTTAGCGCCCCCTCGTGGACGTTTTCCAGTATCCGCCACTGCCAACAATGCTGCATTGCCAGTTTTGAAAAAAATCACAAACAGAACTTCTTGCCCCTCTGACTATGAACCAGGCAGTAAATTCGTAAAACTCTTATTGAAAATTACGGAAGTTACCGTGTTTTTGACTTCCGAGAAAGTCCGGAATTGTCTGTGTTTCACAAGCGATTCTTCGTGCTTTATATGCACCAAGGTTGGCACTGCAACGTTGGCAGCCGTCGCTCTAACAATGCATTCGTCACTGCTCGTGCTGCATCTACCAGGTTTATTGCGCTTTAAAATCTCGCAACGTGTGAGGGGGTGCCCAAAAAAAGGAATTATTTTTAAAAGCTTTTTTTTCAAATTGTTTACAAAACAACGTTATCTCCTTCAAAATACTCTCCATTACAACTAACACATTTGTCCCACCGGAGCGTCCACCGTTCGAAACATTTTTTGTAGTCATCTTTAGAAATGACTGACAGCTCCTCCTTCGTTTTTTTCCTGACTGCTTCAGTGTTGTCATATCGATGTCGTCTCATGTCCATTTTCATGCGTGGTAATAAGAAGTAGTCGCCCGGAGCCAGCTGAAGCAAGTAAGGTGTGTGGGGCAGTGGAACCACGCCATTGTTAGCCAAAAAGTGCCCAACAGAAATGGCTGTGCAGGTGCGTTGTAGTGGAAGAATTAGTCTTCTGTCTGCCTGAAATTGGGTGTTTCTTGAGTAACACTACTGTGGAGTCTTTTTAAAACTTCCAGATGAAAGGTTTGATCGACCGTCTGACGTGAGGTAACAAACTCTGAATGAACTGTGCCCTTGCCTTCAAAAAAGCAAATCAGCATTGTTTTCATGTTTGGTTCCATTGACGAGATTTTTTTGGACAGGGTGACGATGACGACTTCCACTGGCTTGACTGTTTCTGAGTCGTAACCATAGCACCATAACTCATCACTTGACAGAATATCTGGACCAGTTTCTAGCTGTTGTTTTAAAGTACGACATGTTTCAACTCGACGTTCCTTTTGATTGTCAGTCAGAACTTGAGCGCTACAGTCATGGACTGTGCAGCTGGTCCCGGCGGAGGTTCGAGTCCTCCCTCTAGCATGGGTGTGTGTGTTTGTTCTTAGGATAATTTAGGTTAAATAGTGTGTAAGCTTAGTGACTGATGACCTTAGCAGTTAAGTCCCATAAGATATCACACACATTTGAACAGAACTTGAGGAACAGACTTGGCTGCAGCCCCTGCCTTCCCAGATCTTTTTTGCTGAACCGAGCTTCAAGATAACCCACTAATCTCTAACAGTTGATCCGTTGTCTGTCGTTGGTCTTTGAGCAAAAGTTCTCAAATTTTCTCAATATTTTCGTCGATTTCGGCAGTTGATGGAAGCCCAGAACTAGGTTTGTTATCAATCGACATGTTGTCACTTTTTAATCGAGAAGATCAATCGTAAACTTGAGTTTTTTCCATAGCGACCCCTTGGGAAGCTGTTTTCAACATTCAACAGTTTCAGCAGCATTTTTACCGCGAACCGAAATTTCACAGCTGCACGTTTTTCACTTTAGCTTGCCATCATAAAAAACGAAACAAAACGGCGCTAGCAAAAACAATTGCTGCAGATAAACAGAAAAAGTCAGGTCGACAAAACAGGTGGCACTGAACTGGCAATGAATTGCGTTATGCACGCCTAGCACCAGAAATGCGTACTACACAAACTCCTTCCACGGCAATGTTATTCCGGGTTTCTTTTTGGGTACCCCCTCGTACAGTGTTAATGGGGCTATTATCATACTGATAACTAGAATTTAAGGTTTCATTAGGTTTTCTAACTCTGTTCTCGTCAGTCTCACGGCCTGCCATAACCACATGCTGTTGTGTTTCACGCACGTCGTGTGGCAGTCGTGTATTTAGGTCATCTTCCTCGCGATTAACTGCAGATACAGAGAAAAGGAAATTTTCTGTCGCCGTAAATAACAACACGTCATCTGTCGCCATGGCTTGTGTAGTATTAGTAGTAGCGTCAGTTAATCTGGCGTTTATTTTGTTCCAGTGTCCCCACGCTAGAACCAGACCTCTGATTACCTATCTCCATTTTCTCGGTTTCCGAGGTTTGAAATTCCGAGCTACTACCCTGTGTTTCGGTAGAAATCAATTCACGTATGTTCTCAGTTACGTTATCTCGCTCTGACCTTTCTTTCCTGTTAGGTCTGCCTATGTTGAATACCTAAGTACATTAAGCACAATATAGAAACAAAAATACAAGATACCAGATACATTAACACAATGAGAACACCACAATAACTTAAATAAAAAAATCACTCTCACTATTAATTCCTGCTCTGTTGTGATACTAAAGTAATTTTCCATAACAGCAGTGCAAATTGTGTATCAACAAGAAGTAATTTTGAAAATGCGCAAATAAAATTTCATTTGTTGCATGTCCCCAAAGAGACTTACTAGCTTTATTCTTGAACCTTGGGTTAGCATGCCACTCCACCTCGACCTTAAATGTTATGCAGCTTTCTAGTGTTGCTCAGCATCTTATTAGCAACCATTTCTGTGTCCTCGTTGTCGTAGGCAATGATGTATATGAAAGAAAATACACCAAAAATTGCAATAACATACAAGTGTTGTATCTTGCACCACACATGTGTTTCTTTTTCTGACCATACCAAATGGTTTACAACGTAGTGACTTTTTCATGTGTTTTGGTGTGTGTGTGTGTGAGAGTGTGTGTATACCTGTGCTGTTAAAAATACATGGTAAGATTACATAAGGGCCCATACAATATATTCACTACAACTCTTATCACGGACTAGTATCCTTTTTGATATTTTGAGGCTCTGAACATTCAACGGCCCGATAATAAATCACTTTGGAATGTCTGCACAGACGTAAAATAAATTAGAAACAGCTCGGTGTGAAGCACCTTACGTTTTTATCTGTTGAAATGTCTCAGTGTTGTATTGGATTGTCTTCTCACAAGAAAAATAATTTATCCTTTCGTAGGTTCGCGTGGAAAAACAGCTTTTGCATGGTACATTTATTGTTAATTCAAAGCTGAAAATCTCGTCACTGAACGATATATAACCATAAAGCGACAACAACAAGAATGTGTTTTATCATCGATACGACTCTTTGTAAATTGAACGAAATTAACTTGAACTTAGTACGTTTATCCAAGCTATTAATTGTAAAACCTCTCCTTTATGCTATTCACCGCTTAATATTGGAGCAATTTAAAAAACAATCTGCCGGCTTGCAAATGGCGCCCATCAATACTCATTGTTCGACCCATTATTCAGTATCGTTCATCTATCTGGAATCCCTACCATGTAGAAATAACAGAAGAGATAGAGAAAACCCAACGAAGAGCGGCACGTTTCGTCACATAATCGTTTAGTCAGTACGAGAGCGCTACGGATATGCTTATCAAAGTCCATTGGCAGACATTACAAGAGAGGCGTTCTGCGGGAGATTTACTATTGAAATTTAGAGAGAGCACTTTCTGGGAAGAGTCGGACAACATATTACTTCCCCCTACATACGTTTCGCGTAACAACCATGAGGAGAAAATTCGAGAAGTTAAAGCCCTATTCAGAGGCTCACTACCAGGATCTTGTGTCTAATATTGAAACATTATCAAATAATTTAGTTCATGAAATTTGATGCTAAATCACAGTAAGACTCAGTTTTTACAGTTTCTAACTCACAATTCGACAAGAAGCGACCTTTTGATCAGACAGAATGGGCATTTTATAAGCTAGACGGAACAGTTCAAGTTCCTAGGCGTTCGGATAGATAGTAAGCTGTTGTGGAAAGCCCATGTTCAGGATCTTGTTCAGAAACTAAATGCTGCTTTATTTACCATTAGAACAGTATCTGAAATAAGTGACACTTCAACACGAAAAGTAGTCTACTTCGCATATTTTCATACCCTTATGTCATATGGTATAATGTTTTGGGGTAATTCTTCTCACTCAAAAAGGGTATTTTTGGCTCAAAAACGAGCTGTCCGAGCTATATGTGGCGTACGTTCGAGAACCTCTTGTCGACCCCTATTCAGTAGTCTGGGAATTCTGACATTGCCCTCACAGTATATATTTTCTTTAATGTCGTTTGTTGTTAGCAATATTAGCCTATTCCCAACACTTAGCAGCTTTCACTCAGTTAATACTAGGCAGAAATCCAATCTGCATGTGGAATGCACTTCCTTGACTCTTGTGCAGAAAGGAGTGCACTATTCTGCTGCATCCATTTTCAATAAGCAGTAGCCCAAACGCTTTTAAGTCTGAACTGAAGAGTTTCCTCCTGGCTCACTCCTTATATTCTGTCGAGGAGCTCCTGGAAGAGCTGAAAAATTAAGCAAATTCCAGTGTTACATTGTTGATTTTCTTTATTTAAACTTACGAATTGTCGGCTGAATACGTTTCTTATATTTCATTTTATCTGTTTCTACTATCGTGTTATAATTTCATGTATTGACTCGTTCCATGAACATGGAGACTTCTCCTTAATTTGGTCCCATGGAACAGTAAATAAATAAATAAAAATAAACAATATTACTTCCCACGCGCTATTCGCGAGCGGAACAATGTAGGGTGCAGTTAGTGGTACAAAAAGTACCTTACGCCACACACCGTTAGGTGGCTTGACGTAGATTACAACTCGTGCTGACCCGCACGTTATTAATCTCTGGAAAAACGTACATTTAAATTTTCATACATTTACGGGAGCTACAGCTACCGAAATAAGTGCTTTGGTTATAAATAATAACATATATTTACCAGAAATACGTTACAAGGTAAATACGTCTCCAACCACGTCTTACTCGTAAGAATATTTCAACCAGAGTAAAATAATTATGAAAAATATATTTCTATTGTCTTCGTTGTTCTCAGATTCTTTACTACGAAACATAGATCATCGTAAAATATCGAGACTGCTTTTCATCCATATTACAGTAGGATAATTAATATTTTTACTTACGCTTTTGCACACAGTATAATAGTTTGTGTTAACATTTCATGTCAACCATAAATAAATGTATATCGTTTCCGGAGAACCGCTACAGCTACTCCACAGTGAAGGTGAACCCCAAAAGCCAAGGTGAGTGAGTAATGGTTGTGCTCTCCGCGTGGTATATGTAACATCATCCGCAAGGATCAGTATCTAGTCTACACCATAGCCTGCAACTAGTGAAGACAACTTTGATACAACCATACTCCAGGACGGCACAGCATGGTTATTGATACCAATACGTAGTATTCATATGGTCGATATTCATGAAATGGAAATGAAATGCGCGTATGGTATCTTGGCCGGAAGGCCCCATCGGGGGAAGTTCAGCCGCCGAGAGCTAGTCTTATTTTAGTCGACGCCACAATGGGTGACTAGCACGCCGGTGATGAGGATGAAATGATGACGAGGACAACACGACACCCAGTCCAAGAGCGGAGAAAATCTCCAACCCGGCCGGGAATCAAATCCGGGCCCGCTTGTATGGGTGGCAAGCACGTTACCAGCCAGCTACGCAGGCGTACTTCATGTAATGGATACAAGTAAGAACCAACTATAGAAATCAGTGAGCTGTATGCGTATCCGAAATTTTGATGAACCTGATATGAAACTAGGTAAGTAGCTTCGTGGTCTGCCATTGAAAAGGATACTAATAAATCTTTACTCCGCGGTATATTATTATTATTGGTGTTTTGCACTTAAAGAGCGCATTTGACTAAACTACATGGCCAGTTCCTTTTGCTGCCTTCCTTGCTGCCCAAACTTCCCTCACTCGCTCGCTGTGTTTCTGTTTCCGGTCCTCTGTCCATGCTTCTTGTCGGCTTTGTGTCTTCGGCTTCATCTTGATTGCCTTTTCGGTTGCCCATTTCTTTCATCTTCTGGCTGTGATCTTGCTTGTGTTCTTCGGTCCATTTTATGCCTGTTCGTTTGTCGCATTGTATTTCATGTAGTTTACTTTTCTTAATGATGTTTCTGAACTTTATTATGTCGTTTATTGTGTCTGCTGTTATGTTGAGCTGGTTCAGATCGTTTTCTACCTCTGCCACCCATTTGTTGTTTCTAGTGGTTACCCAGTCAAAGATCTGTTTGGTCAGCCTGTGTGATGGCATTCTGTATAGGTGTCCATAGAATTGTAGTCTGCGTTTTCTAATCTTTTCTGTGATTGTCTCCGTATGTTTGTACAGTTCCTCTGTAGGTTTCTTGATCCATATTCCATTGTTGTTAGTTGCGCCAAATATTTTCCTAAATATTTTCCGTTCTACTTTTTCTAATTGTCTGATACGTGTATGCCCTAGGATTAGTGTGGTCTCTGCTGCATATAGTGCCTCGGGGAGCACCACCGTGTCGTAATGGCGTAATTTAGCTTTTTGTGAGATAGACTTCTTGTTGTAATGATTTCACACTACTTTGTATGCCTTGTCCAGTTTAGTCTTTCTTTCTTCGTTTGAGTCTCTGTTATGTCCACTCATTTGTAGTGTTTCACCGAGGTATTTGAAGTTTTGCCGTTCTGTAAATCGTGCCATACTTTGTGTTCAGTGATGAGAGTTTCTTTGTGCTCATAAACTGTGTCTTTTCGTAAGAGATCTGTAGTCCAGTTTTGGAAGCGATTTCGTGCAGTTTTTCAATAGCGTCTTTTGTTTCCTTTATACCTTTCGTGACAATCGCCAAATCGTCTGCAAAAGCCAGGCATTTAATCTGTAGGTTTCCTAAGGTTATCCCCTGTTGTGATGTTTCCCATTCTTTTATGACCTTATCTAACACCAGATTGAAAAGGAGAGGTGAGAGGCCATCGCCTTGTCGGACACCTGTGCGAATTTCAAAGGGCTCTGATAGTTCCCCACATAACTTTACTTTGGAGGTCGTGTTGGTTAAAGTTTGCTCTATGATAGCCCGTGTTTTGTTGTCTACTTTGTATTCCGCTAGAATTTTGAAGAGAGTTTTCCGGTCGATAGAGTCGTACGCCTTTTTGAAGTCAACAAAGGTAGTGATCAGGTTCTGTTTGTGTTGTAAAATCATTTTCAGGTTCCAAATTTGTTCCGCACAAAATATAATATATGTGTGTGTGTGTGTGTGTGTGTGTGTGTGTGTGTGTGTGTGTGTGTGTGTGTGTGTGTCCGTGCGTGTTTTTCTTTTTTTTTCTTATATACGTTTCGTTTTCGTTCCTGCAATATCGTAAACAAACCAAAAGATATTCATCGATTCGAAAGATTGTTATTCACAATGTACGAGAAATACACGAAAAGTAAACTCCGTTATGTTCGCAGGAGAGCTTCTGTAAAGTTTGGAAGGTAGGAGACGAGATACTGGCAGAAGTAAAGCTGTGAGTACCGGGCGTGAGTCGTGCTTCGGTAGCTCAGATGGTAGAGCACTTGCCCGCGAAAGGCAAAGGTCCCGAGTTCGAGTCTCGGTCGGGCACACAGTTTTAATCTGCCAGGAAGTTTTATAACCTCATCGCTTGTTTACACAATCTGTTTCGCCAACTTTTGTACTCTTTTAATATCACTGCAGACGTATATTTACTTCTATTACCATTTTAAACTTTCGACCTTGTAATCTACAACTTCTGTATTTATATCTTCTACCTCCGCATGCTAATAATGAAATTGTAAAACCGGTCCGCAGCTCGTGGTGGTGCGGTAGCGTTCTCGCTTCCCACGCCCGGGTTCCCGGGTTCGATTCCCGGCGGCGTCGGGGATTTTCTCTGCCTCGTGATGACTGAATGTGATGTTGTTAGGTTTAAGTAGTTCTAAGTTCTAGGGGACTGATGACCATAAATGTTAAGTCCCATAGTGCTCAGAGCCATTTGAACCATGTTTTTTTTTTTGTAAAACCGTCTTGTGAGTCTCTTTGATCACGCCAATCTCCAAAACCACCAGACGAATTTTCATGGTTAAGTCGAGCGTGACTTGTGGCAACGTACAAACAACTCACAAAATCTGAACACAAAAAAAAAAAAAATGGTTCAAATGGCTCTGAGCACTATGGGACTTAACATCTATGGTCATCAGTCCCCTAGAACTTAAAACTACTTAAACCTAACTAATCTAAGGACATCACACAACACCCAGTCATCACGAGGCAGAGAAAATCCCTGACCCCGCCGGGAATCGAACCCGGGAACCCGGGCGCGGAGAGGCGAGAACGCTACCGCACGACCACGAGCTGCGCACAAAATCTGAACACAGAAAAAAGTGATCGCCATTGAAAGTTTTGTCTGAAGTCGTCTGCTGAACTTGGTAGTTCGAGAGTTTAATCATCACGGCGTGCTACACCAAAAAGCCGGTAGATGGCGTTGTTAGTCCTTCTAACTGACAATGAGTGACGGATGCATATTGGCAAGTTAACGTCAGTGACAGAATTAAGTGGCTTAGTATAATCTCTACGAATACAAACAAATATTGGACTTATTTGGATAGGTTTTTTGGCTTTACTGAATTCTCTTCGTGTATCGAAAATATAACCAAGTTGCTTTGCTAAAAAAGGAAAAAAATAAAGGAATGTATTAAGTTTGTCTTGTAATTTCGGTGCCTGCTCATTACATTTTGGATTCGTTTTGTTTGAGATTAGAAATGCCTAGGAAACGGTTGAGTCTTTCTGGATACACCATGACGGCCAAAAATCTGAGGACTACGTGGTATTAAGAATCAAATGAAGATCGTGAAGCAAGACTTAACTCAATGTTTGGTTGGAAACTCCTTCTGAAAGGAATGAGCAACGTTAAACTGATTCAGAGCATCATACATTAGCTCGCTCGTCAGAAACCATCACCCACAGAGACTTAAAGTTACTTCCTTACAATGTAACTTCATAGAAGTAGAATTTTTGACGGAAAGTGGCACAGGAGAGAGAGTTTTTATACCCTGAAATAGGCTTATTCCTGACAAATTACTATTTCGCTTTAAATATTACAATTCCCGATGAGCTTATGTTATCGTATCACCATACCAACACTCAAGGCCAGGCACTTCATATTGTGGCTTTTAGCATGGCCATCTCTCCGTGTCTCTCTCTTCTATCAGTGAAGCAGAGAAGCTCTTTGTTCCTATTCCCAATCGTAGGACTACAAACTTTATGTACAAATGAGCTTTATAAGTCAAAAATTCAACATTACGTGTTCTATGGCACAGCTATAAATAAATAGCTGGGTTACGCTGTGTCCTTCAACTAGTCGTAACTAAAAATCGTAGCTGACAGAAGACCTAAATCTGCTTCCTATTTCAGCACTTCGCATAGAAACGCTTAATAGAGGGTATGACCCATTTTGTAGATTTCTTTCTCTACACTAGTTAATAGGGGACAGCGGCACAACCGACGCATTGGTCCTGTTGTACTATCTTCCAGATAACAGACTAAAATTTAGGACAAATATTGTTGGCAAAATAAAACTTTCTTAATAAAGTGGTGTCCTTAGGTTAGTTAGGTTTAAGTAGTTCTAAGTTCTAGGGGACTGATGACCATAGCTGTTTAAGTCCCATAGTGCTCAGAGCCATTTGGACCATAATAAAGTGGGGGCCCTGCTCGGTAAATAAACATGCCTCTCTCACACTACAGCTGCTATGAAGACGTCGACCGAGTGATCCGCGAACTAGATAACGAATTCACCAAGTCTTCCACACTAGGCAGCTGTTCTGAGATAAAGTCCGAGAACAGTTGGTATGCAAAACTTTTGTAACTTCATGAATCTATGCAGACGTTGTACAAATCTTTAGCACTAAGCTCCTTTTCAGAGTTAAAATTCACAACATCGACACTGGAAAACTTCTCGTAAGTCAACGAACTCTTGCAAAGTTTTTACGAGTTCAAGGACCTGTCGTATTAAAAATCTGTACCACTTCTGGTCACGACTGACATTCTCCATATCCCCACACGTGTTGCCTTGAACGAGCACATTACAGCCGACGCCGTAGTGTAGCCTCCGTTTGTCGTTGCAAAGCTAACGAAAATGCTTTTACATTACATTATTCCTAAGTCTACACAAATAAATATCTTACATCATCCGCACTTAGGCGCTAATACCTTTCACATGTTCAAGTATTGGCAAATGAACTGATTTTTACGGGTAAACTCGCATAATGTCTCTCGTGGGTTGCGCACGGTTTTCAACGATTAAAAACTGTATTACACTTACACGAGTACAAGTATTATATACAGGGTGGTCCATTGATCGTGACCGGGCCAAATATCTCACGAAATAAGCGTCAAACGAAGTAACTGCAAAGAACGAAACTTGTCTAACCTCAAGGGGGAAACCAGATGGCGCTACGGTTCGGCCGCTAGATGGCGCTGCCATAGGTCAAAAAGATATCAACTGCAGTTTTTTAAATAGGAACCCCCATTTTTTATTTCATATTCGTGTAGTACGTAAATAAATATGAATGTTTTAGTTGGACCACTTTTTTCGTTTTGTGATAAATGGCGCTGTAATAGTCACAAATGTATAAGTACGTGGTGTCACGTAACATTCCGCCAGTGCGGACGGTATTTGCTTCGTGGTACATTACCCGTGTTAAAATTGACCAATTGCGGAAAAGGCCGATATCGTGTTGATGTATGGCTGCTATGATCAAAATGCCCAACGGGCGTGTGCTATGTATGGTGCTCGTTATCGTAGACGACATCATCCAAGTGTCCGGGCCGTTCGCCGGATAGTTAAGTTATTGAAGAAAACAGGAAGTGTTCAGTCACATGTGAAACATCAACCACGACCTGCAAAAATGATGATGCCCAAGTAGGTGTTTTAGCTACTGTCGTGGCTAATCCACACATCAGTAGCAGACAAATTGCGCGAGAATCGGGAATCTCAAAAACGTCGGTGTTGAGAATGCTACATCAACATCGATTGCACCCGTACCATATTTCTATGCACCAGGAATTGCATGGCGACGACTTTGAACGTCGTGCACAGTTCTGCCACTGGGCATAAGAGAAATTACAGGACGATGATAGATTTTTTGCACGCGTTCTATTTAGCGCCGAAGCGTCATTCACCAATAGTGGTAACATAAGCCGGCATTATATGCACTATTGGGCAACAGAAAATACACGCTGGCTGCGACAAGTGAAACATCAGCGACCTTGGCGGGTTAATGTACGATGCGGCATTGTGGAAGGAAGGATAATTGGCCCCCATTTTATCAATGGCAATCTAAAAGGTACAACGTATGCTGATTTCCTACGTAATGTTCTACCGATGTTACTACAAGATGTTTCACTGCATCACAGAATGGCTATGTACTTCCAACATGATGGATGTCCGGCACGTAGCTCTCGTGCGGTTGAAGCGGTATTGAATAGCATACTGGTCGTCGAAGCACCATACCATGGCCCGCACGTTCACCGGACCTGACATCCCAGGATTCCTTTCTGTGGGGAAAGTTGAAGGACATTTGCTATAGTGACCCACTGACAACGCCTGACAACAGGCGTCAGCGCATTGTCAATGCATGTGCGAACGTTACGGAAGGCGAACTACTCGCTGTTGAGAGGAATGTCGTTAGACGTATTGCCAAATGCATTGAGGTCGAAAGACATGATTTTGAGCATTTATATATGGTATTTACACGTAATCACGTTGTAACAGCATGCGTTCTCAGAAATTATAAGTTCACAAAGGTACATGTATCACACTGGAACAACAGAAATAAAATGTTCAAACGTACCTACGTTCTGTATTTTAATTTAAAAATCTACCTGTTACCAACTGTTCGTTTAAAATTGTGAGCCATATGTTTGTGACTATTACAACGCCATCTAACACAAAGCGAAAAAAGTGGTCCAACTAAAACATTCATATTTCTTTATGTACTACACGAATATGTAATAAAAATGGGGGTTCCTATTTTAAAAAAATCCCAGTTGATATGCGTTTCACCTATGGCTGCGCCATCTAGCGGGCCAACCATAGCTCCATCTGGTTTCCTTCTTCAAGCTAGACAAGGATCGTTCTTTATAGTTTTTTCGTTTGGCGCTTATTTCGTGAGATATTTAGTCCGGTCACGATCAATGGACGACCCTGTATATGACAATGAACTGGAATTTTACCAGTTCGTACATAGTGACATCGGTTTTCTGCTGAGTTACTTCATTTGTGAGTTAATCGTATCTCATTATGATGTAGTGGTCAAAATTAAATTACTTCCGAATTTTTATTTTAAATAAGGACAGTTATGCAACCATAGATAGCCATCTCTTTTAATCATTTGGCTCAACCTCCAGGATCATTACTCTGGAGTCATGAGATTTTTGATTGGTTCGATGCGGTCTGCCACGAATTTCCCTTATGCAGTCTCTCCCCACCGCAGAGTAGCACTTGCATCCTACGCCTCCAATTACCTGTAAGATACATTCTACTCTCTGTCTTCCCCTATGGTTTCCATCCTCTACAGTTGTCCCTAGTACCATGAAATTTACTTCCTCATGTCTTAACACAAGTTCTATCACCCTGCCCCTTTTGTCAATGATATTCATATGTTACCTTCATCCCCGACTCTGCTGAGGCCGTCCTCATTCCTTATTAGTTGACCTAAATTTGAACAACCTCCTATAGCACCACACCTCAAACCGTTCGATACTCACCTCGTGCGGTTATCCCACAGTCAACGATTCATTCCCACACAAATGGGCATTGTCGAAAATTTCTCGCTCAAATTGAGGCCGTTGTTTGGTACTACACACCAGACATTTCTTGGCCAGAAATACTTTCTTTTGCTATGTTGATTTGATTTTTATGTCCTTCTTGCCCCGTCCGTCTGTGTTACTTTGCTTCCAATGTAGGTCTTTAATTTCGTCTACTGGGTAGTCCCTAATTTTTGATTCTAGGTTTATCGCTAATCTAATAACTTTCGGGTTTCTGTGATTTACTCTCTGTCCATATTTTGTACTCATTATAAGGTGTATTCCATTCAGCACGTCCTGTAATTCCTCTTCACTTTCTCTGAGACTAGTAATGTCATCTGCGAATTTTATCATTGATGTCCTTTCACCTTGAATTTTAATCTCACCGCTGTACCTAATCACCTAATACTGACTTTTTATAGCGCTGATCAAGTCGTAATACATCACGAGCTTTCTGTTCTCAAATTTATTTAAAACCCGTAAGTGTGCGGACTTGGCGCGGCAGCTTTGCTTTGAGCGGCTATGTCCAGAGAAGCTACATGTATCAGTTACCAACGCAGTAACTTTGTGCTGCTTATGACATAAACTCGCTGGTTTCTTACATACTATGGCCACTGCTGCTTATTTTTTCTTCTTGATTTATTCTTGTCGACTGCCACTTCATGACTGACAGTTGATAGTTGTTCAGGCATAATATTCTGAAGACACAATAAAAATCGTCACCTTATGTACGTGTTCTTTAGCAATATAAAGTGAACGAAGTCAATGAGCCCCCTCTCCATTTCCATTTATATTTATTTTGTGCTCAGCTTCTGTTCCTATATGGTACGCATGATAACTGACGCAATTCTTCACGATATAAATTAGAAGTTCCGTTCCTTTATGAAATCTAATAGGCAAAGATTAACATCATTACGAGATTTAACATTTTTGGCACAATACAAAATTTGGAATTACAATGAAATCCAGACAATTATTTGCTTACAGGCGTTGATAAATATCAACGGGGACAGTTGAAAATGTGTGGCGCGAACGGGACTCGAACCCGGGATCTCCTGCTTACATGGCAGACGCTCTATCCGACTGAGCCATTTTTTTTTTTTTTTTTTTACTCGAACCCGGGATCTCTTGCATACATGACAGATGTTCTATACTACTGAGCCACCGAGGACACAGAGGACAGTGCTACTGCAGGGACTTATCTCTGGCACGCTCCCCGTGAGACCTACATTCCCAACTTACAGTCCACACACTAACTTTTTAGTACTCCTGTCCACTATACTCATTATTCGCGGCAGTCAATCTACCGATTTCCGTAAGAGTTGGAGCAATGTGAGTGCATCAGCACTGAAGAAGTTCATCGGTGGTAAGCCTTACTGAAGATGGTATGTTCTTCCAGACATGTCCTGAAGAGACCCCAGGTTCGAGTCCCGGTCGGGGCACACATTTACAACTGTCCCCGTTGATATTTATCAATGCCTTTAAGCAGATAATAGTCTGCATTTCAGTGTAATTTCATTCTGCGGGAGAACAGATGCCATCTTCATATAAATTTGGGACCAGTTCAAGGACGATTCTTAAAAAACTGAGTGGGTCATTAACTATTTGTATTCTAACTCCAATTAGTTTTCTATGCATGTAACTGATGTAACCATTTCTGGAGATAGAGTGTCACGCAGCTAAGTGCAGTGTGATTAATTTTTGAAAGGTGTGTAAAGACAATTTCAGCAGTTTGATTTTTAGTGCGTGTTATAAGGTAGCAATCAAACAAGTGATAAGGGACTGTTTTTATAAACCAGACATTAGTATTGCCAATATTGTTACTATTACAAGTTGTTTTATCAAAGAAGAATGAATTTAGTGATTTCTACTGTGGTTCAGAGATGGTAAAAAGGCGTTCCCAAATGGCTAATTTAGAATCCAGAACAGAGGAATCATTTGAAGACGCTTGAGGATCTAAAGTAAATGTAGCGACAGCTAGTTCGCCGCATGACATTTAAATGTTTTATTGCAAAATTAAGATACAACTGCGAATCAGCAAAGTACTGCGTAGCTGAGATAAGTGCTACGATTCAAAAGCAAGACGCGAAGGCTCAAAAGCAGGATGATATTGTAGCTAAAGTTACTGAGGCCACGAGGGGCCGAGAAAAACTGTATAAGAATTAACTGATGAAATTATTGTATTTTACCATAATCTGTGCAGGAATTTTATACGTGATGTCCGTAAAATACATATCGAATTGTCGGACACAGTTCATCGCCAAACATTGTCTCCGAGGTAATTCATAATGTTCGAACACAATATATGTTGCAGAACCCTGCTGCATATCGACGTTAACGATATGGGCCTGTAATTTAGTGGATTACTCCTACTACCTTTCTCGAACAATTGAAATGGAAAAACTCACTGTTGGAGAAAACTATGCGATTGAGGAGCGAATCAATTTGCAGCGTCAGATGCTGGCAGGGCGAATTTACTACTTGATGTGCAGCAAAAGACGCACATTTTACGCTATTAGTCAAAAGAAAACTCAGGAGTCAATAGGAAAAATCTGTACTCAAGTTGATGACATGACGACAAAGACGGACACTTAAGTGTGAACTGAATTGCTGAAAGTTAAGGAAAAAATTAGTCACGAGTACTTATGTTGGTGAGACGTAGTCAGAGGACAACTTGGGGAAATGAAAAAAGATCCATCAGAAATTAATAAGATCTCCGGGATGACGTGTCGGGGGCAGGTTCTGAAAGCATCTTTTCTGCAGAACCAGTGCACAGAAAATTACCACATATGGAGCCTGATTCATTAACTAATGCGTCACCTAAAGTAATGTTCAGTGCGGAGCCAGTGCCATGTTTTCGTAGTATGGTGTTATAAGAAAATCTAGTAAGAAATCGCCGATTCCAAGCTTTTACTCGGAGAAGAAAAATGTCCATCCGATCGTGTTTCTAAAAGCATTCCGAGGAGCTCTACCACGTGCGTGGATAGACGTACAAAAGATTGCATTTGTGACAAGTTTTATACAAGACGATGGTCCCTTATGGGCAACGTACGTTGCTCAATAGTGCCCAAGCTACGATGATTTACAATGTGTATTTATATCTAAATACTGATCAATAGTCGTGCAGCAAAGATCGAATAGGAAATATTTCAACCCGGAGCATGTCAAGGAAATGAAAGAAAATATTGTGAGAAATGTTTTAATAAATTACGATATTGGAATAATACGATTTCCCAATGAGAGATGATAATTTTAAAAGCTAAATTGCCCTTTCATATAGGGGAAAAGTTAACTAAATATCCGAGGGTAAAGTAGAAGAATTCATGTTGGTACTAGATTCCATTTATATGGCAATGGCGAAATACCAAGTTGGAAAGAACAATGTTACTATAATGATTAAAATTCTTCTAGGTATTGTACCACATCATAGTACAAAATATTTCGATTACAAAGTTTAACCAACTTTTATACCATATTACAGCGGCCTTCCTCGGAGCAAGACTGGTTTTGGTTGAGGAAAGGTGGTTCTGTTTATTGTAGACAGTAGGTGTGAAGTATGTCATATGTTTGAAACATTATTAGCCCTAGAATATAAAAGTCTAATCATGACCAAAGCGGAAAGGTAGCAAAAGAGCGATTGGTGACAGTCTGAAGACCAGCATTTGGCTTCTGGTGGACACATTCTCTTCCTGGTGTGCTCGAAGCTGCACTAACAGTTCCCCTGCTCGCGGGCCGTTGGACTGGGACAGGCGACAGCCGGGACGCTGCAAGTCTGTAGCCGTACACTCTATTGATGTCGTCAGGTTGCTTAATAATTTCTATCCAACGGGCCGCGAGTGATTTCGGGGCAGAAGCATCACACGGCACGGACGCGACAGCCTAAACAAACAGTTACGGGGGAACTGTGCAATTCCGAGCGCACCAGGAAGAAAAAAATGTCTATCAGGAGCCAAAAGGTGTTCTGTGGAGTATCGCCAATCAATGACCAGCCGCATAGGCCATCAATTGCTTCTTTCCTGCTCTGCCCCCTCCGTAATGACTAGCCTATTATATTCTAGGGCCAATAAAGTTTCAGATATATGATATATTGACACTGATCGTCAAAAATAAATAGAGCCACATATGCCCCACCAAAACCAATCTTGGCATGAGGAATACAATTGTGATATGGTCGAAATGTTGGTCTGAAGTTCATATTTAAAATATTTTATGCTATTACGTGGTACAACACCCAGAAAATTTTAATAATCATGAGGCCGGCTGCGTAAATGTACACAGTTATGTCAACTATGTTACCAATTCATTGACAATAATTATGATGGGAACTTAAACTGTACAGAAAACTACAAGCATCAACAGAATGGTAATGAAGCACCTGACAACAACCATAACAAAAATCCCAATGGTAATCAAAACCTGTTCAGTCACATAAAGCAGAAGAAGCAAAATGGTAGGTTCCATACTGAGTATGCAAACAGGACTGGTACTTCGCAATTGCCTTACCAGCTTATTAACTACCCCCACCCCCAAACCCTATCTGGGTGGTTTATAGTAATATCAGTAATGATAATTTGAAAGGAAACGATATTGCGAATGATCACCAAATGCGTGTACGACGTTCAGAAAACTAAACTCGGCCCTTTTATCCCGAACACTATATTGAGGAATGGGAAGGGAGCGAACAGGAAAAGGTTAATGTACAAAGATATGACAACGGTTGTGATATCTGGAGAAAACGGATTGCTGACAACAAATTTTGTTGCAGTCATCTACGCATACCGTGGCAGGCGATATACCTAGGCTTCTTTGAAAGACTGTCAAACGATTAAGCCACCAACTTTACTAATCAATGGTTGGAGGATCGTTGGAGTCATAGGCACTCAATCTCAGGTAATTAAATGTAAGACCTGTGTTCCGCTAAATCTAGGAAATGTAGCAGTGATAGACACGTTCCTCGTGGTAAAGGCATTAATTGCGGACTGCATAACAAGCACTGATTTCTTGTCTGACATGTGCAAAAGTGGAGACTGATCTCATCAAAAATGATCTTGGTCATCGCAAATATTACCATGGGATCAAAGTAGGGATTATGGATAATGAGAATACCAAATTTTTACAGCAGCACTGAACTAAACATTGAACAACAAGCTGTGAGGATTTCAGTATCTAACTAGAATTTAGAGAACAGAGTTAGTTAATGTTTTATTGAAAGATGCTAAGGTATTTGAAGAAAAACCTGCCTTCATTTATCTTGCAGTAGTCGCACGTTCTTTCGTACTGTTAGCGGTCGCTGCAGATTGTCGGTCTGCATGGCTATTAATGTAGAGTTATAAGTGAAAACCAACTAACTAATTGAGAATTTGCAATTTGCTACGTATAAATATTAATTTACTAAGTAAACACCTTTCACAAAGCTATAAACTCTGTCCTGCAATTTGAGAATATGCAATTTATTACGTATAAATATTAATTTACTAAGTAAACATCTTTCACAAAGCTATAAATTCTGTCCTGCAATTTGAGAATATGCAATTTTCTACGTATAAATATTAATTTACTAAGAAAACACCTTTCACAAAGCTATAAACTCTATCCTGCTCCACAGAAGTTTTAACACTTCGAATATTTCACAATATTTATTTCTGAATATGAAAAAGATATATAATACCCAACAGGGTCGCCGAGAGTGCTAATGCGCTGCTTCCTGCGCCGGCCCCCGATCGAATCCACCCAGCGGATTAACAACGAGGGCCGGTATGCCGGCCAGCCTGGATGTAGTTTTTAGGCGGTTTTCCACTTTCCGCTAGGTGAATACTGGGCTGGTCCCCACGTTCGGCCTCAGTTACACGACTCGCATACATATGAAAAACTTTCGCACTCTTACATGGCTTACACTACACATAAACATCAGGAGTACGCTACTTCCATCCAGCGGGGTTTGGGGTGGCGGCAGGAAGGGCAGACAGCCACCCTCTGCAACTAACACTGTCAAATCAGTAGTAACAAGGCCGACCCCACGTTGAAGTCGGACAAATGCCCTGAGATAGCTAGATAGATAAATGAAAAAGATTTATTGTAATATCGCAAACAGGGTGAAAGTCACACATTGGTTTCTACAGTACTTCGGTCTATACAATTCAGTCATAGTCTTTGTTTTAAAACGAAAGTATTTACTATATTTGCAGCAGCTGTACTTGGTAGGCTTGTTCTCTCTGTCACAGTATGCACAATGCCCCCTCTGTTTGTTACGATGGTCATTGACTTTTGCTTTCGCTTCACTTTCGGAAAATTTCGCAAATCCTTGAAGGAATATTAGATGGTATTTTATTAATGGCAGTTCTGACCCGCACTTGTTGTGAAACAAACTCACAAGACAACTGGCGCAGAAAATATCCTCGTCGACTGCAGCTTTGTGGGTTGTCTGCAGCATAAATCACTAAAGAACTGGTACCTCCAATATTCAGTATGGAATAAAATATGACCATAGGCCACTGGTGATTATGTCTTGCGCAACTGTAGACGGCACACAACTTGTCACACATGCCTACGCCTCCTTTCGTCTAGTTGTACATAATTATCATTGCTGCTTTGCCCATCTCTTCATCAACACTGTCATCATGGTGAAGACTGGATACAAGTACAACGATTTCGCCTTTCTTAATTTTTGTATGGTTCCTAATAAAGTAATCGGAAAATCGTTTTCCATTGTTTCAACCAATTGAAGACTGGTAAGTCAGTCGTCCACTGTAATATTCCTGCCAGTTCCTTTGACGGAGGTATTACATAACGTGGCCCATCTTCATGTGTTCAGAAATACATTTTCATAGTACAGTACATCCTGGTGTCACAACGGGCAAATATTTTTATTCCGTATTTGTTCTGCTTGCTGGGAATGTACTGTCTAAACCTGCCTCTGACTTCTTATCGATTGTGGAGTATTCCAAAAATGTATACGCTGTATTGTACTTTTGGACAAACATGAGAAAAATGTTTCTTATTGGATCTAACTTCTCACATTTCAGTCTTTCGTCGCTTGTTAACTTGACGTCAAATCTCAGATATCAGAGATCAGAAGCGAAATTTAGACGGTGACTTGGTGATCCTGAGTACTACCATAGATCGTCTGTATCTGGATCGTTAGCCTTCATCATTCCAACCAAATACAGTAAACCTATTAGAGCTCTCATTTCACTTGCAGTCACAGCGCTGCAGCCAATTTCTTGGAAAATTTGCCTCTGTCAGACATAGGTTCGTGTTTTCTACTATTGTTCTGATATTGTCATCAGTAAAAGCTGCTTCTAAATCTCAGCTGGAGTTTCCAGATGTTTGACGGTGTGTTTTAGACCAGAAAGATATTTTATTGTATTTTCCGATCTGATTATAAATTTATTTTGAGTTAAAGGTTTATTACATTTCGAAACCTGATCTTTCCCAACATACACGGGACCGTTTGAGACATTGTCAACAGCGTCTTCGCCAACAGACTCCTCTGTATCAGAATTTTCAACTGTCTCCACCATACATCTAGTATTTCTTCACATTCATTGTCCTAGTCGCCCCAGCATGCAACTTTTTAATTCTTTGAGACTCTCTTTCATTCTGCAAAAAATATATAAATAAAATAAAATAATCTGAACCTAACAAAACAATGTAACTAGTAGAAGGTAACACTGCAATTATAAGAAACCCCTTGAAAATCAACTGTAAAATGGCTATAGTAGTTTACTTTTTACTATTCCTCCTAAAACCGACGCTGAAAATTACATCGAACACTGTTGCTCACATGGGACTGTGAGAATGCAGTTGTTGATAATCCCAACACTGTTGCTGCAGTTCGTATAAAAGAAAGAAGTAATGTAGTACTGCTAATAGTAGGAAGGTACACAGGTCATATGATACTAGATATTAAGAGATAAAAGAATAGAAAAAAGTTTATCCATGTGGATTGTCGGTCCACGCTTGACTATTCTGGAGTTTAGGTTATTTTGGTGATCTCACATTCTACCTCACAAACCACTCTGTCCACCCTCCTAACCCACTTCTTGGTCGTGGTGTTGGTTGAAAATGTCCATGTTCGGAAGATAATTGATTGTAAAGCGACTGAGCCATCGACACACCAACACTACAATCCCTTTTTGGCTGTGAGAAACTGGTCAGAAAATTTAGAACAACAAATACAGAGGTTCCAAGGGGTCAACTACTATACTTCCAAAGATCATACTGGCAGATGCTTCTAAATTATCCATCTCGAAAGTGTACTGCTCTTATTTTGACAGGTCTTAGTTCCCAGTTCACAGTAATGCCATTTGGTGTCAACGTGAGTGGTTGTGTGCTTATCACAGTATTACAGTACATATTAGGTCCAGTATTACAACAAAAAATTATTTTATATGTGGATGATCTGTTGATTGCCATCCAAGACTCCTGCATGAAATGCAATCACCTGCTCCATCTGACTGCATCTAATGGCTCTGAGCACTATGGGACTCAACTGCTGTGGTCATTAGTCCCCTAGAACTTAGAACTAGTTAAACCTAACTAACCTAAGGACATCACAAACATCCATGCCCGAGGCAGGATTCGAACCTGCGACCGTAGCGGTCTTGCGGTTCCAGACTGCAGCGCCTTTAACCGCACGGCCACTTCGGCCGGCTAACTGACTCCATCTGACCACATCCCAGTACATCCAGTCGCATCCGCTTATGAAGTATAACTACAACGGAATATTGTAGTTAATCATAAACTTTTGTTAACCATAAACGTTTTGTAACCATTGTGTGTCAAAATGTGTGAGCAGCGAAGAGAATGGGCACTTAGTAAAACGCAACTTCTTAAAACAATAGTTCAGACCATTGATCGAAAATTTAATCAATCCGTAAATTAAAGTTTCAAAGGCTATAAAAAAGAAAAAAACTGGAATCTCATATAGTATCTGTTATTATATTAACAAAAGAGAACGTGGTCCGTAGCATTCTGTAAAGTAGCTCTTTATATAAAAGTAAAGTAACACCAAGGTGATTGAAAACGACAAGTCGTCGAAATTAACTAATCCCACGATTTAAATAAAGATTACAGCCTACTACGGACCATGTTTCCTTTTATTAAGCATTTGGAGGCTCAGCATTCCCTGAAAACGAAAATTAAGAAAACTTATTTTCTTACATTGATTATCCGAAGCTAACTTTGTTTCGAAAAAGAACTATTTATAATGAAAATGTTTAAATTGTAAAAATGTTTATCAAATGTCAATTTGTAACATTAAATTTCTCTGTAAGCAAATATTTCGGGCAACGGCCTTGTCGCAGTGGATACACCGGTTCCCGTGAGATCACCGAAGTTAAGCGCTGTCGGCCGTGGTCGGCACTTGGATGAGTGACCATCAAGGCCGCCATGCGCTGTTGCCACTTTTTGGGGTGCACTCATTCTCGTGCTGACAATTCAGGAGCTATTCGAGCGAATAGTAGCGGCTTCGGTCAAAAATACCGTCATAACGACCGGGAGAGCGGTGTGCTGACCCCATGTCCCTCCTCTCAGCATCCCCCTCAGAGGATGACACGGTGGTCGGATGGTCCCGATGGGCCACTTGTGGACTGTGGACGGAGTGGTTTAATTAAATATTTCATCAGATTGGAGGCCTCGTTCCTGGTCTTGCCAGGTTTTCCGTAGCAACCACTCCTGAATGAGAAGGCAAATAAATTAATAAACATTATCCTGGTTTGGTCAGAAGCACGCAACCGCATGTACAGCAAATAATCAGTACAGATACTGAGACATGTAATTCGTGAAATATCATCTTTTTTAGTGATGATAAAGGAAAATTAAATTTATATTCTTACCTAATACACTACAATCTGAATGTTTCAGTTTGAAGTTAGTTTTTAAAGATAAAAAGCAGAGCCCGTATATATTGTCCAGCTTCTGTAGCTCAGGTACTATTCCAGCTACAGAGTAGGTCTAAATGGTTCAAATGGCTCTAAGCACTATGGAACTTAACATGTGAGGGCATCAGTCCCCTAGACTTAGAACTATTTAAAACTGACTAACCTAAGGACAGCACACACATCCATACCCGAGGCAGGATCCGAACCTGCGACCGTAGCAGCAGCGCGGTTCAGGACTGAAGGGCCTAGAACCGCTCGGTCACAGCGGCCGGCTTGAGTAGTTCTATGAACGGGCTTCCCCGCCTCGTTTTTTACCTTTCACGTGCTGCCACTGGCTGTTATGTAGCTTTGTTAGAATCGGTTTAACTCATACGTGGCAACGAAGAAACACGCACCCTTTTCGTTTCCACCGTATCGGTTTCCTCACCCAACGCTCCGCCCTGCAATGAGCGCTCTGCCGGCTCAAACCACTCGCAGTGCCGTTCAGTTAAACTGTCACCCTTCTGACAGCCGCGGATTAAGCCACGGTCGACGCATCCCGCCAACATCAGAGGCTCAGGTGTCGTCCGCTCTAATCCGACAGTTCCATCGCGCTGCTCCCGGGTGACTATGTCCGCCCGTCACGACTCCTGCCGTCTGTCAAACACGCCAGCATTTGTCGTGGCCGTCTGTTACCGCATAGACGCACAGCATCTCTGTTCATAATCTGTCTGTAAACAGTGCCGTAAACTGAGCGATTAATGGCAACAGTTCCGAAATATTTTTGCGACTACATCCTTATTACAGAATGGATTTCACATTTTACGGATATTGCAAATGTAATGCTGATTTTTAAATTCTACTGTCAGCGAACGAACAGCAATGCGGCTTTGTCGCTTTTGCAACTCCATGCTTGCTGACCTCTTTCGTGAGGCAATGTAGCGACTCTTCGATTTCCTGCCACTACTTCCTACGGTACACGAAAATGGAGGCATTTATTTTTAGACAGGTCTCGGAGAAGTCACGCAAAATGAGGTGGCACTTGCGCAGAAACGCCTTCTCTTTCGTAGCGCTGGGCTATTCGATCGATTTCTCCGAAGAGGAATAGTATGACAGAAGGAAAGAAAGAGTGATAGGTAGCACCAGACCAGTTAGAAGTCCGACGAATAAAAGAAAAAATATAAAATAATATGAAAAATGGCATTGCGAGATTGTTATACATCGGTTTCAGTCGGAAGATTAATTAAGAATGCTAAGAGGAGGTATGATACCAGTACCCACGAAACTTTAACATCAATAGAAACTGATATTCTCTGCCGCATATCAAGCATCCTGTTGGCTGTTGACCAGTCAACCTTTGGGAATGGCAAGTTTCCAGCTGACAATATCGAAGAATATAATACACTACTGGCCATTTAAAATTGCTACACCAAGAAGAAATGCAGCTGACAAGCGGGTATTCCTTAGACAAATATATTATACTAGAACTGACATGTGATTACATTTTCATGCAATTTGGGTGCATAGATCCTGAGAAATCAGTACCCCGAACAACCACCTCTGGCCGTAATAACAACCTTGATACGCCTGGCCATTGAGTCAAACATAGCTTGGATGGCGTGTACAGATACAGCTGCCCATGCAGCTTCAACACGATACCACAGTTCATCAAGATTAGTGACGCATATTGTGACGAGCCAGTTGCTCGGCCACCATTGACCAGACGTTTTCAGTAGGTGAGAGATCTGGAGAATGTGCTGGTCAGGGCAGCAGTGGAACATTTTCTGTCTCCAGAAAGGCCCGTACAGGACCTGCAACATGCCGTCGTGCATTATTCTGCTGAAATTTAGGGTTTCGCAGCGATCGAATGAAGGGTAGAGCCACGGGACGTGACACATCTGAAATGTAACGCCCACTGTTCAAAGTGCCGTTAATGCGAACAAGAGGTGACCGAGACGTGTAACCAATGGCACCCCATACCATCACGCCGGGTCATACGGTTCCAGTGTCTGTTCATCGGGTTGTCGCCAAACACGGATGCGACCATCATGATGTTGTAAACAGAACCTGGATTCATCCGAAAAAATGACGTTCTGCCATACGTGCACCCAGGTTCGTCGTTGAGTGCACCATCGCAGGCACTCCTGTCTGTCATGCAGCGTCAAGGGTAACCGCAGCCATGGTCTCCGAGCTGATAGTCCATGCTGCTGCAAACGTCGTCGAACTGTTCGTGCAGATGGTTGCTGTCTTGCAAACGTCCCCGTCTGTTGACTCAGGGATCGAGACGTGGCTGCACGATCCGTTACAGCCATACGGATAAGTTGCCTGTCATCTCGACTGCTAGTGATAGGAGGCCGTTGGGATCCAGCACGGCGTTCCGTATTACCCTCCTGAACCCACCGATTCCATATTCTGCTAACAGTCGTTGGATCTCGACCAACACGAGCAGCAATGTCACGATATGATAAACAGCAATCGAGATAGGCTACAATCCGACCTTTATCAAAGTCGGAAACGTAATGGTACGCATTTCACCTCCTTACACGAGGCATCACAACAAAGTTTCACCAGGCAACGCCCGTCAACTGCTGTTTGTGTATGAGAAATTGGTTGGAAACTTTCCTCATGTCAGCACGTTGTAGGTGTCGCCACCGGCGCCAATCATATGTGAATGCTCTGTAAGGCTAATCATTTGCATATCACAGCTTGTTCTTCCTGTCGGTTAAATTTCGCGTCTGTAGCACGTCATCTTCGTGGTGTAGCAATTTTAATGGCCAGTAGTGTATGTTAGTGTGACAAGGTTCTGTTTGATTTCTGCTATCAATAAAAAATGCAATAGTATCGAAGGAAATCGACGGAGATCCGAAATGTGAAATAATTTGGGTGAAGGTCACGGTTAAAGGAGGCTCAGACGTGGTAACTGGATGTCTCTATAGGCCCCCTGGCTCAGCAGTTGTTGTGGCTGAGCACCGGAAGGATAATTTGCAAAATATTTCGAGTAGATTTCCCCACCATTTTATAGTTATGGGTGGAGATTTTAATTTGCCGGATATAGACTGGGAAACCCAAACGTTCATAACGGGTGGCAGGGACAAAGAATCCAGTGAAATTTTTTTGAGTGCTTTATCTGAAAACTACCTTGAGCAGTTAAACAGAGAACCGACTCGTGGCGATAACATATTAGACCTTCTGGTGACAAACAGACCCGAACTATTTGAAACAGTTAACGCAGAACAGGGATCATCAATCATAAAGCTGTTACTGCATCGATGATTTCAGCTGTAAATAGAAATATTAAAAAAGGTAGGAATATTTTCCTGTTTAGCAAAAGTGACAAAAAGCAGATTTCAGAGTACCTGACGGCTGAACACAAAAGTTTTGTCTCAAGTACAGATAGTGTTGAGGATCAGTGGACAAAGTTCAAAATCATCGTACAATATGCGTTAGATGAGTATGTGCCAAGCAAGATCGTAAGAGATGGAAAAGAGCCACAGTGGTACAACAACCGAGTTAGAAAACTGCTGCGGAAACAAAGGGAACTTCACAGCAAACATAAACATACTCAAAGCCTTGCAGACAAACAAAAATCACGTAAAGCGAAATGTAGTGTGAGGAGGGCTATGCGAGAGGCGTTCAATAAAGAATTCGAAAGTAAAGTTCTATGTACTGACTTGGCATAAAATCCTAAAAAGTTTTGCTCTTATGTCAAAGCGGTAGGTGGATCAAAACAAAATCTCCAGACACTCTGTGACCAAAATGGTTCTGAAACAGAGGGTGACAGACTAAAGGCCGAAATACTAAACGTCTTTTTCCAAAGCTGTTTCACAGAGGAAGACTGCACTGTAGTTTCTTCTCTAGATTGTCGCACAGATGACAAAATGGTAGATATCGAAATAGACGACAGAGGGATAGAGAAACAATTAAAATCGCTCAAAAGAGGAAAGGCCGCTGGACCTGATGGGATAACAGTTTGATTTTACACAGAGTACGCGAAGGAACTTGCCCCCCTTCTTGTAGCGGTGTACCGTAGGTCTCTAGAAGAGCGCAGCGTTACAAGGGATTGGAAAAGGGCACAGGTCATCCCCGTTTTCAAGAAGGGACGTCGAACTGATGTGCAGAACTATAGACCTATATCTCTGGCGTCGATCAGTTGTAGAATTTTGGAACATGTATTATGTTCGAGTATAATGACTTTTCTGGAGACTAGAAATCTACTCTGTAGGAATCAGCATGGGTTTCGGAAAAGACGGTCGTCTGAAACCCAGCTCGCGGAGCAAAGACGAAAAAAAGAGCTTTAACCTCAAGATCACTATGGAAGAGTTCAGCTTGAAATTTCGCAGAGGAGCGACACGTTCAAAGGGCAAAACATTCGCTACAGAAGGTAAAGAATGTACAGAATCGAATTAATTGTTCATGAAACCAAAAAATTGGATTATATTAAACGATTACTGTCATAAGATAAGGAGAACGATGTCACTAACATATGGATCAAGAGTACTACAAAAATATTAGGGGTTGTATTTCGTTATGAAAAAATGATACAAGGGTTGACTTTACAGAACTGAAATTTGATTAGACTTAATTTTTTTTCGTTATTGAATTATTTTTCTTGTAAGTAATGTTAAATAAAGGTGAATATTGG
Organism: Schistocerca serialis cubense; assembly: GCF_023864345.2. Lineage (NCBI taxonomy): Eukaryota > Metazoa > Arthropoda > Insecta > Orthoptera > Acrididae > Schistocerca > Schistocerca serialis. The sequence goes on from NC_064644.1 coordinate 451,200,293, forward strand.
TATAATTATTACTTTTCATTAATCAAATCTTACCACATTAGCAACGTTAGGATTTAATCAGGGAAAATAACCAGCATGCAAAAGGAAAAGAAAATTTGCTCTTATAAACCGACAGAAAAAAACAACTATAAAAGTAAGTGATTCAGGAAGAGCCATGAGATCCTTGAATAGCATGATCTGATATCAATTTCTTGTACTTTTCAGAGGTCGCTTGGAACAACAGTTTTACAGATAATGACGCAGGGGGTTGATTAAGACAGTTATTTGGAGCCCCTATAGTATGTTTTTTTAAATGTTCTTTCAGGTTCATTGTGAAAATTGTGAAAAGTATTGACTAGTGCCAAATCAAAAAATCACAACTACAACTGAATAGTGAGTTAATGACCATTTGACATAAATTTACACGAAACGGATGAACTGTCAGTCAACACCTCGTCGTTTCAAAGGGTCGCAGGGGCAACAAACACCACAACAGCATACATGCGCTCTGTTCCAGAGCACAGGGCCCTATCTTACTGGCCGGCCGAAGTGGCCGTGCGGTTAAAGGCGCTGCAGTCTGGAACCGCAAGACCGCTACGGTCGCAGGTTCGAATCCTGCCTCGGGCATGGATGTTTGTGATGTCCTTAGGTTAGTTAGGTTTAACTAGTTCTAAGTTCTAGGGGACTAATGACCTCAGCAGTTGAGTCCTATAGTGCTCAGAGCCATTTGAAGCCTATCTTACTGATTATTTCCTATTAAAGGCACCACCACAACTAATGTACTGAAAGGCAAGTCTGCTCTGACAATCGTTCAGAGCAACATTCCTGTATCTTCTGGTATGATGCCACGTCAGCCACCTCTGAAATTTAGTTCCCGCAACCTGAATACGAATACGCGCCACGCTTTCGCACCAACGTCCCAGCATTTGCCAGCGTACCCGCACCAGTCGTGGTACGTGGGTAGTTCAAGCACTGATTTATATGGGGCAGTTAACTGAAAACGAGACAGATGGAAGAAAAGAAAGTAAACTATTTATTACTACTAAAGTAATCACTATAGCAGTTAACACATTTATTCCACTGCGAGACAAGACAGCCAAAGCCTTCATGGAAAAATGTTTACTGTTGCCTAAGAAACCATGGCTGTACCCAGTCGTGCATCTCTTCGTCCGAAGCAAACTGACAGCCACAGATGTCTTTCTTCAGGGCTACAAAGAATGGAAATTACACGGAAAGAGTTCGGGACCTTGTGGATAAAGTGTAAGGATTTTTAATCCGAGCAGCACGTCCTTGGATTTCAAATCTTATTTATCCGTCTTGACGTTTATACACGTTGTTTATTACCCGTCTTTCTTTACAGGTTACACTTACTTTGCTCAGAATTTCGTTTCGTGTCCTTTACATTGGCGATCGCATTTTTTATCCCGACATATTCTGTGAAATTGACGTCTTGCATCTGTTATCAAGCCTAACGCCAGGACTGCGTCCCTAGCATCTTTATTTTTTTTTTTAAAGTCAAGCTGATCGTCATCTAGCATAAATCCTCAGGTTCCTTTTCCATTTTTGTTAATAATATTGTTGTCAGCAACTTTGACTGGTCGACCTGTTAAGTCGATTGTACGACAGTTTTTTCACTTGTCTGCCCTTGCTATTTTTGGGATACTGTGGATGAAATTCTTTTCCGGAAGTCTGATGGTACATTTCCAACGTCATAGTCACGACAAGAAAATTTGAATAGTCTTTTGGTTTCCACTCCCCCAATGATCTTCAAAATTCCAAAGAAATGTTATCTGTGCCACTCACATTCTTTTGATCTCAGGTCTTCCAAAACTCTGTTAAACTCTTACTCTAATACTGCATCCCATGTATCTTCCATATTGTTACAGCTGGCAGTCACCAGTGCTGTAGGGTGGCCGTTACTGAGGGCGAACATGCATGTATTGAAAGCTGTGGGATGGATTGTCCAGTACTGTGGCTAGCACTTAGTCAATAATCCTTTCTTAACAAAAACATTCTCGATATGAAACTTCCTGGCAGATTAAAACTGTGCGCCGGACCGAGACTCGAACTCGGGACCTTTACCTTTTGCGGGCAAGTGCTCTACCAACTGAGCTACCCAAGCACGACTCACGCCCTGTCCTCACAGCTTTACTTCTGCTAGTACCTCGTCTCCCACCTTCCCAACTTTACAGAAGCTCTCCTGCGAACCTTGCAGGACTAGCACCCCTGAAAGAAAGGATATTGCGGAGACATGGCTTAGCCACAGCCTGGGGGAGGTTTCCAGAATGAGATTTTCACTCTGCAGCGGAGTGTGCGCTGATATGAAACTTCCGGGCAGATTAAAACTGTGCGCCGGACCGAGACTCGAACTCGGGACCTTTGCCTTTCGCGGGCAAGTGCTCTACCAACTGAGCTACCCAAGCACGCGCCGAACAGGCAGCGAGTGAAACCGCAGAAGCATGCGTGTAGTACTATTGTGCATCGACGAAGCCCTTCATTGGTAACGTAGAATATTTTTATTTATAAAATAATGTGAACAATGGCCATCACTAGAATCAACCGATAAGGAAAAAGCGCGCTACCCAGTTCTGAAGGGAAGAGAGGGTTGGGTTGGTTAGTTTGGGGGAAGAGACCAAACAGTGTGGTCATGTGTCTCATCGGATTAGAGAAGGTCGTGGAAGGAAGTCGGTCGCGCCCTTTCAGAGGAACCATACCGGCATTTGCCTGGAGCGATTTAGGGAAATCACGGAAAACCTAAATCAGGATGGCCGGACGCGGGATTGAACCGTCGTCCTCCAGAATGCGATTCCAGTGTGCTAACCACTGCGCCACCTCATTCAGTGGAGGGAGGAGACTTACTCTACATATTATAGTAAGAGATTCGTAATCTTGTCACTGGTGCGTAACATCGTGTAAGCTGTGCCTTCAATTATTTAGTTAAAGTGTTGTAAAATTTCCTTTTTGAAGAGAACAAAGACATCGCAGAGATTCAAAAGTGAGCATGTACAGTCATATCGGATGTGGATGACGGTTCTCATATGTTGTTAGGATGAAACAGACTATGGTTACTGTGCCGGTAACTCTCCGATATATATTACGCAGAAGTCGTTCAGAATGGCGAGTATAACAACATACTGAATAATGAGTGATTTAGATTGTTTACAACCAGACTACATCCCGGAGTTAGTTAAAGTTTGTCGTGAGTTCGATGTAACTACTGACTCCTAGCACGAATGGTGCATGTGTAACTGCAGCTCAGCTCTAAGTTGCTCAACAGTGCACCACAGACTTGTAGTTACAAACATCAACGAACTTGGAAGCAGTTTTGGGACGTGATTGTTCTTAAAATACCAGTAAACCCCTGAGTCTTTAAAGAATCGAACTCACGTTTAAAAAATTACTTTCAACGTCTGATTACTTTACAAATGAATTAATGTATTCAATATTTCCCTTCAAGCAAGTAGGCGACAAAAAGTTTAGGAAAGATTTTTAAATTACACTTAAAGTTTGTTGGAAGCCGATTAGTGCTCTTATTATGAAGCACTGGATGAATATAAGCTGGGTAAGTAGCTCTTTATTTTAAGTTAAAGGTAGTATTTTACGCATTTCAATATTTGCGACGTCATATCTCCTCAACTATAAGTCGTACAGTGATATACTTCTGCAGGTATTTTAAGTGATATGCATAGGTACTTTACGCAAACTGTGTTGTGAATATAGTAAGATGTAAAGAAGTAATAAATTAATACGCCATGCCAGCTGCTGAAATTTAATGTAACAACAGCGAAAATGTACTAAACGATAAACATTTTTCCTTTCATCATTTTACGAGCGCCGTCACCGATGAAATGTTTCGTACAGTTTTGAAATTATGCGTCAGCTTTGTTCCAAGTCGTTAAGTGATTTGATTGTCAGATACTGGCTGAGTGAAGTCCGTTTATTTCCACGTCGTCAGTTACGTGGCCTCAAGACAACTATGCAGTTTCTAACTGTAAATATTGTCTTATGGTGTTAAACTTTCAACATAAGATTATTCCCGTCAGTGAGTAGATTATAACAGCACTTTTTTTAAATTCGGTCAAGAATTATACGAAATATTGATATTGGGATTTTTGTTGCAACTACACTGCAACGGTATATAGTGTTCCGGGATAGCGGTTAAGTAATACAGATAAGTCATTTATTCTGTAATGCGTTAATTTCAAGTATTCGAAAACCTAATCCCGAAGAGTATAATGAACTTTCAGCTGTTTCAAAGTAGTAAATATGATGCATTCTAGGGACCTGTGCATTGCCGCCATAGGTTTTTACAGATTTTTTTCGCTGTTGCACATTGGTGTATGCGATCTAGGGCGGATTGCATAGTCCTTATTGAGGTGAGTGAAACCGTCTTTCGCAGCATTACAGATACAACATACAAGAACCGCGCCGCCGTTAATCAATATCCCAGTTCTCCCAATATGACATTTGCTCTCCCTTATGCGTTGCCTATGTCGGATCAAGTTTTGGCTGCAAAAGAAATGGTTATTAAATTCGATACATCAGCTTTAACGCATTTTAAGGCTAACATTTTCTGCGATTTATGGAGACTTCCTTGATAAGCAGTGAATGAATGTCGCATTACGATAAGTTTCGTTTCTCCACGAAGCCCTTTCAAACGTGTAAGTAGGAAGTAATGCAGTATGAATTCAGAAACGGGACGAATCAACAACATGAGCAGTCAGAATGAGTGCAGAATTTCCCGTTAGAAAGCGTGGGCCCGTGTGCTCGTGCAAAGAACAATAGCGTCGCAGGCGCAGACGCTATCGATTATGCAGCGCTGATTACTGCTTCTGTGCTGCGGCCAATCACACTGCACACATCCGGGCAGATGTCAGTCCACAGTCGAGGAAATTGCAAATCAACAAACCCATCTGCTTGCTATTCCACGTAATTATGTCACATGTGGATCAACTGAACTATTGATTTTTGATTCCCCGTTGCCTTTAACCTTTCACATTACACGGTCGTTTGAATATTAGTCACTTCTACCGTAGAAACTCGCCAGTGGAATCGAGTTGTTGACAGTATCATCACATTTCAAAACAGATACCCTTAAGACACTTGTTTTACACTGGAAATGTGGCATACAACTTAGATGATCCGTATCGCGCAGAGAAGAACATTACCGGTACGTCATTTTAATTTGTATCCTATACACGTGGAAACGACTTAATGTTAATCTTCTACCAGTGGCACTTCGCTTAAGATATGTTAATACAACCGTATAAATGGCACCTGGTGTTTTCATGTGTTTACGTAGATAGAGAGGGGCGAGGGTTATTTCAAAAGTCCTGCACAGTGTGCATGCACGACCATTACGCTGGCGCGATTGAAATTCATGTCAATAGTGAGGGAGACGGGCGTGACGGTCGTATATGTGTTTGCTGGTTCACGTGGCTGTATCGTGAGTAATTCAATATTAAAACGTGAGCCGAAAGCGGGTCGGGTAGGATTACACATAGTGACCAGCGTCCACGTTATGGAGCAGAAGGGGAACAATTTCTGAAAATAATTATGCAGTTGATGGACCCTGGATACGAGATTTTGTGCCAGAACTGAAGTCTCGGTCATTACAGTGGAAATGTTCCGGCTGTCCACGCCTGATAAAATTCTACCACAACAATCAAAGTCGAAATGGATGATGACCTTTGTGTATGACATGAACGGAGTCACAACTACAGAATACCCCAGAGGACGGCCGGCCGGGGTGGCCGAGCGGTTCTAGGCGCTACAGTCTGGAACCGCGTGACGCTACGGTCGCAGGTTCGAATCCTACCTCGGGCATGGATGTGTGTGATGTCCTTAGGTTAGTTAGTTTTAAGTAGTTTTAAGTTCTAGGGGACTGATGACCTCAGAAGTTAAGTCCCATAGTGCTCAGAGCCATTTGATTGCCACTTCTAAGCCGGTGATCCAAATAGTTGCAGACATTTTGTATAGGATTATGATCACATTGTTTAGCGGGCTTCTCGAGGTTAGATAAGGTGTCTGAGTGTTCGACAGACCTGGAACATTTGCGTGCAGCTATATTAACACTGTTGTAGTAACCTTGAAAGACGAGAATGTCCACAGCATAATCATGAAGATGCAGGGGAAATAGCAATACTTGGTCGCAGTGATTGTTTAAATAAACATCCTTGTTGATGTTCATGGTAACGTGATCCACGGGTCCAAGTCATGGTACAAAAAGCAGCCCCAAAACATCATCGAACCTTCTCCAGCCTGAACTACCCTCCGAATTATTCGAAAATACCTAAAACTGCGACTAGACGAACCACACACCTAGCCTCCACACACGTACTGTCCTTTTTCTGGTTGATTTACCCCAATGAAAATGTGGATATTATCATGTTGCTGCATGAAATAGCCGACGTACCTGATCCCAAATGACTGTTTCATGGAGTTCTCTTCGCAATGTTCGCTCGAAAACTTTTTGAGATGCATTCACCGCAAACAGCAATTTCTGTATGGGCTTAGACTGATATTCATTTACAAGGCGTGACACTGGTCTTCTGTTCCGCCCACTCCTTCTACACCGTGTTACGTGACTACCAGTGGTACGTTATTCCCTGTAGACACACTGGAATATCCGTGTTGACATACCAAAAAATTCGGCTGATAGGACGATACATTGACGGCCTCCTTTCTTCTCAAGTAGAATGATTGCGACATTACACTGAGGTCAGAAAAGTCATGGGACAGCGATATGATCATATACAGATGATGGTAATATCACGTAAACAGGGAATAAACGGGCAGTGCGTTGGCATTTGTACTCAGGTCATTCATGTGACAAAGTTTCCGACGTACTTACGGCCGTGCGACGGGAAATAGGCTTTGAACTCGGAAGGGTAGTTGGAGCTAGACACGTGGGACATTCCATTTCGGAAATCGTTAGGGAATTCAGTGTTCCGAGGTCCACAGTATCAAGAGCGTGCCGAGAATACCAAATTTCAGGCATTACCTTTCACTATGTAGTGTCCGACGGTCTTCACTTAACGACCGAGAGGAGAGGAGTTTGCGTGGAGTCGTCAGTGGTAACAGGCAAGTAGCACTGTACGAAATAACCGCAGAAATCATGTAGGACGTACAATGGACGTATTCGTGACGACAGTGCGGCGCAGTTTGGCGTCAATGGGCAACGGCAGAAGACGACCAACGCGAGTACCTTTGCTAACAGCACGAAATCGCCAGCAGCGTCACACCTGGGCTCGTGCCTATATCGACTGGACCTTTGGAAAACCGTGGCCTTGTCGGGTGAGAACCGACTACAGTGAGTAAGAGTTGACGGTAGGTTTCGAGTGTAGCAGAGACCCCACGAAGCCATGGACCCAGTTTGTCAACAAGGCACTGTACAAATTGATGGTGGCTCCATAGTGGTGTCTTCTATGGTTATATGGAATGGTTCCCTGGTCTAACTGAACCGATATTTGGCTGCAAATGGTTATGTTCGGCTACTTGGAGACCATTTGCAGCCGTTCATGGATTTCATGTTCCTAAACAACGAAGGAATTTTTGTGGGTGGCAATGGGCCATGTTACCAGGCCACAATTGTTAGCGATTGGTTTGAAGAACATGCTGGACAATTAGAGCGAATGATTTGGCTACCCATATCACCAGACATAAATCCCATCGAACATTTACGGGACGTAATGAAGAATTCAGTTCGTGCACAAAATCCTGCCCCGGCAACACTTTCACAGTTATTGATTTCTGCAAAGACAGCATGGCTCAGTATTTCTGCAGCGGACCTCCAAAAACTTGTAGAGTTCTAGCCACGTCGATTTGCTGAACTAAGCCGGGCGAAAGAGGTCCACTATCATTGATTTAGAAAAAATACAAATATTAGATTATTCCAGAATGAATTTTCACTGTGCTGTGGACTGTGCGCTGATATGAAACTTCCTGACAGATTAAAACTGCGTACCAGACCAAGATTCGAACCTGAAATCCTTGCCTTTTGAGGCAAGTGTTCTCCCAACTGAGCTACCTTGGTCTAGCTCATGCTCTTACTGTGTTGGGATGTTTCTTAGGTAGATGATACTGTATATAAACACACATACACACACACACACACACACACACACACACACACACACACACTCTTGGTAATAAGTTAGCAACCAATAATTCATCTGAACTTATCATGATCTTTGATGGTATTTTAAAGTTTTTTTTTATTTTCTCGGAATTTTAGTATTTTTCATTACAATCGAGAGTTTACTTCTGTTTGCACTGCCAAGTTCCTTTAGAAAGTCTGTAAAACATGCATTTCTTTTTTCGTTGAATTGGAATATTTTTCTTTTTACTCAATAAATATTTCTGAAAATAATGTAAGGTTGTTGCTTATTAGGCTTCCATATAGTTTTACACTGAGCCGACAAGAGTTCTCTTCTGTAACTTCTGCAATTTCTAGAGTTACCTTTTGTAAGTAAAGAAGTAAAGGTACGTAATGTTTCGCGTTCTGACCCTAGATGGGTCAGTCAGGCCTGACTGGCCGCAGTGTTATCCTGAAAATGGCGTCACCGGATGCATTATGAAGGGGCATGTGGCCATCATACCGTGCTCCTGGTCGTTGTCCAATTTCTCGAACTTGGAACCTCTGCTAATTGGTTGAGTATCTCCTCAGTTAGCCTGACTACACTGAGTGCATAATCCACCATCCCTCATTCCAACGAACTATCTCTGGCAGCATTGGGAACCCAACATGTGTGCACCACATGGCAGTCATCTGTGCTGGCTACTTAACCATTGACTCAGAAAAACAAAAGTATTGATGATCCAATACTTAAGGAATGACAGAAAATTTCTATTACGTGTTGCAACTTCTTGTGAAAACGACACCTTCCTGCTCGTATCCGGATCAGACGGTTGTGGCTTCTAAGGATTTCCGTCATTACTACTGCAAGACTACATTGGCCTGGCAGTTTGGTTTGAAAGGCTGCAAGTTATTGTAAGTTTACATTCTGACAGCAGTCACTCTATCTTGTAAGCCCTCCACGTGTCTACCTGGCCTTGTGTCAGCTAAATTTACTCCGCCCTCTGACAGTTTTTGTTGTTGATAGCCTGCACAGGAGATTAACACTTTTATCAGAATCTTAAATAAAACGTAATGCTGTAGTAATTTAATTAAATGGTAGCCATATCATTACGATAGTCAGTTACTGATGAGTGATTAATATACCAAATCAGGATTAGTCTTTTATAAGAAATGGCAAGCGTTTATTGATCACAAAATCGGACAAACAACGCAAGAGTGAGGACAAATAAATCATGAACTGTTGGCAACGCAAATAAGAGCAACATGTAATTAGTGGCGTTTGGTTGTCGAAAACTAAGATTTCTGTTTAATCTATTTACCCTGGTTCAAAACATGGATAACGCAATCTGAAACTATCTAACGCTGACTACATTGGTGCAGCTGAGAACAAGTTGCGAGACTGTGACTCTGTTTGCCCTAACAAGTCGGAGCAGCAATGCTATGCCTCTTTCTTGACACATAGCACGGTCTCAGGTGACGATCATACTGCAAGCCGGCACCTGTAATTCGTTGTCGTCGGCACGTAATATGCAAAGTCACAGGCAGGTGATCTGTTAAATGAATCGTAATTACTCTCTGATGGAGCCCTGAAATCTCGGCAGATTTCAGCGTGTAATTCTTCTGTTTGCTGGTCACACCATGGATCAATTTGACTCTCTTATACGGTTGTGTGCACAAGGAGATCAAATATCAAGGCGACGGACCTGATAAGAATAAGATCGTCCTTTGCACAGCGAGTTGTCTGAGATGACTGAGGTCTAAACTGTTGGTACAGGTAAGACCTCACCACAAGCTCCCCAGCCAGGATCAGTGCCAGTGCAAAGTCACATTCAGGACAAGTGTCCCAAGTGCAATGCACAAAAGTCAAGAATAGAATCTTCTCTCCAAACCAGTCTGAATCAGAAGCCGCTTTCTCCACTCGTCCCTTTCCATAAAACCTCAGTAAACACGAAAAATGTGCCCATGCAACCACCAACACAAAGTTTTCGTGACAATCACAAGACTCCATTAGCGCCACGTCTCCCCTCCATCTCGTCTGCTCTACCTCCCAGCCAATCTTTACCACAGTTAATAACATTCTTTTCCTTGCTGGAGAAGCAGACAATCCCTGACTCGTAAATTTCTACGCAGTGAGGAGAAGACGCTACCGAATTGTTTTTCCCAAGGCCACTGTAGGCAGCATGTTCTGAGTTTTCCTTTAGGTTTAAAGCGAACAACACATTTTCAGAGAGATCATTATTTCGACAGGGAGAACGTTACAGCATGCCCAACCAGGACCTCAGCTAAACTAAAAGAAGTGCTTTTGTGTCCCAACATAGACCATTTCAGACCCATCATAAATGTTCCGTTCTATCCTAAAATTCTACCGAAGGCCTCAGGCTTCCCAAAAACCTCTACAGGGAGAGGGACGACACGACCCGACGGCTTCATCTATAGCAGGTGGTCCAAGGTGAACACATAAAGTCGCCGATTGTTATGTATTTCAGCTCTTCATACAACAGGCATTTACGACGCTGTCAAAACGCCTTGGCCAGGCGACCCACTTCTCTCATGAGCCCCTGTTCCTGCTGTTGTCAGAAACACCTAACAGGTAGATCCAGGTAGGTAGTTTTTCGCCTCTTTGGCTGAAATCATAGTCTGTACACCAGTGTGAGAAATTTTTAGGATCAGTGTTCCGTCCCTGGTAAATGCTTTGAGATGTTCCTATCCCTAACAGCTGCATGGTGATTCCAAGTCCCAGATGTCCACTGCAAAGACGATAAAACAAATATTGTAAACTTTTCACGAAAACAGTATATTTACGAAAAACTGACTACACTGATTTAAAAAATTTCCTTCTCAAGTAATGTGTACTTTAGGTATTGTGTTCAGTTGTTGTGTGTACTTGCATCTTCACCCGGACCGTTATAAATGATAACAATGTCATCTAATATCTACAGTAGAACAGTACTTTCTGTGGGTGAGCAGACTTCTGCTGAAAATAATTTCATTCCAGACTGTTGACGAATATGTCTACTAGGTGCCCCGATAAACAGTTCCCCATGCCTAGACCCCATTTTTGCACACATATACAATTGTTAAAGGAGAAGTACTTGCAGGGAGTGACGATCCTAAGGAGAGATATTATTCCACCCGGGATCGAGTTCAATATCAGCTTCTTCAAAACGAACTACGTACTGGAAGTCGCTTTGCTAATTCCGGGGTCTTCGAATCGGCATGCGCGCAATGCTCTCGTACGTAGTTCGGACAGACGGGACGTGGGGTTTAAAAGCGTTTTCGTGATCAATAAATTACTAGAAGGGGATCTGTGAAAAACAATTCCTCGTTTGCGGAGCCTCTAAAGGTTAGCGGATACACCGAACCAACAATAGATTATTTGGAAACCCTATGGGTATAATGTTACCTCTACAAGACGAATTTAAGGTAATAAAATTTTTGAAGCATTCGGAAGATTTCAGTCTCAACAAGGACCTTGGCACTAAGGACAAAATTTTTATGACACTACGATGACGGCTTTACAAAAATTTAATCAGCCGATTACTCTACCGCTAAGGACCACCAGCAGGATTTCTGTTTGTTACCCGCCTTTACTTTTCAGTTTCGTAACTGTTTTAACTACCTCTGAGGCATTATTTGATGGTTATTAGTTTAAATGAAGCATGTACTAGTGTCTATATCCTATACCATTGCTCTTAATTAGCCTTTACTATCTAAATGATGGGCGCATACCAGGCACAACTAGCGCTTACAGTTAGCCGTTCATTCTCGTTAGACCAGTACGCGGCTTACTATCGAAGCCAACACGCTGCATAGCGCAGCTATTGTTTGTGGTTATGCCAAGTGCCTGTTCACCACAAGCCTATGCACGTACCTATATTCTCCATGATTTGGTGAGTGGGACTGTCTAATAACTCCCGGTTAGATTCTTCGCTCCCGTAGATACAGAAAGTCCATTAAACAGCTATCTGTTTTACAAGGTATTTTTATAAAAATTCATTTACCTATCACATATTCCGTTTTATATTTGACGATTTCGGTCACACAGTATTCAGTATTGAATTTTTCTAGAGCTGTTTACGCTCTCTAAGGTAGGTTCTTTTTTAAGTCAGTAGTTGATTAGCAGTGGTTGAATAGGCTCATGGTCACAACTTAATGTACACTACTGGCCACTAAAATTGCTACACCAAGAAGAAATGCAGATGATTCATTGGACAAATGTATTATACTAGAATTGATGTGTGATTACATTTTCACGCAATTTGGGTGCATAGATCCTGAGAAATCAGACGCAGAACAACCACGTCTGGCCGTAATAACGGCCTTAATACGCCTGCGCATTGAGTCAAACAGAGCTTGGATGGCGTGTACAGCTACAGCTGCCCATGCAGCTTCAATACGATACCACAGTTCATCAAGAGTAGTGACTGGCGTATTGTGGCTAGCCAGTTGCTCGGCCACCATTGACCAGACGTTTTCAGTTGGTGAGAGATCTGGAGAATGTGCTGGCCAGGGCAGCAATCGAACATTTTCTGTATCCAGAAAGGCCCGTACAGGTCCTGCAACATGCGGTAGAGCATTATCTTGCTGAAATGTAGGGTTTCGCCGGGATCGAATGAAGGGTAGAGCCACGGGTCGTAACACATCTGAAATGTAACGCCCACTGTTCAAAGTGCCGTCAATGCGAACAAGAGGTTACCGAGACGTGTAACCAATGGCACCCCATACCATTAGGCCGGGTGATGCGCCAGTATGGCGATGACGAATACACGCTTCCAATGTGCGTTCACCACGATGTCGCCAAACAAGGATGCGACCATCATGATGCTGTAAACAGAACCTGGATTCATCCGAAAAAATTACGTCGTTGAGTACACCGTCGCAGGCTCTTCTGTCTGTGATGCAGCGTCAAGGGTAACCGCAGCCATGGTCTCCGAGCTGATAGTCCATGCTGCTGCAAACGTCGTCGAACTGTTCGTGCAGATGGTTGTTGTCTTGCAAACGTCCCCATCTGTTGCCCAGCGATCGAGACGTGGCTGCACGATCCGTTACAGCCATGCGGATAAGATGCCTGTCATCTCTACTGCTAGTCATACGAGGCCGTTGGGATCCAGCAGGGCGTTCCGTATTACCCTCCTGAACCCACACATTCCATATTCTGCTAACAGTCATTGGATTTCGACCAACGCGAGCAGCAATGTCGCGATACGATAAACCGCAATCGCGGTACGCTACAACCCGACCTTTATCAAAGTCGGAAACGTGGTGCTACGCATTTCCCTTCTTACACGAGGCATCATAACAAAGTTTCACCAGGCAACGCCGGTCAACTGCTGTTTGTGTATGAGAAATCAGTTAGAAACTTTCCTCATGTCAGCACGTTGTAGGTTTCGCCACCGGGGCCAACCTTGTGTGAATGCTCTGAGAAGTTAATCATTTGCGTATCACAGCATCTTCTTCCTGTCGGTTAAATTTCGCGTCTGTACCACGTTTATAGAAATTCTGAAGATGCGCCACTAGCGAAAAACGCGCCAATTTTAACAGAGACTAACTTTATACACGGAAAAAGTGTCTGGGTAATTTGCGTGATTTAAGTGAACCAGCCTCATGACATTGACACAGTTTGTAACTTTCATACTTGACTTATTGAGTTGAACCGTTAATCAGGTTATATCTCTGAATGAGGTGGAGATTGGCCGCCAGACCTCGTCCATTCACCCTGTGAATGAACGGGTGGCCGCTCCTTCAGCATTGTCCGAGCAGGAGGGTGTCAACCAAAGGCTTCGTCGACTCTTTGACGGTATTGACTACAGATTTCTAGACCTATGTTATCGTGTGGGGATTTGAATGACTCCTCATGATAGGTCAAGAGTGCACTACACGAAGGAAGCAGCTACTCGGGTATCAGAGGACATGTGGAGTAGTTTAAGGTACTCTGATGAACACTCGCCAGTCTATATGCAGCAACGGATGTCAAATGGTGTTCAGATTAAAGAAACTTCGACTGTTACAATTTTATCAGTAAATTGTAGAAGAATTCGTAATGAATTTCACGAATTTATTGCCCTCCAGGAAAGTTCTAGCACTCAAATTATTCTTGGGAGTGAGAGCTGGTTGAACCCCGAAGTGGAAAGCTCTGAGATATTTAGCGAGTCGTGGAGCGTATATCAAAAAGACAGATTAGAGGCCATAGGAAGGGGTGTGTTCATTGCTGTTGATAAATATATTCTAGACCTATTGAGGTCGAAGTCGAGTGTGGCAGTGAAGTCATCAGTCGCGTGTAACAGGCGTAGGTGACGCTGTGAGGCATCTAGAGTAATTTGAAGAAAGTCCATGGTCACTAGTGCGTTAATATCTGCCGAGTATAGACTTGGAAGTCTATGGATTCATTGTTGGTGGTGGTGGCGCTGGGGGAGGGGGGGTACAGACAGACAGTCATGAGAAATATTTTTGAACAAGTTTTTCTGAAAATTGCCTTGTGTAGAAAGCTCGGCAGTCCACACTCAATGGAAATATCTTAGACCTTTTAGCTACATATAGGCTGGACCGTATCGGCACTGTCGGCAGAGAAACGACAAACAGCGATCATGATGTCATTATAGCAACTATGATTACGAAAGTTAAGAAATCAGTCCCATAGGCCAGGAGTGTGTTCCTGCTAGATAGAGCAGATAATAGTTTTTAATATAGACAGTGAACTGGCGTCACTTAGTTCCAATAAGATCAATGTAGAGTAATTAAGGGCAAAGTTGTAGCAGACTGTAAATCGTGGTCTGGAGAGTTATGTGCCTAGTGGATAAAGAATGGAGAAGACCCACCACGGTTTAATAAAGAAATTCGGCCGATGCTAAGCCGATGCTGTTGTACTCCCGGTTCAAAAGGGAACGGACAAGCGAAGCTCAGCAGAGATTCGTGCGTCTGCGAAAAAATCTATGTGCGAAGTACACAACAACTACCACCGTAACACCTTAGGTAAACACCTTAGGTAAACACCTGGCAGAGAAAAATCTGCCAGTATGTAAAATCGCTAAGCGGATCTGAGGCTCCCACTCAGTCCCTTGTTCACCAGTTTGGTGTGGCTGTTGAAAATAGCAAAACGAAAGCCGAAGTTCTAAATTTCACGTCCAAGAAATCGTTCACACCGGAGAATCGTACAAACATACCGTCATTTGACCATCGGACAGACTCCCTATGGACGTCAAATTAATAAACATAAGTGGCGTAGAGCAACAACTTGAGGATTGAAAGCAAATAAATCACCAAGTACGGAAGCAATCCCAGTTCGATTTTACAAAGGGCACTCTTCAGCATTGGCCCCTTACCTAGCTTGCATTTATAGTGAATCTCTCGCCCACCACAAAGTCTCAAGCGACTGTAAAAAAGTGCAGGTGACTACATTATACAATAAAGGTAAAAGAACAGGCCGGCAAAATTACAGGCCAATACCCTTAACTACTGTTTGCTGCACAATAATGAACTTTCTTGAGACCGAGAAGCTTATGTCCACGAATCAATATGGTCTTAGAAACATCGCTCTTGCAAAACTCAGCTTGCCCTTTTCACACATGATATACTGGGAGCACTGGGTGAAGGGCAACAGGCAGATTCCATACTTCTTGATTTCCGGACACGGTGGGGCACTGCAGGCTGTTAACGAAGGTGCGAGAATAGGGAATAAGTTGACAGATATTTGAGTGGGTGGAAGACTTCTTAAATAACGAAGTCAAGTGTGTTGTCCTCGACGGCGAGTGTTCCATCAGAGACAAGTGTATCGTCAGGAGTGTCCCATGGAAATGTGATAGGACCGCTGTTTTTCTCTGTATACATAAAGGATTTGACGGACAGGGTGGGCAGCAAACTGCGGTTGTTTGCTGATGATGCCGTGGTTTACGGTAGGTTGTCGAAGTTGAGTGGCTATAGGAAGGTACAAGACGGCTTAGACAAAATTTCTAGTTGGTGTGATGAATTGCAACTAGCCCTAAGTGTGAAAAAATGTAAGTTAATGAGGATGTGTAGGAAGAACAAATCTGGAATGTTCAGGTACAGCATTACTAGTGCCGAGCTTGACACACAAGTCGTTTAAATGGTTCAAATGCCTCTGAGCACTATGGGACTTAACATCTGAGGTCATCAGTTCCCTAGTGATGGTGGAAAAAACATGTGTATGTACAGAGTGTGCTGTTTTACGATATATGGACATGTGTGCTAGCACTACTTAGCAGCGTTATGAATGTATATTGCCATTAATGATTCTTTTACACATGGCAATGGTTGACTTACAGTAGCTATTGTACGAGGTGGTACTGGAGTTCCTAACGTGCCTGGCCTTGAAAGTTTTGTAGACAGAGACATTATAGCCTACCGTACCTATCATATTGGTGAACTGGCAAATAAAGACATTGGAAAATCTGTGTATATGTCCCCATCCCCATTGTCATTGTATACTCGTAATAAGAGAAAAATATCTGTAAATGAGTCTGTATTTATTTGGATTAAAGGCAAAGGTGTAGGTGAATATGTAAAATTTGTTGGAGACTGTACTTTGTATTTTCATAAATAAACTGATCTGTAGCGTAGCTGAGAACCGGACAAGGGTACATCACGAACCGGGGGCTCAAGGAGGCAACAGCATGTTCCATGTTAAAGTTCTTATCAGTTTGGACTTTGGACCCGCGCGATCTCTCTCGCACTTCAACCTAACTACCCTAAGGACACCACACACATCCATGCCCGAGGCAGAATTCGAACTTGCGACCGTAGCAGTCGCGCGGTCTGGACTGAAGCGCCTAGAACCGCTTGTCCACCGCGGCCGGCCGTCGTTTAAATATTTGGGCGTAACGTTGCAAAGCGATATTAGGTGTAACGAGCATGTGAGAACTTTGGTAGGGAAGGTTTATTGGGAGAAAGGAAAGAGTAGTTAACCTGTAAAGGAGACCGCATGTAGGACGATGGTACGACCTATTCTTGAGTACTGCTCGAGTGTATGGAATCTGTACGAGGTCGGATTGAAGGAAGACTTCGAAGCAGTTCAGAGGCAGGCTGATGATTTGCTACCGGTAGGTTCAAACAACACGTAGGTGTAACGGAGATGCTTTGGGAACTGAAATGGGAATCCCTTGATGGAAGGTGACGTTCTATTCGAGAAACACTACTGAGAAAATTTAGAGAACCGGCATTTGAAGCTGACTGCCGAACGATTCTACTGCTGCCAACGTACATTTTATGTAAGGACTACGAAGATAAGATACGAGAAACTGAGGCTCATACCCAGGCATATAGATAGTTGTTTTTCCCTCGCTCTATTTACTAGTGGAACAGGAAAAGAAATGACAAGTAGTGGTGCAGTGGGGTTCAAAAATGGTTCAAATGGCTCTGAGCACTATGGGACTCAACTGCTGAGGTCATTAGTCCCCTAGAACTTAGAACTAGTTAAACCTAACTAACCTAAGGACATCACAAACATCCATGCCCGAGGCAGGATTCGAACCTGCGACCGTAGCGGTCTTGCGGTTCCAGACTGCAGCGCCTTTAACCGCACGGCCACTTCGGCCGGCTAGTGGTGCAGTGTACCCTCCGCCACGCACCGTACGATGGCTGCAGAGTATCTATGTAGATGTAGATATAGATGTAGATGACAGCAATTTAAATTTTCAAATTCGTTCAATAATCGTATGCAGTACTGCATACCAAATTTTCGTTGCCCCTGGAAGCTGTGCACCGTTTTAGCCATTTAGTTAATGTAGACAGGATTCATTTCTGATCGTATACGATATTACTACAGAATACCAGAGGGAAGAATCCAACAACGCCAGACTTCATAAAGCACATTAGCAAAAGCAATATTCTCTTCCATCTTTCTCGCATAATCTCTTTCTCTAAATGATTTTACTGTTTATAGATACCCCGGCAACTCACTTAACAGATGGCCGCAGGCACGTGTGTTTAGCTCACCCTCCGACAGAAAGTGCTCAATAGTATCGCGTGCACTGTTTGACACTATCTGGGTATACTGCGTTCATCGTAAGAATAAATGTGATGTGAACATTGCTCCATGTATTCTTCCGCGTTTGCTGGAGCATAAGCCAAGCTATCCTGAGTAAAGTACGATACTAACTACATGTTTTATGCTGTGCATTACGTGCACGTCGACTCAACTATGATAAGGGGCAACAACTTTGCCGACGCATTTAACGTGGACAGCACTGACCAGCCAAGTGCTCCAACTAACCAGCAGTGCCGTGAACAGTTGGAGATAAGACGTAAAAACAGGAGCAAAGAAACGCAATAGCGTCTATGTCATTTAATTTATGAATAGAATGAAGTAATACATGACACAACTTCAGCAACACTCTTCTTACAAGGGAACCTCCCCATCGCACCCCCCTCAGATTAAGTTATAAGTTGGCACAGTGGATAGGCCTTGATAAACTGAACACAGATCAATTGAAAAACAGGAAGAAGTTGTGTGGAAATGTGAAAAAATAAACAAAATATACAAACTGAGTAGTCCATGGGCCACATAAGCAATATCATGGACAATATGAGCTCAGGAGCGCCGTGGTCCGGTGGTTGCGTGAGCAGCTGCTGAACGAGAGGTCCTTGGTTCAAGTCTTCCCTCGAGTGAAAATTTTACTTTATTTATTTTTGCATAGTTATTATCTGTCCGTTCGTTCATTGACGTCTCTGTTCGCTGTAATAAGTTTAGTTTCTGTGTTTTGCGACCGCATAGCAAAACCGTGCGATTAGTAGACGAAAGGACGTGCCTCTCCAATGGGAACCGAAAACATTTGATCGCAAGGTCATAGGTCAACCGATTCCTCCACAGGAAAACACGTCTGATATATTCTGTACGACACTGGTGACGGCGTGTGCGTCACATGACAGGAACATGTTGTCGACCCACCAAACTTGTACACTTGGCGAATGGGTAAAAAGATTCTTCTACCTTGCCCGATTTAGGTTTTCTTGTAGATGTGATAATCACTCCCAAAAAAGTGATGAAAACATAAGAGTTTTCACATAAACTGAAAATAAAAAGTTAAGATTTTCACTCGATGGAGGATTTGAATCAAGGACCCTTCCTTCCGCAGCTGCTCACGTTACCACGAGACCACAGCGCTCCTGCATTCTCAGTCCCCTTGATGTTGCATATCTTGGCATGAACTACTCAGTTTGTATATTTGGTTTATTTTTTCACAGTTCCACACAACTTCTTCCTGTTTTCTCAATTGATCTGTGTTCAATTTTCTAAGGCCTATCCACTGTGCCAACTTATAACTAAATCTGAGGGGGGTGCGATGGGGAGGTTCCCTTGTTAGGTGTCCAGAGGGAATACATAAGATGCTCTCGAGCTTAGCTAACACAGCAATGCAATTAAAAACTAGAGTGGTGAAAATTACTAACGTAAACACAGGTTCATGTTTCTGCGTGAGCTATTTGTGATGTAAAAGCGCATTGAAGGGATTTCAGTAAATAGTTAAATACTGTAGCCACTGATGGGTCAAATGTCATCTGGTAATATCTGAACTACTTCTATATCGAACAAAGAGGAATTCATTTCACCACTGGAACTGTCATTTACTACGTTGATAACGAGGTGATGAACAACAGAATCTCCAAAGCCACCCAAAAAACCACATTTTTATCCTCTTTTATGACGTGCCATTCTGCATTTCTCCAGTGTTTGGCAGTGACATGTGACAAAGCTTCGTGCATTAGCTCCAGTTGTTCTTGCTGCTAAAATGTCTTGTTATTTCTCTCAACCAAACTCTTAACTTGGCTCCAGATCATTTCTGTGTGTTCAGATTGTAGTCGTACAAAGGCAACTGTAAAAATGCACCTTTTATACAGTGTCCTAGGTACCGTGAAAATTATTGTTTTCCATGTTTCTTCCACGATTATCACTCTGGCTCCTGTGAAACATCTGCAGTATAAAGCAAAGATGTATCCAAAGAATGAGTATTGGATTTTTCATTTTTCCCCAAAAATTTAATTGCGTAATGTTTTCCTAAATTAAACATTCGTTAACAATATTGTATAAATATCGATACTTAAGAATTTATATTTGCTAGGAAAACTGGAATTTTTCTTGTAATATGTAACAGGAAACAAGGAGAAGCGCTTTTTTTAAAAAAAATTATGATTAATTATATGATAATTGCATATTTTTGATGAATTTCATATTTAAATGCTGTAGGTATTCAAATTGAGCGAAAAAAGTAACCACACCGAAATTAGAACCAGCGCCCCACACCATACTCGATTGTCAGGCCTCAACACTACCGAATACTTAATTAACTTTTCGTAACTGGGATTCAGAGTGATATAAAATTTTTTGAAAGACATCATGTTTACGCCAATAACTGTTAAACTTTTTGTTTCCACTATTGAAATTTCGGCCTTAGGCCATTATGAACTGCAGATGTTTTCGCTTTAAGCCATGTCAACTTTATACACGCTGACACATTTATATGTCGTTGTCATTTGCTGCTATATACATTCATAACGCTGCTAAGTGGTGCTAGCACACATGTCCATATATCGTAAAACAGCACAGTCTGTACATACACATGTTTTTTCCACCATCACTAGTAACTTTTGCACTAAACCACAGCAGTGAACGACTGTTTCAGCCTAAGGCCGAAATTGCAATAATGGAAATAAAAAGTTTAACAGTCACTGGAGTAAACATGATGTTTTTCAAAAAAACTACCGATTACGTTTCGTATCTACTATTTCTCGAAAAACATCAAAGCCAATTTTATCTGTAATCTCGTGAAAAACATTAAGAACTTCTTTCCCGCCATTTTTACAGTGTTCAACGCGCATGTTTCAATACGAAGGAGTGTCAGCCATTTTCACGGTACGTATTAACAGCAAGACCGTCAGAGCAAAAGTAGCGTTTATAGAGACTACGAGAATACAAGACTTTTGAAATGATAAATACAGTGCCTTAGTAATAAGATATCTGATACATAAGTTGGACCTACATCCAAGAGCGTAACAACACCAGTGTACAAGAGCTACGGCTGCTGACGAATCATGGCGTTTATGTTTGTTTACATCAATTTTATCTTACGACGAACAAAGTATAGTACCAGGATGCCATGGAAGTAGTACGTATACTCAATGCCAGGATGCCAAAGCAGAAACACGACACTAAGCGCCTCTAACACTGCATACGTCGCAATCACGCAGGGTACTGGCCTACAAGTCGTGACTTAGTAATGATTTTTTTTCCCGGAAGTCACACATATCTGCAGCTCACAAATCATGCAACGTCCGGTGACGCATATGGATATAGAGTGCACTGGTTACCGTGTAGGTGTCCTCAGCGGTAAAACAATGCTGGAGGGAAATAAGACAAGTGTTCCACAGTTTACAAGTTGAAAATGTTTTATAAATTAACAAACTAGCGACCAGAGTGGGGTACACAACACTAGCACCTCTGCTTCGTAAAGCCCGTAATGTGGACAAAGATATTACATGTTTTACTTATTAAACCCGCTCACTGTACCTTGTGACGTTACCTTCAACAAGATATCGCAAGACCGCACGCTGCCTGTCCTGTGCTCACATACCTCTATACATAGGGTGCTCCACTGTTGCACTGGTACATTTCCACTCCATGCTACGCTGAATTAAAGCCATTGCTGCTGCCAATGGTATTTGGTCTGAACACTGAATTTTTCACTCTACATACCCCAAAATAATCTAGAAACGGAATAATGTATTCTTCCTACCATACTGCGTATGTACAATGAGTAAAATTCCGTTATTAGCTATTCTTTCTGGTGTTAAATTTTAATGGCCTGTACTGGGTAAATGTGGACAGCGTTAAATACGATGAGAGAAACTGTGGAAGCACCACAAATGATAGTCAGGATTTCCCCATAATATTTAGCTGCGACATCTGTATAGGTAATAACTGTTCGTGTTTCATTCACGCAAGTCAGTAAAGGATAGCGAAAGTAAATGCTTTAGACCCCGAATGTCGCATCCACTTTTGCAGATACGTAGTGGCCAGTTTGTAGCGAAGTGACGTTACAGAGACGCTCTCTGGACTCTGTTTCGGTGGCCAGACTTCTATGTCAGTTTTAAGCGCATTAGACGAGTCAGTTTTGGTGTTGTTTAAAGTGTCAATTTCAAGGAACTGACGGAACTTCTATGACCACAGAAAAAATTACTAGTAGACCAGTATGAAATCAAAACAAGATAACTACCAGACAACAGGACCAACCTGAACACAATAGCACGACGGATCCGACGTCTTCCGTAAGACTGTTGTATCCCGAGATTGTTGTTGCCCCAGGAATGTACCTAGGAATAGCCGTTCAGATCGACTTGACGTGAAATGGATTGAACAAAAACAGTTGCAGGCAACCCAGATGAAACACCGACGTTCACTGGAGGAGTCAAGAAGGAATTCATTAATTAATAACGTATCTCACAAAACAGTGATTCGATCGACTAACGAGTATAGATCGTCTGGGATCCTTAGGACGTGGACCTAATAAAACAGATGGAGAAGATCCAAGAAACGTGGTTCCGTTTAGTAATCATTAGAGCATTACAACGAAGCTCATTAAAACGCTAGAAGACAGGCATTCACCTTCACGGAGAAACATACTATTAAAATTCCAGGAGCGCATGTTCCAAGAACGTCACACAGCACGTTACTTCCTTCACATCACTCGCAGTGATCATGACGAAACTATCACAGATACAGAGCTCGTACGGAGATTTAACGTGAGTCGTTCTCCTCACGGACCATTCGCGAATAGAACTAGAGAGGGGGAAATTACAAATGGTTCAAATGGTTCTGAGCACTATGAGACTTAATATCTGAGGTCATCAGTCCCCTAGAACGTAGGACTACTTAAACCTAACTAACCTAAGAACAGCACACACATCCATGCCCGAGGCAGGATTCGAACCTGCGACCGTAGCGGTCACGCGGTTCCAGACTGAAGCGCCTAGAATCGCACGGCCACACTGGCCTTCGGAAAAATTACACTGGTGCACTATATACTCTCCGCCACACACTTTAAGAGAGCTTGTGGAGTGTGGATGAAGACGAATAAGTTACATTTCTTTAAGACCTTTGTATCGAATATCAATTAATCTGTATGCGAGACATCCTGCAGTGTGTGTGATAGCGACGAACCGCAGTATTATGAAGTTACAAAACACTGACACGAATTGTAAGTTGCTCTCCATATTTGTTTCAGTACTCAATTTAGCCCAACTTTACAGAACCTAATATGAATTGAACTGTAACTGATCTGAATGTAGCTTGACTTCGTATTAAATTCGCAACGGAAATAAAACAATTATCTGGCTCTAATCAAAATTTTAGCTTACCTCGCGTCTTGAAAACATTGTTGCCGATTTCTCGAAAGCACAACAAACAGCAAGCAGGCAGTGGCTACGCATGGTTTTTGGTTCTAAATACACATTCAAACTGTTGCATGTGGTAATGCGTAATGATAAACACTCAGGTGGGGAGAGTAACTATTCCTATTAAATAATATGCCAATACAACGATTTTAGAATGAAATATATATTCAGAAAGAGTGAGTAACGCCTCACGTGAACTTTATACATAACATTGGTCTGAACAATACTATGCTTAACAAAGTGAACAATGATTTAACAATGGGACAATGTTAATAGAGAATTTCTATAAAAATCAAACAGCTTAATCAATTAATATGTTAACCCATGATTCAGGGAAGTGAGGTGGTCTTTCTGTCAGCTCTGAGCAAGTTAATTAGCTGACAATAATCATTCCGACAAATAGGAGCGCAGTGCTGTGGTCTTAGTTAAAGCTTCTTCTCTTCAAAAACGGCCACATTATTCAAAATTTATATTTCTTGCACCTTTTTGCCTGGGTCATATTCGTCCTTGCTGTGCATTCTTCATCGAACAGATACAATCAGAAGCCCACACAGCACTACTAAATACGTCCATCACCCAACACACTTCAACTAAGAATGTATCAGACTGCGCAGAGGCAAAGACTGCCACGCAAAAACCAACGATTTTTAACAGTAACGTAATGCACATCGATGACACCAAAAAGTGAATATGATATGACCACCTTGCAGAACTATTTACAGAAGAATGGCGAAATTTGTAGAACCCAACCCTAGTGAAGTCGGTTTAAGTTGCTTGAAGCGTAGGAACATGTGAGGAATACTCACACTTTAACTTATTTTAGAGCGTAGAATGAAGGAAAGAAAAAGCAAAGTTAGAAAAATTGTTTACCCAGTGTTGACTGGAATACACTTCTCGAAATTCTGAAGTTATGGGCGATATTACAGGCAGCCAAACTTCTACGAAAAGCTGAGTACAGTAACACGAATCTAAAAAGTAACTTAGAATGTGCTGAGAAAGTGTTATAGCTTATCTTCCGCGTTATTCGATATGTATACCAAGCAAGCAGTAAAGTAAACAAAACTGGGATGGGAAACAAAAGCTCAGGAAGAAGAAGTAAAAATTTTGAGATTTGTCGAGGACATTACAGTTCTGTCCGAGACAGCAAGGAGTTGGGATATTAGTTGTGTTGCATAGCAAGAATCTTGAAAAGTAAAGTATGGATAATGCATTCATATCGGATCATATCAGATGATATAAATGAACTGAAGGGCTTATTTCAATAGTGGTACAAGTCCCCTTTTGTTCATTCTGAGATACAGAGTTCTAAAGTTACATCCACGTCTACATCTACATTTATACTCCGCAAACCACCCAACGGTGTGTGGCGGAGGTCACTTTACGTGCCACTGTCGTTACCTCCCTTTCCTGTTCAAGTCGCGTATGGTTCGCGGGAAGAACGACTGCCGGAAAGCCTCCGTGCGCGCTCGAATCTCTCTAGTTTTACATTCGCGACCTCCACGGGAGGTATAAGTAGGGGTAAGCAATATATTCGATACCTCATCCAGAAACGCACCCTCTCGAAACCTGGACAGCAAGCTACACCGCGATGCAGAGCGCCTCTCTTGCAGTCTGCCACTTGAGTTTGCTAAACGTCTCCGTAACGCTATCACGGTTACCAAATAACCCTGTGACGAAACGCGCCGCTCTTCTTTGGATCTTCTCTATCTCCTCCGTCAACCCGACCTGGTACGGATCCCACACTGATGAGCAATACTCAAATACAGGTCGAACGAGTGTTTTGTAAGCCACCTCATTTGTTGATGGACTACATTTCCTAAGGACTCTCCCAATGAATCTCAACCTGGTACCCGCCTTACCAACAATTAATTTTATATGATCATGCCACTTCAAATCGTTCCGCACGTACACTCCCAGATATTTTACAGAAGTAACTGCTACCAGTGTTTGTTCCGCTATCATATAATCATACAATAAAGGATCCTTCTTTCTATGTATTCGCAATACATTACATTTGTCTATGTTAAGGGTCAGTTGCCACTCCCTGCACCAAGTGCCTATCCGCTGCAGATCTTACTGCATTTCGCTGCAATTTTCTAATGCTGCAACTTCTCTGTATACTACAGCATCATCCGCGAAAAGCTGCATGGAACTTCCGACACTATTTACTAGGTCATTTGTATATATTGTGAAAAGCAATGATCCCATAACGCTCCCCTGTGGCACGCCAGAGGTTACTTTAACGTCTGTAGACGTCTCTCCATTGAGAACAACATGCTGTGTTCTGTTTGCTAAAAACTCTTCAATCCAGCCACACAGCTGGTCTGATATTCCGTAGACTCTTACTTTGTTTATCAGGCGACAGTGCGGAACTGTATCGAACGCCTTCCGGAAGTCAAGGAACATGGCATCTACCTGGGAGCCTGTATCTAATATTTTCTGGGTCTCATGAACAAATAAACCGAGTTGGGTCTCACACGATTGCTGTTTCCGGAATCCATGTTGATTCCTACAGAATAGATTCTGGGTTTCCTGAAATGACATGATACGCGAGCAAAAAACGTGTTCCAAAATTCTACAACAGATCGACCTGAGAGATATAGGTCTACAGTTTTGCACATCTGCTCGACGACCCTTCTTGAAGACTGGGACTACCTGTGCTCTTTTCCAATCATTTGGGACCTTCCGTTCCTCTAGAGACTTGCGGTACACGGCTGTTCGAAGGGGGGGGGGGGGGGGAGGGAGGGGGGGGCAATTTCTTTCGCGTACTCTGTGTAGAATCGAATTGGTATCCCGTCAGGTCCAGTGGACTTTCCTCTGTTGAGTGATTTCAGTTGCTTTTCTATTCCCTGGACACTTATTTCGATGTCAGCCAATTTTTCGTTTGTGCGAGGATTTAGAGAAGGAACTGCAGTGCGGTCTTCCTCTGTGAAACAGCTGTGGAAAAAGGTGTTTACTATTTCAGCTTTACGCATGTCATCCTCTGTTTCAATGCCATCATCATCCCGAAGTGTCTGGATATACTGTTTCGAGCCACTTACTGATTTAACGTAAGACCAGAACTTCCTAGGATTTTATGTCAAGTCGGTACATAGAATTTTGCTTTCGAATTCACTGAACGCTTCACGCATAGCCCTCCTTTCGCTAACTTTGACATCGTTTAGCTTCTGTTTGTCTGAGAGGTATTGGCTGCGTTTAAACTTGCAGTGAAGCTCTCTTTGCTTTCGCAGTAGCTTTCGAACTTTGTTGTTGAACCACGGTGGGTTTTTCCCGTCCCTCACAGTTTTACTCGGCACGTACCTGTCTAAAACGCATTTTACGATTTCCTTGAACTTTTTCCATAAACACTCAACATTGTCAGTGTCGGAACAGAAATTTTCGTTTTGATCTGTTAGGTAGTCTGAAATCTGCCTTCTATTACTCTTACTAAACATATAAACCTTCCTCCCTTTTTTATATACCTATTTACTTCCATATTCAGGGGTGCTGCAAAGGCCTTATGATCGCTGATTCCCTGTTCTGCGCTTACAGAGTCGAAAAGTTCGGGTCTGTTTGTTATCAGTAGGTCCAAGATGTTATCTCCACGAGTCGGTTTTCTGTTTAATTGCTCGAGGTAATTTTCGGATAGCGCACTCAGTATAATGTCACTCGATGCTCTGTCCCTACCACCCGTCCTAAACATCTGAGTGTCCCAGTCTATATCTGGTAAATTGAAATCTCCACCTAAGACTATAACATGCTGAGGAAATTTATGTGAAATGTATTCCAGATTTTCTCTCATTTGTTCTGCCACTAATGCTGCCGAGTCGGGAGGTCGGTAAAAGGAGCCAATTATTAACCTAGCTCGGTTGTTGAGTGTAACCTCCACCCATAATAATTCACAGGAACTATCCACTACTACTTCACTACAGGATAAACTACTACTAACAGCGACAAACACGCCACCTACGGTTGCATGCAATCTATCCTTTCTAAACACCGTCTGTGCCTTTGTAAAAATTTCGGCAGAATTTAACTCTGGTTTCAGCCAGCTTTCCGTACCTATAACGATTTCAATTCGGTGCTTTCTATCAGCGCTTGAAGTTCCGGTACTTTACCAATGCAGCTTCGACAGTTTACAATTACAATGCCGATTGCTGCTTGGTCCCCGCATGTCCTGACTTTGCCCCGCACCCTTTGGGGCTGTTGCCCTTTCTGTACATGCCTGAGGCCATCTATTCTAAAAAACCGCCCAGGCCATACCACATAACCCCTGCTACCCGTGTAACCGCCTGCTGTGTGTAGTGGACTCCTGACCTATCCAGCGGAACCCGAAACCCCACCACCCTATGGCGCAAGTCGAGGAATCTGCAGCGCTGAAAAATCTGCAGTTGAGATACCAGAAATATTCAAGCGTATGGCTTCTTGCTAGAGATGAACCTTTCTTTCAGTTTGTTTGGAACATTAATGCTAGAAGCATTATGACAGAAAAGTGGAGGTAATGAACTTGTACCACTATAGAAATAAGCCCTTCAATTATTTTAGGAAATCAAATATTAAAAGTAGAGGTTAAGCCATGCTTTTGATCAGCAAGACAACTAAAGATGGCGCAAGAGGAAATAAAAGAAATGTTTTCTTAGGAAAAAGCAGCACCTTTACCTCCAACAGCTGTTTATAAGTGTTAGAAAAAGTTTTCTGAAAATAGTGTGTTCTAGTGTAATATAACATGGAAGTGAAGAGTACCGAAAAGAGAAAAATACCAAGTTTTGAAATGTGGTCTTGTAGAAGAATGGTGAAGATTAGATGAGTGAATCGGATCCGGGAGAAACGAAATTTACGGCTCATTTTGCTTAACTAGTCAGCGATGAAGCGACTAATCTGAGGCAGCTCTTCAGATTATTTTATATACTGTGCAAAGCTTCCGACTGAAAACCGAAACACCAGATCAAGACTCGTAGGTCTTTTAATTTTGAGTGGAACTCGCCTCGCGACTGCTACGGTCGCAGGTTCGAATCCTGCCTCGAGCATGGATGTGTGTGATGTCCTTAGGTTAGTTAGGTTTAAGTAGTTCGAAGTTCTAGGGTACTGATGACCTCAGATGTTAAGTCCCATAGTGCTCAGAGCCATTTGAACCATTTTTTTAAGTGGAACTCTGTATCAACGTCGACAGGTGCCGAACTACAAATCTAACGGACCGAGCTTTAGTGACTTTTTTTCAGCTATTACTTTTTTCTTGTGGCGCGCGCGCGCGCGCGCTCTGTTTTCTTGGCGCCAGTCCGTATGGACAGCTCACGCGCACTGTTTGGTTCCCGCGCTGTCCAGGTAGTCCCTAGCCCTGTGAGCGGGCATTGGGTGCCCGAGCATAGGGTAATAAAAGCGCGCGCAGAATGTTTAAATGGGGTACTTGTTTACCGGTTGACGGAAAGCAGAGCTCATTGGTCCATATGACGTGTCCACATTGAGCGCTGCCGATCATTCTTGTGTACGCGGCGGCGCACTCTGAAGTGTCTTGGACGGTAGGAGCCCGGTGAAATGAAGGAAGACCCATTTGCACTGCACAATATTGTGGTTCTTCTAAAGGTGAGACTCAATGCGTCTCATGTCACCCAAGACACAGAGAGACAGGGTCCATGACATGCCTCGCTCGGGCCGCCCAAGGGCTACTACTGCAGTGGATGACCGCTACGTACGGATTATGGCTCGGAAGAACCCTGACAGAAACGCCAACATGTTGAATAATGCTTTTCGTACAGCCATAGGACGTCTTGTTTCGACTCAGCCTGTGCGCAATAGGTTGCATGATGTGCAACTTCACTCGCGACGTCCATGGCGAGGTCCGTCTTTGCAACCACGACACCATGCAGCGCGGTACAGATGGGCCCAATAACATGCCGAATGGACCGCTCAGGATTGGCATCACGTTCTCTTCACTGATGAGTGTGGCATATGCCTTCAACCAGACAATCGTCGGAGACGTGTTTGGAGGCAATCCGGTCAGGCTGACCGCCTTAGAAGCACTGTCCAGCGAGTGCAGCAAGGTGGAGATTCCTGCTTTTATGGGGTGGCATTATGTGGGGCCAACGTACGCCGCTGGTGGTCATGGAAGGCGGCGTAACGGCTGTACGATACGTGAATGCCATCCTATGACCCATAGTGCAACCATATCGGCAGCATTTTGACGAGGCATTCGTCTTCATGGACGACAATCCGTGCCCTCATCGTGCACACCTTGTGAATGACTTTCTTCAGGATAACGACATCGCTCGACTAGAGTGGCCAGCATGTTCTCCAGACATGAACCCTAACGAACACTCCTGGGATACATTGAATAGGGCCGTTTATGGACAACGTGGCCCATCAACCACTGTGAGGGATCTACACCACATCGCTGTTGAGGAGTGGGATAATCTGGACCAACAGTACCTTGATGAACTTGTGGATAGTAGGCCGTGACGAATACAGGCATGCATCAATGCAAGAGGACTTGCCACTGGTTATTAGAGGTACCGGTGGGTACAGCAATCTGCACCACCAACTCTGAAGATATCTCTGTATGGTGGTACACCATGCAGTGTGTGGTTTCCATGAGCAATGAAAATGGCGGAAATGATGTTGATCTCTATTCAAATTTTCTGTACAGGTTCCGGAACTCTCGGAACCGAGGTGATGGAATACTTTTTTTGATGTGTGTATTAAAACATTTTTAGTGTGACCAGTCTTTCGGACAGCATATTACAGTAATAACTGTTGTGTGAAAACAGTAAATTGGATTTTTTTTTGTTATTTAAACTTATGGCTTGATTTTTTTTGGTTCATAAACATTTTATTTTATCTGTTATTACTTTTATGCTGTAATTTCATGTACTGACACGTTCCGTGACCTTGGAGATTTGCTACTTAATTAGGTCCTACGGAACTAGATGCATAAATAAATAATACGTTGTGTTTCTGTCAAACATATGGTCTGCTGTGGTGAACTGTTTTAGTGTGAGCAGTCGATGTACTGTTGTATGTGTATAACTGCTGTTCTGAGAAAATTATTGATTCATCCGGTTGCTATTTATTGTTAGTTCTTGTATACTGATTCCACACTATTCCAGGCAGTGATTTAAGTTGTGGTATACATGTGTTAAATTCATTTCATGTACATAGTGATAACGCTGCCCCTACCGCTGGGTGTGACCTTCAAACGCGTTTCCCTTGAATGACTCGGAAACAGTGGCTTCCAGCGAGAACGTGTCCCAGTGCAAGATTTAACTAATTTAACTACATTAATTTTTCTACAGCAAAGTCCTGTTCATTTTTTTCTGTAGCACTAATGATTAGAGCGTAGCGAACGACAAAATATGAAAAAGCTTGCATGTGGTATTTTAAGGTGTTGCGGTCCGCATAAAACCCAGTGCTTCCAAGCAGCTGAATTACCCGATATATGCCTCATGTTGCATGCCTTAGCGAATTCTTATAATTGAGATCTTTACGTGTCCTAAAGAGGAGTCTGGTTAAGTTCTAAATTGTACTATTCTGTCTAACACTATCCACTCAGCGTCATTGAATCTGTGTAGATCATAATCGACGAATCTAGGTATATTACGTTTTCTTTAGTATTATTCGCTGGCCAGCGGACATAAGTTTTGTCGCACGCCTAACGTGTTTGTTCTCTATCTTTATGTTGTTTGAAAACTTTGTGACGCTATTGACTGTTTGGCGCGCCGCTGCTGAGTTTTAAAAGGGAAAAGAAAACTTCTGTTTAGTTGATCTAGTTGCAGCAATTGTTTGGTTAAGTTAACTTCCACCTTCCTTATAAATACTAGTTTCTTAGAACAAGAGAGTGGTTCATGTCAATTTATTTATGTCTTCGCATGTCGTACGGTGTCAGGCAAATCCAACACCTTCCATGAAGCCCCTGATATGATAAGCAAATCCGGCAGTATGTCACATAGCTCCGAATAAATCCTGACATTAAATTAACCAAAGTAATACGATCAACGAGAGAGCAAATGGAATACCACAGACTAACAAAAGAACGCCTAAATGCATGTCATACCTTCCTACCGTGAAACAGAAGCAGTTCCGAGGGAAGAAACGAGAACAGAAGCCGAGAGCAGAACCGTGTTACGCTAGAAGGCCCTACGATAAGGGACGGACACCCACATCGCCAGCTGACCGCCAAAACCACCACCCAGCACATGTTAAAAGATAGAGCCCTCCAGAAGAGCAGTATAGATCTTACGATAACACTAAAAGGGCCACAGCAGTTGCAAGTTTTAGAGTGAGACTTTTCCCGTCTCTGTTACGTTGCAAACGTTAAAAACATTGCCCCACCACGAAAAGTATAACGTTTCTCATTGGATAGACAGAAATTTGTAGGCAGAGCTTAAGGTTAACATTCAGACCCTGACTGGTCAGTTGAAAACACAGCCAGATAGTTTTTTTTAAACCAACTTCGGTAAATTGTAGTAAGGAGAAGTTAGGAGAGTGTTGCTTCCGAGACGGCGAGGTGCGTGAAGCTGTGCCGCCCGCCACCCCCTGACACTACCTAAACATCGACAAGGTAATGAACGCACGCGATGCCGCATTTTTGAGCGCATAAGGCTTCACTCAGAACTGCAGAAGTCTCATCTGTACATCCTCTTTTTACATAATACTAGTGTCGATCATCAATTAAATCTCATGGTGTTCACATTTACTACTTGAAGTAAAAATCTGAAACGCGGTGATTTTTCTGTTATATAATTATTGAGAAGCCACATCAGCCACTGTAATTTACAACAAGTTAGATAAGTAATTAAAGATAATTGAGGGTCACTGTAGACCATTTTGAAAGTTTTCTCTTTTATGAAACTTAACTTAAATCTAGATTATATATGTAATATGGCATAGGTCATCCTTCAATCCATTGTAGAACTTGGAAACCCATTCAGGCAACATTCGTTCAGATTTTTGTTGAACGCAGTTGGTTTTTATCATCCTGCATTAAAACATTTCCTTTTATCAATAGTGCAATTTATAAACAATGTTTTGTGAGTAGAATAAAATATCCAATGGTAAACTTAACTGCTCTTTCGACGTTATTTTACCAGCTAACTAAAAATATGAAAGCCTTCAACCCCTTCCCCTAAATTTAGTTAGTATTAAGATTATTTTACACGGAGTGCAGTGGAACTGATGCTGAAATCATTAAGTATTTGATTATATCATCGCTAGTCTCACTGAACTCTTCAGAACTCTACATGTCATGTGTGGCCTGGCGTCTCCTTACCAGCAACAGGTCCCAGGTTCAAACTAGTCAATTAGCTAAAAAACACGCTCAGAGCGTCGTTGCGCGAAAGTGGTAGCGAGACACGACTTAGAACGAACAGACACCACGCAGAATGTTAGAATGTGACCGATTTAACTGAAGTTCTTTTTGCAAAATGATGCGTAGATATTGCAGTTAATTTATTTACGAATACAAGTTAAGAGGAAATCACCTTATGTGACGCCTCCTGACTTGCTAGAGTAGTTGACTCAGAATAACGTGAAAAAATAATATCTAATTGTTCTAAAGGGAATATAGCTCTGAGAATTTTTAATGCAGGTGTGGTGACATTGTGTTTGTACTCTTCCGCTCGGTGGGACGTTCTAAGTGGAAGAATAATTCACAAATTGTTCTTTTTGTGTATGTTGCCTGCTTCAGTGGGAATTTCAGAGGTTGTATAACTGATGACTGTTCACTGATTTTGGGGACTGTTAACGAGTCAGTTAATTTAAAGTACCCCGTGGCCTAAATAAAATGACTTACTTTTATGTTTTTCTTGAAAACGCTTGCTTTGTGCAAAAAAGAAAATTCTAGTTAGATTTGATGATTCGTTGTAAATTCTTTATTAATCCGGAAGAATCTTGTGGGAATTCTTTTGAATAATCTTAGTAATTTTTCAAGGCCACTGTGTTACTGTGTTGTGGTATTCCGACTTACGAACTGAGCTTCTGGGATTTCCATGGAACTGGATTAATTTCTTTTTACATAATGCATACTTGTTGCTGTTCAGTAGAGTGTCCTCAGATTTTGACATTAATTCTTCTCTTAAACTGTTACTTGGACGACCGTCGTTGACAGTGTTCAGCTATAAATTCTGCAGTGGTAGTAATCAATTAATTGTGTTTTATTAAACTGAATATTTAATGTTGTTGTTGCCTAGCACCTTACCGTTCCCAAACAACCTAAGTCGCTCCGCCACATTTCTAATCTGATACTGATTTGTGAATCTGATACTGATTTGTGTCTCGCGGGTCCAAAACCACGTTAAACAGTAGGAGTCCCCCATAACTGGATGGGTAAGCGAGTTACAAGGTCGGAGGAATGCAAAGGTAAATCACCTCCACGAGGTCCATTCTATGTACAGCACTGTAGTCTTTAAACCGAGCTTTGAGTGGAAGACATCTTTGCTTTCTTCTCTTTTTAGGTGATTTTTTTGTTTACGTATGTTGTAGGATGTGTCACATTATATTAACGCTGTAACATAATGTGTGCACTATGGAAAAAGAATGTGGTGCTTTTGTGTGCTGCGTGGAACGTTCGTCAAATATCTACAAGCCGTCGTCCTGTGCACGAGACCCTGCCACATATTTGTATCAATACGTAAGTGTGAAGTAATTACAATAATGCCCCGGGAAACGGATGAAAGTAGTTCTTTCTTACAATTTAATCATATCATTTTTAGAAACGCTTCCACTGTCAGGTAAAGAACAATATCCAAATATCATTAATTTTTATTAATCCCAGTGTGCAAACGTCACAAGTTGTTTAACGTGTTTGGCACTTATTTGCTTGGACAGTTAGTAACGTCTGCACGTTCGCCTTATTTCCAGAAGGAAGAGTCCTCGGCGTGCCCTCAGTCGATGGATTTCCGATTGCGTTCTTCCCTTTCGAGTTACCAGATTTACGAACTTTTTTCCAGCGAAGTCCAATTACGGCTTACTTTATGTTTCTCCGGCGTCTGTGCTCCCTTGCTGTTCAGCGAACGACGCAGAGCAAAGAAGGGAAACTCCGCAAAGAACTGCGATAAGAGATTTGCAAGCGCTTCCTAATGCAATCATCCGGGTAGATAGAGGATCGGGTACTTCCTCTCAATTCTTTAATGTTTGCTGGAGAGAGACTTGGTAGTAAAATTATTTACTGTATCGAAACCTTCCGTGGCGCTGTTACAACAAGACGGTGTAAAAATGCATCAACCAGAAGAACGGTCAGATTTTCAACAAATGTCCTGCTGAGTGTTTCTATTTGATTTCCAGCGTTGGAAGCGCATAAAATTTTGTTTTAAATTTTTCTACACCCGAGATAAAAATACGTGTAGAGGAAAGTTAGATAAATGATCTTATTGTCAAAAGAAAACGATCAGCGGTGGACGGATAAGGAATATGAACTGTCCGACTAGCTTCAGCGAGATTGAGATATTCTCCCTCACTCTCTTACTCAAGATGAATTCCCATTGTAGACAGATTGAGTCACTCTGAAGTTCAGTACCACAGTGCTACTATCCGCACATCCGATTTATAGACGTGATTTTGTTCTGATCGTAAATTCCAGGCTACTCACCCATAACATTTACTAACTACTACTTCGATATTAACTGCCGTGGGAGGCCACACTCATTAGCGACATCTTGCCCCTACAGCTTGCTGCAGCAACCGATTAGCGCCAGTCGCTGTAGGTGGTTTTCCCCTAGATGAACTGATAGCTTTCAGAGTGCTTCTCTCGACGTATAGACTGAGCCAAGCCCGTTCATAGTTCAGCAATCCATGTATTCAACCTGAGCGTTTACTGTTAAGTCTGTTCACAATGCAAGTTTTCACTTTGTTGTGGGTCCTTGAGGTGAACTTGTCTACGGGACTTTGAGGTGAACTTGTATTGTGGTCTGAAATTATTGTCCGCAAGAATAATCATCATCGCTGGATAACACCAGTTACTACCAGTTGTAAGTTTCTGTTCCAAAGTTCTGTTTCCGTTGTGTCCATTTTTAGGATACACCTGCTACCTCCATAACTAGTGAGTACAAATGATTTACAATCATTTTAACATCCCAAGCTAGACAACCTAAATGCAATAAATTTATTAAAAATCTGCTACTTATTTTTATAGCCTACATTAGGCAATCCATATGTAGTCTACGTATATATTTTTGTAGTCTAGTTACAATTAAACTTTGGTTACCGGAGAGGGTCCTCCCAAAAAAAGTGATTGTAGAACAGTGAAACTCTGTGGAAACAATTGTTAAGTACATGCAGAAGAGAAATAACGAATAAACCGTGGATCATTTCAGTTTCCACTTGAGAGGGTAGCATTGGTTACTTGTGTACCACGTTTACGTTCCAGATTACGAACATTGCTCAATGTAACGACCATTTGCAAGAGACTGCTTTACTCCTGTCAGAAACGTCTCAGATGGTATGTTGCCTACCTTCTCCGCTACGCTCATTTTGAGCCTGCAACCACTATTAGTGTCCCATGGATAAACCCTGTCCTTCAGGTAACCCCATAACCACAAGTCACACGGTTCAAGGGTACTGATCTTGGTGGCCGCGTAGTTTGGAACGATGGGGCAATGAATCGCTTTCCTCCAGGTATGTTAAGGAGTAACCAATTGACCTCATGAGCAATGCGAGGTGCAGCTGCATCACGCATCAAAATAGTGGAGTCCAATGTGCCTCTCTCCCGTAGATCAGAGGTCAAATGTTGGCAAAGCAGGTCACTGTAATGCGTGCCGCTCACGCTGCTTGTCCTTCTTCTTTGGAGTCCGAGTTCCTCCTGCGTCGCCATAATGGTAACGGCAAGTCATGACAGTAACACTCCTAACGACGCAAATCCTCCTGTGCACATCTGACCATCATTCCTGAAAGTTCGCTACTCAGAAGGGAAATGGTTTTCAGTTTGAACTGGCTCAAGTGGCGAAAATTTAATTATAAGCAACCTGTACTTGCAGTTCTGTATTTGTGTACTATAACTACGCAACTAATAT
Organism: Schistocerca serialis cubense; assembly: GCF_023864345.2. NCBI lineage: Eukaryota > Metazoa > Arthropoda > Insecta > Orthoptera > Acrididae > Schistocerca > Schistocerca serialis. Next base: position 451,236,722 of record NC_064644.1, read on the forward strand.
GGTCCCTCACTTGAGAGTTACTGTGCTGATGGCAGCTGCAAATACCTTGTGCAGCTGAATCTTGATGTGAACTCTAATGCCCACAAAGTCACTCCCATGAGATTTTTCCTAGGAGTTAATGAGAGAATACACAATATACGATCGCAGTTTACGGCCTGTGAGTCTTCTAAACAAAGAAACTGTAAGTAAGAACGTCCGCAGCTCGTGGTGGTGCGGTAGCGTTCTCGCTTCCCACGCCCGGGTTCCCGGGTTCGATTCCCGGCGGGGTCAGGGATTTTCTCTGCCTCGTGATGACTGGGTGTTGTGTGATGTCCTTAGGTTAGTTAGGTTTAAGTAGTTCTAAGTTCTAGGGGACTGATGACAGTAGATGTTAAGTCCCATAGTGCTCCGAGCCATTTGTAAGTAAGAACTGAGTGCCAGGCATGAGGTCTCATAAACAACATAACATCAGATCGAGGGGGAGATAAGTAATTGGGAAATTCTAGTAAAATAAACACAAAATTAAATGAATTTACGTTTACTTATATTTGTTTTTGTATACATCTTCCGCAAGTTGCGGATGGTGCATAGCGGAGGGTGTCCTGTACCAATGCTCGTCATTTCCTTTCCTGTTCCATTGCAACCAGAGCGGGGCAGAAATGACTGCCTGTGTGCCTCCGAACGAATCCTAATCTCTCTGAGCTTATCTTCGTGATCATAACGCGAAATGTGTACTGGCGGCAGTAGAATCGACCTGCAGTCAGCCCCAAATGCCGCTTCTCTAAATTTTCAGAAAAGAGTTCCCCGCAAAGAACGCTGCTTTCCTTTCAGTGATTCCCATTAGAATTCACGAAGCATCTCTGTAATACCTGAGTGTTGGTTAACCTACCAGTAATAAATGTAGCAGGGCGCATATGAATTCCTCCGATATCTTCCTTCAAGCCGACCTATTGCGGCTCCGAAAAACTCGGACAGAACTCACAATGGGTTGCACTAGTGACCTATATGCGGCCTTCTTTACAGATGAACCACGCTTTCCTAAAATTCTCCAAATAAACGGAAGTCGACTATTCACCTTCCGTACTGCAATTCTTACACGCTTGTTCCATTTCATATCGCTTTACAACGTAACGCCCATATGTTTAAACGACGTGACTGTAGCAAGCAGCACGCAACTAATGCTGTATTCGAATATTATGAGTTTGTTTTCCCTAGTCATCTGCATAAACTTTCGTTTTTCTACAGTTAAGCCTAGCTGCCATTCATCATCTTGTATCCTACGGCCGGTGTGGCTGAGCGGTTCTAGCCTCTTCAGTCTGGAACCGCACGACCGCTACGGTCGCAGGTTCGAATCCTGCCTTGGGCATGGATGTGTGTGATGTCCTTAGGTTAGTTAGGTTTAAGTAGTTCTAAGTAGTAGGGGACTGATGACCTCAGATGTTAAGTCCCATAGAACTCAGAGCCATTTGAACCATTTGTATCCTACTACAGTATCTCAACTTAGAAACTTTCCCGTAGAGCAGTGCTTCCCAAACTATGGGTCGCGACCCACTAGTGGCTCGCGAGACCTATGCAGGTGGGTCGCCAGACGATTTTTAAAATAACTAAATAAAATAGCTTACCGACTGAAAATATTAAATCTGATTTGAAGAGGAAAGTTTTATAATCTGAACGGTTGTATATAAAATCATTCTAAGCAAGAAACTATTGCAGCTTAATAACGTACTCTGGCCGAAATGAGAACACTGTAGGCGCAGAACTCATTGGTAATTGCGATAATACAAAACTGCTTCTCGTTCGGCACTTGCGACAACGTGACTCATGACTGAGAGCGTGCTTTGTTTGTTTGTTGGTATAGTGTCTGCATGCGTGTTCGTTGTGGATACTTGTTTCATTTTATTTCACTATGGACGCATGGATTAAAAGAGGATCATGCCGTAAAAGACAGGCCTCATGTAATTACGAGAAACCTTCCACATAGGGTATTAGTATATCATGTAACAGACCTAAAGGTGACTGTGTTGCTGAAGTTAGTGAACAGAACTCTTTCCAGAACACGGCAAAATTTTGCTTTCGTAAATACAATGTTGATTGCTGCTGCCCCTTTTGTTCAGTGTACGCACTGTAGCCTAAAGAAAATAATTAATGACGCAATGAAAATTGTGAATTTCATTAAATCTAGACCTAAAAATTCATAAACTGTGTGCCATACTGTGCGATGAGATGGGCAGTGATCACAAAACACTTCTCCTGCACTGTAAAGTACGCTGGTTGTCAAGAGTGAAAGTGCTATTAAAATTATTCGAGCTTCAAGAGGAGCTGAGAAACTTCCTGTTGGAGGACAAAAGTTATGCGAAATCTGTGAGCAGTTTCTTGGACACGCTAAATGACGAGAACTGGCTAATACGTCTTTCATATTTGGGTGACATATTCAGTGCTCTTAATAGCTTTACTTTATCGCTACAAGGAAACGATGCCCACAAGTTCTATGTTCTAGATAAAATAGAAACAACTATTTAAAAAACTTGAAAGATGGCCCAGTAAAATGAAGAAGAGCTGCTTTCATGCATTCCCACTCCTCAATGATTTCTTAGAAACATATGGAATCAAAGTTAAAGAGGAAAGAACAGCTACCATGAAGGAACATCTTGAAGCACTGGCCTCTATTTTCAGGTACTTATTCTGAAATAATTGTACTAGTAATCACTTAGATTTGAAGTATTCATTATTAAAGATGTTTACAATGTTCGTGATAATGTTTATCACCCACTACAGAAAAGTAACAAATAAATCCAAACAACTCCATTTTCAAAATGATAGTTAGGCAGTCCCCGCATAACGATCTCAAAAGAACCTGATAGTTTCACGTTAATCCCGCTGATAGTTGTTTGCTTATTCAAGATTGTCACTTAACATTGATTTCTTGTTGTAGGTATCACTTTCCAAGAACTCCTGATGAACTGCTGTGGATAAGAAATCCGTTTGAAGAGGACACCCTTAAAAAGTTAAAACAGTCGGCATCTGCGGAAGACTCCATGATAGAATTATAGTGTGAGTCTTCTTTGAAAACTTTATTTCAAGAATTAAGCCTAATCCCATCTTGAAGCAAATTGAAGGGAGAGTATCGAGTGCTTGCGAACATAGCTTTGAAGCAAGTAACTACCTCCTTATGTGAACGTGCTTTTTCTATCTTGGTTTCTTTAAAAAAAATGTAGAAACAAACTTTGCGTGGAAAACGATTTACGACTAAAACTAACAAGCTTCAATCAATGTATAGAAAGTATCATTAACACCAAGACTAAACAATACCAAATATCTCATTTTGTTCACCATTTAATGTGCATGAAATAAAATTCTTATGGGCCAAATTATTGTTTCTTTTCATTTATTTCCCTTCACCATTTTCAAAATTATTACAGAGCAACGCATGTTTTCATATAGTACTAAGTTCAGTTTCGTATTATATACAGGGTGGTCCATTGATAGTGACCCGGCCAAATATCTCACGAAATAAGCGTCAAACGAAAAATCTACAAAGAACGAAACTCGTCTAGCTTGAAGGGGGAAATCAGATGGCGCTATGGTTGGCCCGCTAGATAACGCTGCCATAGGTCAAACGGACATCAACTGCGTTTTTTAGAAGAGGAACCCCGATTTTTTATTACATATTCGTGTAGTACGTAAACAAATATGAATGATTTAGTTGGACCACTTTTTTCGCTTTGTGACAGATGGAACTGTAATACTCACAGACGTATAAGTACGTGGTATCACGTAACATTCCGCCAGTGCGGGCGATATTTCCTTCGTGATACATTACCAGTGTTGAAATGGACCGTTTACCAATTGCGGAAATTGTCGATATCGTGTTGATGTATGGCTGAGATTGCTGTGGTCTTCAGTCCTGAGACTGGTTTCATGAAGCTCTCCATGCTACTCTGTCCTCTGCAAGCTGCTTCATCTCCCAGTACGTAATGCAGCCTACATCCTTCTGAATCTGCGTAGTGTATTCATCTCTTTGTCTCCCTCTACGATTTTTACCCTCCACGCTTCCCTCAAATACTAAATTGGTGATCCCTTGATGCCTCAGAACATGTTCTACCAACCGATCCCTTCTTCTAGTGAAGTTGTGCTACAAACTCCTCTTCTCCCCAATTCTATTCAATACCTCCTCATTAGTTGTGTGATCTACCCGTCTAATCTTCAGCATTCTTCTGTAGGTTCTATTCTCTTCTTGTCCAAACTATTTATCGTCCACGTTTCACATCCATACAAATACTTTCAGAAACGACTTCCTGAAACTTAATTGTATGCTCGATGTTAACAAATTTCTCCTCTCCAGAAACGCTTTCCTTGCCATTGCCAGTCTACATTTTATATCCTCTCTATTTCGACCATCATCAGTTATTTTGCTCCCAAAATAGCAAAACTCATTTACTGCTTTAAGCGTCTCATTTTCCAGTCTACTTTCCTCAACATCGCCCGACTTAATTCGACTACATTCCATTGTTGGTATTCATCTTATATCCTCCTTTCAAGACACTGTCCATTCCGTTCAGCTGCTCTTCCAAGTCCTTTGCTGTCTCTGACAGAGTTACAATGTCATCGGCGAACCTTAAAGTTTTTATTCCTTCTCCATGGATTTTAATAACTAGTCCGAATTTTTCTTTTGTTTCCTTTGCTGCTTGCTCAATATACAGATTGAATATCATCGGCGAGAGGCTACAACCTTGTCTCACTCCCTTCCCAAAAATGGTTCAAATGGCTCTGAGCACTATGGGACTCAACTGCTGTGGTCATAAGTCCCCTAGAACTTAGAACTACTTAAACCTAACTAACCTAAGGACAGCACACAACACCCAGCCATCACGAGGCAGAGAAAATCCCTGACCCCGCCGGGAATCGAACCCGGGAACCCGGGCGTGGGAAGCGAGAACGCTACCGCACGACCACGAGATGCGGGCACTCCCTTCCCAAACCACTGCTTCCCTTTCACGTCCCTCGACTCTTATAACTGCCATCTGGTTTCTGTACAAATTGTAAATAGCCTTTCGCTCCCTGTATTTTACCCCTGTCGCCTTCAGAATTTGAAAGAGAGTATTCCGATCAACATTGTCAAAAGCTTTATCTAAGTCTACAAATGCTAGAAACGTAGGTCTGCCTTTTCTTAATCTAGCTTCTAAGATAAGTCGTAGGGTCAGTATTGCCTACGTGTTCCAAAATTTCTGCAGAATCCAAAGTGATCTTCCTCGAGGTCGGCTTCTACCTGTTTTTCCATTCGTCTGTAAAGAATTCGCGTTAGTATTTTGCAGCCGTGACATATTAAACTGATAGTTCGGTGATTTTCACATCTGTCAACACCTGCTTTCTTTGGGATTGGAATTATTATATTCTTCTTGAAGTCTATTTCGCATGTCTCATATATTTTGCTCACCAGATGGTAGAGTTTTGTCAGGACTGGCTCTCCCAAGGCTGTCAGTAGTTCTAGTGGAATGTTGTCTGCTCCAGGGGCCTTCTTTCGACTTTCTCGACTTAGGTCTTTCAGTGCTCTGTCTAACTCTTCACGCAGCATCATATCCCAAATTTCATCTTCATCTACATCCTCATCCATTTCTATAATATTTTCCTCAAGTACATCGCCCTGGTATAGACCCTCTATATACTCCTTCTACCTTTCTGCTTTAGCTTCTTTGCTTAGAACTGGGTTTCCATCTGAGCTCTTGATATTCATACAAGTCGTTCTCTTTTCTCCAAAAGTCTCTTTTAATTTTCCTGTAGGCAGTATCTGTCTTACCCCTAGTGAGATAAGCCTCTACATCCTTACATATGTCCTCTAGCCATCACTACTTAGCCATTTTGCACTTCCTGTCAATCTCATTTTTGAGAAGTTTGTATTCTTTTTTGCCTGCTTCATTTAATGCATTTTTATGTTTTCTCCTTTCATCAATTAAATTCAATATTTCTTCTGTCACCCAAAGATTTCTAAGACTCTGTACAACCTCTGGTTTAGTCACTTTATCCAGGTCCTATCTCCTTAAATTCGCAACTTTTGGCAGTTCTTCAGTTTTAATCTAGAGTTCATAACCAATAGATTGTGGTCGGAGTCTACATCTGCCCATGGAAATGTCATACAATTTAAAACCTGGTTCCTAAATCTATGTCTTACCATTATGTAATCTATCTGATACCTTCTAGTATCTAGTATAGATGTGTGGGTATTGTAATCAAAATGCCCAACAGGTGTGTGCTATGTATGCTGCTCGGTATCCTGGACAACATCACCCAAGTGTCCGGACCATTCGGCAGATAGTTACGTTATTTAAGGAAACAAGAAGTGTTCAGCCACATGTGAAACGTCAACCACGACCTGCAACAAATTATGATGCCCAAGTAGGTGTTTTAGCTGCTGTCGCGGCTAAATCGCAGATCAGTAGCAGACAAATTGCGCGAGAATCGAGAATCTCAAAAACGCCGGTGTTTGTAATGTTACATCAACATCGAATGCACCCGTACCGTATTTCTATGCTCCAGGAATTGCATGGCGACGACTTTGAACGTCGTGTACAGTTCTGCCACTGGGCACAAGAGAAATTACGGGACGATAACAGATTCTTTTTTGCACGCGTTGTGTTTAGCGACGAAGCGTCATTCACCGACAGCGGTAATGTAAATCGGTATAATATTCACTACTGGACAACGGAAGATCCTCGATGGCTGCGACAAGTGGAACATCAGCGACCTTGGCGGGCTAATGTATGGTGCGGTATTAATTGGCCCCCATTTTATCGATGGCGATCTAAATGGTGCAATGCATGCTGATTTTCTACGTAATGTTCTACCGATGTTACTACAAGATGTTTCAATGCATGACAGAATGGCGATGTACTTCCAACATGATGGATGTCCGGAACAGAGCTCGCGCGCGGTTGAAGCGGTATTGAATAGCTTATTTCATGACAGGTGGATTGGTCGTAGAAGCACCATACCATGGCCCGCATGTTCACCGTATCTGACGTCCCAGGATTTCTTTCTGTGGGGAAAGTTGAAGGATATTTGCTATCGTGATCTACCGACAACGCCTGACAACATGCGTCAGCGAATTGTCAATGCATGTGCGTACATTACGGAAGGCGAACCGCTCGCTGTTGAGAGGAATGTCGTTACACGTATTGTCAAATGCATTGAGGTTGACGGACATCATTTTGAGCATTTATATGTGGTATTTACAGGTAATCACGCTGTAACAGCATGCGTTCTCAGAAACGATAAGTTCACTAAGGTACATGTATCACATTGTAACAACCGAAATAAAATGTTCAAACGTACCTACGTTCTGTATTTTAATTTAAAAAACCTACCTGTTACCAACCTTTCGTCTAAAATTGTGAGCCATATGTTTGTGACTATTACAGCGCCATGTATCACAAAGCGAAAAAAGTGGTCCAACTAAAACATTCATACTTCTTTGCGCACTACAGGAATATGTAATAAAAATGGGGGTTCGTATTTTAAAAAACGCAGTTGATATCCGTTTGACCTATGGCAGCTCCATCTAGCGTGGTGTTGTGTGTTCATCATCATTTCATAGTCATTGAATCGCAAGTTGCCGAAATGGCGTCAACTAAAAAGGACTTGCAATACGGCGGCCGAACTTCCCCGCATGGGTCCTCCCGGCCAATGATGCCATACGATCATTTCATTTCACTAACTTGTAAATTATAGATTGCAGCGATCAGTCCTGCTATATTAAATTTTGTTGGTAGATCTAAATTTCAGCTATAAGCTAGCTTCGTCAGTGCACTATTATTTTCGCTCAATGCATGTATTGCCTGTTGGTCGGGCTTCATCCACAGGTCAGTGAACTGCGTTACATGCATTGAGCGAAAATAATAGAGCACTGAGAATGGCTAGCTTCTAGTTGAAATATAGACCTGCCAATAACATTTAAAAAGGACGACTTATCGCTGCAGTCTATAATTTACAAGTCAATATAACAGTCGCTGAGTGCAACAGCGTTCTGAATGGAAGGCAACCTGCGTAGTGACTGTAGTGGTTGAATATACATACGTATATAGTGGTCGCGAAAATGTTTCCAGAAAAATAGTGTGTCGCCTTTCGAAATAGTTTGGGAACCACTGCCGTGGAGCATAGCATCATCAGCAGTGGCAGGTTGCTGCTTACGCTGTCCGCCAGATCACTTATGTATGTAGAACATACGGTTCCCTGGGGCACTCCTGACGACGCACTTGTATGAGATGAACACTCGCCGTCGAGGACAACGTACTGGATTTTGCTGCTTAAGAAGTCTTCGAGCCAGTCACATGCCTTTGAACCCGTTACATGTGATTGTACCTTCGTTAACAATCAGCAGTGTGGTGCCGTGTCAAATGCTTTACGTAATTTAAGAATATGGAATCCGGTTGTAACCCTTCAGAGTTCGCAGGATAAGATGAGAGAAAAGGGCAAACTAAGTTTCACACGAGCTACGCTTTGTGAAACCGTGCGATTCGTGTACAGTACTATTTTCATTTCAAGCTAATTTGTTATACTCGAACTAAGAATATGTTCGAAGATTCTGCAGCAAAACGAAGTTAAGAATATTCTTCTGTAGTTTTGCAGGTATGTTCTTTAATCCTTCTTATACACAGGAGTCACCGGCGCTTTTCTCCAGTCGCCAGGTACTCTGCGCTGGGCGAGAGATTCGCGATAAATGCGAGCTAAGTAAGTGGCAAACTGTATAGGGTACTCTTTGCAAAACCGCACTGGCATTCCATCAGGATGTAGCGACTAATTTGCTTTTATCTTTTTCAGTTGTTTCTATACGTCAGGAATGATTATTACTATGGCCTTCATGCAAAAATAAATCACAAATCGAAACCAGAAATGTATTGTGTTCTGAGCTGAAATTAATGAATGAAACCTTTTCGGATTTCAATCCAGTCAAGTGGCGAAATGGATGATTTTTTGGTCAGAGTACCTCTCGACGTTAGGCCGTGGCAACTAATTGTTATGCTGTAGTGCAATCTTTACTGGCTCTTGTTCCGTGTGCCCAATCTTAATGACCTCGTCCTTAAGACGGATCTCACCTCTGAGTGTCGAGCGATATAACGCTCTCGTTTCCAATCGCGAGTCAGAGGTGGGGTGTTGTCACCGGGTG